>NC_072004.2:44440000-45065000 GCF_028885655.2 Pongo abelii | reverse complement strand
CAGGAACCCCGGCCTTCTGTGTGCAGGCCATTTTCCCCACTCTAGCACATGTGATTCCTCCAGTCCCAGAGGTCAAGGTCAGAAGAGCAACTTAACACATCTCTGTAATCAGAGGAGATGAGCTCCTTGGACATAGGAAACATTATGCTAATCCACTCCAAAATATTCTAGCTCAAGGCCAAGTGCAGGGGGCTTATGTCAGTGGAAGCCCCACTCCTTCATGTCAGTACAAGCACCAAAAGGAAAAGAAAATACCCCAAGATATGCTAAGTGGCTCAGCCTTGGGAGAGACCTTACCCTGGAATTTCCCTGAAATGTCATCAGGAAGCAGGGTTTGAAGCATGTTCCTTTCCAACCTGCCCTCCCAGTCCCCTCTACATGGCTGTACCCTTAGACCCATCAGCTCACTGCCTCTTCACTGTCCTGGGGACTCCTGCACCTGAGGACTCACATTTCTTATGGTCTTTTCCTTTCCCCCAGCAGTGATTCAGCAAATGCCTGTTGTACTCTAGGCTACAGAGATGAAGGCATGATCTCTACCCTTCCAGAGCTCACAGGCTAGCCAGGAGACAGACAAATGAATAACCAGAATATAGTAGGAGAAAGACCTTCCTGGGCTGGGGGTAGCATAGTAGAGAAGCTCAGAGAAGCTTTCACAAGGGTGGAGAGAGTCCCACTAGGCTGTGGAGGGTGAGTTGAATTCACTATGCACACAGAGAGGGATAAGCCAAAGTGAGGAGTCACACGGGGAGACTGATGGCTGCTGTGTTCTCCCAACCAAACCAGGTGCATCCTTCAAGGACCTGACCAAGGCTGACTCCTACAGGAAGCCTTCTTTGATACAAAGGTTGCAATCTCACTTCTCTGAACGTCTGTCCTAATTGGTCTATGACCATTCCATGCCCCTCCCTCCCCCACTGCTGGGGCCCCTTGGCCAAACTTGCCAATCTACAGTACCCTGTGCTAGAGCCAATATTGACCTGAGGCAGGAATTAAAGGCAGGTCTCAGGCCGGGGACCGTGGCTCATGCCTGTGATTCCAGAACTTTGGGAGGCTGAGGCGGGCAGATCACTTGAGGCCAAGAGTTTGAGACCAGTCTGGCCAACGTGGTGAAACCCCATCTCTACTAAAAATACAAAAATTAGCCAGGCATGATGGTGCCTATAATCCCAGCTACTCGGGAGGCTGAGGTGGGAGGATCGCTTGAACCCAGGAGGCAGAGGTTGCAGTGAGTTGAGATCACGCCACTGCACTCCAGGCTGGATGACTGAGCAAGATTCTGTGTCATAAATAAATAAATAAGACAGAGCTCAACCCCAGACTGTCCCCGACTGCAAACATTGTCATTTCCCCAAGCTGCCTTTGGCTGCTCCCTTCTGCCAGTGATCTGGTGCAGCAAGAGGTTTAAAGAGAAAGCTTGCCACCCTAAGTCCCAGAAACTTAGGGTTTCTAAGTTTCTGGAACTCAGCTCGTGGAACTCAGGGGAGCCCTTGGTTCTGCATCTATGGGAAAGCATCAGAAGCAGAGTCCTGCCCCAACCTGCCCCTGCTACCTTGGAACACAGTGCCCCACCCCCATCAGTCAGGAATCTATCCACTTGGCTGCAAGTAGCAAAAAGCTTAACACAGGCTTCAGCACATAAGGGTCTGTTTTGCTCATGTAAGATGTCCCAAGATAGACAGTTTCAGCTGATGCAGCTGTTCAAATTTGTCACCAAGGACCCAGACTCAGTCTGTGTTCCTAACTATCACCCTTAGAATTTGAATTTCATTCTCACAGTCACAAGACAGCTGCATTATATCCACAATGGGGTGGGCCAGCCACGTCCATCCCTTTAAAAAAGCCATCCTGGAATTCCACCTGGTGACTTTTGGTTGCATCTCGTTGGCCAGAACTAGGTCCATGTCCACCCCTGGTTGCAAGGTGGTCCGGGAAAGTCAGTATTTTTACTTTTCTGCTTTTATGGTAAAGCAGTGGTGCTTTAACTTGAGAACAACAAATCGGCTGGGGAATCTTGTTAAAATACAGATTGGGGACCCAAATTCGACATTTCTAACCAATGCTGCTGGTTCTTCTATCACACATGGAGTAGCAAGATACATAAGAAGCAAGAAAGGTCCTGTGCGGTGGCTCACGCCTATAATCCCAGAACTTTGGGAGGCCAAGGTGGGCGGATCCCCTGAGGCCAGGAGCTTGAGACCAGCCTGGCCAACGTGGTGAAACCCCCATCTCTACTAAAAATACAAAAATTAGCCAGGCGTGGTGGCGAGTGCCTGTAATCCCACCTACTTGGGAGGCTGAGGCAGGAGAATCACTTGAACCTGGGAGACAGAGGTTGCAGTGAGCTGAGATCGTGCCACTGCACTCCAGCCTGGGCGACAAGAGTAAAACTCTGTCTCAAAAAAAAAAAAAGAAGCAGTAGCAAGAAAGAAGGGGGCTGTGAGTGGCTTCTGGAGAGACCATCTATAGAGTCTAAAACACCCCTAGCACCTGCAGCTACTTCAGGAGCTGGGAGCTGTGCCCAGCATCCCACACTTGGGACATAATTCACCCAGGATAACATCTTCCCAGAACCTCCACAGCAGCTGCAGCCTGTAACAAGATCAAGTAAGGCTGGTCCCTCACTCAGGGACTCCTACACGCCAGCGACTCCTGGACACATAAAAGGACGGGGACTGGAGCCTTGGCTGGGATGGGCTGCACTTCCAGACCTTCTGCTACCACTGGCAGGAGGTAGCCAAGCATGCGCACTCTGGGGATGGCCTAGGGCTTGTTAGGGGCACCCTGGCCTGGCAAAGGGTAGAATAGAGCCCACAAATCTGAGGCTCACCTCCAAAGCCTACTCTTTCTTACACAGCCAGGAATTCACAGAGCCAGGGCTCAAACCTCAGCCTTCTGATGCCAAAACCAGAGTCCTTCCCACTTTCCCAGGCTGCCTCTGGCTGTCCCCTGTAGCCAACAATCTGAGGCAGCCAGACTCCAGGGTGAGAGAGGAGCTTGGGCTCTGGAGCCTGGATGGGACCAGTCGCAGGAAATTTCTGGAACTTCTTTGTTTCCAAGGCAGCTGCAGAAAAGCCACCTCCCAGGAGAGGAGGTTGTGGGGCCCAGGGCAGCCCATGAGGAGCCAGGCCATTCCACAGCCTCTCAGGCAGGGCTCTGAGACAGAAGTGCAGGGTAAAAAGTGATTCAAAGGAAATGCTGGTGAGAGGTGAAGCCAGCTGGGCTTCTGGGTCAGGTGGGGACTTGGAGAACTTTTCTGTCTAGCTAAAGGATTGTAAACACACCAATCAGCACTCTGTGTCTGGCTTAAGGTTTGTAAATGCACCAATAAGCACTCTGTGTCTAGCTATAGCTTTATAAATGCACCAATCAGCCTCTATAAAAATGCACCAATCAGTGCTCTGTGTCTAGCTAAAGGTTTGTAAACGCACCAATCAGCACTCTGTAAAAATGGACCAATCAGCACTCTGTAAAACGGACCAATCGGTGCTCTGTAAAATGGACCAATCAGTAGGATGTGGGTGGGGCCAAATAAGGGGATAAAAGCTGGCCACCAGAGCCAGCAGCCGCAACCTGCTCAGGTCCCCTTCTATGCTATGGAAACTTTGTTCTTTTGTTCTTCACAATAAATCTTACTGCTGCTCACTGTTTGGGTCCCTGCTAAGTTTATGAGCTGTAACACTCACAGGGAAGCTCTGTACCTTTGCTCCTGAAGTCAGCAAGACCATGGACCCACCGGGAGGAATGAACAATTCCAGACCTGCCACTTTTAAGAGCTGTGATGCTCACTGCGAAGATCTACGGCTTCACTCCTGAAGTCAGCAAGACCATGAAGCCACCAGAAGGAAGAAACTCTGGACACATCTGAACACCTGAAGGAACAAACTGGATACACCATCTTTAAGAACTGTAACACTCACCATGAGGGTCTGTGGCTTCATTCTTGAAGTCAAAGAGGCTAAGAATCCCCTGGAAGGAACCAATTCTGGACACACTGGGGCCAAGGTGAAGCTGCCCTCAAGTTTTTGTTAACACCCATCTGGGGACGGGGAGCTGGTGAATAAGTTGGCCTGGGCTAAGGAGATGTGGCCCTTGGGACAGCCAGGCCTCCAATTCCCCCTCAGCCTCCGCCTGCCTCAGATCCCGCCCTCACTTGTGCACGCCCTCTGCATGTGGAGCCCCCAGCATGTGCGTACCCTCTGCTATCTGGTACCAGCAGCATGGGGCTAGCTGTGCAATGGAAAATTAACATTACATTCCTACACACCTAAAGCCTATAGGCTGACACTCAGAGGTCAATCACAGTGTCTACCCCAGTGGGCAGTGGGTTTTATGCTGGGTGACCCTGTCCCCCTGCCCCCTACCCCACCTGCTGCTGCTAATTGGTGCAGACACTGGCCGCCAAGGTATAGGTGGGCAAGCCTGGGATAAACTGAGCCAGTCAAATTTCGTCTCTGAAAATCTGAACCTTCCAGAAAGACTGAAATGTTTTCCAGAGGGACTAAAGTGAGAAACCAGAATGTAGAAAGCTGCTCGGCTACAAACTGTGAGGAAAAAGAAACTTTGAGATAAAGAAAAGGTGCGAAGTAAAAGCAGGGATTCTCAAATGATAGCAAATGTAAGACTCATCAGATGTATTTGTTCAAAATGCAGATTCTGGGGTCACACCCTTAGAAAATCTGATTCAGAAGAGTGGCCAGGGATGGGTCTAAACCCCCAGGCTGGGAGAGTCTGAGGCAGGGGACTCAGTGACCACACTTTCATAGCCGGTGGGATAGGTCAGGAAGCCAGGAACAGCAGGATGCTTGACAGCAGCTGGTGGCCTGAGTCCCACAAAACCCCATGGTAAAGTCCTTGGAGCTCACAGGCCTCCTCCGTATGCATCCACAATACTCCTCCACTACAGAAGAAGACAGAAACGTATCTCTGGGCTTTGTAACCACAAGGGGCCTGCCAGGACCAGGCCACACTTTTCCATGCACAGTGGCTCCAGGGAACAGGATCTTAAGAACCTGACTTCCCCTGCTGGAGTCTGTGCGTAGTGAAGCTGACAGCCTTGGGGGCCTGCACACCTGCCTCTGAATCCTAATCCACAGCTTGTTTCTGAGCCTTCCTGGCCACGTTAATTCACCCCCTGGAGACTTAGTTTCTCCTTAAAATACCAAGTCAAGAATGCCTACCTTATAAACTTATGAGGGCAATTGAGCTTCAATATATACTGGCTTTCTCCCCCAGGCCTATCCAGAAGCTATTTTCAAAATCAGAGACACAGTTTGGGTAGACATAACCGCTCCAATCTGCCCCGCAGGGAAGTTGTAGTGTTAGATGCCATTGTCATCCCCAGGAGCTACATAACACAGAGGCATCAATGCCTGAAGTGGTGCTTTTTCTGTAGAGGCTGGGGGTTTAAAGTGTGTGTATGTGTGTGTATGTGTTGTGTATGTGTTTTGTGTGTGTAAAATGACATGGGAAGAACAGCACAGGCATATCAAGGCAGGATCTATAACCAGTTGCTAAAACAGGCTTATTTTTCAAAATGGAAATATCTTTATTATATTATCCTATTATAAAAGTAACACTTGTTCATTGTAAAAAAAAAAAAATCAAACGTTACAGAAGTCTATGTGGTAGAAGGATCAAGTTTCCACAAAATCTTAACCCAAAGAGAAAACCATGGACAGTGGTTTAAACTATGTCCCTCCAGGTGCTTTTTAAAATGCATATATATGAAAAAAATTTTAATAAAATGCATATATGACTTCTTAAAACATAAATGGAACCATATTATGGTGTCCATATTCTGCTTTTTTCTATTTATTGATCATCCTTCATATTTTAAGTGCACCCCTCTTGCTTTGGGTCTCCAGCCCTTTTTCCTGGAGGGAAAACAGCCAGTTCCCAAGAAAGATGCTGTGAGCGACTCAACAGAGACTACCCTGTTGTCTCACATCATACAATACATACGTTTTTCTTTTCTTTTTTTTCTTTCTTTTTTTTTTTTTTATCTGAGATGGAGTCTCACTCTGTATCCCAGGCTGGAGTGCAGTGGCACAATCTCAGCTCACTGCAACCTCTACCTCCCAGGTTCACGCGATTCTTCTGCCTCAGCCTCCTGAGTAGCTTGGATTACAGGCATGTGTCATTACACCTGGCTAATTTTTTGTATTTTTAGTAGAGATGGGGGTTTCACCATGTTGGCCTGGCTGGTCTTGAACTCTTGACCTCAAGTGATCCACCCGCCTCGGCCTCCCAAGCTTCTGGGATTACAGGCTCAAGCCACCACGCCTGGCACAATGTATACATATTTCAATAAATGCTAGAAAAGGAGAGCTCTTAGACACCAGAGTGACTGCCCTCATTTTAAAATCTGCTTCTATTAAAGAGGTACTGTCTGCATAACAAATAATTTTACTAAGAGGGGGACTGCATTAAAGATGTAGTGCAAAATGCAAGTTAAACACAAAGGGATACCATGTTTTACTTGCCAAATTAGCCAAAATGTTTTATTTTAATTATATGCTTGGTGGTGGTAAGCAATATAGCTGGCTGTCTTGTATGCCTCTGCTGCACATATTAATTGGGATATACTTTCTAGAAAGTAATTTGGCAACATTGTCAAAAGCCTGACAAGTGTCCATACCCTCTGATCCATTGTTAAGAATCTACCCCAGTGAAATAGCTCAAAATTCTGGCAAAGAGCAAGGCACAAGATGTTCATTATAAATATTTGATAAAAAGGGAAAAATACCAACAGCCTAAATATTCAACATTAGGAAAAGAATCAAAGAATCATGGTCCATTCAAAGCATTACATATTACCTGCCCATTCCCTGACCAATGATTTTTCAAAGTCTTTGTTCACATGGAGAAGATCAAAATCAAATGTTGCAATTGAGTAGTGTGTCTGTTACTTGTGGAATTACGTGGGCAGGTTAGGGAACTCATGCCATTTACACAGGCAATTTGGTGGAGGCCTGGAGGTTTCCAAGTGGGAACTGGGGGCTGCAACCTCTGTGGTCTGTTCTGGGTTCAAGTAGAGATGGGTCTCCCTTAGCACCTTTGCCTTCTTCACACAAGGGCTAATCTGCCACCCACGTCTACCGACCTCAGAGAACTGGAATCTCCTCTGTCAATGGGCTCTTCACATGTGCAACCTCAGAGACTGAACAATCTGTCTCCTTTATTATTTGCACAATTATTTGTCCTAATTTAAAGTAGTGTTCTACAATTTAGTGCATAGAAATTTTAGAAAGGATGGGGCAGGGGTTGGGAGGAAGTAGAAAAGAAAATCACAAAGCCCCCAGGGCTACATCCCAGCTTAAAGATGAATAGGAAGTAAAGGAGCTCTTGCGAGGACTGCCACTGTGCTTCAGGAGCCCAGGAATCTCAACCTGAAAAATTGGATGCAGATTATTTCAGATTCAGCTGGGTGTGGTGGCTCAGGCCTGTAATCCCAGCACTTTGGGAGGCCAAGGCTGGAGAATCACTTGAGCGCAAGAGTTCAAGACCACCCTGGGTGACATAGTGAGACCCCTGTCTCTATAAAAAGAAAAAAAATTTTTTTAATAGCCAGGCATGGTGGTGCTCAGCTGTGGTCCCAGCTACTTGGGAGGCTGAGGTGGGAGCATCATTTGAGCCCAGGAGGTTGAGGCTGCAGTGGGCTATAATCATGCCACTATGCTCCAGCCTGGGCAGGAGAGCAAGGTCCTGAAAAAGAAGAAAAGAAGAGAAAGGAAAGAAGGGAGAGAGAGAGAGAGAAAGATAGAGAGAAGGGAGGGAGGGAGGGAGGGGAGAAGTCTCAGATTTTAGAGCCCTGTGAGACACCCACAAAACAAATAAAAACCTTTTTTAGAGGAAGACAAGGCCAGGCATGATGGCTCATGCCTGTAATCCCAGCATTTTGGAAGGCCAGGGTGGGCAGATCACTTGAGGTCAGGAGTTCAAGGCCAGCCTGGCCAACATCTCTACTAAAAATAAAAAAATTAGCCAGGCATGATGGTGCATGCCTGTAATTCCCAGCTACTCAGGAGGCTGAGGCAGGAAAATCACTTTACCCAGGAGACAGAGGTTGCAGTGAGCCAAGATCGCACCACTCCACTCCAGCCTGGGCAACAAAGTGAGACTCCGTCTCAAAAAAAAAGTCAACTTTATCCCAGGCCTCAAATTATTCCTACACATACTTTTTTCAGACACAATATCCTGCACTCAGAGATAACCAAGTACACAATGAAACAAGACATCATGAGTGAAAACCAGTATAAAAAAATGGACAAAAGACAGACATGAACAGGGACTGTAGCTCCTGGCACTGTCAGACAGGACTCTAAAACAGCTATGCCTACTTCAAAGAGGGAAAAGTCAAAACTTGAAAAAATGGGCCATGTAGCAGAGTTGAAAAAGAACCTGGTAGAATAACCAAATTTACTAAGCTGAAAGTATAACAACCAGAGTATCTGAAGCTGCCAACAGCACTGGAGCCTGCCCCTCCCTGGTCTACGCAGGGAAGCTGACACCCAGCCAAAGCTGAAATTTATTTCTGTCTCCCACTGAACTACATGAGACATGCCACCACCACCCCCTTGGTGAGGTCAGAAGGTTCTGTTTGCTTCTCTGCCATTAGCTCTGGCTCCAGAAGTTGTTTTGATATCAAAAATGGCAGCAATTATGGCACTGTAGGGCAATAACTGGTGGCTTGATTGACCCTGATGTTTGAGGAAGGGTCTGTCCTATCAGGAGGCTATTTGCTAAGGCAAAGAAGAGTGGGATGAAGTTTAGGAAGATCTACTTCAAAATGTTTTCAAATTTTCTTTAAGTGGCTCAACTCCTCAGGAAATCTCACCTGTGGAGCAAGATGAAGGCTCCCTGAAGGCTTACTTGAGCTCGTTGTCAGTGAAACCCTGTCTCTTCTGTTGCCATAGTGACATTCCAGCATGTGGGTGAGAGTTTCACTGGGGATATTTAAGGACATAATATATATTTTAACAGACTATTGCTCCCATTCCTGAGAATAAATTTCCAAGAACTGAAGACCCTTCCAGAAATTTTGGGTCTCTCTAAGAAAGACATCCCTTTTAACCTAATAATTTCACTTTAAGAAACTATCTTAACAAATAAAAAAAACATGATTAAGTTTATACTCAAACATCACAATGTCTTACTTATTATGGAAGCCACCTAGGTGCCCAGCAATAGGGAATGGCTATGTTAACAGGGACATAATTGCTTATGAACTATTTATTATGCAGTCATTTAGAAAGAATATAATAAAGACAAGGGAGTAACATAATAAAACATCAAGAGTAGGAAGTGAATTTGTGTTCATTAAGATTACTCATTGGTTTTTAAAAAATATATTTAGAAAAAAAGGACCTACAACAAAATTATATTTGTAGTCTGTTAGGGTGGTGATATTATACGGGTGATTTTTCCCCCTTTTCCCATTTTGTAAAAATGTTCTATATTTTTAGGATGGTTTATTTTAAATGTTTTGAAAGAAACAGATACACCCTAGCTCACCTCAGGCTAATTTCTGGGTTAATCACGAGTACAGGACAGGGTTTAAGATTCTGGTGTTAGAGACTCTAGGTTCTCCCATCACTACAGCTGTGTGAAATTAATCAGGTTCTTCCACCTCTTGGAGCTCTGGTTGGTCAGCCAACAAATATTTATTGAGTACCTGATAAATGCCAGACACCCAAGTGCTAGGGATACAGCCTTAAATAAAACAGACAAAGTCACTGTCCTCCTGAAGTTTACAAATAGGGCGGGGAGACAGAAGAAAACACACAACCACACTGCCATGTAAATATACAGTGCGCCAACTGGTGGTAAGTGCTCCGATTTCCTCCCAGAGCTGGTTTGAGAGTTAAATGAGATAATGTACCTAAAGCATCGAGCACATGCTAGGCACATAGTACATGCTCATAAACAAGGGTCACGTAGCAGCTTTCCTGCTGCTGCTCAAACCCCCTGGGAAAAGAGAGGAGGCCAGAACTTCAGCCCCTCAGCCCTCCTAAGAGCCTGCAGAGCTCCCCAGATCCCAACTGCAGCTCCCAAGTGCAGGCTTGGGAATAGATGAAGATAAAGAGCTCTAAAATGTGCAACAATGCCAGGACTAGCCTGCCAGGGAGGTCTGTGGGGTGGCTGACTTTGATCTTCAGGGTTGCTGACCTTTTCTTCATTGAGATTGGCCAGAACACAGAGCCCAGCTGCCAACAGAGTGGCATGGTAGTTCTGAGTCTCTGGGGCCAAAGGTTTGGGGCTTTACTTCCAGGTCTCTGTGGGGAAATCATCTGTTCCCTATCAAGAAGCTGGCTTCCCATCCCAACGCACCATCTCCAAACCCTGTTTTAATGCAGCCTTGAATGTCACAGGGAAGACCCTGAGTCCCTCCAAGGTCTCTGAGACATGAACCTGAATAGGCAAGACTAAAACATAAATTGAGCTCCCATGAGATACCAAGCATCAACTCTAACCTGGGCCACATGAAAACCTTACCGAGTGTGTACGGTCATTCACCTGCTACAGGTGGAAATCACAGTGGCAGTCAGAATGTGGCAGAGTGGAGATTTTAAACTAGGTCTCATGACAATGATCCTCCTCTTTCAGTCTCCCAGCTACGCCACTTAGGGTTGGACCCCACTCTCCCTCCCACACCCCAAAGCTGATCCATGACTTCTCTAAACTTTTTAAGAAAAAGAGAAAGTAGTGACAACATGGTTGCTTTGCCTAAGAATTCAACAAAAAAGATGTAGTAATTCATCCCAACATACCCAGCCTGGAGGAAAATATTGCATGACTTATAAAATCCTTCCTTAAACACATTATCTGTACCTCTTCTTCCATGTGCTTGGAATTTTTTTGAAGATGTTTTTTCCCCAGAAGGAGAGATACTTACTCATTGAATGATTAATCTGTGCCAAGCACTGAAGGAGGCATCTTTGGTGAATTACCTCATTTAAATCCAATTGCCAGATGAGAATACTAAGGTTCAGACAGCTTGGCCCTCTCAAAGCTGGCGTGTAAGTAGCAGAGCCAGTAATCACACCAGTCAAAACTCACCCTGCTAGAAGGCCTTTCTCTTCGGTTACCAGCTGGCCATGAGAATAACCAATTCATCCCAGCTTACATAGACTTTCCAGGACTTTCCAGATTTTAGCACTGAAATTCCCAGGTCCCAGGAAACTTTTGTCCTGGGCAAACTGGGATAGTTGGTTACCCGATAGGCCATTATCAGAGGCTGGAGGAGATGTCATGAGGTCTGCTGCTTCTCATACCATTTTGGTCTGAATCAAAGATTTTTCTTCTTGGTGTACCCAACAATGAACCGCAGAATAGTGGCAACACATCTTATCCTCATTTCTAGATTTTCTCAATTCTCCTTCTCTTCCTTCTTTTTAACAGCATCTAAAACACAAACCTCATCTTGAAGTCTACTGGACTCTACTCATGAAGGGAAAGGGTTTGAAAATTATACAGGAATCAGGCCAGGTGCGGTGGCTCATGGCTGTAATCTCAGCACTTTGGGAGGCCAAGGTGGGTGGATCATCTGAGGTCAGGAGTTCAAGACCAGCCGGGCCAAAATGGTGAAACTCCATCTCTACTAAAAATACAAACATTAGCCAGGTGTGATGGAACACGCCTGTAATCCCAGCTACTTGGGAGGCTGAGGGAGGAGAATCACTTGAACCAGGGAGACAGAGGTTGCAGTGAGCCGAGATTGTGCCATTGCACGCCAGCCTGGGCAAAAAGAGCAGGGGGGATAAAAAGAAAGAAAATTATACAGGAATCATTGTATATTGGCCCCATATTTCTTTCTCAGAGAAAGTAGGGTTTCTAGTGAATAGAGGGCTGTCCTAGAAGCCAGTACCCCTTACTAGTTCTGCCCGTTAAATGGCTGTGTGCCCTTAGGTAAGACTCTTCCCTTCTCTGAGCCCCAGTTTGAAATATGGGAGTTCTATATGATCTCCTGCCCTTGAGGAGTGCACAGGCCTTAATGCTCAGCCCTCTCATTCTACAGATGAGGACATGAAAGCTCAGAGAAGTCAAGGGGCTTGGCCAAGGTCACACAGCAAGCTAGAATAGTACAGCAAGACACACAGCAGTCTCTAAAGTTTCCTCTTATGAGACAAAATGTTGCCCCATGCACCACCCCCCAGCACACACCAGAGAAAAAGCAGAGTACACTAAGAAACAGAATCTGTTTAATGTTGCTTTCTAAGCCTGTAAAGAAAATGAGCCAAATGCCGAAAGATTAAGATTCTGATCTTTAAAAACAAATCAGGGTTTAATTTGGGTTTTCTTAAAGCCTCATAAAAAAGGGAAGCTGAATCCTTGACCAAATACTCAGCATTCCAATGTGGGACGATGAGACAGATTTTAATCCCCTGCGTGAGGAGCAGGCAGATTGGAGGATGTGTATTTCCATTGGCCTGCATATTTTTCAGATGTGTAAATGGCAGGCAGCCTGGAGGGAAGAGAACGGCCCCAAAGGGGCACGAGGGGAAGGTGGGGCCTTGGAGAAGGGCTGCTTCTGCAAAGCCATAATGAAAGCTAACTGGGCTGCATCCTGATGGCTGAGAGACGGCAAGTAACTCACTTAAAGTCATTCAGCTAGTAAGTGGCAGAGTTAGGAATTTAACCCAGATCTAAGTTCAAGCTCAAATGCTCACTGGTTATGCTATGTAAAATTGGGAGCTGGAAGAAAAATGGCAAAATCAGGACCCCTTTCCATTATCCAGAGAGCCTGCTGTGGACTCTCTGCGATCCCCTCTGGATCTGTTTCCTGCTTCAGTCTTACAGGGCACTTCACTGTTTCCTTAGACTGCCTGTACTGGATGAAAATGTATTCATTCAGTTGTTCAACAAACGATTAATAAGAGTTTAGTATGTGCTGGCTGACACTCCCCATCAAGAAAAGAAACCTATCAAACTAAACAGAAAGATATGTCCAGGTCCTGGGATTAAGGAGGGATTAAAAAGGGCTTCCTGGAAGAGGCAATATTTGAAGTGAGCCTTGAGTTGGATTTGGGCATATCAATTGTGTCCAAATAAAGCCTGGCTGAATAGTTCTTTAGTCATTACTTATTTACTAGCAGGCTGGGTCCCCTTTGGATATGGAGGGCTCTGGGTCAGTACCATTGACCAAAGCAATGCCAATTA
Organism: Pongo abelii; assembly: GCF_028885655.2. NCBI lineage: Eukaryota > Metazoa > Chordata > Mammalia > Primates > Hominidae > Pongo > Pongo abelii. The sequence continues at coordinate 45,051,839 of NC_072004.2, read as the reverse complement.
TCTTTGTCTAGGGATTGTCTAGGAATGCCAATTATCCCCAAATATTCCACACCTCTACGTATCAATTCCTCAACTGTCTCTGCATCTCGTCTGTGTAATAGCTGCCTCCACCAGCATTGGGAAGGCAGGGGAAGGAACACACATCTACTTAGCACCGCTACACCAATTATTTAAAAAAATACAAGGTCTGTGTGGGAAATATTATAGCTTCATGTTACACTGAAGAAACAGAAGCTGATAGAATTTAGGTGACTTGCCAAAGGTCACACAGCTCTACAGGGCAACACAGGGATTCGAATCTAAAGCCCACACTGTTCTCATGGCCCTACCTGCCTTTCTGTGTGCCAGACAGTGTTAGATACTTCAAAAACACAACCTCTGCAAAAAAAAAAAAAAGTCCCATAAGGACATCAAACAGGAAATATTGATTCTGCACCTCCAGGGTGCTTAGACCATGCTAGACACCAAGGATTCACAGAGGCCTAACCTTAAGGAAACACTCACTCTATTGAAAACACCTACATAGCCCACTAGAAGCCACAGAGGCCCACATATAACCAGGAGTTGAATTGGGTGGTGTCACTGATGTCCTGGGTTATAGGTACCAATGAGGGCTGGAGGGGTCAGTGATCGGAGTCCCAGAGGAAGCGATTTTGTGCTGGTCAGAAAGGTCAGGAAGGATTTGGACAGAGGGAGGAGAGAGGGAACCCAGGTAGCAGCAGTCATTCTAGCTGGGGGAAACAGTGCTCCAACATTGGCTGGGACCAGGTTCTTTCTCTCTAGCTCAGCTCTGCTCCCTCGGGATGGTGCCTTCTCAGACTGATCCTGCAGTTCAGCTACTGCAACCACATCCTTCCAAATTCAAATCCAGCTGAGCCAGGTGCGGTGGCTCACCTCTGTAATCCAAGAACTTTGGGAGGCTGAGGCGGGTGGATCATTTGAGGTCAGGAGATCGAGACCAGCCTGGCCAGCATGGTGAGACCCCATCTCTACTAAAAATACAAAAATTAGGCAGGTGTAGTAGGTGCCTGTAATCCCAGCTACTTGGGAGGCCGAGGCAGGAGAATTGCTTGAACCTGGGAGATGGAGGCTGCAGTGAGCTGAGATTGCACCACTGCACTTCAGCCTGGGCAACAGAGTGAGACTCTGTCTCAAAAATAAATAAATAAATAAATAAATAAATAAGTAAATCCAGCTGAAAAGAGCAAGTATCTGTGTCCAGCATTTCCAGCACAAGCCCTGAGATTCACCAGCTTAGGTCACCTGCCCACCAACCAACCGATTGGGGAGAATTGAAGCTTGGGCTGCACTGTTTAGCTTTAGACTAGATCACAGATTCTATTCTTGAAGCTGAGCATGAACTAACTCCACCTAGAGGTCCATGGACCAAGAGTCAGGTGGGGATGTTCCCAGAGGAAAATTAGGGTATGGTTACCAAAGAAATAGTACAGATGGAAATAGATGCCGTGCTTGTAGAACTCAGTAAATATCCACTTGTTCCATTGCCTGAAGAGAACCCAAGGCTTACAATGGTTATAGGACTTGCCCCAAATCTAGAGCAGTGAGAAGTGGGCTGAAAGGTTCAGATCTTCTGTTCAAACCCAGTGAAATAGAATGTGTGTGTCTGTGTTGGGAGTGAAAGATGAAAATGAAAGCTAAGGGTTGTGTTGGGTGTTAATAGTGATAAAGGTGTTCTTGGCAGGATGCAACTAGATTATGGAGAGTTTTGCAAGCCAGAAAGAGGTTGACCTTAATGAAGAAGGAGGCCAGGCACAGTGGCTCATGCCTGTAATCCCAGCACTTTGGGAGGCCAAGGCAGATGGATCACAAGGTCAGGAGGTTGGGACCATCCTGGCCAACACGGTGAAACCCCGTTTCTACTAAAAATACAAAAAATTAGCCAGGCGTGGTCGCACACACCTATAGTCCCAGCTACTCAGGAGGCTGAGGCAGGAGAATCGCTTGAATCTGAAAGGCAGAGGTTGCAGTGAGACAAGATCGTACCACTGCACTCCAGCCTGGGCAACAGAGTGAGACTCTCTCTGAAAAAAAAAAAAAGAAAGGAAACAGGGAACTTCTGTGTTTTAATAGAGTAACAGGATGGAAGCTAAAACCCACTCAAGGCTGAAGTCAAGAGGTCTAGACTCTTAACCATTGAGACCGACACTCCCTTTTAGGCCTCCAGGGTACTCCCAAGGGATGGGCTCCACAAGATGTGCCCACCCCCATCCCCACTGCCTGGCTCCAGCTTGTCCCCCCAGATCCGGAGTCCCCTCCTCCCTCCCAATGCTGTGGCTTTGGCAGCCACTTTGCAAACCGAAAGTTTTAAATGCATTTCCACCCCAGAGGAAGCTGAGAAGCAGGCATGTTGCAGCAGCCACTTCTGAGCTCCCAACATTTATCTTTCCCCTTCAGAAAAGGGATCAAACACTTTTTCACAATGGAAAGAGGAGAGGGAGGAGGGAGGGAGAGAGGAACACAGAAAAGAGAGCAAAGAGAAAAAAAGGAGGATGAATAAGAGAATTTTATTTGATCTCATTTGATCTTAATCAGACAAAGTTTATGTTTCAATTATGCATTTTTCTCTTCCATGCTGAGACAATGAACACATAAGGGAAAACAAATCAACAAATCACGTTATTTATTTACTTCCCTTGAATTTACTCTGATTCCAAAAACATTTAGTAGGCTCACAAAACTAAACACAATGGTGACTGTGATTATTAAGGACAAAAAGGAAAAAAGACCATAAAGGTAGCAGAGAGAGCAGACACCAGCAGACACCCGAGGAATGCCAATTTCCAACTTGGATGCTGTATTTGGCCTTATGTGGAAAAAATGTTCACTTTACATTGGTTTTGTCCTCTGGTGACAGAAAGCATTCGCATGCAGCTGTGGCCACAAGCTTTTTTTTCTGGGACTAAACTCAAGCTGAAATATATCACATGGGGCTGACAAGTTATATTTGAGTTACAGAGAATAACAAGGGCAGTAAGCCCAAAGGACTTTTCAAGGAGGCATTGTCCTGAATGGCAATGAATGTTCTAAACAGCATTTTTATTGCCAAGAAAATAAACACACTGGTTAATTGAATCATGTGTTCCTTGAGTAGGAGGATGTCAATCTCATCCCAGGTCTGGAGGAGTTAACTGCAGCAGAATGGGCAGCCTGGGAGGCCCTGAGACCCAGTACTAGACCTGCAAACTTGGCTGAAGCAGATGCTAGGAGAGGAGAGGGACCAGAGCAAGGTGCCTGCTATCCCTGGCCCTTTAAGCCAGCTCAACCAGTAACACATCACATCACTTGTGGTCAAGGCAATTATCAGCCCCCTTCCTCTCCATGCACTGATCCTTGCATGCTTTTTCCTGATTTTAAGATCCTGCCAAAAGGCCAGGCATGGTGGCTCATGCCTGCAATCCCAGCACTTTGGGAGGCCAAGGTGGGCGGATCACAAGGTCAGGAGTTCGAGACCAGCCTGATCAACATGGTGAAACCCCATCTGTACTAAAAATACAATAATTAGCTGGGTGTGGTGGCATGCTCCTGTAGTCCCAGCTACTCAGGAGGTTGAGGCAGAATCACTTGAACCCCAGAGGCAGAGGTTGCAGTGAGCCGAGATTGCGCTACTGCACTCCAGCCTGGGTGACAGAGTGAGACTCTGTCTCAAGAAAAAAAAAGATCCTGCCATTACCATACATGCCCAGCTGTGACCCCCAAGTTCAACTCCAATAAGGATGAACATTTATGGGCTGCCTCCCCACATCCACTCTCTCCTCCCATTAGCAGTGCCCCTGAATATCCTTTAGAAGCATACTTGCCTCATTTTCAGCCACGTGGTGTGGGTGGGAATGATGCTACCCCCAAGTCTAGGGTTGAATCCTGTAACCCAACCTTTAACCAAGCCACTTATCACATTTACCTGGCCCTTGTGGTTGGTTTCAGGGAAGGGCAATGAGCCCCCCATCAGGGCTAACACATCTCAATTCTGGGACTTTGGTTTGTGCCTTCAAGGAAGAGGATTTTCTTTTTCTCCTCTGGGAAGAAAATGAGAAGAATGTAGACCCTAGAGCTGCTGGCAGTCACCCTGTGGCCATGAGGGCAGAGCCAGTTTGAGAAAGAAGTGAACACAGAGGAAACCAAACTGAAAGATGAAAAGCTGGCGTCTTGTGAAACCATTTGAACCAATGCAATGAGCCATGCTTAATGCCAGGCTTACCCCTGGACTTCCCACTTAACGTTTTTATTTGGGTCCAGTTTTCTTCACTTGACACTGCTAGCATCCTACCAGATAAGGCACCTTCGACCCCTCTGGAGTTAGGTTACCTCACCCTGCCCTGCACCGCATGTTGGCACTTTATTACAGGCACTGCTTTAGCCCATTCTTCTGTGCCTTTGGTATTTCCCGTCTTCTGAGATGGGAACTCCTCCTCCCAACTCCCACTCCAGATGGTGCCAGTTGAGCCAACCCTGGCCTCCAAGGAAGGTTGCAAGTCATTCAAACACCAGATATAAACAATAAGAGAAAGCTGGATCAGCAGGCAAAGTGCAGCACCCCATCAATCCAGGCAATCCTGCAAATGTTCTGCCATCCCACCCCATCCCACTGTCAGGGGGCTTTGGCAGCAGCTGAGAGACAGCCTGGGGAAGCCAGGTGGCACTCAGCATGGCTGCTAAAGTGTGGCAAGATTCACAGCTCTAGACTCCTATCTGGGGATAGGATTCCTAACCAGGAGAACTGGCAGAAGCAAGCAGAGTTCTCAACTTAGAGAGACTCGGGCCAATTATTTCATCACGCATTCAGGCAAGAAAGTGTCCAAACACCAGAATACAAGGCCAGTCCACCCTTTGTATCAGAAACACAGCAGAACTCCAATCACTTCAGTGAAGCCAAGATCAGAACCAGCTTGGAGGCCAAGCTGCCTTGAAACTGGGTTCTTCTGAAGGATATCCTGACAGGGGACGTCACTGGGCCTGCGGCTGGGAGTCCGGGGGCCTGCACTGTCCTCCTTTCCACATCATGCAGGAAAGCCCTGAGGGCAGAGACCGTCTGTGAACCAAAACCCACCCTCTCTTCTTTATCAGATGTTTGCTTACAAGTTTCAGTCAAAGCAGCAATGTGCCCAATCCTGTTAAAAGACAAGCCTCTTCCACCATCCCCCTTCTTCCTGCTTGGAATGTTAATGTAACTATAAATGCTTAGAGCTATGGCAGCCATCTTGCAGTCCTGAGGAAAAAGGCCAGGAGAACAGTAAAGACTTGACCCAGATCCTGATATTATTGAGCTGTTAAACCAAGCCTGAGACTGTTCTCATCTGGACTTTTTGTTCTACAAAGTAATTTATTTTTATGTATTTACTTTTTTTGAGACAGGATGTCACTCTGTCACCCAGGGTGGGGTGCAGTGGCACAGTCATAGCTCACTGCAACCTTGAACTCCTGGGCTCAAGTGATCCTCCCACCTCAGCCTCCCATGTTGCCAGTACTACAGTCACTTGCCACCACACCTGGCTGTTTTCTGTTTTGTTTTGTTTTGTTTTGTTTTGTTTTTGTAGAGACCAAGCCTTGCTTTGTTGCCCAGGCTGGTCTCAAATTCCTGGCCTCAAGCAATCCTCCTGCTCTGGTCTCCCAAAGTGCTGGGATTATAGGTGTGAGCCACCATACCTGGCCTTATGAGGTAATTTAATGTTTTAGTTGCTTAAGCCAGTGGTTCTCCAAGTGTATCCCCAGACCCACAGCTTCAGCACACCTGGGAGAGTTAGACATGTACATTCTCAGGCCCTGCCCAGACCAATGGAACTTGACTCTTTAAAGTGGGACCCTAAGGCAGAGGTTGCAGTGAGCCAAGATCACGCCACTGTACCCCAGCCTGGGGAACAAAGCAAGGCTCTGTCTCAAAAACAAAACAAAACAAAAATGGGACCCTGAAAACTGAGTTTTACCAAGTGCTCCCAAGTAATTCTAGCATGTGCTAAGTTTGAGAACCACTGGCTTAAACCACTATTTTATCAGATTTTCTGTGAGGTGCAGCTGAAAGCACCTCTAATTTATACCTTTCTCCACTGTATCTCTGAACTGTTTATGAGATATCAAGAGGCTGAGAACAAGGCAGGATAAGCCAACTGTCACAAGCCCAAATAGCAATGTTTCAAGGAGAAAATGAAACTCACAAAGGAAAAGATAAATGCAAAGTAAGCACCTCTATCCGTGGGAATAATCATAAATACAATCAAAAGGCAAAATGAAAGACTGGGGAAATAATTGCAACAAATATGACAACATTTAAAATCCTTTCTTTGTTAAAAGGCCATGCAAAACCAAAAAGGAAAAAACAAGAGCTCAAAGAAAAAGAACACACACAAAAAATTCAGAATAGGAAATATAAATGGATAATAAGAAAAATGGCCAGCTTGTTAGTAATCAAAGCAATGTGAATTTATTTATTTATTTTTTTTTGAGATGGAGTCTCACTGTCGCCTAGGCTGTAGTGCAGTGGCGTGATCTCGGCTCACTCCAACCTCTGCCTCCCAGGTTCAAGTGATTCTCCTGCCTCAGCCTCCTGAGTAGCTGGGATTACAGGCACCCAACAACAGCCCAGCTAATTTATGTATTTTTAGTAGAAACGGGGTTTTGCTATGTTGGCCAGAATGGTCTCCAACTCCTGACCTCAAGTGATCCGCCTGCCTCGGCCTCCCAAAGTGCTGGGATTACTGCGCCTGGCTGGTTTTTACATTTTTTAAAGGTTGGAAGAATAAGAAGGGAGAAGAAGGCCGGGCGCGGTGGCTCATGCCAGTAATCCCAGCACTTCAGGAGGCCGAGGCAGGCAGATCACGAGGTCAGGAGATCGAGACCATCCTGCCTAACACAATGAAACCCCGTCTCTACTAAAAATACAAAAAATTAGCTGGGCGTGGTGGCCGGCGCCTGTAGCCCCAGCTACTCGGGAGGCTGAGTAGGAGAATGGCGTGAACCCAGGAAGCTGAGCTTGCAGTAAGCAGAGATCGCACCACTGCACTCCAGCCTCGGCGACACAGTGAGACTCCATCTCAAAAAAAAAAGAAAAGAAGGGAGGAGGAAGAAAAAGGAATAAGAGGGAAGAAATGGAGGAAGAAGACGAAGGAGGATGAGGAAAAGGAGTAGGGAGAGGAGGGGGAGACATTCACTGCAGTGGCAGAGACCGTATTTGGCACAGCCTAAAATATTTTCTATCTGCCTTTTACTGAAAAAATCTGCCAGTCCTGGACTGATTCTAGTCTAAAGCAGGGTCAGGAAACTATGGCCCCTGGACCAAATCTAACCAGCCACCCATTTTTGTGAATGAAGTTTTATTGGAACTCACCACATGCGTTTGTTTACAGAGTTTAGAGCTGCTTTTGTGCTTCCATGGCAGAGTTCAGAAGTGTGACGGAGACTGTGTGGCCCACTAAACAGAAATATTCCTTATCTGGCTCTTTACAAAACATTTCCCAACCCCTGGTCTAATAAATAATCAGAAAGAAAATAAAAATGCTTGTACAAAGATGTTTATTATTACATTATTTATCTAGAAGGCCAGTTAAACAAATGATGGGATGACATTAAATTGATATCGTGAACATGCATTACCCCAGCACCTCAAATCCTAAGGATTCAATACACATTTTTAATTATTATTGCCTATGGAATAGTCATTTTCTCATTTTCCAAAGACCCAGTAATAAAACAGGAAAGCAGGATATAGTGTAGCAGATACAAGAGGCTATGTGCTTCTTTTGTAGAAAGGGGCAATGTCTGTTTTTATTTTCTATTATTTCAATTATGTTTGAAAACATAGATATGCAAGATAAAAGAAGGTAAAGGAATGAATCAGAATCTCAGCTGTTCTCCCGGGGCTAAGGGGTTCTGGATAACTTTCATTTTTCTCTCATATGTTTCTTAGTAATTTCCAAGTTTCCTGCAATGGAGGATTATTGCTCCTATTATCATTAAAGTTAAAATTCTTTTTTCTCATACAGTAATTGAGTTCAGAAATACAGCTGAGGGCCAGGGGCAGGCTTTGGGCGTTGTTACTACAGAAGGTTAGCATGAAGGCAAGGGCCAAAGGCAGGAAGGAAACGCAGAACGAGGAGCCAGGGTGGGTGGGAGCCAAGCAGCCCGTGGCAACCCCAGGAGCCACAGCGCTTTGAAGGACCAGGAGATCTGGCCTTGCTTCCCAAAGTGCGGCCCCCAAACCAGCAGCACACGCACCTCTTGGGAGCTGATCAGAAATTAGACTCTCAGGCCCCACCCCAGACCCACTGAATCAGAGCCTGCATTGTAAAGGATCCCAGGTGATATGTGGGCACACTCCAGTTTGAGAAGCACGGGCTGCTCTGGAACCCTGTGGCACTGTTAACCCTCCTGCAGCCATGGCCCTCCACCCACGATCTTTTTCAGTAACAGCCGCTACACTGGAAATGCATTCCAAGAGAGACCTCTGACTCCCTGGCAAGAAAAAAAGGATGGCTGGGCACGGTGGCTCACACCTGTAATCCCAGCACTTTGGGAGGCCGAGGTGAGAGGATCGCCTGAGGTCAGGAGTTCAAGACCAGCCTGGCCAACATGGTGAAACCCTGTCTACTAAAAATACAAAAATTAGCCAGGCATGGTGGCGGGTGCCTGTAACCCAAGCTATTCGGGAAGCTGAGGCAAGAGAATCGCTTGAATCCAGGAGGCAGAGGTTGCAGTGAGCTGAGATAACACTACTGCACTCTAGCCACTGCCACCACCTTTGCACCTCTGTGCTCGTGTGCACACACACACACAGAGCCAGGTGTGTGTGAACATGAGGTTGGAAAACACTCAAAAGGCAGCAGGCAGCCCTTCCAGAGGCCCTGAGAGGCCTGTCCCCCACTGTGGAGTACCTACTGTCCTCAGGTAGAGATGGAGACTGTGTGCTGCAACAGGGGGAGTGTCCCAAGGTGACCTATTTACCCAATTCCTAGAAGAGATTTTATTTCTTGTTAAAATATCCTGGCTAGGCATAATGGCTCATGCCTGTAATCCCAGCACTTTGGGATGCCGAGGTAGGAGGTTTGCTTGAGTCCAGGAGTTTAAGACCTGCCTGGGCAACCTGGTAAGATCCCATCTCTATTTAAAAAAAAAAAAAAAAAAAAAACTTTAAAAATATCCCAGCGTGATGGCATGAAACTGTAGTCCCAGCTACTTGGGAGACTGAGATGAGAGGATCCCCTAAGCCCAGGAGTTCAAGGCTGCAGTGAGCTATGATTGCACCACTGCGCTCCAGCCTGGGCAACAGAGTGAGACCCTGTCTTTAATATATATATACTGAAGAACCATCAGACACTAGGTGAGAGGGGCAGAGAGGTAGAGAACCGTGAGCCTGACTGGGCCCAGGGGCTTTGGCTTGCACAGTCTCCACCAGCCTTCCGAGCTGTCACCAAAGCAGGTAACTGCAGCCACTCCATGGGGCAGTGCTGCATGTGCCTCGTCACCCTGCATCTGCACAGCAACCCTTTGGGGTGGGCACCATGGCTCATGCCATTCAATAGGCATGGAAACTGGGGCTCGGAGAGGTTGAGCAGCTTATCAAGGGAGAGGCAGAGCCAGGCGTCATTGTGAAGAATGTGAGCCCCCAAGGCTGAGTGTCTTCCTGGACACCAGGCTGTCTTCCAGAAGCATCACCCTTGATTCTAACTGTCATGCCGAGGAGACTGCTGAGTGACCTCATCAGATTTGAGCAGCTCTGCTCAGAGATGTCCAGCTGTCCATGGCCTGCCCTGGGTCAGGAGCAATAAGCACACTTGATCAAACAAGAAGTCCTGTTTCCTGCCCCAGCAGCAAGGGGCCTGCCCAGGGCCCATGCAGCTACTCAGATGCAGTGGCTCTCCAATTCCAACCAGGTGGGCTCCAGGACTAAGTGAAATGAACCCATCGCAAAAGGGCAAATATTGTACAATTCCACTTATAGGAGGTGCTGGCATGGTCAAATTCATAGAGACAGAAAGTAGAACAGTGGTTACCAAGGGCTGAAGGAAGAGAGGAATGAGAGCAACGGGTGCAGAGTTTCTGTTTGGGATGATGAACATTCTGGAGGTGGATGGTGGTGGTGTTTGTCTATTTGGGATGATGAACATTCTGGAGGTGGATGGTGGTAGTGTTTGCACAGCAATGTGAGTGTACTTAATGCCCCTGAACTACACTTAAATATGGTCAAAATGGTCAGTTTTATGTTATGTGTGAATATATTTTGAGACTGAGTTTTGCTCTGTCACCCAGGCTGGCTCACTGAAGCCTCAAACTCCTGGGTTCAAGGGATCCTCCCCCTCAGCCTCTCAAGTAGCTGGGACTACAGATGTGTGCCACCACACCTAGCCAATTTTTTTATTTTTTGTAGAGATGGGGTCTCACTCTGTTGCCCAGGCTGGTCTCCAAATCTTGTACAACTCAAGCGATCTTCCCACTTTGGCCTCCCAAAGCACTGGGATTACAGCCATAAGCCACCACACCAGGCCTATTTTGTGTATTTTAACACAATTGTTAAAGTGGTAAATTTTATGTTATGTATATTTTATCACAATTTAAGAAAAAAAAAAAAAGCAGGGGAGAAGGGAAAGGAAAGAGAGACTCTTAGGCCCTGGGAAGAGGAAACAGGAATATTTATTGAGCACCTACTGGATGCTAAGCCCTGTGCTGGGCTCTTCACATGTGTCCTCAAAATAACCCTTGAAGTAGGAACTGTTAGCAAACTGAGCGAGGTTTAGAAAGTGGCTTGTCCAGCATCATGAAGCCAGACAGTGGTAGAAAGGGACTCATACCTAGGTCTGCGGCCTCAAGGACACCAGCTCAGCCCACAGCCATCCAAACACCATCAGAGAGAGGACATATTGGGAAGGCCTGGTCCTCCATCACTCATTCATTCAGGGTCACCAAGCACCACTGCAGGACTGGACAGCAGTGGCAGTAAAGGGGTTCACAGTCCCTGACAACTGCGCCAGCTGGAGAGTGTGGGGGCCCACAGAGCAAATCCCTGTGTCACTTCTCACCCTCAGAACCTTGGCCTGAGGTACATTCTGCCTTTGGCACCACCCAGCCTAACTTCCTCTGAGCTGGGAGCTGCGGCAAGCTGAGGTGAAGGGAGTTAGGGCTAGCGTCAGGGTGAGACCCGAATTTAACTTTGAACATCCCAGAAATGGCTAGCTCCCAGACATTGCACAAGAGCACAGTGACACAAGTTCAAGTCCTGTCCTGGGCTGGGCAGCAACTTGGCAGAATAGAAAAGGCAGGGGCTTTGGAGTCAGATGGGCTTGGGTTGAAATTCATACTCTGTCGCTTGCTGTGTGATCTAGGCTGGGCCTCAACTGAGCCTCGGTTTTCTCATGCGTCAAAGGGGCATGGTAGTACCTGCTTTACCACTGTCATCCCATGTGGACTTTAGAGCCAAACTACCTGTTTCCCCATCATTTATTTGCCATGTGAACTTGAATAAGTTACTTAACCCCTCTGTGCCTCAGCTTTCCTCCTCTGTAAAATTGGGATAGTTATTACCTTGATGGGTTTTTGTAAGGATTCAATGAGTTAATACAGGTAATATGCCGAGCACAGTGCTTGGCACACAAGAAAGTATGTACATATATGCACTTTATATATATATATATGCTATTATGAAATATATATAAACCCCTGGCACATAGTAGGGGACTCACAAAGCATACTTCCGCCTTCCTTTCCTGTCTCCTGTTTCCTCCTGTATGAGGCTCAGAGAAGCTGTTAATGGTGTTTGTCCTGGATTTTTTCCTAAATATCCAGGTTGGACACAGCCAGTGCTGGCAGGAGCCCCTTGCCTTTCCTGCCCTTCTCCTCTCCCAGATATCAACAGGTGCTTCCGAGGAATGAGAAGGAAGCCCATCGAGCCACATTCTCCAGAAAAGAGGCGCAGCACAGTCGCTCCAAAAATGTACAGCCTCTCAGCTGCCTGTGCCAAACCCACCCCATCTGTCCTCAGCGTGTGTTCCCAGGTCCCAAGGCAGTCCTGAGAGACCTCAGAGCACTGGAGGAGCCTCCAGCCTTGCCTCTGGGCAGACATGAACTGACACAATAGGGAGACACCCTTACTCCAAATGAGCATTACTTGATCATCTCCAGCCACTGTGCAGGAGCAGTATTCACTTTCTCCATTTTACAAGACACAAAAGCACAGAGAGGTTAAGACAATTGGCCAAAGTTAACCAGCAAGCCAATGCAAAGGTAAAAAGTTAAATCATGGCCTATCTAGGCTGGCTGCAGTGACTCATGCCTGTAATCCCAGCACTTTGGGAGGCCAAGGCAGGTGGATCACTTGAGGTCAGGAGTTTGAGACCAGCCTGGCCAACATGGCAAAACCCTGTCTCTACTAAAAATTCAAAAAAGTAGTTGGACCGTGGTGCACACCTGTAATCTCAGTTACTCAGGAGGCTGAGTCATGAGAATTGCTTGAATCAGGGAGGCAAAGGTTGCAATGAGGCGAGATTGTGTCACTGCATTCCAGCCTGGAGCAAGACTCTGTCCCAAAAACAACAACAACAATCATGGTCTTTCTTGATCCCAAACCCAGCAGCTGGCCATTGTCACATTCTTCCCCTCACTACTGAACCACATCACCATCAGCTCTGTTACTTACTGGTCACAGGAACTTGTGTGAGTCCCTTCACCTCTCTGAACCTCCACATCCACAGTTGTAAAATAGGCAAACTACTGTACCAGGCTGTTTGTTCAACAGTCATTGACTGAGCCCAGAACCATACTTACGGTGAAACTAGTAAAGCTTCCTGTTCAGGGCCTCTCCTTCACACAGGGAAGGGCCTAGTAAGCTTCTCACTTTTCTTAAAAAAAGTTCCCAGCCCCACAAAACCTGGGCCTGCCCCTGCTAACTGTGGTGTGTCAGCATCATGCCAAGCTCTGGATGTAGGACAAGACAGGAATAAAACGGCCAGGGGAGTTCCCCGGCCTGGTGCGGTGGCTCACACCTCTAATCCCAGCACTCTGGGAGGCCAAGATGAGAGGATCCCTTGAGTCCAGGAGTTTGAGACCAGCCTGGGCAACATGGCAAAACCTTGTCTCTACAAAAAATACAAAAGTTAGCCGGGCATGGTGGCACATGCCTATAGTCCCAGTTACACAGGAAGCTGAGATGGGAGGATCACTTGAGCCCAGGAGGTCAAGGCTGAAGTGAGCCATGATGACACCACTGCACTCCAACATGGGTGAGAGAGTGAGACCTTGTCTCGGCGGAAAAAAAAGAACCCCTGCATAGGGCTTGACTCTTGACTCACAGTAGGTGCTGAATAAACGGTAGCTGGCATTATTACTTATTGTCTCTCTCTTTCCCATTAAAATGCAAGCTCCCCAAGGATAGGGAACTGTTTCGGTTTTGCTCCTTACTGTAGCCCAAGAGTTTAGAACAGTTCCTGGCACGTAGTTAGAGCCCAGAAGATATTTTCCGACCCTTGAGATGGTTTTGTTCAACTCTTCAATTCACAGGTGAGGAAACTGGCCCAGACAGGTATGTCTTTCCCACAGTTCTCACTGTGCTGAACAGGGCCAGGCCCCAGGGCCCCTCAAGCCCTGAAGAAGGTTTTCTTTTACTTCCTGCTGCCTCCTTTGATGATTCACACTAGGGCCCAAGAGATACTTTTGGAATAAAAAATCAAGGGGTCAAGCTGGGTGCGGTGGCTCATGCCTGTAATCCCAGTACTTTCAGGGGCTGAGGTGGGTGGATCACCTGAGGTCAGGAGTTCGAGACCAGCCTGACCAACATGGTGAAACACCCATCTCTACAAAAATACAAAGATTAGCTGGGTGTGATGGTGGGCACCTGTAATCCCAGCTACTCGGGAGGCTGAGGCAGGAGAATCACTTGAATCTGGGAGACAGAGGTTGCAGTGAGCCAAGATCATGCTACTGCATTGCAGCCTGGGCAACAGGGCAAGACCCCATCTCGAAAAAAAAAAAAAAGAAAAAGAAAAAAAATCAAGGGAAGGCTGGGCACAGCAGCTCATGCCTGTAATCCCAGAACTTTGGAAAGCTGAGGTGGGAGGATCACTTGAGCCCAGGAGCTCAAGACCAGCCTGGGCAACATAGCAAGACCCCGTCTCTACTAAATATACAAAAATTACCCAGGCATAGTGGTGTGCACCCATAGTCCCAGCTACTCAGGAGGCTGAGGTGGGAAGATCACTTGAGCCTGGGAGGAAGAGGTTGCAGTGAGCTGAGGTCGCGTCACTGCACTCCAGCCTGAGTGACAGAGTGACACACTATCTCAAAAAAAAAAAAAAAAGGCCAGGTACAGTGGCTCACGTCTGTAATCCCAGCACTTTGGGAAGCCAAGGCGGGCAGATCACTTGAGGTCAGGAGTTCAAGACCAGCCTGGCCAACATGGTGAAACCCTGTCTCTACCAAAAATAAAAATAAAAAAATTATCTGGGCGTAGTGGTATGCACCTGTAATCCCAGCTACTTGGGAGTCTGAGGCACTAGACTCACTTGAGCCTGGGAGGTTGAGGTTGCAGTGAATAGAGATTGCACCACTGCACTCCAGCCTGGGTGACAGAGCAAGACTCTGTCTTGAAAAAAAAAGAACAGCAAGGAAATTGGTAGAGTGTAGACCCTGCAGTGAGGTTGCCAGACTTAACAACAACAATACAGGACCACAGGTTAATTTTAAAATTTAGATAAACAAAAAATAATATTTTTGTATTAGTGTATCCCATGCAATCTTGGGGGCATAGTTATAATAAAACACTATTCATTGTTTATCTGAAATTCAAACTTAACTGAGCATCTTATATGTCAGCTGGAAACTCTGCCTCAGAGTTCCACTGAGATTAGTTCAAATTCCTGCTCTACTACTTACTGTGTAATCTTCAACAAGTATCCTAACCACTCACTCTGCCAGAGTCTGAATGTTTTCAAAATTCATATGTTAAAAACCTAATCACCAATGTGATGGTATTAGGAGATGGGGCTTTTGGAAAGGGATTAGATCATGAGAGCAGAGGCCTCATGAATTGGATTAGTGCCCTATAAAAGAGACCCCAGGGAGCTCCCTGACTCCTTCCACCATGTGGAGACATAGTGAGGAGGCACCATCTATGAACGAGGACACAAGTCCTTACCAGACACCAAATCTGCTGGTGCTTTGATCTTGGACTTCTCAGCCTCCAGAACTGTGAGAAAGAAATCTCTGTTGCTTATAAGCTACCCCATCTATGGCATTTTGTTACAGCACCTCAAATGGACTAAGACACACTGTAATCCTCAGTTTTCTCATCTGCAAATTAAGGATAGCCCCACCTTCTTCACAGAGTGGCTGTAAGGATTAGAGATGATACCTTAAGTATTGGACACACAGCAGACAGACACTCTCTATGTTGGTTTCCCTCCCTGGTTTCAGAAGCCCTTAGGGGACTTGGGAGGGAGCATGACTTGCCAATTGTAGGATAATATGGTAACTACTGTGTTCAAGTTCTTCCAACCAGCATTCTAGTATATAGAAGAGAATATTGTGAGTGCTGCCTTAAGAAGGCAAACTTCTCATCCCTTCAAACCCAAACTCCCTTTTCATAAGCATTTTTTTTTTTTTTTTTTTTGAGACAGTGTCTCACTCTGTTGCCAAGGCTGCAGTGCAGTGGTACAATCTCGGCTCACTGCAGCCTGGCCTTCCCAGGCTCAAAGCAGCTTCCCACCTCAGCCTCCTGAGTAGCTGGGATTATAGGCACCTACACCCCCACCACCACACCTGGCTAATTTTTTGTGTTTTTAGTAGAGACAGGGTTTCACCATGTTGACCAGGCTGTATTCAAACTCCTGGCCTCAAGTGATCTGCCCACCTCGGCCTCCCAAGATGCTGGGATTATAGGCATGAGCCACCACGCCTGCCTTCCTAAGCATTTTAAATGCCTCCTTGACTTTATTTAAATGCAGTAATAAACTGTTTACATGACAACACAAAAGAATTAATATAATGATCTACCTGCAACTTAAATGAAAAATAAAAGGGATATCATAAAGTAACATTTCAACACATAAATGTTTGGGCACGTCGTAGTGTGATACTTGCATGGAATAAGAAGAAATACATTTAGATTCAGAAGTTAGACAATACTCAATATTAAGTTGAACTCTATGAAATTTCCAATATGGAACTTTGATCTATGAAAATGGTAATTTCATGATTCAACCTAATACCTGACATTCAAAAATACAAGCAAATGGGGTGGGGGGTATCTTTTCCTCTACTCACAAACTAAACTACCTGTCATGTACGTGTGCGTTGCACCATGAATCAATAGCTACAAACACAGGTAGGTATAAATGTATCAGCAACTCAAATATCGTGTCATTACCATGCAGGTTGCGATTTTCCAAAATGGTGACACGCTCTTGTTAAGATTGCACACAATGCGAAGTATAATCTTTTCCTTTTTTCCCAGTATTTGCACTTTTGAAAAATTGTTTATATTTGAAAAAATTCAAAAACTCGACATTGCTTTACACATAAAACAGCATTCATTTCTGGGATCAGCAAATTATAAACAGGTTTTTGGGTGTTTTGTTTGTTTGTCTGTTTTGTTTTGTTTTGCTTTGTTTTATTGGGGGTTTTTTTCCTATATGAATTTCTTCCAGGACATTCAGAAGTTCGGAGGAGGCAGGAAAGCTTCTTGTTGCCTGGGTCTGTCCCATATTGCACACGCTACAGGACTTGCCCTCTTAAATGGAAGTAGTTGACCACAAAATCATTATGACAACCAAAAATAATCCCCCTAGTTCCAAAACCACCACTAAAGAGATGATATATCCCCATTGACAACCACCAATTTAATAACATCTGCCTGAATGCTTTCAGTGATAAGAAATTGACTCTACAATACCATCTCATTGACTCGCCTGTCAGGAAGTAATAATTCCTTCTTCTATCTCTGGTGGGTACCCAAGTAGGTACAAACCTTTCATTTGGCCAAATACTTCAAAAACTTTGACCCAGTAATTACACTTTGAAGAAGAATCCTATTCTAAGAATTCCACTTCTAAGAATATATTTAAGTAAACAATCCAAATAGCCATTGAAATGCCTGTGCCCAGAAAGCATTCCATATAATGGTGGAATATGGAAAGGAAACAAAAACCATGAAGTTAATGGTTGTAATTCTTTCCTATGGAAAGGAAGAAACTGAGGAAAAGGGGCCTGTAGCTTAGAAACCCTGGGAAGAGCAGTCTGCTCAGGCCACCAGATTGTCCCCATCTCCCACCCTCATTTAACTATTGTCAATATGTGGGTTCCCAGTGCCACTCCAGGGGCTCCCAAGAGCAAGATCTGGGGTCATACACAAGGCCCCACCTCTGTTCTACAGTCACAATGGATCCTCTCCCAAAGAAGCTGCTTTCTAGACCTTTCCATTGTGACTCATGCTCCAGACTCCACTGGGGGAAAAAGACAGATGTGGGAGGCTCTGCCCAGTCAGGATGAGGCTGGGGAATAATCTATTTTGCTCTTCTTGCCCCATCTTGTAGTGGGTAAGTGAAAAGAGGGAGCTACAAAACAACATATATGAGATTCTTTCATTATTATAAAAATGCATATGAGTGTGTGTGTGTGTGTGCAGAAGGAAAGACCACCTGCTCAGTGGTTAGGAGCTCAGACAGACCTGGGCTCAACACCCAACTCTGCCACTTATTAAATGGTAAACTTTATTAAGTGGTTGGGAAAACAACCATCTTGAGACTTAGTTTCTCTGTCTATAAGGTGGGAATAATAAAGGCACCTACTTCATAGGAATAAATTAAGATAACACATGTGGGGCACTTAGCAGAGTGCTTGGTGCCCAACAAAATGTTGGCTTACATGACTTTGCAATGGTAGTGGATGAAACAATACATTTTTCCAGGGAAAACCCATATATGCACCCAAGGTGCAAAATGAGCCGCATGACCCCTTTGGCCTCACCAGGATGGCTGAGCACAAAATGAGATTAAATCCCTCTGATGACCTTGTGCAGTGGCAAGCCAGACTGTCCCCTTCAATCTGGGGACCACCACACAGAAGAGGTCTGCAGAGAAAGGGCCCCATAGGCAAGACATAGCAAAGGTTCAGCCCATACTTGGGCGAAAGACCCAGAGCTTATTCAGGCAGCATTTTGGTAGAACAAAGAGAAATGCAAGATTATTGGAGGCCATAAAACAAAAAAAAATAGGGAGAAGATAATCAGCCAAGCAACCCACACTGGAAAAGTCAGGGGACAGAAAATTAAATGAAGCAGGGTTTTATCATACATACTTGAGCAGGTCTTCTGAAATTTAGCTGCAAAACATACCTGTTCATCCTTCATAGTCCTGCTCTCTGAGGTCTCCATCCTCACAAACAAACCAGCCCTCAGTGGGTTAGCTGTCTGCTGAGCTGGTGTATA
The DNA here is from genome assembly GCF_028885655.2 of Pongo abelii. NCBI lineage: Eukaryota > Metazoa > Chordata > Mammalia > Primates > Hominidae > Pongo > Pongo abelii. The sequence goes on along the minus strand of NC_072004.2, from coordinate 45,033,424 downwards.
CTTGGGAAAATGTTCCCAAATGTCTTCACACAAGGAATAAGATGAAAAAACTCCTGTCAATGTTTTATGGAATATTACATTTTACTAGCATTCATCAGTCTTTTACTATTGACAAACATATCCCTTATATCCTATTTCAGGATTTTGAATTTTTAGGCATTAAATTTGGAAAATACTATATGTTCATTTTCTCAAGATATTTTATTTACATTTTTGTTTTCCAGTTTTCACAAGAGCTTCTTTAAATTCTTACTAGAATTTCTTTAAACTTCCAAGCTGCTATATGTATTAAAAATTAATTGTATTTGTATATTTGGATTTCATCTCTTATGTTTTAGAGAGCAAGCCTAAACACACAGAACTTTTATTCTCATCAATGTCCTTTTTTTTTTTTTTTTCTTTTTTTAAGAGATGAAGTCTTGCTTTGTCACCCAGGCTGGAGTACAGTGCGCAACCATAGTTCACTGAAGTCTTGGACTCCTGGGCTCAAGTGATCCTTCTACCTCAGCCTCTTGAGGAGCTGGGACTATAGGTGTGAGGCACCACACCCAGCTAAAGTGAGACCCCATCTTTTTTCTTTAAAAGTACCACTCGAGGGGCTCCCAGGAGCAAGATTTGGGTTGCACACAAGGCCCCACTCTGCACTCATTCCTCGCCTCAGCCTCCCAAGTAGCTGGGATTACAGATGGGAGCCACTGAGCCCAGTGTCAATGTCCTTTATAAGTCAGCATTACAAGTTATTGATTGACATGATTCATAATCGCTTGGTCAGAACTTGCTACATCAGTACTGGCAATTAGGATAACTTCCTACATGAATGAGGCTATTCTATGCCTTCTTTTTTCATCTGACTCTGATTCTAATTATATGTGAGCTCTGAGAAAACATTCTTACTTGGTTACAATTTGTATTCCTTCAACTAATCACCCACTTACTTAAGCATAGATTCTAGCCTGTACTTAAATATTCACTGGTTGTCCATGGTCAACAGTTTCCTGATTGCCACAGTTCCCTGGTTCAAGTATCACAAGCTTACTTTAACAGACATCAGCTGGGCGCAGTGGCTCACTCCTGTAATCCCAGCACTTTGGGAGGTGAGGCGGGCAGATCACGAGGTCAGGAGTTCGAGACAAGCCTGGCCAACATAGTGAAACCCTGTCTCTACTAAAAATACAAAAAGTAGCCAGGCACGGTGGCGGGTGCTTGTAATTCCAGCTACTCAGGAGGCTGAGGCAGGAGCATTGCTTGAACTCAGGAAGCAGAGGTTGCAGTGAGCTGAGATCATGCTACTGCACTCCAGCCTGGGTGACAGAGCAAGACTCTGTCTTGGGAAAAAAAAAGAAAAAAGAGAGAGACATCGTATGACCAGTGGATTCATTTGTCCATGGGTCACCCGACGTTAATGAAGTGCAGCTGTTGTCAATGAAATGCAGCTTCATTACACTTACAATTTGTAATATCTAGCAGACTGAAAATTCTGTATCAGTAATGATTTGTCAATATGTTGCCATGTTACAATTAATCAAAACTTGCCAGGCATGGTGACTCAAGTTGTAATCCCAGCACTTTGGGAGGCTGAGGCAGGCAGATCACTAGAGTCCAGGAGTTCAAGACCAGACTGGTCAACATGACAAAACCCTGTCTCTACAAAAAATACAAAAAGTACAAAAAATTAGCCAGGCATGGTGGCACATGCCACCATGTCCCAGCTACCTGAGAGGCTGAGGTGGGAGGATCACCTGAGCCCGGTGGTTGAGGTAAGAGTGAGCCATGATTATGCCATTGCATCCCAGCCTGGACGCCAGAGTGAGACCCTGTCTCACAATATTAATAATAATAATAATAATAATAATAATAATAATAATAACTTACAATTATAGTCAAAATAATTTTATAAATGAGAAGCAAAGCTCTGGCTATATGGAAATGCTGAGTTAAGTGAATGGATTATACATTGATATAGCCTAGTGGTGACTGAAATCTTGATTCTCAAAGATTTTAAGGACTAGATATGAACTGAAGTTTTCCACCAGCTTTCTTACCTTTTCAGAATGTGTCTTTGGGGGGCGATGGTATTATTTATTAAGCAATGGTTTTGGGTTTTTTTTTCTTTTTTTGAGATGGAGTCTCACTCTGTCACCCAGGCTGGAGTACAGTGGCGCAATCTCAGTGAGATGTGAAGCCAGATGGATTTCCTAGGTCGAGTGGGTACTTGGAGAACTTTTCTGTCTAGCTAGAGGTTTGTAAATACACCAATCAGTGCTCTGTGTCTAGCTAAAAGTTTGTAAATGCACCAATCAGCACTCTGTAAAAATGCACAAATCAGCTCTCTGTGTCTAGCTAAAGGTTTATAAACACACCAATCAGCACTCTGTAAAAATGCACCAATCAGTGCTCTGTGTCTAGCTAAAGGTTTGTAAATGCAGCAATCAGCACTCTGGAAAAATGCAGCAATCAGCATAGCACTCTGTAAAATGGACCAATCAGCGCTCTGTAAAATAGACCAATCAGCAGGACATGGGTGGGGCCAAATGAGGGAATAAAAGCTGGCCACTGGAGCCAGCAGAGGCAACCTGCTCAGGTCCCCTTCCATGCTGTGGAAGATTTGTTCTTTCACTCTTCACAATAAATCTTGCTGCTGCTCACTCTTTGGATCCACACTACCTTTATGAGCTGTAACACTCACTGCAAAGTTCTGCGGCTTCACTCCTAAAGTCAGTGAGACCACAAACCCACCAGAAGGAAGAAACAACTCCAGACATGCCACCTTTAAGAGCTGTAACACTGTAAAGGTCTGCAGCTTCACTCCTGAAGCCAAGCAAGACCATGAACCCACCAGAAGGAAGAAACTCCAGACACATCTGAACATCTGAAGGAACAAACTCCAGACACACCACCTTTAAAAACTGTAACACTCATCACGAGGGTCTGCAGCTTCATTCTTGAAGTCAGCAAGACCAGTAACTCACTGGAAGGGACCAATTCTGGACACATTTTGGCAACCATGAAGGGATTATCGCCTATCGCCAAGGGGTGAGTACCATCAGACCCTTTTCACTTGCTATTCTGTCCTATTTTTCCTTAGAATTCAGGGGCTAAATACCAGGCACCTGTTGGCCAGTTAAAAGCAACCAGCATGGCTGCCAGACTGAAGACATGGATGTCTGGCTTTCTGGGAAAGGGCTCTCTAACAACCCCTGACTCTTCAGAGTTGGGAGCATTGGTTTGCCTGGAACCAGCTTTCACATGTCCTGTGCTTCTGGGCTGAGCCAAGGGTTGACAGAGAGGAAAGCCCTTCAGCTCTGGGGTCCTGATAACAAGTTGGTTGACCCTGAGGCCATGAGTGGAACTCTCAAAGTCATGTCACCCAAGTGAGACTTGCCCATCTATCCTATCTATCCTGACCCTTGCCTCCTGGGTCCTAATGCCTGTCAGACAAACTTCCTCTCTCCTTTTCTCTGAGGATAGTCCCACTTCTAAAAACCACTCCCTGTCTCTGGTGCTTTTCTAGTTTCTCCTGTAAGTATGATTTCTAGTATAAACTTCAGGACTCTGTTACCTTCTTTAGGCACCCGGGCTCACCAATAAGAAAGACATAATTTTTGCCCAAAGCCCCATCATAGGGGGGATCATCTGGAATTTTAGGATCCCTCCTCAGACAAGCAGGCCTAACAAAAGCTATTCCTGAAGCTAGGATATGGGGAGCCTCAGAAATTGTATCATTCCTATTCATACAGTGAGGACAAAAGGCATGACTCTTCCAACTCTGGAGCTCCCTTCTCTCCCTCAGAGTGTGGCCCTCCACTTCATTTTTGGGGCATAACATCTACATAGGACACAAATAAAGTCTCAACACTAACAGGAAAACAGGACTCTAACAGGTTTTCAAGAATGTGTCAGTAAGGGCCACTAAATCTGATTTTTCTCTTTCCTCTTTGTGGTCTAGGAGGACAGGCAAGGGTGCAGGTTTTTGAGGATGTGTCAGTAAGGGCCACTAAATCCAACCTTCCTCAGTCCTCCTTGTGGTCTAGGAGGTCAGGCAAGGGTGCAGGTTTTCAAGGATGTGTCAGTAAGGGTCACTAAATCCGACCTTCCTCAGTCCTCCTTGTGGTCTAGGAAGAAAACTAGTGTTTCTGCTGCTGTGTTGGTGAGCACAACTATTCTGATCAGCAGTGTCTGGGGACCATTGTGGATTCCTGGGCAAGAGGTGTTTCTGCTGCTGTGTTGGTGAGCATGACTATTCCGATCAGCAGGGTCCTGGGACTGTTGTGGGTTCTTGGGCAGGGGGAGAAACAAACCAACCAAAACTGTGGGCGGTTTTGTCTTTTAGATGGGAAACACTCAGGCATCATCAGGCTCACCCTTGAAATGCATTGTAAGCCATTGGGACCAATTTGACCCACAAACCCTGAAAAAGAGGCAGCTCATTTTTTTCTGCATTATGGCTTGGCCCTAATATTCTCTCTCTGATGGGAAAAAATGGCCACCTGCGGGAAGTTTACATTACAATACTATCCTGCAGCTTGACCTTTTCTGTAAGAGGGAAGGCAAATGGAGTGAAATACCTTATGTCCAAGATTTCTTTTCATTGAAGGAGAATACACAACTATGCAAAGCTTGCAATTTACATCCCACAGGAGGACCTCTCAGCGTACCCCCATATCCTAGCTTCCCTATAGCTCCTCTTCCTATTAGTGATAAGCCTCCTCTAATCTCCCCTGCTCAGAAGCAAATAAGCAAAGAAACCTCCAAAGGACCACAAAAACCCCTGGGCTATTTGATATGTCCCCTTCAAGCTGTAGGGGGAGGGAAATTTGGCCCAACCTGGGTACATATCCCCTTCTCCCTCTCTGATTTAAAGCAGATCAAGGTAGACCTGGGGAGGTTTTCAGATGATCCTGATAGGTACATAGATGTCCTACAGGGTCTAGGGCAAACCTTCGATCTCACTTGGAGAGATGTCATGCTATTGTTAGATCAAACCCTGGTCTTTAATGAAAGAATGCAGCTTTAGCTGCAGCCCAAGGGTTTGGAGATGCTGGTATTTTAGTCAAGTAAGTGATAGAATGACAGCCGAAGAAAGGGACAAATTCCCTACTGGTCAGCAAGCCAACCCCAGTATGGATCCCCACTGGGATCTTGACTCAGATCATGGGGACTGGAGTCGCAAACATCTTTTGACCTGTGTTCTAGAAGGACGAAGGAGAATTAGGAAAAAGCCCATGAATTTTTCAATGATGTCTACCATAACTCAGGGAAAGGAAGAAAATCCTTCTGCTTTCCTCAAGCAGCTACAGGAGGCCTTAAGAAAATATACTCCCCTGTCACCCAACCCACTGAAGGGTCAGTTGATTCTAAAAGATAAGTTTATTACCCAATTAGCTGCAGATATCAGAAGAAAGCTCCAAAAGTGAGCCCTAGGACCTGAAAAAAATCTGGAGGCATTATTAAACCTGGCAACATTGGTGTTCTATAATAGGTACCAAGAGGAATAGGCCCAAAAGGAAAACTGAGATCAGAGAAATGCAGCAGCCTTAGTCATGGCCCTTAGACAAACAAATCTTGGTGGTTCAGAGAGGACAGAAAATGGAGGAGGCCAATCACCCAGTGGGGCTTGATATCAGTGTGGCTTACAAGGGCACCTTAAAAAAGATTGTCCAACAAGAAACAAGCTGCCCCCTCACCCATGTCCACTATGCTGAGGGAATCACTAGAAGGCACACTGCCCCAGAGGACAAAGGTTCTCTGGCCCAGAAGCCCCCAGTCAGATGATTCAACAACAGGACTGTGGGTGCCTGGGGCAAGTGCCAGCTCATGTCATCACCCTTACTCAGCCCTGGGTATGTTTAACCATTGAGGGCCAGGAAATTGACTTCCTCCTGGACACTGGCATGGCCTTCTCAGTGTTAATCTCTTGTTCTGGACAACTGTCCTCAAGGTCCGTTACCATCCAAGGAATCCTGGGACAGCCTGTAACCAGGTATTTCTCCCACCTCCTCAGTTGTAATTGGGAGACTTTGCTCTTTTCACATGCCTTTCTTGTCATGCCTGAAAGTCCCACACCCTTATTAGGGAGAGATATATTAGCCAAAGCTGGAGCTATTATCTACATGAATATGGGGAAGAATTCACCCATGTGTTTTCCTGTACTTGAGGAGGGAATCAACCCTGGAGTCTGTGCATTGGTAGGACAATTTGGAAGGGCAAAAAATGCCTGCCCAGTCCAAATCAGGCTAAAAGACCCCACCACTTTTCCTTATCAAAGGCAATATCCCTTAAGGCCTGAAGCTCATAAAGGATTACAGGGTATTGTTAAACATTTAAAAGCTCAAGGCTTAGTAAGGAAATGCAGCTGTCCCTGCAACACCCCAATTCTAGGAGTACAAAAACTGAATGGTCAGTAGAGACTAGTGCAAAATCTTAGACTCATCAATGAGGAAGTAATTCCTCTATACCCAGTTGTACCCAACCCCTATACCCTGTTCTCTCAAATACTAGAGGAAGCAGAATGGTTCACTGTTCTGGACCTCAAGGATGTCTCCTTCTGTATTCCCCTGCACTCTGAATCCCAGTTTCTCTTTGTCTTTGAGGATCCCACAGACCACACATCCCAACTTATGTGGACAGTCTTGCCCCAAGGGTTTAGGGATAGCCCCCATCTGTTTGGTCAGGCCATGGCCCAAGATCTAGACCACTTCTCAAGTCCAGGCACTCTGGTTCTTCAGTATGTGGATGATTTACTTTTGGCTACCAGTTTGGAAGCCTCATGTCAGCAGGCTACTCTAGATCTCTTGAACTTTCTAGCTAATCAAGGGTACAAGACGTCTAGGTCGAAGGCACAGCTTTACCTACAGCAGGTCAAATATATAGGCCTAATCTTATCCAGAGGGACCAGGGCCCTCAGCAAGGAATGAATACAGCCTATACTGGTTTATCCTTGCCCTAAGATGTTAAAACAGTTGTGGGGGTTCCTTGGAATCACTGGTTTTTGCTGACTATGGATCCCCAGATATGGCAACATAGCCAGGCCCCTCTATACTCTAATCAAGGAGACCCAGAGGGCAAATACTCATCTAGTAGAATGGGAACCAGGGGCAGAAACAGCCTTCAAAACCTTAAAGCAAGCTCCAGTGCAAGCTCCAGCTTTAAGCCTTCCCACAGGACAAAACTTCTCTTTAAACATCACAGAGAGAGTAGGGATAGCTCTTGGGGTCCTTACTCAGACTCATGGGACAACCCCACAACCAGTGGCACACCTAAGTGAGGAAATTGATGTAGTAGCAAAAGGCTGGCCTCACTGTTTATGGGTAGTTGTGGCAGTGGTCATCTTAGTGTCAGAGGCTATCAAAATAATACAAGGAAAGGATCTCACTGTCTGGACTACTTGTGATGTAAATGGCATACTAGGTGCCAAAGGGAGTTTATGGCTATCAGACAACCATCTACTTAGATACCAGCTGCTACTCCTTGAAAGACCAGTGCTTCAGATGCATACATGCATGGCCTTCAACCCTGCCACTTTTCTCCCAGAGGATGAGCAATCAATCGAGCATGACTGCCAACAAATTATAGTCCAGACTTATGCCACCTGAGATGATCACTTAGAAGTCCCCTTAGCTAATCCTGACCTTAACCTATATACTGATGGAAGTTCATTTGTGGAGAATGGAATACAAAGGGCAGATTATGCCAGTTAGTGATGTAACCGTACTTGAAAGTAAGCCTCTTCTCCCAGGGACCAGCACCCAATTAGCAGAACTAGTGCACTTACCCGAGCCTTAGAACTAGGAAAGAGAAAGAGAATAAATGTGTATACAGATAGCAAGTATGCTTATCAAATGTTACATGCCCATGCTGCAATATGGAAAGAAAGGGAGTTCTTAACCTCTGGGGGAACCCCCGTTAAATACCACAAGGAAATTATGGAGTTATTGCACACAGTGCAAAAACCCAAGGAGGTGGCAGTCTTACACTGTCAAAGCCATCAGAAAGGTAAAGGACAAAAGGCAGAAGGAAACTGTCAGGCAGATGCTGAGGCCAAAATTGCTGTCAGGTAGAACCTCCCACTAGAAATACCTGTGGAAGGACCCTTGGTATGGAACAACCCCCTCCAAGAGATTAAGCCCCAGTATTCCCCAACTGAAACAGAATGGGGACTTTCATGGGGGCATAGTTTTCTCCCCTCGGGGTGGTTAATGACAGAAGAAGGAAAGATACTTATACCTGAGGCCAGCCAGTGGAAAATACTTAAAACCCTCCACCAAATTTTTCATATGGGTATTGAAAACACTCATCAAATGGCCAAATCCCTATTTACAGGGCCAAATCTCCAGACCATCTGACAGACAGTCAAAGCCTGTGAGGTGTGCCAAAGGAATAATCTCTTGGTCCATCATAAGGCCCCTTTGGGGGAACAAAGAATAGGTCACTATCCTGGAGAGGACTGGCAGTTAGACTTCACCCATATGCCTAAGTCAAAGGGATTTCAATTCTTGTTGGTCTGTGTTGATACCTTTACAAATTGGATAGAAGCTTTCCCCTGCAGGACAGAGAAGTCTCAGGAAGTGATTAAAGTCCTAATTCATGAAATGATTCCTAGATTTGGGCTTTCCCAAAGCTTACAGAGTGGCAATGGTCCAGGTTTTAAAATCACAATAACCTAGGGAATTTCCAGGGCGCCAGGGATACAATATCACCTTTACTGCGCCTGGAGGCCACAATCCTCAGGGAAGGTCGAGAAGGCAAATGAAACATCAAGAGGCACTTAAGGAAACTAACACAAGAAACTCATCTCCCATGGCCTACTCTTTTGCCCATGGCCTTGTTGAGAACCCGAAATTCTCCTCACAAAATGGGGCTCAGTCCATATGAAATGTTGTATCGATGACCTTTTCTCACAAATGACCTCCTACTTGATTAGGAAATGGCCAACTTGGTCAAAGATATAACTTCTTTGGCAAAATATCAACAAAACCTTGAAAAACTACCTAAAGGATGTCACAAAGAAAAGGGAACAGAGTAGAGTTGTTTCAACCAGGAGATCTAGTGTTGGTCAAATCTCTCCTCTCTACCTCCTCATCTATGCACTCTTTGTGGGAAGGACCATCCTTGGTAATCTTCTCTACCCCCACTGCAGTTAAGGTGGCAGGGGTGGAATCTTGGATTCACCACATGTGAATTAAATTTTGGACACCCCTTGAGGAACCTGCAGGACCGTCAGATCAGGAGTCCCAAGATCAGCCAGACCAGCCTCGATACACCTGCGAACCATTGGAGGACTTTCATCTCCTATTTCAGAAGGAAACATCCCAGATTAAAAAGGCTCCTACAACTGATCCTGAAGAAACACCCCTTCCTCCTTAAAAAAGATAAGTGAAGGCCTTCATAATCTTTATCTTTAACACCTCTCCTTGCCCCTTTAATGGAATCCTTTTACTATTTCATCATATTATTAAGCAGCATACTAACCATACTCTTTGCAGTAGGATTATACTGTAGCTCCTGCCAGGATGAAAATCCTAATCACATCAACCTTCTTTCTTTCTATCTTCCTTCCTTCTGACAGCAATTTACTCCTACGTTTAACTCAGACTGAATAAAATGATCTCATCTTCCAGAGCACCCTCTTTACCTTCCTATTTACTCTTTGCCTATCTATTCCTCCTGCTTCCTTGGATACCTCATAGAATCACCCCTCCCCTTCCACCAGCTCCTAATTACCTCTATAAGACTCTCAACTTAACCCACTCTCTGTTAAACTAGTCCAATCCTTCCCTGACAAATGACTGTTGGCTTTGTATCTCTCTATCAACTTCTGCTTATGTTGCCACTCCGATTCCTGCAAAAAACTGGGTCTTTATCAACTTAACCTAACACCCTCATTATGAAGGAAAAGACCCTTTCCAAATTCTAAATATGCAATCATTAGCCAACTTCCCCATCTCTGATAGGACCAAGAATACCCTAACAGGACATGCAATCCAACTTTTACATTCTTACACTTCCAACCTCACCTATTACACAAGCAATGAAAAGCCCATACATGGCCATGTAACTATGAATACTATCTTAAATTTCCAAGCCCCTTTATGTGTCCAATGCAACCTGTTATCAGGCCTGCCCCTGGGGCACCTACTACCCCATCAGTGTAATTACACCCTACAACCTCAAGCCCCAACTGATCATAGTAACTTCTGAGTCACCCAAACAGCTCCATTCAGATGGCTTGTCTGCTTCTCAGGGCCCCCAAAAATCATCACCTCCTCCCTACTTAACAAACAGTCCAGGTTATAATGACAAACATGCTCCCTGCATGACCATTCACCCCGGACCCCCTGCAGCAGCGCCCCCACCACTAGTGAATGCCTTCTCATCCCCTCTTTCAATCACTCTCAAATGATTCCTAGTAGATAGAAAATGGTTTTGTCTCCAATGGGAAAATAGAACACAGGGAGCCACTCAGTTTGCTCCCAACACCCCTTTCCAGCCACTCACCAGAGCTACCTTGGCAAGTACTCTAGGAGTATGGGAAAATGAAAACAACAAACTCACACACCTTTTTAACATACACAACCAGTTCTCTCTACCCAGCCAAGGTATAGTCTTATGTGGAACATCAACCTATATCTGCCTCCCGACTAACTGGACAGGCACCTGCACCTTAGTCTTTCTAAGTCTCAACATTAACATTGCCCCAGGAAATCAGACCCTATCAGAACCCCTCAAATCTCAAGTCTGTCAGCGCAGAGCCAGACAACTAATACCCCTATTTATAGGGTTAGGAATAGCTACTGCTACAGGAACCAGAATAGCCAGTTTATCTACTTCGTTATCCTACTACCACACACTCTCAAAGGATTTCTCAGTTTGCAAGAAATAATGAAATCTATCCTTACTCTACAACCCCAAATAGACTCTTTGGCAGCAGTGACTCTCCAAAACTGCTGAGGCCTAGACCTTCTCACTGTGGAGAAAGGAGGATTCTGCACCTTCTTAGGGGAAGAGTATTGTTTTTACACTAACCAGCCAGGATAGTACAAGATGTCACCCAGTGTTTACAGGAAAAGGCTTCTGAAATCAGATGCCTTTCAAACTCTTATACCAACCTCTGGAGTTGGGCAACATGGTTTCTTCCCTTTCTAGGTCCTGTGGCAGCCATCTTGCTATTACTAGCCTTCAGACCTTGTATTTTTAACCTCCTTGTCAAATTTGTTTCCTCTAGGATCAAGGCCATCAAGCTACAGATGGTCTTACAAATGGAACCCTAAATGAGCTCAACTAACAAGTTCTACCAAGGACCCCTGGACCGACCCATTGGCCCTTTCACTGGCCTAAAGGGTTCCCCTCTGGAGGAAACTACAACTGCAGGGCCCCTTCTTTGCCCCATCCCACAGGAAGTAGCTAGAGCAGTCATCACCCAATTCCCAACAGCAGTTGGGGTGTCCTGTTTAGAGAGGGGATTGAGAGGTAAAGCCAGCTGGACTTCCTGAGTCAAGTGGGGACTTGGATAACTTTTCTGTCTAGCTAGAGGATTGTAAATGCACCAATCAGCACTCTGTATCTAGCTAAAGGTTTGTAAACACACCTAATCAGCACTCTATAAAAATGGACCAATCAGCACTCTGTAAAATAGACCAATTAGTGCTCTGTAAAATGGACCAATCAGCAGGATGTGGGTGGGGCCAAATAAGGGAATAAAAGCTGGCCACCCAAGCCAGCAGTGGCAAGCCACTTAGGTCCCCTTCCACACTGTGGAAGCTTTGTTCTTTCCTTCTTCACAATAAATCTTGCTGCTGCTCACTCTTTGAGTCTGTACTACCTTTATGAGCTGTAAAACTCATTGCAAAGGCCTGCAGCTTCACTCCTGAAGTCAGCGAGACCATGAGCCCATGGGGAGGAACAAACAACTCCAGATACGCCACCTTTAAGAGCTGTAACACTCACTGCGAAGGTCTGCGGCTTCACTCCTGAAGTAACCGAGACCACCAACCCATCAGACGGAAGAAACAACTCGGGACATGCCACCTTTAATAGCTGTAACACTCACTGCAAAGGTCTGCACCTTCACTCCTGAAGTCAAGCAAGACCACGAACCCACCAGAAGGAAGAAACTCCAGACACATCTGAACATCTGAAGGAACAAACTCCAGACACATCTGAACATCTGAAGGAGCAAACTCCAGACACACCATCTTTAAGAACTGTAACACTCACCACGAGGGTCCATGGCTTCATTATTGAAGTCAGCGAGACAAATAACCCACCAGAAGGAACCAATTCTGGACACATCAGCTCACTGCAATCTCTGCCTCCTGGGTTCAAGCAATTGTCCTGCCACAGCCTCCTGAGTAGCTGGGATTACAGGTGTGCACAACCACACCCAGCTAATTTTTGCATTTTTAGTAAAGACGGAGTTTCACCATGTTGGCCAGGCCGGTCTTGAACTCCAGACCTCAGGTGATCTGCCCGCCTAGGCCTCCCAAAGTGCTGGGATTACAGGCATGAGCCACCGCGCCTGGCCTAAGCAATGTTTTTTTTAAAAACATTCACACACTAATTCCAAGAAGGTTTTCTTACAACAGTTCAGGAATGTGGTGCATTACAAATAGAAACTTGTTTTTAACACAGAAGTGGAATGTGGTTGATACTTGGCCGTATTAATATTTGTGTTACCCAAAAAAGTACTGGATGCAAACTATATATATAAATCTGAGATCTAATGTGGATACTTAAAAACGAACTTTTAAAAGTTCTTTTAAACCAGAATTTAAAAACTAAGTCCATTTTTATAAAAATTAATCTATACGTATATGCATAGAAAAATCTGGAAGAAAATATTCCAAATAGTAATATCAAATAGCTCTGGATTATATGATTATAGAGAGAGTGTTATTTTTATGTTGTTAATTTTTTTTTTTTTTTGAGACAGAGTCTCACTCTGTTGTCCAGGCTGGAGTGCAGTGGCACAATCTCTGCTCACTGCAATCTCTGCCTCTCAAGTTCAAGTGATTCTCCTGCCTCAGCCTCCTGAGTAGCTGGGACTACAGGTGCACACCACCATGCCTGGCTAATTTTTGTATTTTTATTAGAGACAAGGTTTTGCCATGTTGCCCCATCTGGTCTCGAACTCCTGGCCTGAAGTGATCCACCCGCCTCGGTCTCCCAAAGTGCTGGGATTACAGGTGTGAGCCACTGTGCCTGGCTGTTGTTAATTTTTTATGTTGTTTTGCCAAACTCATTTTACTGTCAGAGAGTTTACTTTTTTTTACATCTTTCTATAATATCTGACTTTTTACATGAATATAAACTTCTTTTATACTCAAAGGGAAAATAATCAATAATCCTGTTTTTATTTTTCAAAAGAGAAAAATAAAGGAGGGAAAAGTCTAATAGAATGAAAGTAGATAAGAGTTGCTCCCAGGCCAGGGAGCTGGAACTAACCAGAAGGACTAGTTCGGAAATGGCCCAGGCTGAGTGAGATACCAGCTCCCTAAACAGACTCTGACAAGAGGAAAGGCAGCCAGGCACATGAGCAACTTTGAAGTCAGATGGTTCCAGAAAGAGCTAGGCCTGGGCACCAGATGCTGGTGGTCCTCAGAGGAGAGCTCTGCACTAGACACAAAGGTCACATGGCCCCAGTCCTAGGAGAAGCATCCAGTCTAGACAAGCTAGTGAAAACCATGGTGATGTCAACAGAGAGCCACAACTGGTTTCACAAACCACTAGTAAAACGTTCAAGTTCCAGAAATTGAAGGAACACACAATAAAACAATAAGTCCTCCCTCTTCACCTATCAAAAGAGTAAAGAATTTTTAAATGCTGGTGAGGGTGTGCTGGAATTAGTGCTCATTCACTGCTGTTGAGAATCATTGCATTGCTAATGTGGTTTGAAAAGCAGCATGGTGGCTGGGTGCGGTGGCTCATGCCGGTAATCCCAACACTTTGGGAGGCTGAGGTGGGTGGATCACCTGAGGTCATGAGTTTGAGACAAGCCTGGCCAACATGGTGAAAACCCACCTCTACTAAAATACAAAATTAGCCGGGCGTGGTGGTGCATGCCTGTAATCCCAGCTACTTGGGAGGCTGAGGCAGGAGAATAGCTTGAACCTGGGAGCCAGAGGTTGCAGTGAGCCAAGATCGTGCCACTGCACTCCAGCCTGGGTGACAGAGTGAGACTCCATCTCAAAAAAGAAAAGAAAAGCAGCATGGTGCTATATATGCCGATTGTTTTAAAATATTCATATCATTTTATAATTTCATTTCTAGAAGTCTTCTGTAAGGCAAAGAAATATAAAACTTTATTATCAAAGATACTCACTGTAGTATGATTTATAATTTTTTCAGTGAAATAACCTGAAAACTGTCCAACAATTGGAGTGGTAAGTTCTGATACAACCTGTCAGTGGAGCATTATGTAGCCATTAAAAATAATGTTTATAGAGCGTTTGTCTTATCACTCGGGAAAATGTTTATGTTACCATGTTAAATGATACAGTAGGATATAAAATTGTATGTAGAGCATGGTTTAAACTACATAAAAATTCACACAATGACTGGAAAGAAATGCTCTAAAATGTTACACAGCTACGCATGGATTGGTCAAATTATGAGTGGGCTTTTTGTATCTTTTAAAAAATAACTGGGCCAGGGACAGTGGCTCACACCTGTAATCCAACACTTTGGGAGGCCAACGCAGCAGATCACGAGGTCAGGAGTTCGAGACCAGCCTGGTCAACATAGTGAAAACCCGTCTCTACTAAAAATACAAAAATTAGCCAGGAATGGTGGTGCATGCCTGTAATCCCAGCTACTTGGGAGGTTGAGGCAGGAGAATTGGTTGAACACGGCAAGTGGAGATTGCAGTGAGCCAAGATTGTGCCACTGCACCACAGCCTGCGTGACAGAGCAAGACTCCGTCTCAAAAAAAAATAAAAATAAAAAATAATTTATTTTGAAATAATTTCAGATTTACAGAAAAATAAGGAATAATACAAAGAACTGCCATATTTCTGTTTCCCAAGTTTCCTGACCGCTATATCTTTCCACATTTGCTTCCATGTGAGCTCTCCCTCTCTAGACACACAGTGGATAGAATCACTGGTCATTTTCTGAGAGAGAGCTTCAAATACAATGCCCATTGTGCCTAAATACCCCGAGTGTATTTCCTATAAACAAGGACACATGACCAAACCTTCCAAATCAGGAAATCGACATTGACACAACCTCACCATCCAATCCACCATCCCCAGGCAGATTTTCCCAGCAGGTCTTTTTTTTCATTTCTGATCCACGATCTGATCATCTAGGAACACATTGCATTTAGTTGTCACAGCCCTCACACTTCCTTCAAACTGGAAGTTTCTCCTTCCCTTTCACGATTTTCCTTTATAGTTTTTAAGTTTACAGGTCTTTAATTTTATGGGAAAACTCTCAACTGGGGACAACTTCTCAATTTCCCAATGGGAAGACCCAGGCCATGCATTCTTGGCAGGAATAGAAAAAAAAAAAAAAGCCCCGATGCTTCAGTCAGGAGGTACGTGATATCAACTCACTCCACCGCCAGCGAGGTTAACTTTGATCACCTGCTCCAGCTGTTGTCTGCCAGGTTTTTCTACCAAAAAGTTACCATATTTCTCTTTGTAACTAACATATTCTGGGGAAATATTCCAGTACCACATCAACATCTGGTTCTTCAAATCTTCACCCGCAAGTCTCAGCATCGGTTGACAACTCCAGCCTGAACCAACCACCACTGTGATGGCTGCCTAATGTTGATTTTTCTTATTTCCACCATTCCTTCTGCATTTATTAGTTGGCAATCTGTTGCAAGAAAAAGCTTTCCCTTCTCTCTCCATTTACTTACTCATTAATTTAATTATTTCAACATGGACTCATGGATTCCTATTTTATTCAATGGGTTTTATTTATTACTATCATTATTTATATTGATTCTCAAATTGCCCAGGTTTGGCCAATGGAAGTCCTTTCCAGTTGACCCCTATATCCTTTCCATAAGTCCTCATCCATCCAAGCACTCCCTCACTTTCTGGCACAAGAAGATATTTCAGGTTCATCTCATCCTTTTCCTGCTGCATCTCGGGAAGCAGCTGCTTCTCCAAGAGGCCCTGGCTCATTTCAATGGAGGATGGTGTTTAGAAACCAAGATCTAGGAGCTTGGCATGGCTGGGTGCAATGGCTCATGCCTGTAATCCCAGGTAAAGAGTGTGGGAGCAAGCATAAGAGACACACAAGCCTGCTTTGGCAGAAGGGATGACTTTGCTGGGAAGCTTGAATGTCAGTGTGTCACGTATGGATGATCAGAAAAGCACAGTGGGATGGTAGCAGCAAGAGGCAAGATATGGCAGGGCCAGAGTCAGAACCTAAGGTCAGGGGATGGTTGGGCAGGGGTCAGCAAGTTGGGACACCCTACACAGAAACAGCCAGAGGAGTCCTGTGTACCCTAATCCTCCCCCAACTGAGTGACCCTGGACAGCAGAGATGCCCCTCTAGACAATGCCCAGGCAGGACTTGGCCTCCTTCCATCCTCTGGACACACTGGGCTCCAGTCCCTTGTTCCTGGGCAGCCTTTTGTGGGAGAGCTAGAACCCAGGAACACAGCAAGACCCTCCTCTGGCCCAGGAGCTCTGAAGGGAGATTCAGCTGTGACTCCCAAGATGTGTCCCCACAACACTCACCTGGGAAGGGAAGCCAGGAGCAAGTAGAGAATGTCACTTACCTCCCTGACTGGACAGCTTTTCCTGGGCCTCATTTCACTCCCAGAACCACCCAGAATAGGCCAAGCAGAGCACAGGGTGGCAAGGTGGTTAATGATGCCAGTAAGAACAGGCATGGCCAGCAAGAAACTCAAATGACTTACAGCTGTGAACAAATAACTGTGCCTGTTATTGTCCCATGACTGCTGTGTGGCAGGCCAGGAAAACTCAGTGATTCCCATAAACTCCTCAGCCTGGACAGTCACCTGCCACTGGCTTACATTCCTCCCTACTTTTCACTAAGGGGCTGTGAGTCAAGTTTATGCATCAACTTTACTGAGCCACAAGGTGCCCAGATATTTGGTCAGACATTACTTCGGGTGTTTTGGGATGAGATTAACATTTGAATGGGTAGAATGAATAAAGCAGATTGCTTCACTAGGGAGCATTTTCCACCTGCCGTGCTGTCAGAAAATTAAGTTGGAAGGACACATAAGATGGCCTGGGACTGAGTACATGCCTGGTCAAAGGCCAGCTCCCCGCATTGCCTTGCATTCATTGGAAATGTACTAAATGCCACTGAATTATACTCTTTAAAATGGTAAATTTTCTATTATGTATATTTTACTACAATAATTTTTTTAAGGAAGCGGTGGAAATCTTAACTACACGAGGCTTGAGTGGAGGGGATAATTTAGTGAAAGAAATAAATCAGAGCCAGAGATCCCTCAGAGAGACCTGAGCCCCAGGAACCCCACCACAAGTGAACTAGACTTGGAGGACAATGCCACAGGGCTAGAATCAAGTTATAGAAAGAGAAGCAAATAAGTGAATTATTGTCATCATTATGATTTTTATTCCATGCTTTATTCCACTAGCATAGCACTGACTACAAATCTATCATAAAGCTGGGTGTGGTGGCTCATACCTGTAATCCCAGCACTTTGGGAGGCCAAGGTGGGTGGATCACTTGAGCTCAGGAGTTTGAGACCAGCCTGGGAAACATGGTGAAACCTCATCTCTACAAAAAAAAATGCAAAAAATTATCCAGGCATGGTGGCACGCACTTGTAGTCCCAGCTACTTGAGAGGCTGAGAGATGAGAGGACTGCTTGAGCCCAAGAGGTCGAGGCTGCAGTGAGCCATGATCACCCCACTGTACTCCAGCCTGGACAACAGAGTAAGACCCTGTCTCAGAAAACAAAACAAAACAAAACAAAACAAAAACTATCATAACACATCATACAATGGTATTATGAAATAAGAAAATAATACTGCCAGGTGTGGTGGCTCATGCCTGTAATCCCAGCACTTTGGGAGGCCAAGGTAGGTGGAACACTGTCAGGAGTTTGAGACCAGCCTGGCCAACATGGCGAAACCCCATCTCCACAAAAAATACAAAAATTAGCCAGGCATGGTGGCATGCACCTGTAATCTCAGCTACTTGGGAGGCTGAGGCAGGAGAATTGCTTGAACCAGGAGGCAGAGGTTGTAGTGAGCCAAGATCACACCACTGCCCTCCAGCCTGGGCAAAAGAGAGAGACTCTGTCAAAAAAAAAAAAAAAAGAATAAGAGAGAAAAAGAAAGACAGAGAAAGAAAGAAACCATATTTCATTGGTTGTGAGATGTCCATCCTTTCACAATTCAACAATTCTGAAATTGGGGTACATCTTATAATTAATACTATATCATAGTTGGCAGCATTTTTTCTTTTTTTGTTGTTGGCATGTGAAAAAACAATGCTTCTTACAATTATTATGTGACATCTTGGAATCTCTGCAATACTGTAAATAGAAAAACAAGGACCATTTAGTCTGTTTCTCTGTGGTCCATCTCAGGAAAGTAAACTTGGACATGCCCTCAGTTCTGCATCCATACAGAACATAGGGATGTTCTGATGGTGGAGTGCAACACTGGGGGCCATTAATGGCCTGCTGCCCTGACCGCCTCTATTTTATTAAGTCCAACCTCAGCCCTCCAAGGGCCTGCACAGCTGGGCAAGATATATCTAGAAAAGGAAATTAGTTTCTCAGATGTGTGGTGTTTGCAGAGGAAGTAAAACATGGTGTTTATTCCAGGAGCCCTGCATCCTGCACTTAGGAGCTGCCTTTCACCCTTGGAGGGCCACACAATGACTCAAGGCTCACGGCCCCCCAGAGCTGGAGGACAGCCCATCTTTGTGGGGGGTGGAGGACGGTTAACAATTACCTAG
The DNA here is from genome assembly GCF_028885655.2 of Pongo abelii. Taxonomy (NCBI): domain Eukaryota; kingdom Metazoa; phylum Chordata; class Mammalia; order Primates; family Hominidae; genus Pongo; species Pongo abelii. Next base: position 45,014,501 of record NC_072004.2, on the reverse strand, counting down.
GAAATGTTTTGCAGTACTTTTAAGGGAGTTTTCTTATCCCTGAGATCAGCAAACCCAGTCCTCTTCCCCAGTCACCTTGGAGGTCTCTCCCCAACTGCCTTTAAAATCAGGCCCAGCTTCTCTTACCCTGGCTGCCTACCTGAGGCCTGGCTGGGAGTGGAATGACTGTGGCAGGGCTGGGGGGGGTCCCATCTAGGCCCAGGAGGCTAAGTCTAAGCACTACCCCTCAAAGGCATATGGTATACCACAGGAATCAGGGACATGGTGGCCAGATAAGACATCTGGGTGTCCTGTATTTTTATTTCCTAAGTATGGCAACCTTCATCAGGAGGCAGCTCAAAGACCTTGAATTTCTGGATCCCCATGGCCACTGAACACAGCTCTCCTCTTACTGGAGCCAGTATGGAGGCTCCAAGCTGGGTGTTGCCCTCACTCTCTCACATCCTTGTGGCCCCAGGCACCTTGCAGGCCACTTACCCTTTCTGCCATGAGCCTCAAAAGCTGCCTCTTTCAAACCAGAGGTTTCAGCTAAGGAGCCTGGCAGGGCTTCAGGCCATGTGTGGGAGGCAGAATAATGATCCCCAAAGATATCCAAGTCCTAATCACTGGAACCTGTAAACCTTGGTCTTATATGCAAAAGGAATTTTGCAGATGTGGTTAAATTTAGAAGTTTGAGATTATCTTGGATTATCCAGGTGGGCCCTAAATGCAATCACAAGTGAATTTACAAGAGAAAGAAGGTTTAACTACAGAGGAAGCAGGAGATGCAGAAGCAAGAGGCTGAAGTGATGCGAGGAAGGGGCCCTGAACCAAGGCATGCAGGCAGCCTCCAGGAGTTGGAAGAAGCAAGGAAACAGATTCTCTCCCTGACAGCCTCCAAAGGGATGCAGCCCTGCCAACACCTTAATTTCAGCCCAGTGAAACCCATTTCAGACTTCTGGCCTCCAGAACTATGAGAAAATAAATCCATGTTGTTTGAAGAAGCCCAGTTTGTGATAATTTGTTACCAGTTGCACAGGGCCCATGCTCTGAAGGGCCCCATGCTCTTTTTGATGCTCAGCTCATGCTTCTTTGAAATTCCAATTTTTGAAAAGAGAGCCCCACATTTTCACTGTGTGCTGGGCCCTGCAGTAACTGGTCCAGGAGCCTCCCACCCCCACCCCTACTAAATCAAACACATCACCTGGAACATTAGTGTTGCTGAAAAATAAATGAGTCAGAAAGGCCTTCTTTTCATAATAAAGCAATCATAGGCATTGTAGGAGAGAGTACAAAATTCACATAAATTTAAGAGGTAAAATGAGAGACTTCAATTGTTTTTTTAACCTCACAAATGTTACTTCTGGCCAAATACCCAGGCCCACAGGGAGAGGCACTAGTCCTCCTTTGCCATCAGGGTGGCCACCCTGGAGCAGCCACAGCATTTCTCACTCTCCACCCAGTGTTCTCATGATGCCACCTCCAGGAATCTTCTGAGAATTGGTTACAGAGTGTTGGTGCCCCCACTCCAGCCCACTCTTTCTACATCAAAACTCCTTGGATTCCCCTGCCTTTCTCATGGCTTCTGTCCCCAAAAAGCATAGCTCCACGGGCATATTTGTAGCACAGACCCTGTCGGGGACTCACTGGTCAGCTGTCCCAGCCTGGGCCCCTGGGTTAAGGTCATGGTTTGTTCAGCTGGTGTTGAAATGAGTCTGCCTGGGATTTGAAGTCAGACAGCTGAGGGTTCAAATCTTGGCCCCACCAAAGACCAGGACATATTCTTTCAATTATTCAACCACTACAGATTGCTACATGGGTGGTGCTGTCATAGACAAGGATGACACAGCAGCTTGTTGGATTATATGTTTCCAACTCAGTATGGTTGCCACCCCTTCTACTGCCTTCTCTGTAGAAGGAACACCAAGAAGCACATTTCCCAGGACTTCTTCCTTTCTTTGTTTCTGGGTTAAAGGCTGATAATGAGAAGTATTCAAACAAGTTTTGGAAGGCAAAAGAGAAGCCATTTTTCTCCAAAAGGTTATGGGCTGACTTATGGGCAGATGGTGGGCATGAAGTTTGCAGCAACTTAGCTTCTTGAAAGTTATTTAAGATTTGCACAGCTTTGGCAGTTCCAAGATGGCTGAATAGGAACAGCTCCAGTCTACAGCACCCAGCATGAGTGACACAGAAGACAGGTGATTTCTGCATTTCCAACTGAGCTTTGAACAGAGTAGTGGTTCTCCCAGCATGGAGTTTGAGATCTGAGAACGGACAGACTGCCTCCTCAAGTGGATCCCTGACCCCCAAGTAGCCTAACTGGCAGATACCTCTAACTAGGGGCAAACTGACACCTCATACAGCCAGATGCATCTCTGAGAGGAAGCTTCCGGAGGAAGGATCAGGCAGCAACATTTGCTGTTCTGCAATATTTGCTGTTCTGCAGCCTCCGCTGGTGATACCCAGGCAAACAGGGTCTGCAGTGGACTTCCAGCAAACTCCAACAGACCTGCAGCTGAGGGTCCTGACTGTTAGAAGGAAAATTAACAAACAGAAAGGACATCCACACCAAAACCCCATCTGTATGTCACCATCATCAAAGACAAAAGGTAGATAAAACCACAAAGATGGGGAGAAACCAGAGCAGAAAAGCTCAAACTTCTAAAAATCAGAGCACCTCTTCTCCTCCAAAGGAACACAGCTCCTCACCAGCAATGGAACAAAGCTGGATGGAGAATGACTGACAAATTGAGAGAAGAAGTCTTCAGACAATCTGTAATAACAAACTTCTCCGAGCTAAAGGAGGATGTTTGAACCCATCACAAAGAAGCTAAAAACTTTGAAAAAAGATTAGACAAATGGCTAACTAGAATAAACAGCAGAGAGAAGACCTTAAATGACATGATGGAGCTGAAAACCATGGCACGAGAACCATGTGACACATGCACAAGCTTCAGTAGCCAATTCGATCAAGTGGAAGAAAGGTATCAGTGATTGAAGATTAAATGAATGAAATGAAGCAAGAAGAGAAGTTTAGAGAAAAAAGAGTACAAAGAAATCAACAAAGCCTCCAAGAAATATGGAACTATGTGAAAAGACCAAATCTACATCTGATTGTTGTACATGAAAGTGACGGGGAGAATGGAACCAAGTTGGAAAACACTCTGCAGGATATTATCCAGGAGAACTTCCCCAACCTAGCAAGGTAGGCCAACATTCAAATTCAGGAAATACAGAGAATGCCTCAAAGATATTCCTCGAGAAGAGCAACTCCAAGATACATAATTGTCAGATTCACCAAAGTTGAAATGAAGGAAAAAATGTTAACGGCTGCCAGAGAGAAAGGTCGGGTTACCCACAAAAGGAAGCCTATCAGACTAACAGAGGATCTCTCGGCAGAAACTCTACAAGCCAGAAGAGAGTGGGGCCAATATTCAACATTCTTAAAGAAAAGTATTTTCAACTCAGAATTTCATATCCAGCCAAACTAAGCTTCATAAGTGAAGGAGAAATAAAATCCTTTACAGACAAGCAAATGCTGAGAGATTTTGTCACCACCAGGCCTGCCTTGCAAGAGCTCCTGAAGGAAGCACTAAACATGGAAAGAAACAACCAGTACCAGCCACAGCAAAAACATGCCAAATTGTAAAGACCATCGATGCTTGGAAGAAACTGCATCAACTAATGAGCAAAATAACCAGCTAACATCATAATGACAGGATCAAATTCACACATAACAATATTAACCTTAAAGGTAAATGGGCTAAATGCTCCAATTAAAAGACACAGACTGGCAAATTGGATAAACAGTCAAGACCCATCAGTGTGCTGTATTCAGAAGACCCATCTCACATGCAGAGACACACATAGGCTCAAAATAAAGGGATGGAGGAAGATCTACCAAGCAAATGGAAAACAAAAAAAAAGCAGGGGTTGCAATCCTAGTCTCTGATAAAACAGACTTTAAACCAACAAAAAAGAACAAAAGAGTCAAAGAAGGGTATTACTTCCTTGTAAGTAACAATGGTAAAGGGATCAATGTAACAAGAAGAGCTAACTATCCTAAATATATATGCACCCAATACAGGAGCACCCAGATTCATAAAGCAAGTCCTTAGAGACCTATGAAGAGACTTAGACTCCCACACAATAATAATGGGAGACTTTAACACCCCACTGTCAACATTAGACAGATCAACGAGACAGAAAGTTAACAAGGATATCCAGGAATTGAACTCAGCTCTGCACCGAGTGGACCTAATAGACATCTATAGAACTCTCCACCCCAAATCAACAGAATATACATTCTTTTCAGCACCAAACCACACCTATTCCAAAATTGACCACATAGTTGGAAGTAAAGCATTCCTCAGCAAATGTAAAACAACAGAAATTATAACAAACTGTCTCTCAGACCACAGTGCAGTCAAACTAGAACTCAGGATTAAGAAGCTCACTCAAAACCGTCCAACTACATGGAAACTGAACAACCTGCTCCTGAATGACTACGGGGTATATAACGAAATGAAGGCAGAAATACAGATGTTCTTTGAAACCAATGAGATCAAACACACAACATACCAGAATCTCTGGGACACATTCAAAGCAGTGCGTAGAGGGAAATTTATAGCACTAAATGCCCACAACAGAAAGCAGGAAAGATCTAAAATTGACATTCTAACATCATAATTAAAAGAACTAGAGAAGCAAGAGCAAACACATTCAAAAGCTAGCAGAAGGCAAGAAATAACTAAGATCAGAGCAGAACCGAAGGAAATAGAGACACAAAAAACCCTTCAAAAAATCAATGAATCCAGGAGCTGGTTTTTTGAAAAGATCAACAAAATTGACAGACTGCTAGCAAGACTAATAAAGAAGAAAAGAGAGAAGAATCAAATAGACGCAATAAAAAATGATAAAGGGGATATCATCACCAATCCCACAGAAATACAAACTACCATCAGAGAATACTATAAACACCTCTATGCAAAAAAACTAGAAAATCTAGAAGAAATGGATAAATTCCTCAACACATACACCCTCCCAAGACTAAACCAGGAAGAAGTTGAATCTCTGAATAGACCAATAACAGGATCTGAAATTGAGGCAATAATTAATAGGCTACCAACAAAAAAACTCCAGGACCAGACAGATTCACAGCCAAACTCTATCAGAGGTACAAAGAGGAGCTGGTACCATTCCTTCTGAAAACATTCCAATCAACAGAAAAAGAGGGAATCCTCCCTAACTCATTTTATGAGGCCAGCATCATCCTGATACCAAAGCCTGGCAGAAACACAACAAATAAAGAGAATTTTAGACCAATATCCCTGATGAACATCGATGCAAAAATCCTCAATAAAATACTGGCAAACCGAATCTAGCAGCACATCAAAAAGCTTACCCACCATGATCAAGTTGGCTTCATCCCTGGGATGCAAGGCTGGTTCAACATACGCAAATCAGTAAACGTAATCCATCAGATAAACAGAACCAAAGACAAAAACCACATGATTATCTCAATAGATGCAGAAAAGGCCTTCAACAAAATTCAACAGCCTTCATGCTAAAAACTCTCAATAAACTAGGTATTGATGGGATGTATCTCAAAATAATAAGAGCTATTTATGACAAACCCACAGCCCATATCATACTGAATGGGCAAAAACTGGAAGCATTCCCTTTGAAAACGGGCACAAGACAGGGATGCCCTCTCTCACCACTCCTATTTGACATAGTGTTGGAAGTTCTGGCCAGGGCAATTAGGCAGGAGAAGGAAATAAAGGGTATTCAATTAGGAAAAGAGGAAGTCAAATTGTCCCTGTTTGCAGATGACATGATTGTATATTTAGAAAACCCCATCGTCTCAGCCCCAAATCTGCTTAAGCTGATAAGCAGCTTCAGGAAAGCTTCTCAGGATACAAAATCAATGGCAAAAATCACAAGCATTCCTATACACCAATAACAGACAAACAGAGAGCCAAATCATGAGTGAACTCCCATTCACAATTGCTTCAAAGAGAATAAAATACCTAGAAATCCAACTTACAAGGGATGTGAAGGACCTCTTCAAGGAGAACTACAAACTTCTGCTCAATGAAATAAAAGAGGACACAAACAAATGGAAGAACATTCCATGCTCATGGATAGGAAGAATCAGTATCATGAAAATGGCCATACTGCCCAAGGTAATTTATAGATTCAATGCCATCCCCATCAAGCTACCAATGACTTTCGTCACAGAATTGGAAAAAACTACTTTAAAGCTCATATGGCACCAAAAAAGAGCCTGCATCGCCAAGACAATCCTAAACCAAAAGAACAGAGCTGGAGGCATCATGCTACCTGACTTCAAACTATACTACAAGGCTACAGTAACCAAAACAGCATGGTACTTGTACCAAAACAGAGATATAGACCAATGGAACAGAACAGAGCCCTCAGAAATAATACCACACACCTATAACCATCTAATATTTGACAAACCTGACAAAAGTAAGAAATGGGGAAAGGATTCCCTATTTAATCAATGGTGCTGGGAAAACTGGCTAGCCATATGTAGAAAGCTGAAACTGGATCCCTTCCTTAAACCTTATACAAAAATTAATTCAAGATGGATTAAAGACTTAAATGTTAGATCTAAAACCATAAAAACCCTAGAAGAAAACCTAGAAGATAATACCATTCAGGACATAGGCACAGGCAAGGACTTCATGACTAAAACACCAAAAGCAATGGCAACAAAAGCCAAAATTGACACATGGGATCTAATTAAACTAAAGAGCTTCTGCACAGCAAAAGAAACTACCATCAGAGTGAACAGGCAACCTACAGAATGGGAGAAAATTTTTGCAATCTATCCATCTGACAAAGGGCTAATATCCAGAATCTACAAAGAACTTAAACAAATTTACAAGAAAAAACAAACAACCCCATCAAAAAGTGGGCAAAGGGTATGAACAGACACTTCTCAAAAGAAGACATTTATGCAGCCAACAGACACATGAGAAAATGCTCATCATCACTGGCCATCAGAGAAATGCAAATCAAAACCACAATGAGATACCATCTCACACCAGTTAGAATGGCGATCATTAAAAAGTCAGGAAACAATAGGTGCTGGAGAGGATGTGTAGAAATAGGAACACTTTTACACTGTTGGTGGGACTGTAAACTAGTTCAACCATTGTGGAAGTCAGTGTGGCAATTCCTCAAGGATCTAAAACTAGAAATACCACTTGACCCAGCCATTGCATTACTGGGTATATACCCATAGGATTATAAATCATGCTGCTATAAAGACACATGCACACGTATGTTTATTGCGGCACTATTCACAATAGCAAAGACTTGGAACCAACCCAAATGTCCAACAATGATAGACTGGATTAAGAAAATGTGGCATGTATACACCATGGAATACTATGCAGCCATTAAAAATGATGAGTTCATGTCCTTTGTAGGGACATGGATGAAGCTGGAAACCATCATTGTGAGCAAACTATTGCAAAGACACAAAACCAAACACCACATGTTCTCACTCATAGGTTGGAACTGAACAATGAGAACACATGGACACAGGAAGGGGAACATCATACACTCAGGCCTGTCATGTGGTGGGGGAAGTGGGGAGGGATAGCATTAGGAGATATACCTAATGTAAATGACAAGTTAATGGGTGCAGCACACCAACATAGCACATGTGTACATATGTAACAAACCTGCATGTTGTGCACATGTACCCTAGAACTTAAAGTGTATTAAAAAAAAAAAAAAGATTTGCACAGCTTCTACAGGGGCTCTCAAGAATTACTTTCCTTGTTGCTACAGACTAAGATAATTGACAAGTTCCAGTGTTTCTCAAAATCCACAGTGGCCTCCAGGTGAGCTCTTGAGAACCCCCCACTTCACTGTAACAAACTGAGTAATAAGCTGAGAACACCAATGATTGCCCTGATCTGCACTCCCCAGCCCTCCTGACAACTGTGTAAGCCTCTAATTGCATAGATTAAAACTTTTTATGTATGGAGTGTTATATAGCGTAGTTTCTGTTTCCCTGACCAAACCATGGCTGAAACCAGCAGCCCACAAAGTAAAGTCCCTGTCCTCATAAGTGTTTGTATCTCTAGTGGTGGGGCAGACCTTAAAAATTTAAAGAAATAAATAAAGGCTACTTTGGCTAGGGTGGTCAGAGGGGCCCTGTCTGAGAAGGTGACTTCTGATCTGAGACCTAAATGATCCAAAGGAGACAGCCACGAGAAAATCCAGGACAAGAGTTTTCCAGGCAGAGGGATCAGCATGTTGAAGGGCCCTGATGTGGAAATAAAGGTGGCATGTTCAAGAAATAGCAAGAAGTCTTCACTACTAACCAAGCTAGAGCAGCCCACTCCACCTCCCACCCACCGGTAGTGCCCAATCACTCCTTTAACTTCAAGAACCTATTACTGTCTTCAGTTATCTCGCTCAGCTGTACGTTTACTGGATTATTGTCCATCTACCCCTATTACCATATACGTCCATGAGAGCAGAGGCTTGTCTTTTTTTTTTTTTTTTGGAAACAGTCTCGTTCTGTCGCCCAGGCTGGAGTGCAGTGGTGCAATCTCGGCTCACTGCAAGCTCCGCCTCCCAGGTTCAGGCCATTCTCCTGCCTCAGCCTCCCGAGTAGCTGGGACTACAGGTGCCCACCACCACTCCCGGCTAATTTTTTTATATATATATTTTAGTAGAGACGGGCTTTCCCGTGTTAGCTAGGATGGTCTCGACCTCCTGACCTTGTGTTCCGCCTGCCTCAGCCTCCCAAAGTGTTGGGACTACAAGCGCGTGCCACCACGCCCGGCTAATTTTTTGTATTCTTAGTAGAAATGGGGTTTCACCATGTTGGCCAGGATGGTCTCGATCCCCTGACCTCGTAATCCACCTGCCTCTGCTTCCCAAAGTTCTGGGATTACAGGCATGAGCCACCGCGCTGGGCCTGGATGTTTAATAAATGTTTGGTAAATGAACCAACAAGTGAATAAAGCGTGACAAAGGCCATAAGTCAGATATGTTCAAGGTATAATGGAACTCAAAGGAGCATTGACTCTGCAGCGGCTGGGATGTGGACCGTGAAGGCTTTTCTTACTGACAATATATGTGTGTGTCACACTGATAAAAGAGAACAAGAACAGGTGAGCAGAAAAGGGGTCTTTGGCTTTGCACTTGTGCCTCTGTTTATTATCAAAGGACTGTGTTCAATGTGTTTCAGTCTGCTGCAGACATCCTCCCAGGCATTAAGTGGGAAAGGAGTTGCAAGGCTTAATTATTGCTGGCCCTCAGACAACATATTTCTACTATGAATAGAAGCCACCTAAGCTTCAAAATCAGAAATGGCTCCAGGTGTGTGGGGAGAAGGGGTGTGATGGGAAGACATTCGTATCTGCATTAACATGGATCTGCATGGATGGCAGGCGAGACATAGATAGACATTTTTCTAAAGCCTGAAATATTTGTTCACTTATGTTGCCATGGTGACATCCACCTTCCAGGATAGGCCCAAAAGATGTAGCAGCTGAAACAGGCCACAGCCAAGTTGCTAAGGTCTCATCCTCCCTCATGGTCCTTCCCTTCCCCCCACCCCTCCTTCAACCTTAGTTTCCCATAATAAAGAAGGCACAGAAGAAGTAGTTAGTAACCAAAGCGACCTTTTGAAAACACAAATCTGGGCAGGGTGCGGTGGTTCACACCTGTAATCCCAGCACTTTGGGAGGCCAAGGAGGGCTAATCAGTTGAGGTCAGGAGTTCAAGACCAGCCTGGCCAACATGGCAAAACCCCATCTCTACTAAAAATACAAAAATTAGCCTGGCATGGTGGTGTGCACCTGTAGTCCCAACTTCTCAGGAGGCTGAGGCCCAAGAATCACTTGAAACCAGGAGGCAGATGTTGCAGTGAGCCAAGATCATGCCACTGCACCCCAGCCTGGGCCACAGAGTGAGACTCTGTCTCAAAAACAAAACAAAACAAAACAAAACAAAAAGGCTGGCATGGTGGCTCATGCCTGTTATCCCAGCACTTTGGGAGGCCAAGGCAGGTGGATCACCTAAGGTCAGAATTCGAGACCAGCCTGGCCAACATGGCGAAACTTCATCTCCACTAAAAATGCAAAAATTAGCCAGGCATGGTAGCTCATGCCTGTAATCCCAGCTACTCAGGAGGCTGAGGCACAAGAATTGCTTGAACCCAGGAGGCAGGAGGCAGGGGTTGCAGTGAGCCAAGATCATGCCACTGCCCTCCAGCCTAGGTGACAGAGTGAGACTCTGTCTCAAAAAAAAACAAAAAACAAAAAATAACCCCACAAATCTGATCACATCAGTACCCTGCTCTAAACCAGGCAGGGGCTCCTCTGCGTTCCACTTAAAATAAAATCCAAAGTAAACCCCTCATGGTGGCCTGCTGGCCCTGCATGATCTGCCCTGCTGACTGAGATGATTCACCATCCCCCTGGCTTTGGTCAGGGCTCTCCCACCTCAGGACATCTGCACGTGCTGTTCCTCGGGTGCCTGGCCGTCCTAGGCATCCAACTGTAAGTGGTTCATCCTCTCCTGGGAGACCACCCTGACCACTGCATATGAAGTAGTTCACCCTGGGTACTTCTCCTAGGACCGGATTGTTTTCCTTTCTGGCACTCATGGCAGTGTATAATTAGATATTTATTTGTTAACCATCTGCCTCTCCCACTTCAATGTGGACTCTTCAAAGGCAAAGTCTTTCTGTTCTCTTTATAATCCATTGCCTAGCACAGTGCCTGGAAGGTAGTAGATCCTAAATAAATATTTCTATGGAATGAATTGGCATCCTAGCCAGAAGGGGATCAAGCAGCACCACCGCTTAACCCAAGGGTGGGTGTATTATTCTGTTCTCATGCTGCTAGGAAAAAATATCCAAGACTGGGTAATTTATAAAGAAGAGAGGTTTAATTGACTCACAGTTCCATAGGGCCGGGGAGGCCTAAGGAAACTTACAATTGTGGCAGAAGGAGAAGCAAACATGTCCTTCTTCACATGGCCGCAGGAAGGAGAAGTGCTGAGCAAAAAGGGGAAAAGCCCCTTATAAAGCCATCAGACCTCACAGGAACTCACTCACTATCACAAGAATAGCAGCATGGGGGTAACCACCCCCATGATTAAATTACCTCCCACTGGGTCCTTCCCACAACACATGGGATTATGGGGACTACAATTCAAGATGAGATTTGGGTGGGGACACAGCCAAACCATATCAGTTGGGGAAGGGAACAGTGGGGTGGGGGTACCCCAGGACCTTCAGGGAGCCCCAGCTCAGCCCACTCAGCCCAGCTAAGGAGATAAAAGAAGATTCCTGGAACGTAGCCCCAGGCTCTGATGAGGCTCCTACTGTCACATCATGGCAGACCCCTCCATCATGGCCCCCACTTAGTTGGTCAATAGCGCTGAGGAGTGGTTGCTTACAGTGGGAAATGAAGCAGAACTCACTCCCAGGTTAAATTCCCAGAGCATCTTTGTCATCTTAATTATGATAACAACTGACATTTATCAGCACATCGTCTATGCCAGAATTTGTGCTCAGCATTTTATAAATGTCATCTCATTTAATCCTCACAACAGCCCTACAAAGGTGAGATTATTATTATTCTCCTTTTTCAGATGAGGATATTAAGGCTTGGAGAGTTTGAGAAAATTGCCCAAGTCACACAGCCACTAAATTTGAAAAGCTTAACTTCTTAACCATTAAATTATACTGCTTCTCCTCAAATATAACCTATTTCCCCTCCTGACCAGCCTCCTGCCTCCCTGCCAAGCAGAGAAAAGCCTGAGGTCCTATCACCAGCCACAAGAATTAGTGAGGGAAAAGGGTGGAGAGCACAAATGAAGAGCCTGGGTACTTGCCTTTACTGAGAGGAGGTTTATAATTCTATGGGAAAGTTTGAGGATGAACTAGGGTGATTAAAAGAATATTAAGCAAACTGGAAAATATTTTCTTAAATGCTGAAGGTATGAGGTAATTAATGCTAGCTTCCACAACAGACACATCTTGAAATCTCAGTAGCTTAACATAGAAAGGTTTCTATCTCATTCACCATTCATGGCTCATTCACAGGCTGATGCTGGTTGGCACCTCTCCTCCACGTGGTGACTCAGAAACCCAGGCTACTTCTTTTTTTTTTTTGAGAGAGAGAGTCTCACCCTATCACCCAGGTTGGAGTGCAGTGGCATGATCTCAGCCCACTGCAACCTCCACCTCCCAGGTTCAAGTGATTCTCGTGCCTCAGCCTTCCGAGTAGCTGGGATTATGAGTGTGCACTACCACATCTGGCTAATTTTTGTATTTTTAGTAAAGACAGGGTTTCACCACGTTGACCAAGCTGGTCCCAAATTGCTGGCCTCAAGTGATCCACCCACCTTGGCCTCCCAAAGTGCTGGGGTTACAGGCATGAGCCACCATGCCTGGCCAGGTTACTTCTATCTTGCATTCCCACCATCTCAGAGTCCTTCATTCCACTCACCTGCAGGGAAAACCAAAATGTGGAGAAGGCCATATCACTTCCACTTACATTTCTATTAGCCAGAACTTAGTCACATGGTCCCAGCTGAACTGCAAAGGAGGCTGAAAATTGTCATCCACCTGTGTTCCCAGGAATACAAAAGAGTGGGGAGAACATATAGCATTGTTTCTACCATATTGTATAAGAAATAAAATGTAATCATTGCACCTTACGTGTGATCCAGCCATGAACAACATTTTCATTGTCATAATAAAGTCAACACTGGATACCGATTCAACCAAAAGTTATGACATAACTATATTAGGAGGATGAAGAGAATAGAGGTGAATGCAGTGGCAGGGGAAGGGGATTGCCAGGGTTGGGGTAAGAGAGCTAAATCTTTTATCATAGAAGGTCAGTAGATAATGCAGAAAAATTTCAAACAAACAAACAGCAGTATAAACAGGTTATTTAGAAATGTGGTAGAAAATGCCAAAAGGAGACCTTAGACAAATTCAAGATGTTGACTCTAGGGAATTGGAATCAGGAGTAGGGTGTACTACTACACTATTTTAATTTTTCAACCACGTACTCATTTTACCTTGAAAAAAAAAAGCATTTGTTTTAAAGGGAAAAACAAAGAAAAGTAACTTCATTGCTTCTCTATCAAGCAAAGGTCAAGGACAAACACCAGCTCTGACATGTGCTGGAAACACAAAGCAGAAACCCAGAGACACAGGCCTAGCAAAGTGCTCATGGTCCCCCCGGTTCTTGCCACACCTGGGAGAGGCATGCTTAGGCCAGGCACAGCTGGATGTATGTTAGGATGTGCTCCAGGGGAAGGATAGGGAAGGACTCTTCCCTTAGAGTAAGCTGGGTAATGCTGAGGAAACAACCCCAAAACTTCAGTGGCTTAATGCAACACAAATTTCTTTCTAACTCAAATTCCTCTTATGAGGGCTAGGGGAATAACAGTGCCTCACCACCCTCAAGCACTCAGAGATCAGAGTGGTGGAGGCTGCACCATCATGGAGCTGCACCACAGTTAACACAGCTGCCACAGCTGGAGAAGACACAGCTGAGGGTTAGTGCACCTGCTTTTGTACATTTCAGCCTAGAAGTGACACACATCATTTCTGCTTCCAGCCCATTAGCCAGAACCATGCTGAATTATGTCCTCTGGGAACCCAAAGGGGAGAAAAACTGGACTCCGGTGCCCATTTGTAGTGTCTACACAGATCCTTATTCCCTGTTACTGGGGAAATTTTAGAAGTTAGGAAGAGGCGGGCGGGTGGAGCCAAGATGGCTGAATAGGAACAGCTCCAGTCTACAGCTCCCAGCATGAGTGACGCAGAAGACAAATGATTTCTGCATTTCCAACTGAGGTACTGGGTTCATCTCACTGGGGATTGTCAGGCAGTGGGTGCAGGACAGTGGGTGCAGTGCACCGAGCGTGAGCCGAAGCAGGGCAAGGCATCACCTCACCTGGGAAGCACAAGGGGTCAGGGAATTCCCTTTCCTAGCCAAGGAAACGGGTGACAGATGGCACCTGGAAAATCGGGTCACTCCCACCCTAATACTGCACTTTTCCAATGGTCTTAGCAAATGGCACACCAGGAGATTGTATCTTGCGCCTGGCTCAGAGGGTCCTATGCCCATGGAGCCTAGCTTATTGCTAGCACAGCAGTCTGAGATCAAACTGCAAGGTGGCAGCAAGGCTGGGGGAGGGACGCCCACCATTGCCGAGCCTTGAGTAGGTAAACAAAGCGGCCAGGAAGTTCGAACTCAGTGGAGCACACTGCGGCTAAAGGAGGCCTGCCTGCCTCTGTAGACTCCACCTCTGGGGGCAGGGCATAGCCAAACAAAAGGCAGCAGAAACCTCTGCAGACTTAAATGTCCCTGTCTGACAGCTTTGAAGAGAGTAGTGGTTCTCCCAGCATGCAGCTTGAGATCTGAGAACAGACAGACTGCCTCCTCAAGTGGGTCCCTGACCCCCGAGTAGCCTAACTGGGAGACACCCCCCATTAGGAGCAGACTGACACCTCACATTGCCGAGTACTCCTCTGAGACAAAACTTCCAGAGGAATGATCAGGCAGCAACATTTGCTGTTCACCAATATCCACTGTTCTGCAGCATCTGCTGCTGATACCCAGGCAAAGAGGGTCTGGAGTGGACCTCTGGCAAACTCCAACAGACCTGCAGCTGAGGGTCCTGACTGTTAGAAGGAAAACTAACAAACAGAAAGGACATCCACACCAAAACCCCATCTGTACGTCACCATCATCAAAGATGAAAGGTAGATAAAACCACAAAGATGGGGAAAAAACAGAGCAGAAAAACTGAAAACTCTAAAAATCAGAGTGCCTCTCCTCCTCCAAAGGAACACAGCTCCTCACCAGCAATGGAACAAAGCTGGATGGAGAATGACTTTGACAAATTGAGAGAAGAAGGCTTCAGATGATCAAACTACTCCAAGCTAAAGGAGGAAGTTCAAACCCATGGCAAACAAGTTAAAAACCTTGAAAAAAGATTAGACAAATGGCTAACTAGAATAACCAATGCAGAGAAGTCCTTAAAGGACCTGATGGAGCTGAAAACCATGGCACGAGAACTACGTGATGAATGCACAAGCTTCAGTAGCCAATTCAATCAATTGGAAGAAAGGGTATCAGTGATGGAAGATCAAATAAATGAAATGAAGCAAGAAGAGAAGTTTAGAGAAAAAAGAATAAAAACAAATGAACAAAGCCTCCAAGAAATATGGGACTATGCGAAAAGACCAAATCTACATCTGATTGGTGTACCTGAAAGTGACAAGGAGAATGGAACCAAGTTGGAAAACATTCTTCAGGAAATTATCCAGAACTTCCCCAATCTAGCAAGGCAGGCCAACATTCAGATTCAGGAAATACAGAGAATGCCACAAAGATACTCCTGCAGAACAGCAACTCCAACACACATAATTGTCAGATTCACCAAAGTTGAAATGAAGGAAAAAATGTTAACGGCAGCCAGACAGAAAAGTCGGGTTACCCACAAAGGGAAGCCCATCAGACTAACAGCTGATCTCTCCGCAGAAACTCTACAAGCCAGAAGTGAGAGGGGGCCAATATTCAACATTCTTAAAGAAAAGAATTTTCAACCCAGAATTTCATATCCAGCCAAACTAAGCTTCATATGTGAAGGAGAAATAAAGTCCTTTACAGACAAGCAAATGCTGAGAGATTTTGTCACCACCAGGCCTGCCTTGCAAGAGCTCCTGAAGGAAGCACTAAACATGGAAAGGAACAACCAGTACCAGCCACTGCAAAAACATGCCAAATTGTAAAGACCATCGATGCTAGGAAGAAACTGCATCAACTAAGGAGCAAAATAACCAGCTAACATCATAATGACAGGATCAAATTCACATATAACAATATTAACCTTAAAAGTAAATGGGCTAAATGCTCCAATTAAAAAACACAGATTGGCAAATTGGATAAACAGTCAAGACCCATCAGTGTGCTGTATTCAGGAAACCATCTCACATGCAGAGACACACATAGGCTCAAAATAAGGGGATGGAGGAAGACCTACCAAGCAAATGGAAAACAAAAAAAGGCAGGAGTTGCAATCCTATTCTCTGATAAAACAGACTTTAAACCAACAAAGATCAAAAGAGACAAAGAAGGCCATTACATAATGGTAAAGGGATCAATGTAACAAGAAGAGCTAACTATCCTAAATATATATGCACCCAATACAGGAGCACCCAGATTCATAAAGCAAGTCCTTAGAGACCTATGAAGAGACTTAGACTCCCACACAATAATAATGGGAGACTTTAACACCCCACTGTCAACATTAGACAGATCAACGCAGCAGAAAGTTAACAAGGATATCCAGGAATTGAACTCAGTTCAGCACCAAGAGGACCTGATAGGCATCTACAGAACTCTTCACCCCAAATCAACAGAATATACATTCTTTTCAGCACCAGACCACACCTATTCCAAAATTGACCACATAGTTGGAAGTAAAGCATTCCTCAGCAAATGTAAAACAACAGAAATTATAACAAACCATCTCTCAGACCACAGTGCAATCAAACTAGAACTCAGGATTAAGAAACTCACTCAAAACCACTCAACTACATGGAAACTGAACAACCTGCTCCTGAATGACTACAGGGTATATAACGAAATGAAGGCAGAAATACAGATGTTCTTTGAAACCAATGAGATCAAACACACAACATACCAGAATCTCTGGGACACATTCAAAGCAGTGCGTAGAGGGAAATTTATAGCACTAAATGCCCACAACAGAAAGCAGGAAAGATCTAAAATTGACACCCTAACATCATAATTAAAAGAACTAGAGAAGCAAGAGCAAACACATTCAAAAGCTAGCAGAAGGCAAGAAATAACTAAGATCAGAGCAGAACCGAAGGAGATAGAGACACAAAAAACCCTTCAAAAAATCAATGAATCCAGGAGCTGGTTTTTTGAAAAGATCAACAAAATTGTTAGACCGCTAGCAAGACTAATAAAGAAGAAAAAAGAAGAATCAAATAGACGCAATAAAAAATGATAAAGGGGATATCACCACCAATCCCACAGAAATACAAACTACCATCAGAGAATACTATAAACACTTATATGCAAAAAAAACTAGAAAATCTAGAAGAAATGGATAAATTCCTCGACACATACACCCTTCCAAGACTAAACCAGGAAGAAGATGAATCTCTGAATAGACCAATAACAGGCTCAGAAATTGAGGTAATAATTAATAGCTTACCAACCAAAAAAAGTCCAGGACGAGATGGATTCACAGCCATATTCTACCAAAGGTACAAGGAGGAGCTGGTACCATTCCTTCTGAAACTATTCCAATCACATCAAAAAGCTTATCCACCATGATCAAGTGGGCTTCATCCCTGGGATGCAAGGCTGGTTCAATATACGCAAATCAATAAATGTAATCCAGCATATAAACAGAACCAGTGACAAAAACCACATGATTATCTCAATAGATGCAGAAAAGGCCTTTGACAAAATTCAACAACAGTTCATGCTAAAAACTCTCAAGAAATTAGGTATTGATGGGATGTATCTCAAAATAATAAGAGCTATCTATGACAAACCCACAGCCAATATCATACTGAATGGGCAAAAACTGGAAGCATTCCCTTTGAAAACTGGCACAAGACAGGGATGCCCTCTCTCACTTCTATTCAACATAGTGTTGGAAGTTCTGGCCAGGGCAATCAGGCAGAAGAAGGAAATAAAGGGTATTCAATTAGGAAAAGAGGAAATCAAATTGCCCCTGTTTGCAGATGACATGATTGTATATCTGGAAAACCCCGTCATCTCAGCCCCAAATCTCCTTAAGCTGATAAGCAACTTCAGCAAAGTCTCAGGATACAAAATCAACGTGCAAAAATCACAAGCATTCTTATACACCAATAACAGACAAACTGAGAGCCAAATCATGAGTGAACTCCCATTCACAATTACTTCAAAGAGAATAAAATACCTAGGAATCCAACTTACAAGGGATGTGAAGGACCTCTTCAAGGAGAACTACAAACCACTGCTCAATAAAATAAAAGAGGATACAAACAAATGGAAGAACATTCCATGCTCATAGGTAGGAAGAATCAATATGGTGAAAATGGCCATACTGCCCAAAGTAATTTATAGATTCAATGCCATCCCCATCAAGCTACCAATGACTTTCTTCACAGAATTGGAAAAAGCTACTTTAAAGTTCATATGGAACCAATAAAGAGCCTGCATTGCCAAGTCAATCCTAAGCCAAAATAACAAAGCTGGAGGCATCACGCTATCTGACTTCAAACTATACTACAAGGCTACAGTAACCAAAACAGCATGGTACTGGTACCAAAACAGAGATATAGACCAATGGAACAGAACAGAGCCCTCAGAAATAATGCCACATATCTTCAACTATCTGACCTTTGACAAACCTGACAAAAACAAGAAATGGGGAAAGGACTCCCTATTTAATAAATGGTGCTGGGAAAACTGGCTAACCATATGTAGAAAAATGAAACTGGATCCCTTCCTTACACCTTATATAAAAATTAATTCAAGATAGATTAAAGACTTAAATGTTAGACCTAAAACCATAAAAACCCCAGAAGAAAACCTAGGCATTACCATTCAGGACATAGGCATGCGCAAGGACTTCATGTCTAAAACACCAAAAGCAATGGCAACAAAAGCCAAAATTGACACATGGAATCTAATTAAACTAAAGAGCTTCTGCACAGCAAAAGAAACTACCATCAGAGTGAACAGGCAACCCACAGAATGGGAGAAAATTTTTGCAATCTACTTATCTGACAAAGGGCTAATATCCAGAATCTACAATGAACTCAAACAAATGTACAGGAAAAAAACAACCCATCACCAAGTGGGCAAAGGATATGAACAGACACTTCTCAAAAGAAGACATTTATACAGCCAAAAGACACATGAAAAAATGCTCATCATCACTGGCCATCAGAGAAATGCAAATCAAAACCACAATGAGATACCATCTCACACCAGTTAGAATGGCAATCATTAAAAAGTCAGGAAACAACAGGTGCTGGAGAGGATGTGGAGAAATAGGAAAACTTTTACACTGTTGGTGGGACTGTAAACTAGTTCAACCATTGTGGAAGACAGTGTGGTGACTCCTCAGGGATCTAGAACTAGAAATACCATTTGGCCCAGCCATCCCATTACTGGGCATATACCCATAGGATTATAAATCATGCTGCTATAAAGACACATGCACACATATGTTTATTGCAGCACTATTCACAATAGCAAAGACTTGGAACCAACCCAAATGTCCAACAATGATAGACGGGATTAAGAAAATGTGGCACATATACACCATGGAATACTGTGCAGCCATAAAAAATGATGAGTTCATGTCCTTTGTAGGGACATGAATGAAGCTGGAAACCATCATTCTCAGCAAACTATCGCAAGGACAAAAAACCAAACACCACATGTTCTCACTCAAGGTGGGAATTGAACAATGAGAACACATGGACCTAATGCTAAATGACGAGTTAATGGGTGCAGCACACCAACATGGCACATGTATACATATGTAACAAACCTGCACGTTGTGCACATGTACCCTAAAACGTAAAGTATAATAAAATAAAAAAGGAAGTGAAGGACAATAAAAAAATTAAAAAAAAAAAAAAAAAGAAGTTGGGAAGAGGCAGGGACCACTGACTGGTTTGGGAGACTCCAGGGCTTTGCCATCAGGGTTACAGCCTTCCACCAGGGTCAAGCTGTGGACACAATGATTGGTCTGTCCACAATACCTGAGTCTATGATCTGCCATCTGAACCCACTATATTATGAAATGGGTTATTATTTCAAAGCATGAAGAAAATACAGAAGAGCAGTCATAGGGACCAAACATCCAATCCATTCCTCTGCCTCTAAGGAGGACTTCATCCAACCAACTCCAAGAAGCACAAACCAATGGAGCAATGAAAATTGGACACAATTTTTAAACCATAAGCAGAGATCTCTTAAGACCCACCATGTCCTTTCAAATCCAAGTTCCCTTTTATTTCTTTCAGAGATGACTTGAGGCCTGTGTGACCCAATCACATCACTGGAAAACACCCTCATCTCCCCTGTGCTGCTCTGGAAGAGTCATCACCGGCCTGGACAAACAGTCTCCACTGTGACATTTGGGAGTTTATTCTAGATATTTCTCATATTTGAAAATGCAAAGCCCGTTGTTATCAAATTGGCCCAAGGCTTCCAAGACGAAGAAGCATTTAATCCTGGGGCTGTTTCTATAAATGTAACAATTATCCCAAGTCATGTAAGTGTCTTGGAGAAGTAATAGTAATAATTATGATGATGATGATGATGATAAGAGCCAATATTTATTGAGTGTGCCAGTCTCACAGTGTTTTACTTGTTTCAACTCCTTTGATCCTCCTAACTGCCCAGAGAGGCAAGAATTATTATCGCCCTCATTTTACCAAGATTGAAAGAGAAGCATCAAGAGATTTAGTAATTTCCCCAGGTACACACAATAGTAGGCAGAAGAGCCAGGATATGAAGCTACACAGTTTCAGGGTTTGAAGTCTTACGGAATTCAAGTTCAAATCCGGGGCCTGCCACTTCACATACGCATGATCTAAAGAAAGTTATTTCATGTCTTTGAGCTTCAGTTTCTCCCTAAAGAAAAAAAAAAGAAGAAGAAATCCCAGTTTATCCTAAAATGGGGATGGTAATACCTACTTCTCTAGAAGTTGTTGAAAATTAAATAGAATACTCTAAATTTCTCAGCATGGGCCTGACATATAAAAGGGCATGGGTTCCCTTACCTTTCCCTGTGTGGATGCAGGAAGTGAAGGCAGAGGCTGGGGAAGAGGGGGATTATAAGGTCCTGGAACCCTAGAGAGGAAGCTTGCTGATTGCAGAAAATTTCAGACAGGGAGACAATTCTTGGGGTCTATTGAGATATGACAGGAACATTTCTAGAACAGGATCCCAGACGTCTCATATAATAGTAGTAAGAGGAATAGCCTAACCTTCATGCAGTTTACAGAGTACTTATGTGTGCAGTAAGACTGTGATTGGCACCATGGGTGCCTGAGGCAGGGCTCCTGTGTACAGTTGTGTAGGTTGCACACTGAAGCCGCCCAAGATGGAGCCTACTTTTAGGGAGTGGTGGCATGGAGGGCTTGCCTGGTCACTTAAAGGAATCTTGGAGGGTCACAGGGGAATGAAACAGGGGGCTGAGCAAGTAGCAGTAAACATGCCCTTCCCAGTACAGAATAAGTGCTTGACAGATATTTGCTGAGTGATTAAATGATGGCTGGGGGAGTTGCCAGACTGGAGGCAACTCCAGTGGAATCGTGATTACAACAACTGAAGTGCAGGCTGGGTGCTGGAATGCTTTCATCCTCTCCTTTTTGACTGCTGAGCACTTGCATCACTTCCAGTGTCTTGCTGTTGGAAACACTCAGCCTCACACATTTTGCCCGGGCCTGTGCCTGGCTCCATCTGCCTCTGGCATTTCTCCCCACTTTCTGAGTCAGACTGGGGTGGGGAAAGGCTCCTTTAAAGGTGCCTAAGGAGAAGTGGCTGAGAAGCACTTGCTGGCACAGCCCTCGCCCTGGAATCAATCAGAAAGGGCAGAGAAGACACAGCTGGTCTGCCCCAACTCCACCCAAGCTCAGGTCCAGGTTGCCTATGCATGTGAAACATCATCCTGCATGGAAAGCCACCTGATAAAAAGTGGTTCCAAGCAAAATTCATTTTTATTTGCCCACATCCACTTTAATACAAGTCATCACTCAGCATTCACACCCCACAGCCACCATCCATCTCGATGGATACCAGCTACCATCCTCCTAGAGCCACGGGCCAGAGCCAAAGCTCACTGCCCCAACATGCCCAAGTATCTCAATGTCACCTTTATGGCATCTAATCTATTTAACACTTATGAAGAACCAGAGGCTCCTAGGGCCTAATATTCAAACTAAATCTTGAACCCCAAATGAGAAAGAACCAGCCTAATTCTCTGAAACCTGAAATGAAAATCTAAAGACAATTTTTTTCCTGAACCACAAACCAAAGCCAAATGTTCCCAGGAAATATCCAATGAACTATTTTGACCATGATTGTGAGCTTTGAAGTTAGTAAAACTGAGCCTCATTTCCCTATCTGTAGAATAAGGATAAAAGTGACCTCATAGAATGGTTTTGAAGGTTAAGATGAGCAACAGCTTATGGTCCCCAGATGGTCCCTGATACAGACTCAGCCCATCAGCATTCTTCTCCTAAAGCATTCCCCTTCTGTGTGGCAGCCATTATTAGAGTGAGAGGAGGATGGCTTTGAATTTAAACACATCTCATGACCAGACACAGTGGCTCACACCTGTAATCCCAACATTTTGGGAGGCCGAGGCGGGCAGATCACTTGAGTTCACACGTTCAAGACCAGCTTGGGCAACATGGTGAAACCCCATTGCTACTGAAAATACAAAAAATTAGCAGGCATGTTGGAGTAGGCCTGTAGTCCCAGCTACTAAGGAGGCTGAGGTAGGAGGATCACTTGAGCCGGGGAGGCAGAGGTTGCAGCGAGCTGAGATTATACCACTGCACTCCAGCCTGGGCAACAGAGCAAGACCCTATCTCAATAAATAAATAAACAAATAATAAATAAAAATACGAAAATTAGCTGGGTGTGGTGGTGCGCACCTGTAATCCCAGCTACTTGGGAGGCTGAACCCACAGGCAGAGGTTGCAGTGAGCCCAGATCATGCCAATGCACTGCAGCCTGGGCAACAGAGTGAGACTCTGTCTCAAAAAATAAATAAGTAAATAAATAAAAATGAAAAGACACCTTGCTTCCTGGTTGCGTGACTCTTCCCTCCATTTGAACTCAGTTTTCACCCATGGAAGGTGGGATAAGAAGAACTTTCACAGAGTCATGTTCTATACTTCCCTACCTTCATCAAGTAGCTTGCAGTCCCCAGGGGCCATCTCCAATATGCTCACAAACAAGTGGGGTAGTGTCTGGGTGGTGTTTGAAGGGCTTTCCCCTCCTCTGGCTCCAGGGATTCCCCCGTGATGACACTGCACCTACAGAAATCCTGCCCCCTCCTCTGCCCAACTTACCAGTCTCTGACCAAGGGGGTCTGGTGGAGAGCACCACACCACTCCCTGCCTCTCTCTTACGGGGGTACCAACTCTACTCAGCTCATGCCCCCAACATCTTAAACAGTTTTAGAATTTGTCCTCACAGTTTTCACTCAAAATGAGACAAAGCCAAGGGACAAATCAGAGGGACGGTGGCCACACAGTACCCAGCATCACTCCTTGCTCCGCTTGCTAGGCCAAGCTGTCAAAGCTGGTTCCTGACACTTCCTTCGAGGGGCTCACTGTGCAGAGATGCCCCACCAGTTCACCAGATGTGCCTGAACCCAACTCAGTGTGAGATGGGACCAGTGCTGTGACTCATGATTTCCACCATCGTCAGTGAAACTTCCACAGTCAGTGAACTGTAATACAGTAGGAAGACCTAAATGTTCCCTGATCCGAACTTGAGCTGGTCTCTAGATGAGTGTGACATCTTCTTAGGTGGAAGAAGGAAACTTAAAGTGTTTTAAAACAAATTTTATGTGTAAAAGTCATCAAAATTATAACACAATTAGAATATGAACATCTTAATAGAGATTTCATGATATTAAAGAATATGTTCATTTTTTGTAGGTATGAAAATGGTATTGTAGTTTTGTTTGGTTTTGTTTGTTTCTTTGAAACAAGGTCTCACTCTGTTGTCCAGGCTGCACTCCAGCACAATCATAGCTCACTGAAGCCTCAGCCTCCCGAGCTCACGCAATCCTCCCTCCTCAGCCTCCTGAATAGTTAGGACTACAAGCGTGCGCCGCCATGCCTGATTAGTTTTGTTCTTGTTTTTTGTAGAGACAGGGTCTTGCTATGTTGCCCATACTGGTCTCAAACTTCTGCCTCAGGTGGTCCTCCCACCTCTGCCTTCCCAAGTGTTGGAATTATAGGCATGAGCTACTGCACCTGGCCTATAATAAAAAGTTTTTTATACCAGTTCTTTTAAGGTATCCACTAGCTCTCAACTTCTGAAACCAGCCCTAAAACTGGACCTTTGAACTATGCTAAGGCTAGCTCTTCTGTCAAAACTACTTACCTGGCAGGGAAAAAAAAAATATGCTATTCCCCCCACCCCCCGCTCAAGAACTTTCCATGGCTCCCCATTGCCTTCACAACACAATATCTTTTGCCTCTCCTTCAAGACCTGCCACGTTCCATCCCAGTGTAGCTTTCCACTGTTCTCTGCCTAGCCCCACTGAGAATGCCAAGCCTCCACAATATCAGACAGCATATGCCCCTCTGAAAAGGCCTGCATTTTCCCGTCTCTGATTCTGAGCCTTTGATCTCCCTGTTCCTACCATCTAGAATTCTTTCCCTATTTCTTTTTTTTTAATTTATTTTTATTTTTAGACAGAGTCTTGCTCTATTGCCCAGGCTGGAGTGCAGTGGGAGTGATCTCGGCTCACTGCAATGTCCACTTCCTGGGTTCAAGTGATTCTCCTGCCCAGCCTCCCAAGTAGCTGGGACTACAAGTGTATGCCACCATGCTTGGCTTATTTTTGTATTTTCAGTAGAGACTGGGTTTCGTCATCTTGGCCAGGCTGATCTCGAACTCCTGGCCTCAAGTGATCCACCCGCTTCAGCCTCCCAAAGTGTTGGGAATACAGGCGTGAGCCACTGTGCCCAGCCAAACTTTCTTAAATAATTCTTGTATAGAAAAATGAAATGGAAGGTCTTTCACTTCCAATCAAGGTGAGATAATAGAGACAAGATTTATACTGCTGACTGAAACAACCAAAAAACAGACAAAATATATGAAACAAGAGTTTTCAGGGCATTGGACATGGTTAACAAAGGACAGTGATTCCTGAGTAGGGGGAAACAGACCAGGCAAGCCCCCCAGTTGTCCAGTTACAGCTTGGGTTTTCAGGCCACAATGCAGCAAAGGAAAGGCAGCTGGATCTCACAGGACAGAGTACCAGAGAGGAGAGAACTGTGCAGAGAGAACTCCAGAGATGCTCAATCTCTTGACTCTGTCCACTTCTCTCCATCCCCACTGTCACAACCTGATCCCAGACCACCATCATCTCTCATGAGGATGCCTGCAGCATCCCTTCCATCTAATCACACTGCACAGATAAACTCATCCCTGAAGGCACTGCTCTACTTCCGGGAGCTCCCCATTGTCATCGGGATAAAGTACAGACTCCACACTTCGGCTTTTAAGGCCTTTTATGATCTGGCCCTGCCTGTTTTTTTCAGTTCTCTTTTATCCCTCCCCAACATCACATTTCACATAGAGTCAATACTTGCTATTTCTGAGTTCGCCATACTCACTCTTGCCTCTAGGCTTTTGCACATGTAGTTTCCTCTACTTATGTTTCCATCTCTTTCCTCCACTCTGTGGTATCTCCTTGTGGCCACTTCCTCTGAGAGGAAGTCTCCCTAACCCCACAAGACTGCACCAGATACCCCTCCTGGGGGCTCCCGTAGCTCCGTGTCCCTCCTTCTAACACTGCCTGAGAAATGTATGTCTATCTGTCTTCTGCCATAGGCAGTGAGCTCCCTGAGGGCAAGGACTTGATGATATTCCCTGCTGGGTTCCCAGCACCTAGCACGTAGTAAGCACTCAATAAACACTTATCAAATTATCAACTGCCTCAATGGTCACATGCTATCTTACAGCAGTCAGCACATGATCCGTCTGCCTCCAAAACCCATGTCCTTTTATTCCTCTGGAACACACAGGAGGGGCTGGGGAGAAGGCTATGGACTGACAGTCTTTGGAAGTTTACCTTCAAGCCTACCCTAATTGTGTGTGTGTGTGTGCACATTTAGGCAACCTCTACTTCCATTCCCCTAATGCATGGTTTCCAACCATGGCTGCTCTTTGGAATCACCCGGGAAGCTTTAAAAAACACTGATGCCTGGGTCTCACCCCCAGAGGTCCTTATTGGATGGTCTGGACTGTGGCCTGGGCCCCCCCACCAGGTGCTTCTACTCATCCGGCAAGGCTGAGAAATGCTGCCTTGAGAGTTATGATCCCTTTTCAGCATGGCTCCTATTCACCCTTCAAGACCCAGGACAAATGTCCCTCCTTGGAGGAGACTTCCCAAGACACTCACGCACATCCCAGAATTAATTCCTCACTTCTCTGTTCTCTTTTAGTGTTTTGGGCATATCTCTAGAGTGGCAGCTTTTACACTTTAACACCTGGTGCAGCATCCAGAACATAGAAGGCACTGACAGAGATTTGTTGAATGAACAAACACATGAACGAGCGGATCGCTAAATCTGACGTTCCGGCCGTGGTCCCAAAGCCCACACAGAGGCTGGACATTAGCATGCAGTAAGTCACAGTCCCGCGGAAGGAGGGAGGGAGACTGATGTTCCCTCTAAACCAGCTGGAAGGATGCTGCACTCAGAGGAAGAACAGCCAGACACAAGGTAATTGTTGCTCCCCTAGAAATTATGGTAACAAAGTCAAAGAGATGCATGATCATTAAACAAAGTTTTCTTCTTGGCATTTTTACCAATTGACTGATGGATCAGTTACAAAAACACTGAATACATAATGAAATGATGGCCTGGAGAGGGCCTCTGGTGAGGAGGGCTCTTGTAGCCATTTTTAAGAGCAGAAGTACAGGTTTATTGAATCTGGCGGGTGTGCTAAATTCTGACTCTTAAAACCAAGGCTGTAAAAAAGGCTGTCCCCGCCTGTCATCAGAGGTTTACAAACGCTTCAACTGCGGCTGCTTCTGCACCATCCAACTTACCTACCACACGCACCCATGCTCCGAGGACCTCACCCTGGCCACCTGTCAGAGACACCCAGGAAGCTTTTCAAAGAGAATGAGGCTGGTCCTCTCCACTCTGCCCTCCCACCCCCGCCAGGTAGGTTCTAATTTAATTGGTCTAGATGGGGCCTTGGGTATTGGGGGTTTAAAAGCACTCCTAGGTGGCTCTAATGTACAGCTAGCTGTGAGGAACACTGATCCACAGCACATGACTTGAGGGGTGCTGGGGATCCACCTGGGCTAAAATGCCCACCAGCCTGCCAGAAGGGCCAAAATCCTAGGCGCTTGCAGTAGTCCTCAGCCCTGAGCACATACCAGAATTATCTGGGGAGCTTGCGAGGAAAACGGATACTGGGACCCCCACCTCAGGCCATTTTACAGCTCCTCAGGACCCTAATGAGCAGCCAGGGTTGAAACCCACTGGGCTGAAGCAATGTGTCCCCCAACCAGTGTGATGGAGAGCCCATTAAACACAACGCCTCCTGCTCTGAAGACTCGGCAATAGGTTTGAGTGGATTTCGGGACCTTTATTTTTTTTTAGTGATGGGGTCTTGCTATGTTACCCAGGCTGGAGTGCAGTGGCATAATCAAAGTTCACTGCAGCCTTGAACTCCTAGGTTCAAACGATCCTCTCACTTCAGCCTCCTGAGTAGCTGGGATTACAGCTGCATGCCACCATGTTCTGCTCATTTCAAGGACTGGGTTTTTGTGGGGTTTTTTTTTTTTTTTTTTTTTTGTCTTTTTTGAGACAGGGTCTCACTCTGTCACTCAGGCTGGAGTGCAGTAGCACAGTTGTGGCTCACTGTAGCCTTGACTGCCCGAGATCAGGCGATCCTCCCACCTCAACCTCCCAAGTAGCTGAGACCACAGGGGCACACCACCATGCCTGGCTATTTTTAGTATTATTATTTGTAGAGATGGGGTCTCCCTATGTTGCCCAAGCTGGTCTTGAATGCCTAGGCTCAAATGATCCTCCCACCTCAGCTTCCCAATGTGCTAGGATGACAGGCATGAACCACCGTGCCTGGCAAGAGTATGTTTTTGTTTTGTTTTGTTTTTTGAGATGGAGTTTCACTCTTGTTGCCCAGGCTGGAGTACAGTGGCATGATCTCAGCTCACCGCAACCTCCACCTCCCAGGTTCAAGTGATTCTCCTGCCTCAGCCTCCTGAGTAGCTGGGACTACAGGCGCATGACACCACGCCTGGCTGATTTTTGTATTTTTAGTAGAGATGGGGTTTCTCCATGTTGGTCAGGCTGGTCTTGAACTCCCAACCTCAGGTGATCCACCCGCCTCGGCCTCCCAAAGTGCTGGGATTGCAGGCGTGAGCCACCGCACCAGGCCCAAGAGTATGTATTTTTAATAAGCACCCAGGTCATGCTTACCTTCCTGCTAGCAGCAGTCACCCAAACTTGCCCGATCATAAGGACTTTCTAGGACATGTGTTAAACAGATTCTGGATCCCACCCCAGACCCACTGAATCTGAATCTGTATGAAAGAGACCCAAGAACCCCATAGGTAACAAGCTCCACAGTTGATTATAGGACAAGGCATGTATGGGAAAATTGAGCAAAAATATTGTGAAACCTGGGAGGCCATCTAAAATTAACCAGGAGAGGCCGGGCATGGTGGCTTGCACCTGTAATCCCAGCACTTTGGGAGGCTGAGGCGGTTGCTTACTTGACATCAGGAGTTCAAGACCATCCTGGCCAACATGGTGAAACTCTATCTCTACCAAAAACACAAAAATTAGCCAGGCATGGTGGCGCATGCCTGTAGTCCCAGCTACTTGGGAGGCTGAGGCTAGAGAATGGCTTGAACCTGGGAGGCAGAATTTGCAGTGAGCCATGATCGCCCCATTGCACTCTAGCCTGGGCGACAGAGTGAGACTCCATCATAAGTAAGTAAGTAAATAAACAAAATTAACCAGAAGAAAAATGAGTTATGATGATTCTCCACCCTTAAAGAATTAAAGAGTTCATTCCGTCAGTCAGTTGGTCAACAAACATTTTCTGCACATCTATTCCACAGCAAGGATTGCTAATACCTGGGATAGAGGTTGGTGAGACACAAGTCTGCATTTTCCAACTACATGGGCTGGTCCACCTCACCATGCAGACAATCTCCAGTTCCTCCCCAAGAATCCCTGGGCCCACAACTCTGCTTATCTTTCAAGACCTTGCTCTGACCTGACTCTGCTGAAAGGCAGTACCAACCTCTGCCCTTTGTTCCTCATTGTCCCTGGACATGCAGCTGCTGGCCCATTTATAATAATGCTGGCAAGTACTTGTTCTTCTAGTGGGAGCTGTCGCCGAAGTCTGGGACTGTGGTTAGTTTATCTTTGCAACCCTTGTCGCTTGCACCTGGTAGGCCCTCAATGGATGCTTATGGTTTATCAGGACAGAAAGACATGTAAACAGATACACGGAGTGAAACGTGCCATAATAGAGGTCAGTGTTGACAATGAACATGCAAGCATTGAGGTCAGACACTGTGCTTGACCCTACAGGGCCCTATAGGGCTGAGACAAGGATCAAGCATGATCCTGTCCCAGGTTACATCCTCCAGTCTACGAGGAGAGGTGGAGAGCAACAACCACAACACAAGGCCAAAGAGGGGAAGGGAGTGGATGCCAGGGAAACAGAAACAAGGCATCCCCTAAAGGGCACATAACTCTGGTTATTAATCAGGGGCTGCTTCAAGGAGAAGTAATGTCTGAACTTGGACTTAAGGGGGGATGTGTATATTTGAATGAGCAGACATGGGATAGAAAGGCATCCCAGGAGAAGGCAATGGTGTGAGCAAAGGTAGGAGACAGAAGGGCAAAAAGCATGTCTGGGAGGGTCCAAAGCTAGGAGATGGCGTAGCCCAGAGCCCAGGAGCAGAGTGAGCTTGGAGAGTCCCAGGCAGGAGTGTAAAAGGACCCTGGTCTTCCTTTGTCTTCATAGCTCCCCCAAGTGACCACCAGAAGACTGTTGGCCCCTTTGACTGTTATTTCCACATTTTCTGGAATTTTTTTTTTTTTTTTTTTTTTTTTTTTTGAGATGAAGTCTCACTCTGTTGCCCAGGCTGGAATGCAGTAGCACAATCTCGGCTCACTGCAGCCTCTACCTCCCAGGTTCAAGTGATTCTCATGCTTCAGACTCCCGAGTAGCTGGGACTACAGGCACGCATTACCATGCCCAGCTAATTTTTTTGTTGGTTTGTTTTTTGTTTTTGAGATGGAATTTCACTCTTGTTGCCCAGGCTGGAGTGAAATGGCACGACCTCAGCTCAGCGCAACCTCCACCTCCCGGGCTTAAGCAATTCTCCTGCCTCAGCCTCCCAAGTAGCTGGGATTACAGGCATGCGCCACCATGCCTGGCTAATTTTTGTATTTTTAGTAGAGACAGGGTTTCTCCAATGTTGGTCAGGCTGGTCTCGAACTCCCGACCTCAGGTGATCTTCCTGTCTTGGCCTCCCAAAGTGCTGGGATTACAGGCATGAGCCACTGTGCCCGGCCCCGGCTAATTTTTGTAATTTTAGTAGAAACAACATTTCAGCATTTTGGCCAGGCTGATCTCGGACTCCTGACCTCAAGTGATCCACCCCCATCGGCCTACCAAAGTGCTGCGATTACAGGCATGAGCC
The DNA here is from genome assembly GCF_028885655.2 of Pongo abelii. Lineage (NCBI taxonomy): Eukaryota > Metazoa > Chordata > Mammalia > Primates > Hominidae > Pongo > Pongo abelii. The sequence continues at coordinate 44,983,979 of NC_072004.2, read as the reverse complement.
ACCACAACCGGCCCGATTTATATTTCTTAATTCAATTTCCTTGATTGACACATTCCCAGTATTTACAACATTTCCCCTGGGCCTCAGGAATTCATCACATGGAAGTTGAGTTATCTGTGCTGAACAGCAGCTTGACATAGCTACGTACACAAGGTCAAGAGGTGGCTAACTAGAGTCTCGTTGGGGACGCTGGATTCTGCATTTGTTTCTTTATGGGATTAGTTCAAAATAGATCACAGGTTCCTTCAAGGAAGGGGGCTGCCACTTTTTCCTGGCCTTCTCTCCCGGTCCCACGGGCTGAGGTCAATGTCTCATCTCCTGAACAAGAGCTCTATGAGCCCCAGGTGACCTGAGTCCAGCTCCCTGGGGTCCTGGATGGAGTCTAGTGGAGACAGACTAGGCGGGCAGGGCATGAACCTATTGGACAGTCCTGGGCCCAGGAGAACCTGGGAGAAGGAGCCAGTAGTCTGTTCTTGGAATCCCCGGCCAAGGGAGAGGGAGGCAGGAGCAATAACCAGGCCATAGGGCAGTGGTCGGAGGTCTGGGAGTAGCTAATGATCACAGCCACGAAAAGAACAAAAATGTAAACAGGCAAGAGCAGGGTTCACGTGTCGTCATCAAATAAAGATAAGATAGAGGCCAGGCGCGGTGGTTCATGCCTTTAATCCCAGGACTTTTGGAGGCCAAGGCAGGTGGATCACTTGAGGTCAGGGAGTTCAAGACCAGCCTGACCAACATCGTGAAACTCTGTCTCTACAAAAAATACAAAAAGTTAGCCGGGTGTGGTGGTGGGAGCCTGTAATCAATCCCAGCTACTTGGGAGGCTGAGGCAGGAGAGTTACTTGAACCCAGGAGGCGGAGGTCGCAGTGAGCCAAGATTGCACCACTGCACTCCAGCCTGGGTGACAGTGTGAGACTCCATCTCAAAAACAAAACAAAAAAAAAGGGATTTAGAAAAAAAAAATACAAGCTGGGCATCCACCAGGGGACTCCTTCAACAGGGACTAGAGACTTGGATTCCCCTCAAAGGCAAGGACCAGGTCTCAAACTTTACTCAAGTCCTAAGCATGTGGTGACTACCTGTGACCCTCCAGAGAGCTGGCTGGCAACTGGCTGGCCAGGCTTATGCCCTCTTTATAGCAGCACTGTCCAGAAGAAATATAGTACAAGCCACTCCATAAGTGTAAATGTTCTAGTAGCCACAGTAAAAAAGTAAAAAGAATCAGGTGAAACGGATTTTAAAGATATATGTATTTAACTCAGTATATCCAAAATATTATTTCAGTGTGTAATCACTATAAAAACTAATAAGATTTTTGCTTTTTTTACCTAAGTCTTTATGTATTTTGCACTCACAGTGTATTGCAATTCAGACAAGCCACAAGTCAAGTGCACAGTAGCTGCGTATGACTGATGTTCCTGTACTGGACGGCACAGCTTCAGAATGTCTGATTTGGGATCTGTCTTGCAGATGCGAGAGATGAATATCCTTCTCATCCATGGCCAAAGTGGATGCAATTTCTATGGCTGGCAAGAATAGTGTCCCCTTCTGTCCTCATCACCACTTCATGTACCTCCTGAAGCCACACACCTGATGCAGATGTCCTCCCAGATAAAGAACGGGTACAAATGTAGTGTGCTGCCTTCTAGATTCTCTAAACCTGTCCAGTCCACAAGGCCCATTTGCAGGCATGTGCATATTAGGTCTTAGGACATGCACAAGCCAGGCGTGGTGGCTTATGCCTGTAATCCCAGCACTTTGAGGTCAGGAGTTCAAGACCAGCCTGGCCAACATGGTGAAATCCCGTCTCTACTAAAAATACAAAAAAAACTTAGCCGGGCATGATGGGGGTGGGGGGTGCCTGTAATCCCAGCTACGCGGGAGGCTGAAGCAGGATAATCATTTGAACCCGGGAGGTGGAGGTTGCAGTGAGCTGAGATCACATCAGTGCACTCCAGCCTGGGCAACAGAGCAAGACTCCATAAAAAAAAAAATTTTTTTTAATATTTGCATGGTATTTATTAATACTAGGGGAAAGGCTTTTACAAAGACAGCTGAAGGGGAAGACATATTGGTGCACTAGGGCTGCCATAACAAAGTACCACAGATTAGGTGGTTTCAACAACAGAAATTTATTTTCTCACAATTCTGGAGGCTGGAAGTCTGAGATCAAGATGCCAGCAGGGTTGGTTTCTTCTGGGGCCTCCCCTCTTGGCTTGCAGATGGCCGTCCTCCTCCTCTGTCTCCATGTGGTCTTTCCTCTGTTTATCTGTGTCCTAATCTCTTCTTCTTATAAGGACACTAATCACGCTTGTTTAGGGTCCACCCTGATGGCAGCATTTCAACCTAATTACCTCTTTAAAGACCCTAACTCGAAATACAGTGACATTTTGAGGTACTGGGGGTTGGGACTTAAACATATGGATTTGAGAAGGACACAATTTGGTCCATAACAGAAGAAAAGCATGGGACACTCTGAGATTAAACACTAACGCTGTGCACAGTGGCTCATGCCTGTAATCTCAACACTTTGGGAGGCCAAAGCAGGAGGATTGCTTGAGCCCAGGAGCTCAAGACCAGCCTGGGAAACATAGTGAGACCCCCATGTCTGCAAAAAATAAAAAATTAGCCAGGTGTGGTGGTACACTCCTATAGTCCCAGCTACTTGAAAGTCTGAGGTAGGAGGATCATTTGAGCCTGGGAGGTCGAGGCTGCAGTGAGCTATGATTGTGCCATTGCACTCCAGCCTGGGCAACAGAGCAAGATCCTGTCTCAAAAAAACAAACAAACAAACAAAAACCACACTAACTAAAAGCTCCTCCCAAGATCCTTCAGACCTCAATAGGTCTAGGAGTGAGAAAAAGCCTATATTTTCAAAGCTTCAAGCAGGCCTCTCTTTTACAAGTGTTGAATTAACCCCTGGGAGAAGATAGCCTTTTATTTTAGGAAAAATCCACTCTGTGTGACTCTTTCTTGTGAAGATGTAAAGCAAATGTTCCTGTAGCTATGGAGATAGTGGAGACAGCTGGGCTTATGGGAACCAAATGAGTCCACAAGGTGCCAGGGAAGGTTATCTGTGTAAGTAGAAAATGCTTCTTGGAGTAGGCATGGCTTTAGACTGTCCTGTGCTAGAAAACAATTTCTTCCACTTAGGAAAATGTATAGTCTTACGTAGGTAACACCCACAGGAGATGAGAATCTGAGGCAGGCCTAGTTTTTACCTAGAGCAGGAGAAGAGCCTATAGAAAGAACCTGAGCCAGACTTCAGTGCAGCGCTGCCCAGACCACACCATTCACGTCCCCGAGATGCTATTCAAGATGAGGCCGCTGAGACTGAGGCTGGATCACTGAGTCTTGAGGTATAATCATGTTGTGCTTTGAGTGCAAAAACACACCAAGGAGGGAGTGGGTTGTTCCCATAAGGGGAGTAGACATTCCCACTCTCGATCATCCTGGGAAGAAGTCATCCCAGAATATACAAGACTGGGGCTGCAAGTTTTCACCTAAAAGGGAAAGAAACTCATCTCCTCCATTTATCTGCGGAAGTGGGAGAGAGACCAACTGGGCAGAGGTCAGCTGGGCTCTATGACATGCCCACTGACATATTCTGTTTAGGATGGCAGGGGTGGCAAGTGACAACCAGGACGGAACAGCTGAACACATAAGCATCCTCTAGAGAATCCCAGAAATACTCAGAGAGGAGAGGAGAAGCAAGATGAGGCTTAAAGGGCAATATGAATATTAAATAAGCTTTTTCAGTAGCTACTAGCTAAGGCTTGGATCTGTTTGCCCACTTCCACTAGGCTATGAGTTCTGAAGGCCAAACCTGTTACTCATATTTGTGTCTCCAGAATGATCCTAGCAGAGAAAAGGGGCTCAATAATCATGTGATGCATGAACCTGGAAACGAAGCCCAATCCTGCAGAGGGAAAGCTGAGGAAGAAGGGTATTCGGGACCTCACGGATCAGAAAGGAACTCTGGGGAATCTTGAATGATGTTTTTTCTCTGTACCTCCCAACAGAAAGAGAAAAACCTGCCTCCCATCCTCAAATGTGCCTCTCAACAGAGGAAAAAATATTGAAATTTGCTCTCTAGAGAAACAATATTGAAAAGTCAGCAGAAAGCTTTAACAGAAAAGAAAAGCAAGTGGCTCATGGTAAGCCTTGTGTCCACACAAACATTCTGTGGATGAAGAAGAAAATAACCAGGAGCCAACATCCACACAGGCCAGGCACCAGGGCTCCCTTCTCCTGGCACCAGTTTCTGAAAATGACTTATCTCCCAAGGACCCCAAAAATAAGGGGGAGCTAATTGCATCCCAGAGCCCTCCCCATCTGGACTGAAGTCAAGGAGAGACAAGGAAAGAGCTAGGGCTTGACAAGTTCATTAGAAGAGGGCTCAAGAGCAATGTGGCTCTGCCAACAGCATCCAACAGCAGGAGGATCTAAACAAACCTGGTTTCTCTGTTCTCTGCGGTCCTTCTGATGAAAAGGACTGGCATGGTTTTACTGCCTAGCTGGTTAAGCAAAAAAAGAAATGTATTTAAGAGCAGACTGGAGATGAAACATTCAGAGAGTAACACCCATGGTTTGATAAGGAAACTGTCACTGAAGGCAAGTCCTAAGTGCCAGGAACCTAGTCCTACTGTAGCCAGCACTGATTTCATGTCAGCACCAGGAACATGAACTTGCTACCACTGGCAGTCACCACCAAAAGCTGGGCACCCTTGTTGCCATCCACACCAGCAAACATGGCTGCTCCAGCCACAGCCTGTTTCTCCCTGGGGCTCCCACTTGAACCAAGGTCAATATGGACGCATCTGATTGGTGGAGCCTGGCCCAGGTCTATGTCCCAGACCCAGGGCAGGCTGGGAACTTGAGTTCTGACTTCCTTATAAGACATAAGAGGAACTTCCCTGGAAACAGAAAGACAATTCAAAAGGGCATTTCAAGGTTAAGAAGAGTTCATGGTGGTGATGGTAGCAAAACAGTGTGACCGTATGTAATACCACTTCAAAATGGTTAAGAAAGGTCAGGCATGGTGGCTCACTCCTGAAATCCCAGCACTTTGGGAGGCTGAGGCAGGAGGATCCTGCTTGAGCCCAGGAATTCGAGATCAGCCTGGGCAACATGGTGACCCCTGTCTCTACAAAAAATTAGGCCAGGTGCGGTGGCTTATGCCTGTAATCCCATCACTTTGGGAGGCCAATGCGGGTGGATTACCTGAGGTCAGGAGTTCAAGACCAGTCTGGCCAACATGGTGAAACCCCGTCTCTACTAAAAATACAGAAAATTAGCCAGGCATGGTGGGGTGTGGTGGCTCACGCCTGTAATCCCAGCACTTTGGGAGGCTGAGGTGGGCAGATCACGAGGTCAAGAGATCGAGACCATCCTGGCTAACACGGTGAAACCCCGTCTCTACCAAAAATACAAAAAAAAAAAAATTATCCAGGCATGGTGGCACGTGCCTGTGGTCCCAGCAACTCGGGACGCTGAGGCAGGAGAATGGCATGAACCCGGGAGGTGGAGCTTGCGGTGAGCCAAGATCACACCACTGCACTCCAGCCTGGGCGACAGAGCAAAACTCCGTCTCAAAAAAAAAAAAAAAAAAAAAAAATTTAGCCAGGCGTGGTGGCACACACCTGTAATCCCAGCTACTTGGGAGACTGAGGCAGGAGAAAAGCTTGAACCTGGAAGGCAGAGGTTGCAGTGAGCCAAGATCGCACCACTGCACTCCAGCCTGGGCAACAGAGCAAAACTCTATCTCAAAAAAAAAAGAAAATACAAAAAATTAGCAAAGTGTGGTGGCAGCTGCCTATAGTTCCAGCTACTCATGAGGCTGAGGCAGGAGGATCACCTGGGACCAGGGAGGTCAAGGCTGCACTGAGCCATCGTCTCACTACTGCACTCCAGCCTGAGTGACAGAGTGAGATCCTATCTCAAAAAAGAAAAGGGGGGGTGCTTAAAACTCTATATTTTGTTATGTGTGTTTTACCACGAAGAAAATTTTGAAGTTAACTACAAAAAAAAAAGACATTGGACAGCTGTGTGACAAACAGCCATGGCTGATCTCAATCACTGTTTGGTGAATAAGTAAATAAAGGCATTAGGCAGAGACATAGGATTCTCAGACCCATGGTAGTAATGACCAGTCACTGTTTAACCTTTCTCAGTTTACTGAGCATTTTCAGCATACTTTGTACTTCCTGCTATCATAGCTCACACCACACAGGACTGTTGTTTACGTAATCACAGCTCATTTGTGTGAGTATTTAGTGTGCCTGGTGCTTCCACCCGTTATGTGTTACTCCTCACTGCAACCTGGAGGTAGATGTTGGGTGCTGGTATTGCTCAGAAGCAGCAATTCATTTGTTATACTTGGGGAGGGGAGGCTCTCGGAATAAGTCAACAGAAATAGAGTGTGAAGTTAGCAAATTCAAGGTAAAGATCCAGAAGAAACTATAGAAAACTAAAGAAACAGAGAAAATAAGAAAGTTCAACATATTCATTTTTTGTGACCACAAAGTGAGAAGCCTAGAACAGCCTGAAACACAGAGAAATTTAACCAAATAGGCATAGGACTAAAATGCTAAAACTAAAAACTAAAATGGCATAATGCCCTACATCTGGTAGCCCTGGCAACAGGCCTCCCACCTTAGAGTATGATGTTATAATGAGAAAAAAACACGTGCAAATAAAGTAAATAGTCATTCCACGGCTGTGGAGAGAATTGGATTTGATGAATGTCAAGTCTTAGCACAGTTCTAGGCCCCCACTAAAGGAGAATCAATCAGCAACAGTTCTATTCCCATTTTCAGATGGAAAATCTCAGCCTCATATGAGTGAAGGAACATTGCCATTTGCTATCAAAGACAGATCTTGATCCTGTTTTTTTTCAACCCCAAATTCCAAGCCTTTGGCTCATCTGAAGGTTTGGGTGGGAGTGTGGGGAGGACTAAATACAGTGGACCTGTATTTTAAAAATCAATATAGGCTGGATGCGGTAGCTCACGCTGGTAATCCCAACACCTTGGGAGGCCGAGGTTGGGCGGATCACCTGAGGTTGGAAGTTCAAGACCAGCCTAACCAACATGGTGAAACCCTGTCTCTACTAAAAATGCAAAATTAGCCGGGTGTGGTGGCGCATGCCCATAATCCCAGTTACTTGGGAGGCTGAGGCAGGAGAATCGCCTGAACCCAAGAGGTAGAGGTTGTGGTGAGCCCAGATCTCACCATTGTACTCCAGCCTGGGCAACAAGAGCAAAACTCCATCTCAAAAATAATTAATTTAATTTAATTAAAAAATCAATATTATTTTACTGAGAACAAGACTGTGTGCCTCTACTCCATGGAAGTAACTATGGCAGGCACTGCAGATTGGAACAAGATGAGCGGGAACCCCCTGTCCTCAGGGCAGTGGTGTCGCCAATGAAATGGGCCTGATGCCATGTTTATAGCGTGAGCTGCTTTCATTTCTCCTTCCGTCAGGGGAACAGGTTTGGCCAAGCCAGCGATTCTCAGCCTGGGCTGCACCTTGTTTTGTTTGTTTGTTTGTTTTTGAATCAGAGTCTCACTCTGTCGCCCATGCTGGAGTGCAGCGGCGTGATCTTGGCTCACTGCAAGCTCCGCCTCCTGAGTTCACGCCATTCTCCTGCCTTAGCCTCCAGAGTAGCTGGGACTACAGACGCCCGCCACCACGCCGGGCTAATTTTTTGTATTTTTAGTAGAGACGGGGTTTCACCTTGTTAGCCAGGATGCTCTCGATCTCCTGACCTCGTGATCCGCCCACCTCGGCCTCCCAAAGTGCTGGGATTACAGGCGTGAGCCACCGCGCCTGACCAGGCTGCACCTTGTTACCTCCTGGTCTGACTTAAGTGGTCAGGCATGCAGCCAGCGCATTAGTGAATGGGCAGCCAAGTGAAGCAGCCCCAGCCTAAGCTGAGATAAGCTCTTGGGCCAACTGGGGCATGGAAGGAGGAGGGAGTGTGGGGACTTTTGTATCAGGGAAGTAAATGGGCCTTCCAGGAGAATGGCCAGGGCTATGGTCTCTGTGGCTGTAGACACAAGCCCCAGGGAACTGACAGAAGGAGGAGCGGGGAGCCCTGCCTCTCAGCAGGCACCTGCAGAAGTCACAGCCACAATCTCAAACATCAGGCTGCTGTCAGGGTGAAAATGCTTCCCGCAGCCTAAGGTAAGTCCTTTATTGTCAGAACCAGGAAGCCAGGTGTGGTCGCTCACACCTGTAATCCCAACACTTTGGGAGGCCAAGGTGGAAAGGGGTGATGGGGGAGGGGGAGGCCAGGAGTTCAAGACCAGCCTGGGCAGCATAGTGAGACCTCATGTCTACAAAAAATAAGCAAAATTAGCCAGGTGTGGTGATGTGTGCCTGTAGTCCCAGCTACTCAGGAGGCTGTGGTGGGAGGATCACTTGAGCCCAGGAAGCGGAAGCTGTAGTGAGCTATAATCGCGCCACCACACTCCAGCCTAGGTGGCAGAGTGAGACCTTGTCTCAAAAAGAAATCAAAAACAAAACAAAAAATAACTAGGGCTACATGGAAAGGAAGACTCCAGTGAATATACACTTGACTACAACCAGAGTGGCCTTCCTGACCGTGGGAAGTGAGATGCACAGCTACCACTGCTACCTAGAAACAGTCTATTGCAGGGGTCCCCACCCCACCCCCGCCATCATACCGGGTGCACAGCAGGCAGTAAGTGTCAGGCAAGCAAGCCAGCGAAGCTTCATCTGTATTCCCAGCTGCTCCCCACGGGTCGCATTACTGTTTGAGCTCTGCCTCCTGTCAGATCAGTGGTGGCATTAGATTCTCATAGGAGTGCGAACCCTATTGTAAACTGCACGTGTGCGGGATCTAGGTTGCTCGCTTCTTATGAGAATCTAATGCCTGATGATCTATCACTGTCTCCCATCACCTCCAGATGGGACCATCCAGTTGCAAGAAAACAATTGCACAATTGGCTGGGCACAGTGGCTCACGCCTGTAATCCCAGCACTTTGGGAAACTGAGGCAGGTGGATCACGAGGTTAGGAATTCAAGACCAGCCTGTCCAAGACGGTGAAACCCCGTCTCTACTGAAAAATACAAAAATTAGCCAGGTGCGGTGGTGGGTGCCTGTAATCCCAGCTACTCTGGAGGCTAAGGCAGGAGAATTGCTTGAACCCGGGAGGCAGAGGTTGCAGTGAGCCGAGATCGTGCCACTGCACTCTAGCATGGGTGACCTGGGTGACAGAGCAAGACTCCGTCTCAAAAAAAAAAAAAAGTGTACAATACATGTAACGTGCTTGAATCATACCAAAACCATCTCCCCCACCCCCAATCCATGGAAAAATCGTCTTCCACAAAACCAGTCCCTGATGCCAAAAAGGTTGGGGACCACTGGTCTATTGCATTTTCAAGCATAGTCAGATAAATAAAATGCATTCTTATTTTATTAGCTACTCTTTTTTTTTTTTTTTTTTTTGAGACATGGTCTCCTCTGTCACCCAGGTTGGAGTGCAGTGGCGAGATCACATCTCATTGCAGCCTCAATCTCCTGGCCTCAAGTGATCTTCCTGCCTCAGCCTCCTAAGTATCTGGGACTACAGGCGGGCATGACAATGTCCAGCTAATTTTTTTAAATTTTTAATAGAGATGAGGCTTCACTATGTTGCCTAGGCCGGTCTCAAACTGAGCTTAAGCAATCTCCCTGACTCAGCCTCCCAAAGTGCTGGGATTACAGGTGTGAGCCCCTGCACCCAGTGGTTTTTCTTTTTTTTTTTTTTTTTTTTTTTTGAGACAGAGTCTCACTCTGTCACCCAGGCTGGAGTGCAGTGGTGTGATCTCGGCTCACTGCAACCTCTGCCTCCCAGGTTCAAGCCATTCTCCTGCCTCAGCCTCCCAAGAAGGTGGAACTACAGGTGCCCGCCACCATGCCCGGCTGATTTTTGTATTTTCAGTACAGACAGGATTTCCCCATGTTGGCTAGGCTGGTCTCGAACTCCTGACCTCAGGTGATCTGCCCACCTCGGCCTCCCAAAGTGCTGGGATTACAGGCGTGAGCCACTGCACCTAGTCTATTTTATAAGCAACTCTTAAAAGCTCCTGCAGTGTGTGAGTTACAGCAGATACAACTAGTTTCATTATTTATTTTATGTGTTTAGCACTTAATTCACATGAGCATACATTGCAAGACACTCAGCTGTAACATATTTTTACTATGCTATGTTCTTACACATTAACCAGATTTCACTGATTACTCACAACCAACATTTGTGAGAGCAGCTGTCTTGTTTCCAAGAATTCCTCTCTCAACATTTTCTGTCCATCTTTGCTATTGTGAGGTTTGATTTCCACATTGAAATCTCTTTTATCTCCAGTCTTTCACTAGTATTTCTTCTGTAGTTTTTCAGAGTTCTTACATACCTTTTCTACCATTTTTGTACTTCTTTTTTTGTTTTGTTTTGTTTTGTTTTTTGAGATGGAGTTTCGCTCTGTCACCCAGGCTGGAGTGCAGTGGCATGATCTCGGCTCACTGCAAGCTCTGCCTCCCAGGTTCACGCCATTCTCCTGCCTCAGCCTCCTGAGTAGTTGGGACTACAGGCGCCCACCACCACTCCTGGCTAATTTTTTGTATTTTTAGTAGAGATGGGGTTTCACCGTGTTAGCCAGGATGGTCTCGATCTCCTGACCTCGTGATCTGCCCACCTCGGCCTCCCAAAGTGCTGGGATTACAGGCATGAGCCACTGCGCCCAGCCCATTTTTGTACTTCTTAAAATATTTTACACAAGTAAATAAATACAAAGAAAAGATTATTTGATTAGGTAAAATAGACAACACAATTCTTGTCAATATTTTAATGCTCTGTAATAAGTTCAAAATGGATGGCATGTTGAACATTATTTGATGTGGAAACTCTAAGCTTAACTTTTCAAAGATTAAATCAAAGCTCAGAAACATGCACAGATTTTCTCATCAATAGTCACTGCCTATGTCAATCTGGGTCCTCCAGGAAGCAGATGCTGAGATGGAGTGAGGAGGAAAAGATTTATTGGGGGGCAATAATTACAAGGGAAAACATTCCAAGTGCAATGCAGATCTGATCCTGTGAAAAGAAAGAGGGGAGGAAGAAAAATAGGGTAGAGTACAGAATTTTCAAAGCTTCCGGGAGCCCAACGCGGGAGTGAACCAAAATGCCCACTGGAAGACTCCCACATTGGGCAGAAATGATCAGGCTCTGGTGCCCCTGGCCATGTTCAGCCATTGGCTTGGGAGCTGCCTGGGAAGAGAGAGACCTCAGCTCAAATGCTGCTACTGGCTGAATGCAGTGGCTCACCCTATAATCCCAGCACGTTATTTTGTTTGTTTTCTTTTTTTTTTTTTTTTTTTTTTTTTGAGACAGTCTCACTCTGTCATCCAGGCCAGAGTGCAGTGGCACGATCTTGGCTTATTGCAACCTTTACCTCCCAGCTTCAAGCAATTCTCCTGCCTCAGCCTTCTGAGTAGCTGGGATTTTTTTGGGGGGGCGGGGGACGGAGTCTCGCTCTGTCGCCCAGGCTGGAATGCAGTGGCACGACCTCGGCTCACTGCAGCCTCCACCTCCCGGGTTCCAGTGATTCTCCTGCCTCAGCCTCCTGGGTAGCTGAGATTATAGGCACACGCCACCATGCATGGCTAATTTTTTGTTTTTTCGTTTTTTTTTTTTTTAGTAGAGATGGGGTTTCATCATGTTGGCAGGCTGGTCTCGAACTCCTGACCTCAGGTGATCCACCCGCCTTGGCCTCCCAAAATGCTAGGATTAAAGGGGTGAGCCACTGCGCCTGGCCTAATTTTTGTGTTTTTAGTAGAGATAGGGTTTCACCACGTTGGCCAGGCTGGTCTTGAACTCCTAGACCTCAAGTGATCCATCTGCCTCAGCCTCCCAAAGTGCTGGGATTATAGGTGTAAGCCACCACGCCAAGCCTAATCCCAGCACTTTAGAAGGCTGAGGTAGGAGGATCACTTGAGGCTAGGAGTTCAAGACCAGCCTGGGCAAAATGGTGAGAACTCATCTCTGCAAAAAACAAATGCTGCTATGGAGGACCCCGAAGGTGCTGCAGCTGCAGGCTATCTGCTAACCTCATTCCTTGCAGCTGAATGGCAAGTTCATTCTTGAAAGGAGATCCCAGCAATGCTCTTCCATGTCTCCCATGCTGCCTCCTGCCATCTGCCAATGTAAGCCTTTGTACGTGAAAAGGCACAGCTTCCTAAGGTTACTAAATGCTTGTCTATTCTTGGCCTGGAGTGATCAAGTGAATAACATGCCCAGCTGAACTGGGGGAATGCAATCAAACTTTTTTTTTTTTTTTTTTTTGAGACAGAGTCTTGCTCTTGTTGCCCAGGCTAGAGTGCAATGGCATGATCTCAGCTCACTGCAACCTCCACCTCCTGGGTTCAAGCGATTCTCCTGCCTCAGCCTTCCAAGTAGCTGGGATTACAGGTGCCCGCCACCATGCCTGGCTAATTTTTGTGTTTTTAGTAGAGGCGGGGTTTCACCGTGTTGGCCAGGCTGGTCTTGAACTCCTGACCTCGTGATCCCCCTGCCTCAGCTTCCCAAAGTGCTGGGATTACAGGCGTGAGCCACCGTGCCCGGCCAACAATGAAACATTTTATATAGAGATATAATTGATGAACAGTGGTGGAAACATGGGTAACTTGTTTCTTTCTGCTTTACTTTATATCCCAAATTTTAAAAAATGATAATTTTCTTTTTGAAGAGAAAAGTATATAAAAATATATTTTTAAATCAGTCACCATAATAACACTTTTTAATCTAAAATTATATTCTCCAACTTAGTAGCTCAACAAATTGCTTCCTAGAGAAAGAACATGGTCAAGGACCAAGCAGAGGCTTTGCGTTGGCAGACAGAACAGAGTTTGAACCCCAGCCCTATTACTGCAACCCTGCACACTGGGCAGGCCCTTACCCTCTCTCAGCCTCAATTGCTTCCTCTGGAAGGGAACTTATGTGTCTTCCTTCTTCACACTCCTTTATTAGAAGATGCAGTGTGGGTAAGCCCTCTCATTCCATTTTGTGCTGGGAGTTTCTAAAAATCAAATCTACATTCAAAAGACAGACAGTGGCCATAGCTGAAGACATTCAAAATAATGACCTGGGAAAGTCCCCAAAATGAGTTCTAAAAAGCTCTTTGGCAGCAATTCCTCTTGTAGGTATATGCCCAAAATAATGGAAAGCAAGGACTCAAATATCTTTGTACGCCCATGTTCTTAGCAGCATTATTCCCAGTAGCCAAAAGGTAGAAACAATCCAAATGTTTATTGACAGATGAATGGATAAACAAAATATGATATGTACATACAGTGAAATCATATTTGGCCTGAGAAAGGATGCATGTTGACACACACTACAGCATAGATGGAGCTTGAGGACATTGCACCAAGTGAAATGAGCCAGACAAAAAAGGACAAATGGTATGATTCCATTTACATGAGGAACCTCACATAGTCAAATTCATAGAGACAGAAAGTAGAATAGAGATTGCCAAGGACTGGGGGAGGAGGAAAAGGGAAGTTAGTGTCGGATGGGTATCAAGTTTCAGTTTGGGATAAGAAAAATTATGGAGATGAACAGTGGTAATGGTGGTACAACTATGCGAATGTACTTAATGCCACTCAACTGTACATTTTAAAATGATTAAGGCCGTGGTTCATGCCTATAATGCCAGCACTTTGGGAGGCCGAGGCGGGAGGATCACGAGGTCAAGAGATTGAGACCATCTTGGCCAACATGGTGAAACCCCGTCTCTACTAAAAATACAAAAATTAGCTGGGCGTGCTGGCGAGCGCCTGTAGTCCCAGCTACTCAGGAGGCTGAGGCAGGAGAATCACTTGAACCCAGGAGGCAAAGCTTGCAGTGAGCTGAGATCTTGCCACTGCACTCCAGCCTGGTGACAGATTGAGACTCCATCTCAAAAAAAAACAATTATTAAAATGGGCCGGGCATGGTGGTTCACGCCTGTAATCCCAGCAGTTTGGGAGGCCGAGGTGGGCAGATCACCTGAGGTCAAGAGTTCAAAATCAGCCTGGCTAACATGGTGAAACCCCGTTTCTACTAAAAATAGAAAAAAAATTAGCCAGACATGGTGGCGGGTGCCTGTAATCTCAGCCACTCGAGAGGCTGAGGCAAGAGAACCACTTGAACCCAGGAGGCAGAGGTTGCAGTGAGCTGGGATCATGCCACTGCACTCCAGTCTGAGCAACAGAGCAAGACTCTGTCTCAAAAAAAAAGGGGTGGGGGTTAAAATGGTACATTTTACGTTATGTATATTTTACCAAAAATTTTTAAATAATTTTTAAAAGCCTCCTTGCAATGCAGCATTATTATTATTATTATTGAGACAGTGTCTTGCTCTGTCACCCAGGCTGCAGTGCAGTGGCACAATCTCAACCCACTGCAGCCTCCACCTCCCCAGGCTCAAGCAAGCCTCCCACCTCAGCCTCCTGAGTAGCTGGGACTACAGGCGCAAGCCACCACGTCTGGCTAATTTTTGTTGTTTTTTGGTTGTGGGAGGGGTGGGTTTTGGTAGAATAACGGTTTCTCCATGTTGCCCAGGTTGGTCTCAAATTCCTGAGCTCAAGTGATCCTCCTGGCTAGGCCTCCTAAAGTGCTGGGATTACAGGCATAAACCACTGCACCTGGTCACAACACAATATTATTATTTGAAACACATGCAGGAAATAAAGCTGAGCTACAAAAGATGTTTCTCATATAGAGAAGCAACTTGTGAAGTTCATTGCATTTTTTATAAATTCAATTATAAAAATAAGAAAGTCATATGGTTTGGCTCTGTGTCCCCACCCAAATCTCACCTTGAATTGTACTCCCATAATTCCCATGTGTTGTGGGAGGGACCCAGTGGGAGATCATTGAATCACGGGGGCAGTTTCTCCCATACAGTTCTTGCGGTAGTGAATAAGTCTCATGAGATCTGATGGTTTTAAAAAGGAGGCCAGGCACAGTGGCTCACACCTGTAATCCCACCACTTTGGGAGGCCAAGGCGGGTGGATCACCTGAGGTCAGGAGTTCGAGACCAGCCTGGCCAACATGGTGAAACCCCATCTCTACTAAAAATACAAAAATTACCCGGGCATGGTGGCACATGCCTGTCATCCCAGCTACTTGGGAGGCTGAGGCAGGAGAATCACTCAAACCCAGGAGGTGGAGGTTGCAA
Source organism: Pongo abelii (assembly GCF_028885655.2). Taxonomy (NCBI): domain Eukaryota; kingdom Metazoa; phylum Chordata; class Mammalia; order Primates; family Hominidae; genus Pongo; species Pongo abelii. The sequence goes on along the minus strand of NC_072004.2, from coordinate 44,968,750 downwards.
TGAGCCAAGATTGTGCCACTGCACTCCAGCCTGGGTGACAGAGCAAGACTCCATCTCAAAAAAGACAAAAAAAAAAGGAATTTCCCTGCACAAGCTCTCTTCTCTTCTCTGCTGCCATGAGACGTGCCTTTCACCTTCCACCATCATTGTGAGGCTTCCCCAGCCAAGTGGAACTGTAAGTCCAATAAACTCTTTTGTAAATTGCCCAGTCTCAGGTATGTCTTTATCAGCAGCATGAAAATAGACTCATACAAGTCACATGACAGAAAATTTTAAAAATTAATAAAGAAACTTATACCCTCATTTCTTCCTTACAAGATGTTTTTAACCTACTTGTAGTCATCACCTATAAACCCTACGCCTTCTGAAGACAAGTCCCCAAAATCCAGGTGCCCCATTGGCAAGGCACAGGAGCAAAATGGACACTGTGATTCTTCTCCAGACATTCAGCTGTACTTCCCCCAGGGTGGGAAGCCTCCAATGCTCTGGTAGATGTGAAAGCAGGGCAGCCATGGCTTGGTGGTGGTGGGAGAGGAGGCTTGGAAAAGAGAAAGCTAATGGCTGTCTATGTTTCCTCTATCCTGGCATGGGGACATTGGTGCACAGTCCCTCCATGCTGAGGCTCTATCACCTCCCATAGCTCCTTCAGAATGGAGTCCACAAAGAAGAAGGAACTGGTTGTTGAGGCAGCCCCAGGCCCTTGGCCTGAGAAGCATCTGGCTGATGGCTGAGGCCCCCTGTGAGGAGCCCAGGACCAGGTACCTGGGGGAAAATGAGGCAGAACTATGGCCTCTAGTTCAGTCTCACTCCCATCAGGATAGCAGAGGGCAAGTCTGGAACTGGGCACATCCAGGTTGGAGTCTTGGTACAGCCTTATGCAAGTGACTTCAGTTCTCTTGAGCCTCAGTTTCCCTAGCTTTACAACGGGGATTCTATTTCCTGCCTCTCGATGGTACGACAAGGGCTGAGAGAAAAATCTATATGAAGTGCTAACCAGATGGAGTGTGTGCTCACTAGATGGAAGCTCCATCAGCTACAGCCCTCCTAAGGCTCCAGAAGCAACTTCATTGAACCAACCCATGAACAAATACTGAGAACATTTCCACCATGAACCTGGTTGTGAACTCATTAGAAGAACTCACTGAAATGGGCAGGGCGTGGTGGCTTGCACCTGTAATCCCAGCACTTTGGGAGGCCGAGGCAGGCAGATCACTTGAGGTCAGGAGTTCAAGACCAGCCTGGCCAACATGGTGAAACCCCATCCCTACTAAAAATACAAAAATTAGCCGGGTGTGTGGTGGGCACCTGTAATCCCAGCTACTCAGGAGGCTGAGGCAGGAGAATTCCTTGAACCTAGGAGGTGGAGGTTGCAGTGAGCAGTGATGGCACCACTGCACCCCAGCCTGGTCGATAGAGCAAGTCTCCATCTCAAAAACAAGAATAAAAGAAAAAGAACTTGCTGAAATTATTTTAACATTATAAAGGAGGGTGGGTGCAGTGGCTCACACCTGTAATCCTAGCACTTTGGGAGGCCGAGGCAGGAGGATCACTTGAGCCCAAGAGTTCAAGACCAGCCTGGGCAACGTAGTGGGACACTGTACCTACAAAAAAAATCAAAAAATTAGCCAGCCATGGTGGCATGTACCTGTGGCCCCAGCTACAAAGCAGGCTGAGGCAGGAGAATCACCTGAGCCCAGAAGGTGGAGGCTGCAGTAAGCCATGTTCGTGCCACCGCACTCCAGCCTGGGTGACAGAGCAAGATCCTGTCTCAAAATAAATAAATAAATAAATAAATAATTTGCAAAGAAACACTTGAAAGACTTAATAAAATGTTTAAATATATATTTCCCCAAACTAGATTATCATCAATTTCTTAACAAATAAATTGATCTGGTTGGAAGAACAAATTCTGGAAATTGCTTCAGATGATCTCTTGAAACAAAATATATTGAACAGAAGTCACATGTATCAGTGCGATTAGAAATTTATTTATTTATTTATTTATTTAGAGACAGAGTCTCACTCTGTCACTCAAGCTAGAGTGCAGTGGCACAATCTCAGCTCACTGCAACCTCCGCCTCCTGGGTTCAAGTGATTCTCATGCCTCAGCCTCCCAAGTAGCTGGGATTACAGGCACATACCACCATGCTCAGCTAATTGTTTGTATTTTTAGTGCAGACGGGGGTTTCACCATGTTGGCCAGGCTGGTTTCAAACTCCTGGCCTCAAGTGATCCGCCCACCTCCGCCTCCCAAAGTGCTGGGATTACAAGCGTGAGCCCTCGTGCCCTGCCTAGAAATTTATTTTTAGTCTCTACGTAGACTAACACATAGACTCCAGAGTGTCAGTGTCTTAACACAATAGAAATGTATTTCTCACTACTGTTAATTTCAGTGGCCCTGGTGGACAGGCAGCTTTTCTCCAAGTGGGGTTTAAGGGACACAGGCTCCTTCCTGTGGCTCTACTGTCCCCTGGGGCCTCTTTATAGCCAACATAAAGATAACAAAAAAGTGGAAAAGCTTCATTATTTCTTAAAAGTTGACCTAAGAGTCGCACATATCACCTTCCACTCACGTCATTGACGGTTCCTGAACTAGTCCTATCGCCACAGTAGGAGACGAGACTAAAAGAAAATATTACAAAGCATATATTTGACAAAATTTTTATATCTAGGATATATAAAGAACTCTTGGAACTCAATAATAAGACTAACAATTGAGTTAGAAAATGGACAAGAGAGGCTGGATGCGGTGGCTCACACCTGTAATCCCAGCACTTTGGGAGGCCGAGGCAAGCAAATCACGAGGTCAGGAGATAGAGACCATCCTGGCTAACACAGTGAAACGCCCTCTCTACTAAAAATACAAAAAATTAGCCGGGCGTGGTTGCGGGTGCCTGTAGTCCCAGCTACTTGGGAGGCTGAGGCAGGAGAATGGCATGAACCCGGGAGGCAGAGCTTGCAGTGAGCCAAGATCGTGCCACTGCACTCCAGCCTGGGCGACAGAGCGAGACTCTGTCTCAAAAAAAAAAAGAGAGAGAAAATGGGCAAGAGATTTGAACAGACACTTCACCAAAAAAGATATACAGATGGCAAATAAGCCCATGAGAAGAGGCTCAACATCATTTGTTATTAGGTAAATTCAAATAAACCACCATGAGATACCACACACACCACTAGAATGACTAACATTAAAAATACTATTTCAAGCCGGGCGCGGTGGCTCACACCTGTAATCCCAGCACTTTGGGAGGCCGAGGCGCGTGGATCACGAGGTCAGGAGTTCAAGACCAACCTGGCAAGATGGTGAAACCCCATCTCTACTAAAAATACAAAAAGATTAGCTGGGTGTGGTGGCAGGCACCTGTAATCTCAGCTACTTAAGAGACTGAGACAGAGAATTTTTTGAACCCGAGAGGCAGAGGTTGCAGTGAGCCAAGATCGCGCCACTGCACTCCAGCCTGGGCAACAGAGTGAGACTCCGTCTCAAAAAATAAATAAACTACTACTACTAATAATAACTATTCCAAGTGTTGGTAATGGTATGGAAAAACTGAAACTTTCATATGATGCTGGTGGGAACGTAAAATGATGCAACCTCTTTAGAAAACAGTTTGGAAGTTTTCTTATATATAAGATGTTTAACTTTTTAAAGTGATATAAATCACTGCACCCATCTATTTTAGAATATACATTTCCCAGAAATACATGGAATACTTAAGAAATTTAATTATATTCAGGTCTCAACAAATTTCAAAGGACTGGTATACTGGTATCCTATAGACCACTTTCTCCAACAACGATTAAAAAATGCAGAAATCTAATTTAATGGTGAAGCATTGAATACTCTCCCTTTGAGACCAAAGAAAAGAGTGCCTGCTTATAACATTTTTATTCAATATTATATTGGATGAAGAGAATAATAATAAAGGCATAAGAATTAGAAAAGAATAACATATTCATTATTCATTTATATGATTGGGCTACATAGAAAACACAAAAATCTATAGAGAAATTATTAGCTTTAATAAAAAAGTTTAGCAAGTTGCTGAATAAAAAAATTAATATACAACAGTCAATGAATTTCTACAACTGGCATCAAATTACAAAGTAATTTTTAAAAAGATAATCATCGGTTGGGCATAGTAACACATGCTGTTGTCTTTACTCAGGAGGCTGAGGTGGGAAGATTGCTTAAGCCCAGGAATTTGAGTACAGCCTGTGCAGCATACCAAGACCCCATCCCTTGAAAATAAAAAAAAAAAAGATAGTCATGCTAAAAAGATAAACTGAAATGAATAAATCTAACAAAAGTGATTTATGGAGAAAATTATAAAATCCTTTTGAAAATCATTAAATAAACCTAAATAAATGGGGAGCTTCCTGGATATCTTTTAATTTTAATATACTTTCTTCTAAAATATTCAAAATTAAAGCTAGGCATGGTGGTTCACGCCTGTAATCCCAGCACTTTGGGAGGCCGAGGCAGGTGGATCATGTGAGGTCAGGAGTTCAAGACCAGCCTAACCAACATGGTGAAACCCCATCTCTACTAAAAATACAAAAATTAGCCAGGCATGGTGACGCACACCTGTAATCCCAGTTACTGGGGAGGCTGAGGCAGGAAAATCACTTGAACCCAGGAGGCAGAGGTGCAGTGAGCCGAGATTGAGCCATTGCACTCCAGCCTGGGAGACAAAAGCGGAATTCCGTCTCAAAAAAATAAAATAAAATGAAACATTCAAAATTAACTTTTGAAAACACATATTAAAATGATTTTAAGTTTTTATGTTTTTATTATATTCATTCAAACATCACTGGTCCATTTACAGAACATCCAGACACAACTATGATTAAGTTTGGTCATGTTGATTACTTTTCCAATTTCAGTAATGTGAATTACAGAACTTTACATATTGTTTCTTTTTTTTTTTTTTTTTGAGACAGGGTCTTGCTCTGTTGCCCAGGCTAGAGTGCCGTGGTGTGATCATAGCTCACTGCAGCCTTGACTTCCTAGGCTCAAGCAATCCTCCCACCTCAGCCTCCTTGAGGAGCTGGGACCACAAGTGCACACCACGATGCCCAACTAATTTTTCAATTTTTTGCAGAGACAAGGTCTCACTATATTCATCAGGCCTCAAACTCCTGGGCTGAAGCGATCTGCCTACCTTGGCCTCCCAAAGTGCTGGGATTACAGGCATGCACCACTGCGCCCCGCCTAGCTAACGAGTTTGGGGTTCATCATCCCATTCATTTTAAGGGCAAAGGAGTGACATGAAAAGCACAGCCTTAAGCTTCATTTGTCTCCTCTGTGCCAGGTGAATGGAGGGGCACAACTAGGGGCAGGGTGACAGTGGGCCAGTGAGGAAGTGCCCAGCATGCAATGATCTGGCCTTAAGGCAGGCTGTTGGCAGTCAAGACAGGAAAGAAAGGATGGTTACAGGAGCTGGGAAAAGATGGCTGGAATGGGCTCACAGCTGGTTGCCTAGTTGAGGGAAACTAATTAAGATAAAGACTAGAGGCCAGGCCTGGTGGCTCACACCTGTAATCCTAGCACTTTGGGAGGCCGAGTGGGTGGATCACTTGCTGTCAAGAGTTTGAGACCAGCCTGGCCAATATGGTGAAACCCTGTCTCTACTAAAAATACAAAGATTAGCCAGACGTGGTGGCAGGCACCTGTAATTCCAGCTACTAGGGAGGCTGAGACACGAGAATCACTTGAACCCAAGAGGCAGAGATTGCAGTGAGCCAAGGTCTCACCACTGCACTCCAGCCCGGGCAACAGAGCAAGACTCTGTCTCAAAAATAAATAAACAAACAAAGACTCGGAATAATACTAGGGTACCGCCACCACAAAGGCATTGTAGCCTTTACAAATGATAGTTATAGGCTTCCCTGGTCACACTGCCTATGGGTAGCCCTGCTCCAGAAGGAGCAGTTAGAAAAAAAATGATAGTTATAAGAACTATATAGCACTATGACTGGGCATGGTGGCTCATGCCTGTAATCCCAGCACGTCAGGGGGCCGAGGTGGGCAGATCACTTGAGGTCAGGAGCTCAAGACCAGCCTGGCCAACATGGTGAAAACCCGTCTGTACTAAAAACACAAAAATTAGCCAGCATGGTGGCATGCATCTGTAATCCCAGCTGCTTGGCAGGCTGAGGCAGGAGAATCGACTGAACCTGGGAGGTGGAGGTTGCAGTGAGCCAAGATCGTGCCACTGCACTCTAGCCTGGGCAACAGAGCGAGACTCCATCTCAAAAGAAAAGAAAAATGCTACCTAGCAATATGGGAAAATGCTTATAATATACTGATAAATGAAAAGAAGAGAGTTTTTTAAATCACATGTACCTATGGTTACAAGTATCTTTTTAAGACATGAGAGAAAAATAGACTCAAACAAATTAATCATTCTACCCCAAAAATGTATTCCTACTTTGTTAGTGTCAGGGTTGAATTGTGTCTCCCCACAAATTTATATGTTGAAGCACTAACCACTAATGTAATTGCATTTGGAGAGACCACCTTTAAGGAGGTACATGAGGGTTAATGAGGTCATAGGGATGGGGCCCTAATCCCACAGAGCTGGTGTCCTTATAAGAAGAGGAAGAGACACCAGTGATCTCTCTCTCCACACAAGCAGTGAGAAAAGGCCATGTGAGGATACAGTGACAAGGCACCATGTGCAAGCTGAGGTGTCAGCAGAAACCAACCCTGCTGGCACCTTGATGTTGGACTTTCCAAGCCTTCAGAACCATGAGAAAATGAATTTCTATGATTCAAGCCACCTAGTCTGTGGTATTTTGTGATGGCAGGCTAAGCCGACTAATACAGCTAGCCAACCAGTCACCAAGTCCTATCAATTATTCCATTGCAATTCTCCTTGCAACGATTCCTCACCATTCCGCACCATTCCACTGCCAACCTGGCTCAAGATCATCTTGTGCTCAGATGAATACAATAGACTCCTTTCTCTTCCCTGCCTTTATACTTCCTGACTTGCTTCTCATATTCCCAGCACCAGTTCTTATCTTACCTCATCCTATCATTTCAAATATCTGAGATGTTTGAATCTGACAAGGGATATTTTCTCCTAGTACCAACCCTTGGTTCCCTCTCTCTAGAATTCGCTGTGCTCATCTCAGACGTGAAGTTCTCTGGCCTCCCCTGGTGCACCAGAGTTCTTCCATTATAAGTGCAGAAGGAAATCCAGGTCGATGAGCACTCAAATGACTAGCATAAAGACCATCCCTTTCCCCCTCTCCTGCCTCGCCTGTGTGCCTTTTCTTAGTTTCATATTCCCAGGCTTCTACTGCAGGCAGCTTTTTCCACATGGAGGAAAAGAGACCAGCCAGGCACGGTGGCACATGCCTGTAATCCCAACACTTTGAGAGGCCGAGGCGGGTGTATGGCTTGAGCTCAGGAGTTCGAGACCAGCCTGGGCAACATGGTGAAACCCTGTCTCTATCAAAAAAAAAATACAAAAATTAGCTGGGCATGGTGGCACACACCTGTAGTCCCAGCTGCCTGGGAGGCTAAGGTGGGAGGATCACTTGAGCCTGGGAGGTAGAGGTGGCAGTGGGCTGTGATCATGCCACTGCACTCCAGCCTGGGTGACAGAGCCAGACCCTGTCTCAAAAAAAAAAAAAAAGAGGGAGACCACCAAGAGCTTAGGCCTAAATCATCCCCCATTACCAAGCTTCATGGGAAATCTAAGTTTCCTTCTCTCAGTATACGTATGTCAAATCTCAGGAAGGACTGACTGGTCATTCTTGGGTCACACCCACCCATGAGTCAGTCATGGTAGCCAAGAGGAAAGGGGATTCTGGTAGGTCAGGGCTAGCTCATGACACAGTAGTTCGAAAGGAAGAAAGACACCCCTCTCATGAGAAGAGGAAAGAGATGTTGAGCAGATATGAACAAGTATCTGTTCTTTCAGGTAACACCCGTTCTGATGCAGCCCAGCACACAAGACCCTTCCCAGTGTCACCCTTGCTGACTTTGCCATGTCCCAGTGAGAGTGAATCAGACAGTATCTTCCTAGGCAGAGCCTGACACCTGTGCCGCCCCACACCTCCATGGCCATAGGTAATCTATTCCAATTGGTAATCCAGTTGAGAAGCATTTGACCACTTGTTGGAACAATGGCAATCTTTTTTTTTTTTTTTCTATAATGATTCATACAAACTTGGCCATGGGACTTTACAAAGGAAGGAAAATAGACATCAACATCTCTGATGCAGAACTCCTAAGTTCTTCCAGAATAAAGTCAGGCCTCAATTTGACAGGAAGGATTTGTTTTGCAATACAAACCTGGCTTTAAAGATTAGGTTAATACTGGATTAGAGGACAGAATAAATCTACAGAAGCTGCATCCTGGGAGATTTTTTTTTAAATATGGTAAAGCCAATGCTGGCAATGGAAAGGGAATTGAGTACACATGTACATCGTTGGTGGAGTTGTAAAGCAGTATAAGCCTTTCCAAGAGCCATTTGGCAATCGTGTCTTTAAAAGTCCAATACCATTTGATGGACTAATTTCATTTCTAAGCATCTGTTCTAAGAAAATGGGCTGGGCGCGGTGGCTCACGCCTGTAATCGGAGCACTTTGGAAGGCCGAGGCAGGTGGATTGCCTGAGGTCAGGAGTTTTGAGACCAGCCTGGCTGACATGGTGAAACCCCATCTCTACCAAAAATACAAAAATGAGCCAGAAGTGGTTGCGCACACCTGTAGTCCCAGCTACTTGGGAGGCTGAGGCAGGAGAATCGCTTGAACCTGGGAGATGGAGGTTGCAGTGAGCTGAGAGTGTGCCACTGCACTCCAGCCTGGGTGTCAGAGCAAAACTCCATCTCCAAAAAAAAGAAAACGATCCAGGCCAAGATGGGTGGATCACCTGAGGTCAGGAGTTCGAGACCAGCCTGGCCAACATGGTGAAACCCCATCTCTACTAAAAATACAAAATTAGCTGGGTATGGTGGTGCACGCCTGTAGTCCCAGCTACTCGAGAGGCAGAGACAGGAGAACTGCTTGAACCTGGGAGGCAGAGAGTGCAGTGAGTCGAGACTGTGCCACTGCATTCCAGCCTGGGTGAGTCAGAGTGAGACTCCATCTAAAAAAAACAAAAAGAAAGAAAATGATCCAAAAAAATGGAAGCCGATAGAAGATATATGCAAAAAGATGACACTAGGTATTACTGATAACAGTGAAAGTTTTGAAACAACATAAAAGAATTATTAGATACATTTTGGTAAATCTCCACGGGCTATTTCTCAGCAGTTAAAAATGATGTCTAGTCAGTTGTCACAGAAATCAAAATGTAAGTGGCTTTGAAAGATTATTCAGCCTTTTTTTTTTTCCCAGATGGAGTCTTGCTCTGTTGCCCAGGCTGGAGTGCAGTGGCGCGATCTCAGCTCACTGCAACCTCCACCTCCTGAATTCAAGCAGTTCTCTGGCCTCAGCCTCCTGATTAGCTGGGATTACAGGGCACGTGCCACCACGCCTGGCTAATTTTTTTTTTTTTTTTTTGAGATGGAGTCTCACTCTGTTGCCCAAGCTGGAGTGCAGTGGCTCTGTCACCCAGGCTGGAGTGCAGTGGCATGATCTCTGCAATACCTCCTGGATTCACGCCATTCTCCTGCCTCAGCCTCCCGAGTAGCTGGGACTACAGCTGCCCGCCACCATGCCTAGCTAACTTTTTTGTATTTTTAGTAGAGACGGGGTTTCACTGTGTTAGCCAGGATAGTCTCGATCTCCTGACCTCATGATCTACCTGCCTTAGCCTCCCAAAGTGCTGGGATTACAGGCATGAGCCACTGCACCCAGCGACGCCTGGCTAATTTTTGTATTTTTAGTAGAGACGGGGTTTTGCCATGTTGTCCAGGCTGGTCTTGAACTCCTGACATCATGATCCACCCACCTCGGCCTCCCAAAGTGCTGGGATTACAGGCGTGAGCCACCGTGCCCAACCTATTCAGCCTTTCCTATAAGAAAAACTTATATTAAAACAAAATGGGAATACCATTTTTACCTTTCAGTTTGTCAAAGATCAAAGATATTGTTTACCCTCTATTGGTATGGAGAAACAGGCACTTTTATACATTATTGGGTAGAGTTTGAAGGCAATCTGATAGTGTCTTCCAAAATAAAACGTACATTTTAAAATGCATTTGCTGACCTAGCAAAATTTCAGTGCTAGGAATTTATCCTACAGAGACTACTCACACATGTGCCTAAAGGGCAAGACTGCTGCTTGCAACATAGTCTATAGAAACAAAAGCAAGCACTGGATAATACATTATGGTACATCTACACAATATATACTATTAACTATTAAAAAGAAAGTCCATGTTAAAACCATATGTGCTGTTGTGGGATGGTGTCCAAAATATATTAAGTGAGAAAGACAAGAAAGCAAAGTGCAAAGCAAGATGAATGGTATTCCAATATTTATTTGTGTAGAAAAGCTCGCTTCTGTTTGTATTTGCATAGAACATCTCTGGATCCACAAGGAAATGGTGACCGCAGGACTGTGGGGAGGATTACTGAAGCCAAGGGTGGAAAGGAGACTTTTCATTGTTCTTTCTGCACTATTTGAATTTTTTAAAATCATAGGTATTTTCTTTCCAAAAAGAAAATAAAAAATAACAAAATACGTGGGCTGTCAAAAGGATATCTATATATGCTTATAATTATATAAATACCTGTATTGTTATGTTAAATGAAAAAAGATAAATTGAAAATTGTTTATATAGTATAGTCACAGCTATATGAAAGGAGAAAAATGTTTGGAGAAAAAACATTGGAAGAGGGCTGGGCGAGGTGGCTCACACCTGTAATCCCAGCACTTTGGGAAGCCAAGGCAGGTGGATCGCTAGAAGCCAGGAGTTCGAGACCAGCCTGGCCACCATGGTGAAACCCCATCTCTACTAAAAATACAAAAATTAGTCAGGTGTGGTGGCATGCACCTGTAATCTCAGCTACTCAGGAGGCTGAGGCAAGAGAATCACTCGAACTCAGGAGGCAGAGATTGCAGTGAGCCGAGATTGTGCCACTGCACTCCAGCCTGGGCAACAAAGCGAGACTCTGTTTCAAAAAACAAACAAAAAAATTGGAAGAAAATGAGGATATGTACCAAAATGTTAGCCTTGGGATGATCAGTGATTGCATATCTTTCCAACTTTTTCTATAGTTTCCAACATGTCTTTACTATCACATTTTACTCTTTTTTTTTTTTTTTGAGTCAGGGTCTTGCTCTGTCACCCAGGCTGGAGTACAGTGGCACAAAGACAGCTCACTGCAACCTCTGCCTCCCAGGCTCAAGCTGTCCTCCCATCTCAGCCCCCAAGTATCTAGGACTACAGGCACACACCACCGCACCCAGCTAATTTTTGAATTTTTTGTAGAGAAGGGGTTTTGCCATATTGTCCAGGCTTGCACATTTTACTCTTGTAATAGAAAAAAATAAACTTTTTAAAAATTATGTTAAATTAAAATATAACATCCATCCACCTTTATAGTTCAATTGCAGATGGTAAAAATCAGGGGGAAGAAAAAGTTAATACTCTGCTCAAGGTCTTTTTCAACACCATGATTCTGCACTAATGAAGTCTGTTGCAGTTTCTCAACTCCTTTTAACTTTTTTCTGGTTTGGCAACTGCTGCTGATAAAGACAAGACATAGCACATAAGTCAGCCCCCCCCAAAAAAAACTGTATTTATAATACCCAATACCAATAAATATGCAGCTGGATGAGCATTTACAGGCATTACTACATTGCAAATTGATACCACCCTTTTGGAAAGCAATTTGGCTATACGAATCTGAAGCTATAAAAAGTGTTTACACCGTCTGACCCAGTAACTTGACTTCTGGAATCCATCCTCGGGAAAAAAACGTGAAATGCTGGAGAACTTTATTCATAAAGGTCTTAATTAAGGATGGTATGCAGCCATAAAAAAAATCACAATTGCCAATAACATGTAGCCACATGGGGTAACATTTATGATATGCCGCTAAGTAGAAGAAAAAGAATACAAAACTGCGTATATCCTGTAATTATGACCACTTAATAGAATGCATGTGGAAACCCTGGAAGGAAGTGCAGCAGCATGCTTGCTCACAGAGCTTACATTCAGGTGGTGGGATCGCGAGTGAGTTTTTCCCCCTCCTTTTCTCTTCTCCAAAATGTTTATCATGTACTCTTTTTTAAAAGAATAATGTTTATAAATACTTGAATATGTGAAGTCTGGACTGTTCCACAGGAAATGAGTCTTCTCTATGTCCCCTGTCTATATCCTTTGAGAAAAAAAAGTAAGTCCTTGCATCTCATATAATAATATTTATTGAGCAACTAATATTTATTAGCAACTCTGTACCCTTTACATATTTTAGATCAATGAGCCAAATGAAGTAAAAATCTTTACTACCATTTTGCAAATGGGAAACTGAGGCCCAGACAGGCTAAATGACACAACTCAGAGGTGACAGCATCAGGACTGAAACCCAGGCCCACCACATCACAATAACCACCCAAAACAGTTGTTGGGGTCCTGGGTGTGCCAGGAAGGGTGCTAACACTCCGTGCACATTTTCTCATTCAATAATCCTGTAGATGTAGATGGTATCCTCATTTTACAATGGGGAAACCGCAGCTAAGGGAAGTCATGTTACCAGTACTAGATGCCAAAGTTAGTCAGAAGTCGAACTGGGATTCGAACCCAGGTTGGGCTGTGTTGGTAGCCACTATGCTGTCGTGGTTACCAAGACAAGGAAAACCCAGAAACTCTGAGTCTGGGACACAAGGAACCATCCCTGGTGCAGGCACCATCAGAAAAAGGAGCATCTGGGCCAGCCACAGCGGCTCATGCCTATCACCCCGGCACTTTGGAAGGCTGAAGTGGGAAGATTGCTCGAGGCCAGGAGTTTGAGACCACCCTGGGAAACATAGTGAGACCCTCATCTTTACAAATAAATAAATTTTTTTTAAAAAATAGGAGCATCTGATAGGAAGGTGAAGGCAAAAGGAGTGGGCTCTGGGGCTGTCCTGAACTGGGTGGGGCCTGGCTCTGTGCACACCCGTGCACCTGATGCCTGGGGCCAGATGAGCTGGCTCTGTGCAGAGACGTCCATGTGGCCTGGCCTAGGGCCAGCACAGATGTCACGTCCTCCCGCCAGTACTGACAGTTCTGGTGTTCACCTACCAAAAGTCCTCAAAAAAAACCATTAAAGCCCTCTTAAGGATTCCTGGTTCTCAGGGCAGGAAGAAGGCAAGGGGATGGGAAGACACTGTCTCCTGCATGATGGAAAATTCCAGTGCCACCTTGCTTGGGTCTAACTTCCTTGACCACTCTGGAGACACAGAGCCCTACCAGGACCCAGAATCTGGAGCCAAGGCTGGAGCTCTGTGCCTGGACCCAGGGCTGGAGCCAACAATACAAGCATTGGCTTAAATGCTCAGGGAAGCCAGAAGTCCAAGTGACTAAGCTAGAGATACTCAGGCCAGAGGCCAAGTAAGGCCTGGGCGCTGAATACAGCCAAGGGCCTCTGAGATGTCGACATAGCTGAGGTGAAAGACAGGCACCAGCTCTGAGGATATGGAGGGGTAAGGACCCTCCTACACGACTGGTGGGAGTGGAGATGGACCCAAGCCTTTGGAAAACAGTTTGGTATCACCTGGAACACATACTCTATGATCCAGTAAATCCACTCTTCATAAGACAGCTGGAGAAACTCTCCCACCACATGGGCCGCAGAATGTTCTTACAGCACTGCTTATAAAGGCAAAAACTACAAACAGCCCAAACCCCCATGGCCATGAGAATGGATTAAAAAATACAGACCGTATTCATATAATTAAATACTATATAGTGGTGAAAATGAATAAGCTAAACTGAATGAATGAATCCCATAAACACAATGTTGACTGAAGAAGGCAAATCATAACATAACGTGCATTGTGACCTCACTCAATAGAAGCCCAGCAATCTCTCCAGACTAAACAACATATTGACGTATGGGGCGTATGCCTATGTGGTAAAACCATAGAGAAAAGAGAAAGACAGACACAAAATTCAGGACGGTGATGACCTGCCAGGGACAAGGGGAAAAGGTGGGACTTAAGGGGAAGGGAGCACCCAGGGGGGTTTAGAAAGTATTGGAAACATGGAATTGTTCGGTTAGGTGCTGGGAACATGGGCATTTATTTTCATTATTATCCTTTAAACGGACCCCATGCGTTATATACACTCACGTATGTATAAAATGTTTCAAATTGTTTAAAATTAAGAAATATTTTTAAAGACCAGGCACAGTGGCTCACACCTATAATCCCAGCACTTTGGGAGACCCAGCACTTTGCTTCGGCCCAAGAGTTCAAGACCAGCCTGGGCAACATGGCAAAACACCATCTCTATGAAAAATACAAAAATTAGCTGGATGTGGTGGCATGCGCTTGTAGTCCCAGAGACTCAGGAGGATCACTTGAGCCAGGGAAGTTGAGGCTGCATTGAGCCATGATCATGCCACTGCACTCTAGCCTGGGTGACAGAGGGAGACCCTCTCTGATAAATAAATAAATAAATATTTAAGAAAAATCTCGGTGGAGAACTACTGCCTGCTCCATGGAGGTGGCCCAGCACCCAGCACCTGCCTGGCTCTGACCCACCCAACTGACTGTGAATGGTCCAAGAGGAGGGTAGGGACACCAGCTCTGGTTGGCCTGCATAAAAGGAGTGTGGAGGAGAAGGTGCAAGTCTAAATCAGAAGGATAAGTTCAAATCCCATCTTTGCCATTTATTGGCTATGTGACCCTGGGCAAGTAACTAAAACTCTCTGAGAGTCAAGTCCTCATCTGCAAAATGAGCACAAGCTAAGAATCTAGGCTTTGTTTATGAATTCCCAGCACTTAGCATCTTACTTGGCAGACAGTAATAAATAGACATCAAGCATCGGTCTTGTGAGAAAAACCGACAAATTCCAATAGTGGGAAATCTTACAAAATATCTGACCAGCACTCCTCAAAATCGTCAAGGTCAACAAACAAAAGAAGAAAAAGATAACAAATCTGCAATGATTCCACTTATATAGGATACCTAGAATAGTCAAAGACAGCAGAAAAAGGCATGCTTACCACGGGAGGGGCAGGAGGAAACAGGAGTGTTTGATGGGTACCAAGTTTCAATTTGAGATGATGAAAAAGTTCTGGAGATGGATGTGGTGATGGCTCTACACAATGTGAATGTGCCACGAACTCTACACTTGAAAATTGTTAAAATGGTAAATTTTATGTTATACGTGTTTTACCCTATTTTTTTTTTTTTTTTTTTGAGAGAGGGTCTCGCTCTGTCACCCATGCTAGAGTGCAGTGGCACCATCTCAGTTCACTGCAACCTCCACCTCCCATGTTCAAGTGATTCTCATGTCTCAGCCTCCCAAGTAGCTGGGATTACAGGCACGTGCCACCATGCATGACTAATTTTTGTATTTTTATTAGAGACAGGGTTTCGCCCTGTTGGCCAGGCTGGTCTCGAACTCCTGACCTAAAGTGATCCACCCGCCTCGGCCTCCCTAAGTGCTGGGATTTCAGGTATAAGCCACCACACCTGGCCTAAATTTTAAAAATCAAGCAAAACAAAATAACCAATTAAAAAAAAGTCTGAGAAACCACCACAGGAGGCTAAAAGGTACAACAAATTGTAATGAGGTATCCTGGACAGGATCCTGAAAGTGAAAGAGACCAGGTAAAATGTAAGGAAATCTAAATAAACCATGGACTTCAGTTAATCATAATGTATCATTCTTGGTGCATTAATTATAACAAATGTATTATACTAATGTAAGATGTTAATAATAGGGGAAATTGGTGTAGGGTATATGGGAACTCTGTGTGGTGGTTTCTCAGACTTTTCTTCATTGTTTGGTCTGAATTTTTTTTTTTTTTTTTTTTTTTTGAGACAGGGTCTTGGTCTGTTGCCCAGGCTGGAGTCCAGTGGCACAATCATAGTTCACTGCAGTCTCAGGCTCAAGCAATCCTCCTATGTTAGCCTCCCAAGTAGCTGTGACTACAGGTACATGCCACCACGCCTAGCTAATGTTTTTATTTTTTGTAGAGATGGGGTCTCACTATGTTGACCTGGCCAATCTCAAACTCCTGGACTCAAGCAATCCTCCTGCCTCGGCCTCCCAAAGTGCTAGGATTATAGACATGAGCCACTGTGCCTAGCTTTTTGTCTGATTTTTGAAAACAATGGTAAAACATATGTAACATAAAATTTTCCATTTTAACCACTTTCAAGTGTACAGTTCCAGGCATTACGCACATTCACATTGTTGTGGAGCTATCTTCTCAATTTTTCTGAAAATCTAAAAATCTATTCATTAAAATTATATATGAATATATATAATTTTTTTTGAGACAATGTCTCACTCTGTTGCTCAGGCTGGAGTGCAGTGGTGTGATCTCAGCTCACTGCAACCTCTGCCTCCTAGGCTCAAGAGATCCTCCCACCTCAGCCTCCTGAGTAGCTGAGACTACAGGTGCACGCCACCATGCCCCGCTAATTTTTGTATTTTTAGTAGAGACGGGGTTTCACCATGTTGGCCAGGCTGACCTCAAACGCCTGACCTCAAGTCATCCGCCTGCCTCAGCCTCCCAAAGTGCTGGGATTACAGGCATGAGCTACCACACCCAGCCTAATATATATAATTTTAATAAATATATTTTACTTTAGATTTTCAGAAAAAATCATTTAAATTATACATGCTTAATAATTTTATAATTCATTCATTAAATATTCATATTTATTAAAATTCATATTCATTAAAATTATATATGTATATAATATATAAAATTATATATGGATATATGGATATAATTTTAATGAATAGATTGTATTTATATATTATTATTTTATATATACATATATTTCAAATGAAAGCTAAAAGAGACTAAGGACTAAAGAACTAAGGGGAGGGCCAGGCACAGTGGCTCATGCCTGTAATCCCAGCACTTTGGGAAGCTGAGGTGATGGATCACCTGAGGTCGGGAGTTCGAGACCAGCCTTGCCAACGTGGTGAAACTCCGTCTCTACTAAAAATACAAAAATTAGCTAGGCGTGGTGGCTCATGCTTGTAATCCCAGCTACTTGGGCGGCTGGGGCAGGAGAATTGCTTGAATCCAGGAGGCGGAGGTTGCAGTGAGCCGAAATTGTGCCACTACACTCCAGCCTGGGTGACATGAGTGAAACTCCGCTCAAAAAAAGAGAGAGAAAAAACAAAATAAAACAAAACTAAGGGGAGGAGCAGAGAGGAGGCGGGGATGTTGGGTGAAACTCTTTGGCCAGGCCCTGAGCCTGTCTTCAGGGCCTCCTTTCCAGGGGCCTGGATTACAAGGCTCCCTGCCCAGTGACAGACCCTCACCCACAGACTTCCCATGCTCATACTCTTGTCCCCACCCACCCATGAACAGTAGCCTTTGTCTCATGCATGATGTCAGCTCTTCTCTGCTTCTCTCTCCTTGAGATCTTGGAGGAATTAATTAGTTGTTCTTTATTTTCTATTTGTTACCTTTAATATTCTATATCTGCCATCTCTTCTCCTGAACCAGGGCCTGGTAGGTCACTGAGAAAATACAAAATGGCCACCTGAACTGGGAGATTTTGCCTCACACAGTCACGAGCTCCATTAAAACAGAAAAACACTAACCCTAACTTACAATCACCGAACCCATGAGGTCACCCTATCTCCCAGCCCTCCTTCACCAGGTAAGAAACTGAGGCCCAGGGGTCCACATGACTTGTCTAAGATCACAGCTGTTGAGACTGAGCTGGGATGGGGACCCGGGGCTCCTGAGACCTGGCTGGCATTTTCTCCTGTAACATGCTGCCTTCCTAAAGCGGTATTTAATGGACTTCTCTTTCTGGCAATGGAACAGACTGGGCGCTCTGTTTCCTGCTGAAAACATTAACAATGCTGGGTAAAATGTTTTCAGTCCTATAAAGGCACCAAATGAGCTCGCAAAAGGGTTGAAAATAGGAATAGGCCAAGAAAGAAGGGAAAGCAGGAACCCAGAGAGGATGTGGAAGCTGGCTTTCTCCCTGAGGAAATGGACCAAAGCCAAGCGATCCTGAGCTTCAACTCTTAATCCTCCATAGACTGCACGAAAGAGGAAACAAACTCCAGCCCATCAAGCTGGACATGGAACAGGAGAGCCCACCTATAAAGCTGGGCCACATCTCCAGTACAAATAAGGGCAGGCTAGAAATAGACACATGTCTCACAAAAGAGCAAGGAAAATGGCCCATGTCAAACTTTGAAAGCATATGGAAAGAAAAACATGTTTACCTTTATGTAAACCACAAGCCAGCCCTCATGTTTAAATTCACAGATACCAGGCAGAAACCCTCAAGCCAGCTGAGCAAGGCTTTACGGAGGCAAGGGAGTTAGCCATAAGACTATCTGTGGTTGAGCATTCCAGGCAGGCAGCAGCAACAGCCACCACGAAGGCCCGAAGGCAGGGTCATGCCTGGCTCGCTCCAGCAACACAAAAAAGGGGTGGAGTGTGGAGAGCCAAGCAAAAAAGATGAAGTCACATAAGTAACAGAAGACCCACTTGTACAAGGCCTGGTGTGCCACCGTAAAAACATGGACTCCTCCTCAGAAATATGGAGCCACTGGGGGAGTTTGAGCAGGGCAAGAAGATCTAACAAAGAACTTTCACACTTCCTGTGGGAGTGCAAATTGGTACAATCTTACATAGCAAAATGATCACCCTGGCTTCTCTGCTAAGAATACATGAATGGAACAGGAAGACCAAATAGGAAGCTAGTCCAGTAATCCAGGTGAAAATTAATAGTGGCTCTGGCAAGGATGGTAGCAAGAGAAGGATGAGATTGTATTGGGATGTGTTGAAAGGCAGAAACAAATCAGTTCCTGACACTGGATTTAAGGTATGAAAAAAGTGGGGCCAGCCACGGTGGCCCACACCTGTAATCCCAGTGTGTCCAAAATTGGTTCCTTCTGGTGGGTTCTTGGTCTGGCTGACTTCAAGAATGAAGCCACAGACCCTCGCGGTGAGTGGCACAGTTCTTGATGTATCTGGAGTTTGTTCCTTCAGATGTGTCCCCAGTTTCTTCCTTCTGGTGGATTCATGGTCTTGCTGACTTCAGGAATGAAGCAGCTGACCTTCGCAGTGAGTGTTACAGCTCTTAAAGGTGGTGTGTCCAGAGTTGTTTGTTCCTCTCGGTGGGTTCGTGGTCTCGCTAACTTCAGGAGTGAAGCACAGACCTACACAGTGAGTGTTACAGCTCTTAAAGGTGGTGCGTTCGGTGTCACAGCTCTTAAAGGCGGCATGTCTGGAGTTTCTCCCAGTGGGTTTGTGGTCTCGCTCACTTTAGGAATGAAGCTGCAGACCTCCTCAGTGAGTGTTCCAGCTCATAAAAGTAGTGCGAAGCCAAAGAGTGAGCAACAGTGAGTTTTTTTTTTTTTTTTTGAGATGAAGTCTTCCTTTGTGGTCCAGGCTGGAGTACAGTGGAGGAATCTCTGCTAACTGCAGACTCTGCCTCCTGGGTTCACGCCACTCTCCTGCCTCAGCCTCTCCTGCCTCAGCCTCCCGAGTAGCTGGGACTACAGGCGCCCACCACCACACCCAGCTAATTTTTTTTTTTTATTTTTAGTAGAGACAGAGTTTCACCTTGTTAGCCACAATGGTCTCCATCTCCTGACCTCGTGATCCGCCTGTCTTAGCCTCCCAAAGCGCTGAGATTATACAGCAACAGCAAGATTTATTCGCAAGAGCAAAAGAACAAACCCTTAACACCACAGAAGAGGACCCAGCGGGTTGCTGTTGGGATCTCGGGTGGCCAGCTTTTATTCCCTTATTTGGCCCCGCCCACATTCTGCTGATTGGTCCATTTTACAGAGCACCGATTGGTCCATTTTACAGAGCGCTGATTGGCCCGTTTTTACAGAGTGCTGACTGGTGCATTTACAAACCTTTAGCTAGACACAGAGTGCTGATTGGGGTGCGTTTTTACAGAGTGCTGATTGGTGCATTTACAAACCTTTGGCTAGACACAGAGCGCTAATTGGTGTGTTTACGATCCTTTAGCTAGACATAAAAGTTCTCCAATTCTCCACCTGATCCAGAAGCCCAGCTGGCTTCACCTCTCACCAGCATTTTGGGAGGCCGAGGCAGGAGGATTGCCTGAGGTTGGCAGTTCAAGACCAGCCTGACCAACATGGAAAAACCCCATCTCTACTAAAAATACAAAATTAGGACGGGAGCAGTGGCTCACGCCTGTAATCCCAGCACTTTGGGAGGCTGAGGCAGGTGGATCACAAGGTCAGGAGATTGAGACCATCCTAGCTAACACAGGGAAACCCCCTCTCTACTAAAAATAAAAATAAAAAAAATTAGCCAGGCGTGGTGGCACGCGCCTGTAGGCCCAGCTATTCGGGAGGCTGGGGCAGGAGAATGGCATGAACCCGACAGGCGGAGCTTGCAGTGAGCCAAGATCACACCACTGCACTCCAGCCTGGGCAACAGAGCAGGAATCCATCTCAAAAAAAAAAAAAATACAAAATTAGCCGGGCATGGTGGCACATGCCTGTAATCCCAGCTACTCGAGAGGCTGAAGCAGGAGAATCACTTTAACCCAGAAGGCAGAGGTTTCGGTCAGCCAAGATAATCATGCCATTGCACTCCAGCCTAGGCAACAGAGCAAGACTCCGTCTCAAAAAAAAAAGAAAAGAAGGTACATTTTAGACTTGCTGAATTTGAGGGTTTTTTTTTTTGTTTTTTGTTTGTTTTTGGTTTTGTTTTGTTTTGAGACAGAGTATTACTCTGTTGCCCAGGCTGGAGTGCAGTGGCGCGATCTCGGCTCACTCACTGCAACCTCTGTCCCCCAGGTTCAAGCGATTCTCCTGCCTCAGCCTCCCAAGTAGTGGGATTGCAGGCACCTGCCACTGCACCTAGCTAATTTTTGTATTTTTAGTAGAGACGGGGTTTCACCATCTTGGCCAGGCTGGTCTTGAACTCCTGACTTCATGATCCACCCGCCTCGGCCTCCCAAAGTGCTGGGATTACAGGCGTAAGCCACTACGCCTGGCCAAATTTGAGCTATTAAACATTCAAGGGGAAATGCCAAGTCAGCAGTTAGATATATGGAATTGACTGGGCACAGTGGCATATGCCTGTAATCCCAGCATTTTAGGAGGCCAAGGCAGGAGGATCATTCAAGCTCAGGAGTTCAAGACCAGTCGGGGCCATACAGCAAAACCCTGTCTCTACAAAAAAAATTCAAAAATTAGCTGGGCATGATGGCATGAGTCTGTAGTCCCTGTAGCTATTCAGAAGGCTGAGGTGGGAGGATTGCTTGAGCCTGAGGTCAAGTCTTCAGTGAGCTGTGATCATGCCACTGCTCTCCAGCCTGGGTGACACACTGAAACCCAGTCTCAAAAAATAAATAAATATATATGGAATTAAGGAGAGAATTCCAGGCTACAGATGTAAATTTGGGAGATGTCAGCATACGGATGGTATTTAAAGCCATGAGGCTGCAGGAGCTCACCAGCAGAGTGAATATAGAGAAGAGAGTTAAAGGCTGAGCTCTGAAGCACCGCCAACAGAGAGAGGTCAGAGAGAAGAGAAACCAGAAGCGGGGGTGAAGAGGGGCAGCCACTGTGGTTAAAGGAAAACTGAGAGAGTGTGGGGCCCTGGAAGCCACACTGAGGGAACTGAGACAAGGAGGGGATATGCAAGGCTGTTCAGTGAGCACAAGCTAAGAACCTAGGCTTTGCTGGGCACGCTGGCTCACAACTGTAATCCTTGCACTTTGGGAGGCCAAGGCGGGTGGATCACCTGAGGTCAGGAGTTCAAGACCAACCTGGCCAACATGGTGAAACCTTGTTTCTACTTAAAAAAAAAAAAAAATGAGTCAGCCATGGTGGTGCACGCCTGTGGTCTCAGCTACTCGGGAGGCTGAGGCAGGAGAATCACTTGGAACTGGGAGTTCAGTGAGCCCAGGAGCCCAGATGGCACCACTACACTCCAGCCTGAGCAACAGACTGAGACTCCGTCTCAAAAATAAAAAGAACCTAGGCTTTATCTCTGAATCAGGACTGAGCATCATATTTAGCACACAGTAATAGACATCAAATATCCAGTCTTGCGGTGAGAAAAGCAGACGAAATCCCAATAGCAGGCTATCCTACAAAATACCTGACCAGCACTCCTCAAAACTGTCAAGGTGGTGGGTCAAACGAGACGATGACTGAGCACTGACCATTGGCAAGAGCAGTCTTGGTGGAATGGAAGAGGTGAGAGTTGGCCTCAAGTAAACTTAGAAAATTGCCAGCCATCAGATTTTTTAAAATTTCAAAAAAAAAAACTGAAATACTGTGTGTTGACAAAGATGTGGAGCAACTGGAACTTTCACACACTTTTTTTTTTTTGAGACAGAGTCTTGTTCTGTGGCCCAGGCTGGAGTGCAGTGGCACAATTTTAGCTCACTGCAACCTCTGCCTCCCAGGTTCAAGCAACTGTCATGCCTCAGCCTCCTGAGGAGCTAGGATTACAGGTGCCCACCACCACGCCTGGCTAATTTTTGTATTTTTAGTAGAGACAGGGTTTCACCATGTTGGCCAGGCTGGTCCTGAACTCCTAGCCTCAAGTGACCTGCCTGCCTCAGCCTCCCAAAGTGTTGGGATTACAGGCATAAGCCACTGCACCCGGCCCACACACTTTTTTTTTTTTTTTTTTTTTTTTTTTGAGACAGAGTCTTTCTCTGTCACCCAGGCTGGAGCGCAATGGTGCGATCTTGGCTCACTGCAATCTCTGCCTCCCAGGTTCAAGCGATTCTCCCGCCCCAGCCTCCTGAGTAGCTGGGATTACAGGCACCCGCCACCATGCCCGACTAATTTTTGTATTTTTAGTAGAGATGGGGTTTCACCACGTTGGTTAAGTTAGTCTCAAACTCCTGACCTCGTGATCCACCTGCCTCAGCCTCCCAAAGTGCTAGGATTACAGGCATGAGCCACCACACCCGGCTGCCCACACTCTTCTTATGGGAGTGAAAATTGGTTCAATCTTAAGAGAACCCTTTGGCAGTATCTACTAAAACTGAACATGTTTATAATCTATGACCCAGCAATTCCCTTCCTAGGTATATATCTAATAGCAATCCGTACATATGTTCACCAGAAGTAGTGAACAAAAACATTCATAGCATTCTTCATAATAACCGCAAACTGGAAATAATCCATCAAAAATAGATTAGTAAATGGTAATATATTCACATAATGATGTATTACCCTGCAATGAAACTGAGAAAACTACTGCTATCTGCAATAACATGGATGAATCTCACATTAGAGAGTATAATATTGATGCAGGAGAAAAGAGGCAGGTTAATGGCTACAGACAGACAGTTAGGAAAAGGTGTAAGTTCTGTTGTTTGACAGCAAAGCAGAGTGACTATAGTTAACAACTATCTATTGCCTTTTTTTTTTTTTTTTTAGAGACAGGGTCTTGCTCTGTCACCCAGCTGGAGTGTGGTGGCACAATCACAGCTCACTGCAGTCTCAACTTCCCAGCCTCAACCAATCCTCCCACTCAGCCTCCTGAGTAGTTGGGACTACAGGCACACACCACCATGCCCAGCTAATTTTTTTTTTGTATTTTTTTGTAGAGATGGGTTTTTCCCATGTTGTTCAGGCTGGCCTCGAACTCCTGACCTCCTGATCTCATATTAGGGAGTATAATATTGTCCTCTCTTCTAGCTACTTTGGAATACACAATAGAGACCAGTGTGGTGGCTCACACGTGTAATCCTAGTGTTTGGGGAGGCTGAGGCAGGTGGATCACTTGAGCTCAGGAGTTTGAGACCAGCCTGGGCATCATGGCAAAAACCCATCTCTACAAAAAATAAAAATAAATAAACAAAATGTGGTATAGCCATGTGATGGAATATTATTCAGCCATAAAAAAGAATGAAATATTGAGGCCAGGTGTGGTTGTTCACGCCTGTAATGCCAGCACTTTGGGAGGCCAAGGGAGGTGGATCACTTGAGGTCAGGAGTTCAAGACCAGCCTGGACAACATGGTGAAACCCCATCTCTTCTGAAAATACAAAAAAAAATTAGCCGGGCTTGGTGGCAGGCACCAGTAATCCCAGCTACTTGGGGAGGCTGAGGCAAGAGAATTGCTTGAACCCAGGAGGTTGCAGTGAGCTGAGATTGTGCCACCGCTCGCCATCCATCCTGGGTGACAGAGCAAGACTCCATCTCAAAAGAAAAAAAAAAGAAGAATGAAGTATTGATACATGCTACAACATGAATGAACCTTGAAAATATTATGCAGAGTGAAAGAAGCCAGACACAAAAGGCCACATATTACGTGATTCCATTTATATGAAATATCCAGAATGGTAGGTCCATAGAGATAAAAAACAGATGAGTGGTTGCCAGGGGCTGAGGCCAATGGGGAATGGAGAGTGACTGCTAATGGATATGGGCTTCCCTTTTGAAGTGATGAAAATGTTCTGTGACTAGGGAGTGGTCGTGGGTGCTCAATACTGTGAATGTACTAAATGCCGCTGAGTTGTGCATTTTAAAATGGTTAAAATGGTAACATTTATGTGTATTTTACAATAAAGTAAGATAAAATGAATCCATGGTGTAATAAATCAGGATAGTAGTTACCTTAGAGTATAAAGAAGTGTAAGTGATGGGGAGGGGGCTGGATTTCTGGGGAACTGGTAGTATTTTTTTAAATCTGGGTGGTCCTTCCATAGGTACATTCATTTTGTAAAGATTCATTGAGCCATAAGAGACAATGGATAGAGATGATTCTTTCAAGGAGTTTTGCTGCAGAGTGGAGCTGTGAATGTGGGCAGCAGCTAGAGGGAGAGTGGAATCAAGGGAGGGTGGTTTTAAGATGGAAGAAATGATACTGTTTTTGTGTATGTGAGAGTAATCTAGTAGAGAGGGGGAAATGGGTGGTGTGGGAAAGACGAGAGAATCGCTTGAGCAGTCCTTGAGCAACGTGACAGGATGAGGCCTCATGCCTAAGTGGGGAGATCCTCGACTGGCCATCGAGAGGACCAGCAGGAGGCAGAGGCACAGGGCTGCCTGTGGTGGTGGGTCAGTAGAGCAGTGGGCATCTGTGGCAGCTCACTTCTGGTTTGTTACCAAGATTATTACCCCCAAATTACCAATGCACAATCTCAGACTCAAGGAGAGAAGGGGTTTGCTCACCATCACACAACTAAAGCCAGAAGCGGAGCCAAGCGCTCCCGGATTCCAGGTGCACTACACCAAACTGCCCGAGTGCCTTGAGCTCAGCTCCATCATGGAACACGGCGCTTTCTATTGTTTGCCCTAAAACAACTTCTCAAACTTTCAGAAGTGCCTCTCTTTATATAGATTATACACACACACCCCATATATGTGTGTATATATATACATATATACATGTATATGTGTATATATACACTATATATATGGTGTGTGTATATGTGTGTTTGTGTATATATATGGTGTGTACATATATATATAGTGGCTGTGTTGCTATATTTGGCTACCATATATATATATGATAAGGATTCTGGAACTGGGTGAGTCTGGCCTGCCTTGTGGATATGCTGTACCATAGAAAAGGATTTAGTTACACTCCCTGCTCAGGCTCCATCTTTCCCGGCTGGAGAACTCTAATTGCAGAGCTTGCCCTCATGGTAAAAGCCCTTCATCACTCCATTGTCTGGCCCTTTTCCAGTCCTATTACTTCTTTCTTGGAATGCAGAAGCCATACAACAGAAACCACAGTGGCTTCCATTTTGAAGAGCCTTTTGCAGGGACAAGGGACCATTTATATATTCAAACTGATGGTCAGCAAAGCTGTGGTTTTCCCACGGTCACACGGAGTGTCCACAATAGAGCCCAACAAAGAAGAATTCCAATCTCCATCACACCCCACTGCCTGCATGCAGGACTCCAGGTGGGCACGGTGTATCAGTAGGGCACATTCAGCAGCTAGTGATGGGGGCGTGGCAGATTGTGTTGAAGTGGCTTCAAGCAGTAAGGATTTATTGAGTTATATAACGTGAAGCCCTGAAGCAGTCAGTCTTCTGGATTGGTTGATAGGGGCTCAACGGTGTCATCACAGTCCCAATTTTGTCCTATTTTGCCATCCACAAAGGCCATAGTAGGTTGGATGGCACCCTGATACAGTTTGGCTGTGTCCCCACCCAAATCTCATCTTGTAGTTCCCATAATCCCCACGTACCATGAAAGGGACCCGGTGGAAGGTGATTTAATCATGGGGGCAGTTACCCTCATGCTGTTCTCATGATAGTGAGTTCTCACGAGATCTGATGGTTTTATAAGGGGCTTTTTCCCCTTTTTGCTCGGCACTTCCCCTTCCTGCAGCCATGTGAAGCAGTGTTTGCTTCCCCTTCCACCATGACTGTAAGTTTCCTGAGGCCTCCCCAGCCCTGCACAATGGTGACTCAATTAAACCTCTTTCCTTGTAAACTACTCAGTGTCCAGCAGTTCTTTTTAGCAGTGTGAGAAGGGACTAATACAACCCCTTCCCAAAATTATGTCTACTTCCTAACCCCTGGAACCTGTGAATGTGACCTGATTTGGAAAAAGCATTTTTCCAAGTGTAATTAAGAGTCTTGAGATTAAATCTTCCTGGATTACCCAAGTGGGCCCTAAATCCAGTGACAAGTATCCTTGTAAAAGATAGAGGAGGCTGGGCACGGTGGCTCATGCCTGTAATCCCAGCACTTTGGGAGGCCGAGGCTGGTGGATCACAAGGTCAGGAGTTCAAGACCAGCCGGGCCAACATGGTGAAACCCCGTCTCTACTAAAAATACAAAAATTAGCTGGGCATGATGGTGGGCACCTGTAATCCCAGCTACTCAGGAGGCTGAGGCAGGAGAATTGCTTGAACCCGGGAGTCAGAGGTTGCAGTGAGCCAACATCACACCACTGCATTCCAGCCGGGGTGACAGGGTAAGACTCAGTCTCCAAAAAAAAAAAAAAAGAGAAAAAGAGAAAGAGAGAAGACAGAGGGGAAAGCCATGTAAATATGAAGCAGTGATTGGAAGCAGCCATAAGCCAAGGAGGGCCAGCAGCCATCAGGAGCTGGAAGAGGCAAGAAACAGACTCCCCTAGAACCTCTGGAAGGAGCACAGCCCTGCCAATACCCTGCTTTCAGATTTTTGCCCTCCAGAACTATGGGAGAATACATTTCTGTTGTCTTAAGCCACCAAATTTGTGGTAATTTGTTATGGCAGGCCTAGGAAATGAATACAGAGGACAAGGACTGCAACTATGAGAGTTAGCTGAGTCCTGAGCCCTGTGCCCTGCCCCTATGTGCAGGGGTGGGATTAGCTTTCCCCAAAGCTCATGGGCTGCATGGGAAAGGGATGGTCACCAAGAGAAGAGGAATGAATATGGGAGAGGCAAGCACAGTGTCCACTCCAGGCACCCTGTGTAAGAAAAGTGCCATTCCCTGAGCATCTGCTCTGGGAGAGAGGAGAGCATAGGAAAAACAGGACCCTGGAGGCCAGACCTGGACAAGGTCAAGGCTCAGGACTACACCATCCTGGAGGTGGGGGCGGGTCTTCCAAACGCTGAGAATGCAGCGGTACATCTGGAACATGGAGCACCATCCTCTTGAAAGAGTGGATGTGAAAGTGCATATGAGTCTGGGCACAGTAGCTCATGCCTATAATCCCAGCATTTTGGCAGGACGAGGCAGGCGGATCACAAGGTCAAGAGTACGAGACCAGCCTCCAGCCTGGCCAATATGGTGAAACCCCGTCTCTACTAAAAATACAAAAATTAGCCGGGTGTGGTGGTGCGCGCCTATAATCCCAGCTACTCGGGAGGCTGAGGCAGAAGAATCACTTGACCTGGGAGGCAGAGGTTGCAGTGAGCCAAGACTGCACTACTGCACTCCAGCCTGGGCGACAGAGCAAGACTCCATCTCAAAAAAAAAAAAAGAAAGTACATATTAATTACAGAAATCATTCACACTTAAGAGGTTATTCCATCCACCTGGTTGCTCCACTCAGGACCTCAAGGTCATCCCAGAGTCTTCTCTCTCCCTCGCCCTCCCCTCACAGGCAATCTATTCCCACTCCTGCCAGCTCTACCTTCTATCCATAGTTCCAATCTGTCCACCTCCTTCCATCTCCATAGCCATTACCCTAGTTTAGGTCACCATCCTCTCTTGCTAGACTATAGCCCCTAGCCTGGCCTCCCTGCCTTCAGTCTCAGCCTTTTCCTGCCACTCCCTACCAGAAACCAGAATAATCTTCCAAAAATGAAAATCTGCCCATGTCACATGCCTGTTAAAAACCTTTCAAGCCCCTCAGCATGCCTTTCAAAGCCCTGTGATTACCAGACTTCATCCCTCACCACCTCCCTTGCCAGTTCCCCCGAACACTTCAACTCCTCTCACACCTGGGATCTTTGCACACACAGCTCTCTCTGCCTAGATGACACCCCCACCACTACTTGCCCAGCAAGTCCTCAAGAATTCAGCTGAGGCTGGCGCAGTGGCTCAAGCCTGTAATCCCAGCACTTTGGGAGGCCGCGGCAGGCGGATCACTTGAGGTCAGGAGTTCGAGACCAGCCTGGCCAACATGGTGAAACCCCATCTCTACTAAAAATACAAAAATTAGCTGGGCATGGTGGCAGGAGCCTGTAATCCCAGCTACTTGGGATGCTGAGGAGGAGAATCACTTGAATCAGGGAGGCAGAGGTTGCAGTGAGCAGAGATCATGCCACTGTACTCCAGTCTGGGCAACAGAGAAAGAGTCTGCCTCAAAAAAAAAAAAAAAAATTTAGCTGAGAGATGGTCTCCTTTGAGGGGTCTCCTTTATCCCCCACCCCTTCTAGGTTCCCCCACACCCCGGGCTTACCCTTTCCATAGTTCATGGATGGTGTTGTGCTGACCTGTGTGCCATTGCCTCCCCACTCCACTCCGAGCTCCATGAAAGCAGGAACTACAGTGTTGTGCTGACCTGTGTGCCATTGCCTCCCCACTCCACTCCGAGCTCCATGAAAGCAGGAACTACAGCCTCTACCTCTTCCTCCTCAGTACACAGCATATGGCAGGTGCCCAGAAATACGTTAATGAATAAAGATCACACCTACACTAAATTCCCTTGCTTTTCTGAAACTAAGTTCATCCTAGACTCTCGCTGAATCTAAATGTTTCCCACCTCAGTACGGCAAGCATACAAGGCTGAAAACTTGGAGTCGGCTGACTTGGGTCACATCCTATCTTTATGACCTTTGGTCAGTTATTTCACCTCCCTGAGCCTCGATTTCTCTTTCTGAAGTGGGAATTATAAACCCTACTTCATAAGAAAAACACCTGGCATGTGACCCGGTAGAGGGACGCAGCACAATGCCTTCCACCTTCCTTCCCATATGCACACACTTTGGCTGATGTCGGCAGGCATCTGTGAAGTGCTTACCACGTGCCAGATTCAGGCAGGTGCTGGAAGTAATGATGATGACCCTGACTCTAGATTTCACAGTAACCGCTTCTGAGAAAACTCAGCTGTAAATCCGGAGTAAATCCTGAGGATTCACAGGTGGGTTTGCCAGCCAGCAGGAAGCCAGCTAACAGGAAGGTAACGCTGAACCAGACTCAGCCTCTCCTCCAAAGCCCCTGGATGTGGATCGCACCAGAGACAGCAGAGTCGGTGGGTCCTACGGAGACAGCGGAGTCAGTGGGTCTTTACTGCCACCTGCTGGACAAACAGGATAAGGCCACAGGCAGCAGCCCAGAGAAATTCAAGCGCCTGCCTGGAGCTGCCAAATGCACGGCTCTAACTTCTATCTGCCACATTTGTTCAACAGCTAATGAGAGGGTGTCAGAGGAGATTGCTTTTGAAATAAAAACCACCTAACCAGAAAAAAAGAAAATAAAAGGAAAACCAACTGCACCTTGCAAAGGTTACAACGTGGAGCGTGCCTCCGGGGGAAATTTCTCTTTCTGACTCGAAGGCGAGAAGGACTAGAAAACCCTGTCAGGTGGAAGGAAGTATCTTCTTTTAAAACCATGGTCATACTTTACTCCATGAGCCATCACAAAGGGCAGATCCTGGTGACATTCTCCAAACCTTGGTGCGCAGGAATCCAACTGAACTGTCCTGCCCATAAACAAGGCAGGATCTAGCTCAGTCCTGGAAAACTGCCCAAAGCAGGGAGGCCGTTCTTTCCAAAGGCCTCGGCTTTGCAGCCAGACTTGCTAAGTCAACAACGTGGGAGCCAGCCCTGCCTCCTGCCTTCCTATTCCACCCTCCAACTTCTCTTCCCTCCACCCGATGGTTCTTCTCCTTGGCCTGCCACACTCAGGAGTGCGCACACACACACACAGTCCTCCATTCCATCATTCTCATTTATTTGGGTGGAAAATCTGTTCTGGGAAAACTAGGAGGCAGAATCCAGATGGGCCACAGCCAGGGTTATTTTTTCTCTTTCTCCATGTTCCAACCACCCTGTGAAAAGTTGGGCCCAAGAATGCAAACTCCGGAAAACCAAGGGCAGTGCAGTGCCAAGATATTTACTTAGCCTGTGAGTTTACTTCCATCTCCCAAGGAAACAGTCTCAGATTTCCTCAAGGCAGCAGGGCTTTGCTGAATCCAGCCGGTTGCTTCCGGACACAGAGAGCCTGGTCTCTGCAGCCTCTACACAGTCTGCTTGTGAGAAGGCGAAGAAAGCCTCTCTGGAAAGGCCCGTCTTAGCCCAGGCACACAAGTGTGGAGAGTAAAACTTGGGGAAGCACTGCCCATCATAACCTCCGGAGGTCTTATGACCACCAACCCTACTGGAAACACAGCACCAAGCTAAGCTGGGACTGGGATGAAGGGCTACATTGCCCCAGAATTTCCCAACAGGAAAAAAGCCATAAAACAGACAGAAACAAGTGGGAGCCATCAAAAACACATAAAACTGGCAGGATGCAGTGGCTTATTCCTGTAATCCCAGCACTCTGGGAGGCCAAGGCGGGCAGATCACCTGAGGCCAGGAGTTCAAGACCAGCTTGGCCAACATGGCAAAACCCAGTCTCTACTAAAAATACAAAAATTGGCTGGGTGCGGTGGCTCACACCTGTAATCCCAGCACTTTGGGAGGCCAAGGCGGGCAGATCGCCTGGGGTCAGGAGTTCAAGACCAGCCTGGCTGATATGGTGAAACCCCGTCTCTACTAAAAATACAAAAATTAGCCGGGCGTGGTGGGGGGGCGCCTGTAGTCCCAGCTACTTGGGAGGCTGAGGCAGGAGAATCGCTTGAACCTGGGAGGCAGAGGTTGCATTGAGCTGAGAACCCACCACTGCACTCCAGCCTGGGCAACAGAGCGAGACTCTGTCTCAAAAAAAAAAAAAAACCATAAAACTACCTATACAAACTGTGAACAGCACAATCCTGTTGGTTCCACTACAGTACAAAAATTACAAGTTTTTCATCAAAATAGAAAATAAAAACAAAAATTATTGGCACCCTGGTATTAATCAACCAATGATGATACCTCAAATACATCACCTTGATCTAGTTGATGATGCCCCCAGGACCCCAGCTGTAACACTCATGTCCAGGCTTCTGCAACTTGGCATCTCTTGCATCTTGGGGGTTCACAAGAAGCAATTCTGTCCTTCTAACTATCCTAATTTCTGCCCCTGAGCTTCCATCCAGGCCTTCTGGATTCTCCTCACTTACTTGGAGTTATGCCAGGGAGGCAAGTGGGGGTGGGCATCAGGTCATCCACTGTCCATCTTCAGAAGTCTTCCCTGGACCCTCTGGGTCCATCAGCTTCTTAGAATTCTTAGGGTATCTTTTTTTTTTTTTTTTTTTTTGGAAACAGAGCCTTGCTCTGTCATCCAGGCTGGAGTGCAGTGATGTGATCTCGGCTCACTGCTCACTGCAACCTTTGCCTCCTGGGTTCAAACATTTCTCCTGCCTCAGCCTCCCGAGTAGCTGGGATTACAGGCGCCCACCACCACACCCAGCTAATTTCTGTATTTGTAGTAGAAACAGGGTTTCACCATGCTGGCCAGGCTGGTCTTGAACTCCTGACCTCAAGTGATCCATCCGCCTCAGCCTCCCAAAGTGCTGGCATTACAGGCGTGAGCCACCGCGCCCAGCCAAGGCCTGGGCATTGCAAGACAGTCCCAACTGCCTACAAGCACTAACATCTATCACTCTCTGAGTGATAGCTCTGAGTCCCTAGCTCCCCAGGGACACTCCAAGAAGCAGCGCTCCTGTTCCACCTGCCCTTAGCATCCCCCAATCTCTCTCTCTTCTCTCTTCTCTACCATATCTCACGACCTAAGATATTTTTTTTGTTGGGGGTGGGGGGGTCCTGGGGAAAATTCTTTTCTTCCAGATTTCTTCAAGATGCACAGTCTGTTGGCCCAAAACTCCTTTGCCTCCTTACCAAAAAACAAATCAGTAAATCCATTTCGTAAAACAAAAGCCAGAAAGATTTCTTGGCTCCTTTAGACTCTGCCGCATGACTCCACTCAGGCAATGACAGAGAGCCAACTGACTGCTTGCATGGAGAGGAGAATGAAGGAGGGAAAGCAAATATACATCACAAATGATCATCCAGACACTTGATCCACACACATATCCTCTCTCATCACTCAAGATTTTGGCTGTGGTCAGTTGTGGTTCTTTCTTGATGAACGATACTGTTTGAAAGAAAAGTCAGAATAAAAGTTACTCTTTTGTTCCTCCTAACAAGCCCTTAGTACCTGTATTTCTCAACAGCCTCTGTCGACCTTTGTCCTTCTCCCGTTCCTTCCTTTTCTCTCCCATCACTGTCTCTTCTCAGTCTGACATTCTGAGAGGAGCTGGCCAGAAGTCACCATTGCCCCAGTCAAGAAAAGCAATGATGACAAAGGCAGCAGCTCAGGTGGCCACACATATCCCGTTTCAGCCCACAATGTACCTGTTCCCCCTCCCCAATCATGACATCATGTGAGCACTTCCTAATTTCCACATCCCAAAATACCCCTTTTAGCCTTCATCTTACTTGGCCTGTCTCTATCAAAGATGGCCACTCCCTCTTCCTTAAAAATATTATTATTATTAGATTTGGCTTGAAAGGCACCTTCACCCACCTGGTCTTCCTTCTCCTCTGCTGCCACAGCCTGCCTTTGTGGCCAGATCCTTCCACCTACCTTTTCACTGCCATTGCTCCCCAAAGTTCTGTCCTCAACCCCCTTCTCTCTCCGTGTGCCCTCACTAAACACCCTCAACCTCTCTCAATGCTCTAACACCTACTGAGACATCAACAATTCCCAAATTCACACCTCCAGTATCCCTCTCCCTCTGATTCTACACACGTATATGCAACTGCCTGTTGACTGTTTAACCTGGAAAACAAAAAGCTAGAGAGAGGATAAGATGGTTAATTTCCAATATTTGAAAGAGTGTCAGACCACAGAGCAGACCAGGACTAAATGGGCAGATTTCAGCTCAGCACACTGAGGACTTTCCTTTTTTTTTTTTTTTTTTTTTTTTGAGACAGAGTCTGGCTGTGTCACCTAGGCCAGAGTGCAGTGGTGAGATCTTGGCTCACTGCAACCTCCGCCTCCCGGGTTCAAGCGATTCTCACGTCTCAGCCTTCCTAGTAGCTGGGATTACAGGTGTGCACCACCGTGCCAAGCTAATTTTTGTATTTTTAGTAGAGATGGGGTTTTGCCATGTTGGCCAGGCTGGTCTCGAATTCCTGACCTCAGGTGATCCACCCGCCTCGGCCTCCCAAAGTGCTAGGATTACAGGCGTGAGCCACTGTGCCTGGCCTACACTGAAGACTTTTCTAACAAACAACACTAGCCAGGGGCTAACGCAGGGGATCCTTCTGAGGTAGTGAGATCCCTGTGACTAGAAGCAGGCACAGAGGATTTCTGCAGATGGCACAAGGCCAAACTAAGCAACATCTATGTTTTCCCCAGTTCTCAGATTGAGACTTCTCAGCTTAGTAGAGGTTCAGATAAATAAAAGATTTCTTTTTCATTTTATTGAGTACCTAAAATTACAATTCTTCAATATAGGACACTGGTTAGAAATTACTGTGATATTTCCTTTTCATTGATTTTTTTAATAATTATGATTTGTTGTTTATCAAATAAATACTTTGGTTTTGGGGTTTTTTTTTTTTTTTATTTTTTTGAGATGAGATCTCATTCTGTCACCCAGGCTGGAGTGCAGTGGCACGACCTCGGCTCACTACAACCTCTGCCTCCTTGGCTCAAGCGATCCTCCCACCTCAGCCTCCCAAGTAGCTGGGACTACAGGTATGCACCACCATGCCCAGCTGATTTTTTTTTTCTGTATTTTTGGTAGAGATGGGGTTTCACCATGTTGCCTAGGCTGGTCTCAAACTCCTGGGCTCAGGAGATCCACCTGCCTCGGCCTCCCAAAGTGCTGGGATTACAAGGGTGAGTTGAGCCACCACGCCCAGCCATACTTTGCATAACAAACTCATTTGTCTTGTCATACATACACTAGTTTTTAGAGGAGAAAATTTTCTTGGTCACTGACTGGAGGCTTTCAGATTAAAGCACAGTTGCAAACACACCGCTTCTGGACATTTCTCTTCATTATGTTCCCATACACTGTTTTTAAAAATAGTAAATTAGGCCAGGTGTAGTGGCTCTCGCCTGTAATCCCAGCACTTCGGGAGGCCAAGGCGGGTGGTTCATGAGGTCAGGAGTTCAAGACCAGCCTGGCCAAGATGGTAAAACCCTGTCTCTACCAAAATTACAAAAAAATTAGCTGGGCGTGGTGGCAGGCGCCTGTAATCCCAGCTACTCAGGAGGCTGAGGCAGAGAATTGCTTGAACCTGAGAGGCGGAGGTTGCAGTGAACTGAGATCGCACCACTGCATCACTGCACTCCAGCCTGGGCAACAGAATGAGACAAGAAAAAAAAAAAAGTAAGTTAATAGATAAGGAATTATAATTAAATCCAAGTCCAATTTAACACAGACTTTTTAAAGGTTCTTCAAATACCTTGTTATTTTTTCATCACCAGCATGGGATGTTATCAGGCAACCCTAAATACAGTCAAGGCAACTACTGCACCATTACTAAAGGTAAATGAATTTGTGGCGATATTCACTGAACGTTTTCATGCTGGGCCCCATGCCCAGCATGTATGAAACAGGGATGTTGAGTAAGTCATAGTCCTGCCCTCAAAGAGCTCTTGGCCTAAAGAGGGAGGCAGACCCATGAGCCAATGATCACAGTAGAATAAGGTAAGTATTGTGATGTTTGTCAGCAAGAACAGGGAAGCCTAGACAAAGGACACTTACAACTAAGGTCTTGGCCGGGCGTGGTGGCTCACTCCTGTAATATCAGCACTTTGGGAGGTCGAGGTGGGCAGATCATATGAGGTCAGGAGTTCGAGACCAACCTGGCCAACATGGTGAAACCCCGTCTCTACTAAAAATACAAAAATAAGCCAGGTGTGGTGGCACATGCCTGTAATCCCAGCTACTTGGGAGGCTGAGGCAGGAGAATTGCTTGAACCCGAGAGGCGGAGGTTGCAATGAGCTGCCAAGATCATGCCACTGCACTCCAGCCTGGGCAACAGAGCAAGAACCTGTCTCAAAAAAAAAAAAAAAAAAAAAAAAAGAATAAGGTTTTGTTTAAATACCTAACTGCTGGGGGATGAGGGATAAGAGACTACACATTGGGTACAGTGCACACTGCTTGGTGATGGGTGCACCAAAATCTCAGAAATCACCACTAAAGAACTTATCTATGTAACCAAACACCACCTGTTCCCCAAAAACTATTGAAAGGTTTAAAAATAATACCTAATTGCAAAATCTTAAAATAACAAAAATGTAAAAGCAAAATTTTTACACTTCCATCATCTAATCAAATTGTTTTCACTTCTCCATCTTACCTTCTAATCTTTATACATATACATGCAATTATTTCATACATGCAATATTATGAAAGTAGTTTGAGAGTCCACCTTTTCACGTCTTGTATCATTAGTATTTTTCCATTTCACTTTTTTTCTTACTCCCACTTCATCCCCTTGAGATAACCAATACTCTACATCTTCTTTCTCTTGATCGAATCACCCAGTGGTAGGGCACCAGAATAATATTCAAATTAAAACAATTGGGCCAGGCACAGTGGCTCATGCCTGTAATCCCAATACTTTGAGAGGCTGAGGCAGGCGGATCACCTGAGGTCAGGAGTTCGAGACCAGCCTGGCCAACATAGTGAAACCCCGTCTCTACTAAAAATACAAAAATTAGCTGGGTGTGGTGACGGACGCCTGTAATCCCAGATATTTGGGATGCTGAGGCAGGAGAATCGCTTGAACCCAGAAGGCGGAGGTTGCAGTGAGCCGAGATAGTGCCACTGCACTCCAGCCTGGTCAACAAAAGCGAAACTCCATCTCTAAATAAATAAATAAATGGCCCGGCGCAGTGGCTCACACCTGTGATCCCAGCACTTTGGGAGGCTGAGGCAGGTGGATCACGAGGTCAGGAGATCGAGACCATCCTGGCTAACATGGTGAAACCCCATCTCTACTAAAAATACAAAACATTAGCTGGGCATGGTGGTGGGCGCCTGTAGTCCCAGCTACTTGGGAGGCTGAGGCAGGAGAATGGCGTGAACCCGGGAAGCGGAGCTTACAGTGAGCCGAGACCATGCCACTGCACTCCAGCCTGGGCGACAGAGCGAGACTCCGACTCATAAATAAATAAATAAATAAATAGCAAAACTGAGGCCTAGATTGACAATTCCTCCATGGTTCACAGCAGCAACACTGTGTGAATTTTCTTTGCTTAGCTACTCATGCACGTATGCTCTTCATACTATTTCTTTCTTCTCTCCCTCCCGCCCCCTTATATATATAATACCCCAACTCACAACTTCCGCCTTTACTCATAGTTTCAGCTGCCTCATAACTCCTGCTCACACATGGGCCAACACAACCTTTCAATAACATGACATTTCCATTTCACCAATTCTGCCATCCTCCTCAAGCCCCTAATATCTCTTGGCTCTGTTTCTCAAGTTTACCTTTTCATGCCAGACATACTCATGGTCTCATCATCTATGACCTTGGGAGGAGGAAGAAGGGGGGTGTGGTGATATGATCTACAACTGCCCTTTTAGCAAACACAGTGGAAGGGGCATTTTTTTCCTCCCTCCGACAGCCTTGGCCATGACTCCCCTCACCGCCAAAGCCACTGCATTCCCTCACAAGGTTCTGCCTTGTTCATACACCTTGTGGGGCCTTTGAAAAAGTTTAAATGGTTAAATGCTCAATTAACTGCTATGGAGTATACTAAAATTTCACATCTGAAAGCTTTTCTTGTGTCAGCTTCAATAAGGAGGCAGGAAGAAACAATCCTTGAGCCTGTCAGACACAAAGGTGACTTACTCTAGTGGATCCCAGACCTGCCAAGGAGAGGCCCCAGATGGTGTTGCTATCTTCTCATACATGCAGGGCCAAGAATGGACCTCAGAGTCACATGTGCACCTAGGTCCCAGTTCTGCCACTCTGTGTGATCTTGAAGAGGTCAAAACCTTTTTTTTTTTTTTTTTTTGAGACGGAGTCTCGCCCTGTTGCCCAGGCTGGAGTGCCATGGCATGATCTTGGCTCATTGCAACCTCTGCCTCCCAGGTTCAAGCTATTCTCCTGTCTCAGCCTCCAAAGTAGCTGGGATTACAGGCACACGCCACCACACCCGGCTAATTTTTGTATTTTTAGTAGAGACAGGGTTTCACCATGTTAGCCAGGCTGGTCTCGAACTCCTCACCTCAGGTGATCTGCCTGCCTCAGCCTCCCAAAGTGCTGGGATTACAGGCGTGAGCCACCATGCCTGGCCTGGTCAAAACATTTTGAGTCTTGCATTCCTCATCTCTAAAATGAGGTACAGTTTTTTGTTTTTTTGGTTGTTTCTTTCTGAGACCGTTTCACTCTTGTTGCCCAGGCTGGAGTGCAATGGCATGATCTCGGCTCACCGCAACCTCTGCCTCCCGGGTTCAAGCAATTCTCCTGCCTCAGCCTCCCGAGTAAGCTGGGATTACAGGTGTTCACCATGACACCTGGCTAATTTTTGTTTAGTAGAGACAGGGTTTCTCCATGTTGGCCAGCTAGTCTTGAACTCCTGACCTCAGGTGATCCGCCCACCTCAGCCTCCCAAAGTGCTAGGATAATAGGTGCGAGTCACCGCGCCTGGCCAAAATGAGGTAAATTTTTAAAAGTGACTTCATATAAGTAATTGTAAGGATTAAAATATTAAATGGAAAACCAAGTTTAGTGTCAATTAACGATTATGCAATTGCTGGTTTAACTAATTTCCCATTTAGTTTTTGGCCTAGGGAAAAGCCTGTTAACTAAGTAAATGTTCCATTTTCTATCAACAGGAAAACAATCAGCTACAAAATCACCAGTGTCTCCTGGATTCCAATCCTTGGTCAACAGTGCTAGATCTACAGAAGCAAAATTAAAATTTTTTTTCTTTCACAGAGTAGTTTTAAGCCTCCAAGCGTTTGAATCTTTAAAATGTCATTTAGGGACTTTAAATGAAGTAGTGAAGGCTGGGCACGGTGGCTCACGCCTGTAATCCCAGCACTTTGGGAGGCCAAGGCGGGTGGATTACTTGAGGCCAAGAATTCGAGAACAGCCTGGCCAATGTGGTGAAACCCCATCTCTACTGAAAATACAAAAAATTAGCCGGGTGTGGTGGCGGGCACCTATAGTCCCAGCTACTCAGGAGGCTGAGGCACAAAAATCGCTTAAACCCAGGAGGTGGAGGTTCCAATGAGCCAAGTTCGCGCTGCTGCTCTCCAGCCTGGGTGACATAGTGAGACTGTCTCCATAAATAAATAAATGGGAAAAAAGCAGACGAAGCATACTGGTTTCTTTTTTTAACCTTTATTTACAAAGAACACAACTCCTCTTGACACAAACACACACACATTTCAAGGAGGAGCCCATTAAGAACAACAACAGACTGGCGAGAACGACGGGGCCTTATTGAACACTGTCAATAAGTACCCCAGACTAGGGGTCACTGCAAACATTTTCTCAGATATGACTTTTCACCTCCAAGACAGGAAAAGAGATCTTGACGTGGAGGCCCACCTACCTACAAGGCAGAAAGCTCCACACTCAATCTTCAGCATCGTCAAACTGTCCTGTTTCAAAGACCATCTTGGAATAATAGGGTATCAGTGGAGGCGGATGGTGCCAGCTGGGGTCATAGATCATGTCTCCTTGTGGGGCACAGCACACCCAAGGTTTGAGCTCTTGAGAAATGCTCTCCTGGATGTCGTCAGCATCTGCAGGCAGTTTTAAAAGACAGATTAAGGGAAGGAAGGAGGGAAGGAAGGAAGGTAAAAACGGACAGCCAAAAAAGTATGTCTAGGGGACACATCCTTGCACTTATTTTGTTTAAAAACACACACAGTTCTCCTTTCCTGAAAACTGTAAATGCGTTCATTCTGAACAGCTGAGAAGCTATGCTTCTCAGACAAGGGTTCTTAGCAGTGAAGAGGCAAACTGGATAACACAGCACTTCTATCTGCAGCTGCTCAATTCATAGCAGAGATTTTTGGAGAGAGTAACAGTTTTGACGTTAAAACAGTGACACATTATGGAGTCAAATGCAAAATTTGGATTTTTTCAATATAAAAGAGAAGGTGTCACAGAAATTGGAGACCTGTAACAGATACCAGCCTAAGCTCATAGATGTGGACCTCTGTTCCAAACTGCCTTCAGGGCTAGTCTGACAGGTGTGTCTGAGAAGGCCTAGTTCAGGACCCCCAGAGACTCCACACCTACCATATGGATTCCCTTGATCTGCTTTCAACTCCAAGTCCCAGTCCTCATTAAAAAGATCACCAGGCTGTTCCTTGGGTGGACAGTTTGTCCCTTCTGACAGCTCCCAGGTATTCAGTTCTCCATCAGAGTCCTCCTCATCCATGGCAAAGCCTTCCTCTTCAGAATGGGTGCCCTCACCCCGGGCAGGACTGTCATTAGGGATGCTCTGTGCTCCACGGGCTAAATTGACAAACAGAAGATGGCCTTAGTGACAAACCAAAGAGGACCTGCTGTGTGCTCAGTAAATTTTGGGCAGACTTACTACGAAGGTAGTAAAACAAGTGCACAGAGTCTTCTTTAGCCACCGAGCACTTTTTTAAAAATGCACTTCTTTGTATGTTTTTAAAAGAGCTGATAATTTATTTTCAATAAGATGTTTTGTCTTATACAAGGCATTAATTGCCAGGTCCTTTAATTTACAAAGAGGGCTAGGGACAGTTAATATTTTCAGGTGGTTTGTATGTCACTGAGGCAAAGGGCCTCTGATAAATAATACACTTTCACAATACAAGCCTAAATTAAGTTTTTGCTCTTTTTTTTGAGACAGAGTCTCGCTCTGTCGCCCAGGCTGGAATGCAATGGCACCATCTCGGCTCACTGCAACCTCTACCTCCCAGGTTCAAGCAGTTCTCTGCCTCAGCCTCCTGAGCAGCTGGGATTACAGGCGCCTGCCACCACGCCCAGCTAATTTTTTTGTATTTTTAATAGAGACGGGGTTTCACTATCTTGGCCAGGCTAGTCTTGAACCCCTGACCTTGTGATCCACCCTCCTCGGCCTCCCAAAGTGCTGGGATTACAGGCGTGAGCCACTGTGCCCGGTTGTTTTTGCTCTTTTATTCCTCCCTTCAGCCTCAAAGAGCCTGTTAGAGGTGAGCACAGGGACAAAGGGGAGTAGGGGCACTGCAGGCAGAAGACCAGAGCCCATCTAATCACAGTGGGCAGCACCTAGTGCCTCCCTCTGACATCAGGGAAGCCGGAAGGTACATTTTCAAAAGGCCTCACAATAACGGAGGAAAGACTGGGGAAAGATAATGGATTTCCGAGCACATAGTGCTTTGGTGATGCCAGGTCCCAGGAGAGAAGGCAATCAGCCTAAAACAGCCATGCTCTTGATACTGGAACAACAGTAACAGTGATAAGCAATAAAGTGATAGTTCAGAGCAAGGGGTCTAAAGCCAGACTGCCTGGTTTCAAATCCCTGTTTTTTGTCAATTACTAAACATGGGACTGGGCCGGGTGCGGTAGCTCACCCCTGTAAACCTAGCACTTTGGGAGGCCAAGGTGGGCGGATTGCTTGAGCTCAGGAGTTCAAGACCAGCCTGAACAATGTTGCAAAACCCTGTCTCTACAAAAAATTCAAAAATTTAGCTGGGTGCAGTGGCATGCACCTGTAATCCCAGCTACTCAGGAGGCTGAGGTGGGAGGATCGCTTGAGCCTGGGAGGTAGAGGCTGCAGTGAGCCAAGATCGTGCCATTGCACAGAGTGAGACCCTGTCTCCAAAAAAAAAAAAAAAGTGTGACTGAGCTGAAATTTAACTAGTTCCATAACATAAATATAGAATTACCATATGACCCAGCAATCCCAGTCCTAAACATATACCCAGAAGAACCAAAAGCAGCTGTTCAAATAAAACAAGGATACTACAGCAGCACTATTTACAATCACCAAAACGTAGACACAACATCAAATGTCCATCAATGGATGAACAGAAAAACAAAATGTGGTATATGCATATGATGGAATTATTCAGCCATAAAAAGAAATGCAGTGCTGATACATGCTACGGCATGGATGCACCTTAAAAATACGCTAAGTGGAAGAAGCCAGACACAAAAGGCCACATATTGTTATGATTCCATTTACAGGCAACTCACATTTGCCTATTCAGAACAGATAAACCCACAGAGACAGAAAGCAAATTAGTGGTTGCCAAGGGCTCAGGGAAGGAAGGAATGGAGAATGACTACTTGGTGAGCACAGGGTTTCCTTTTAGGGTGATGAAAAGATTCTGGAACTAGGTAGTGGTGATGGTTGCACAACACTGCCATTGTGCTAAAAAGGCCACTGAATTATATGCGTTAAAATGGTTAAATGGTAAATTTATGTTATGTATCTTTTACCACAATTTTTAAATTGTTTTTATTTATTCTATGCCTCAATTTCCACATCTGTAAAATGAAGATAGGGTTGTTGTGAGAGTTAAAAGAAAAAAAAAAGGCCAGGCACGGTGGCTCACGCCTGTAATCCCAGCACTTTGGGTGGCCGAGGAGGGCAGATCATGAGGTCAGGAGATCAAGACCATCATAACATGGTAAAATCTTCTCTCTACTAAAAACACAAAAAATTAGCCAGGCATGGTGGCGGGTGTCTGTGGTCCCAGCTACTCGGGAGGCTGAGGCAGGAGAATATGTGAACCCAGGAGGCAGAGCTTGCAGTGAGCCGAGATAGTGCCACTGCCTTGGGAGACAGAGCGAGACTCCCTCTCAAAAAATAAATAAATAAATAAATACAAAAATTAGCAAGGCGATATGGTGTGCGCCTGTAATCCCAGCTACTCAGGAGGCTGAGGCACGAGAATCACTTGAACCCAGGAGACAGAGGTTGCAGTGAGCCAAGATTGCGACACTGCACTCCAGCCTGGGTGACAGAGTGAGACTCCATCTCAAAAAAAAAAAGAAAAAGAAAAAAAGGGGCCAGGCATGGTAGCTCACACCTGTAATCGCAGCACTTTGAGAGGCTGAGGCAGATGGATCACGTGAGGTCAGGAGTTCGAGACCAGCCTGGCTAACATGGTGAAACCCCATCTCTACTAAAAATACAAAAATTAGCCGGGCATGGTGGCATATGCCTGTAATCCAGCTACTTGGGAGGCTGAGGTAGGAGAATGCTTGAATCCAGGAGGCAGAGGTTGCAGTGAGCCAAGATTGTGCCATTGCACTCCAGCCTGGGCAACAAGAGCAAAACTCCCTCTCAAAAAAAAAAAAAAAGGCGGGGGGCTGGGCACAGTGGCTCATGCCTTTGTAATCCCAGCACTTTGGGAGTGTGGGCTCACAGTAATCCCAGCACTTTGGGAGGCCTGGGTGGGCAGATCACTTGAGATCAGCAGTTCGAGACCAGCCTGGCCAACATAGTAAAACCCCGTAACTACTAAAAATACAAAAGTTAGCTGGGTGTGGTGGCATGTGCCTGTAGTTCCAGCTACTCGGGAGGCTGAGGCAGGAGAATTGCTTTAACCTGGGAAGCGGAGGTTGCGGTGAGCTGACATCGTGCCACTGTACTCCAGCCTGGTGACAGAGCGAGACTCCGTTTCAAAAAAGATATTTTGAGAGAGAACACATTCACCTAACTTTCAGTATACTGGCATAATTGTTCTATATTACTATTGTTATTAATTACATATGCATAATTTATAAGTTAAACTATATCAGAAATAGTACATATAGGGGAAAAAAAAGCAGTTTCAGGCATCCACTGGGGCGGTGGGGTCTTAGAATGTACCTCCTAGGAATAAAGGGAGACTGCTGTACTATTTTCACCGTTTCAAGCTGTTTCTCTCGGTAGAAGGATGGGTTTGAACATAAGAACCAGGACTTCCCTTAAGGAAGCTCCAAGCAAGGCTTCCAAAGGAGGGTACTATTCAACCCTGGGCAGAGAGGGCCACTAAGCAGCAGAGAGGACTGGCTAAAAGA
Source organism: Pongo abelii (assembly GCF_028885655.2). Taxonomy (NCBI): domain Eukaryota; kingdom Metazoa; phylum Chordata; class Mammalia; order Primates; family Hominidae; genus Pongo; species Pongo abelii. Next base: position 44,925,170 of record NC_072004.2, on the reverse strand, counting down.
GAAGGTAAATGAGACAGAGGGACTATTCCTCTCCTCACATCCTTGGTCTCCCCAACTTCCGTCTCTGCCATCTACTTGCCTAGTCGATCCATAGCCTTCTCAGTCTTTCTCTCCTGACCAGAGTGGTCAGCTGTAGCAAAGCCAGCCTGCGGGAAGAAGAAATGATTACCAAGGACTTGGGTATCTGGGGTACGCCCAGTATTCAGCTATTGCATCTCAACCCCACCCACTCTTCCATACTCCCCTTGGTGATGCAGGGCTGGGACTCTGCCACCCACATTTCTGCTTTGCCCTGTTAAACTGCGCAAGGCTGGAGGGAGATGGGCCTTGTTCCTTCCTATTCATGTAGGCATCACCTCATGACACTTCACTGTGGCAGCAGGAATGCCTTCCTATAGCGGCCACAGAATCCAGTATACAGTTCTGCGAACTCTTGCAGAGCCAGTCTTATCACTGCACCTTCTCTTTAGAGGTCTGGGTCTCAGGACTCTCCTCCAAGCTCAGAGACCCCCTACCATCAGCTGGAGCAGTGCCTTCTCCTTAAAGGTTGGAATTTCAGCTCTGCAGAGCCTTTTCCCTAAGCTTTTAAATTTTAATCAACTTCATCTCTTTGTTCCTTCAGCCATAGGTTGGTAGCTGTTCCCTGCGGTTGCCACCCCCAGGTACACGTTTTACCTTTTCAGTTACTTAACAACTTTATAGCTAGTAAACAACTCTATCAAATTCTCTGTTTCCTCACCGACACACTGAGGTGGGGGAAGCTTTATAGTTCCTCTGCAATGCTGAGCACTGAAGGCAGTATTTCTAATCTAACTGAAAATCTTCCCGCACAGCCAACCAAATGCTTCTCTGCTCCCATCACTCAGAAGTTCCTGAAACCCTATGACCTCCAAGACCTCTTTCTAATGAATCACGAAATGTTCCTTGCCTGCATAAAAGACCTGATTTTGATCCCAGCTCTGCCATCCATTCAGAGTGTGACCTTGAACACATCACTTCAATTACTGTGCCTGAGTTTTCTTCTTCAGAAATTGGGGGTGACTGTTCTGACCCTGCAGGGGACTTATGAGATATCATTTATGAAAACACCTGGCATGTGGCAAGAATGTAACATTTCTTGAATTTAAATTCATCTTTTCTGCTACATCTAAACTGTACTCGGCACCTGCTCCAATCAGCATTCATTATCTAGTCATGTCTGGGTTTAATAATTCAGTTCCACTCCCTGTAGTTAGTGACAACCTCTGGTCACTGCCGCCCAAGGAGAAGTCAGACCTCTCGCCTAAACCACTGCCACGGCCTCCTAACCATCTTCCCATCCAGCCATCTGGCCCAGCCTTACAGAATTAATCACTACTCTGCTCAAAACCTTCAACAGCCCTCCACTGAGAGAGCACAAAATTAGCCGTGGCATTCGCACGTCCCCTCTTCTCCCACTCCCATCAACCTGTTGAGCATAGTTCTCTGCATGCTCTGAGACCCAACTCCAGGCCATGTGACCCGCACTTTCTCATCTCCACGCCTCTGCAGACACCACCAGCCTCTCACCTTGATCCTTTCCTGCTATGCCCTGACAAAATTAGTCCCATTCTATTCTGCACTCCAAAGTAATCTTCTTTATAAGTGTCGCTGCATTTTTCATATCTTACTTTGGCTAAGTACCATCTTTGAGGCATCATTCATCCAGTCGGTATGTCTATCTCCTGTGCCAGGCACTATGCTAGGCTGGGCAAACAGCCCTAACAGAGGGTTCCTACCTTCAAGCCGCTCAGCACCTAGCCGGTACTGACTGTAAACAAGGGCAGGTAATAACTGTAATAACGGTCTGTAACGTTCTCGGGAAAACCAGGAGCTGTCTAGCTTACATGAAAACAAGTTTCTGAAAACCCTGCGTCAAACAGGGCCTTTCTGGCTTCAGTAAGGAGAAGGGGGAGCGCACATGTGACATCTGGGGCTCAGGGTTGGCGGGCATCCCCACCAACGGACAGAGGTCCACAGGTCTGTAAAGTCAAGTCCCTCTCCTCGCCGCCCTCACCTGGCCCTCGCACAGGCTCCTGGCAGCGGGCCCCGGCTCTCGGTCACCAGCGTCACCTCCCATTTACCAAATCCGCAGCGGCGCCCAGCGGGCGGACAGCCTTCCCTGCTGACCTGGCGCGCCCACCCACGCCCTCGACTTTCCCCGCCCCGCAGCCCCGCGGCCCCTCGGCCTGGCAGTTTTCAGCTCGAGCGCGAGCCCAAACAGCGTTCCGTGTCGCCGGGCGGCCCGAGGCCGGCCAGAGGCGCTTCCCTGGCCCCGCGACTTCCCGCCCCAAGCTGCAGCTGGCTGTTGCTCCCGGCCCCTACGCGGCACTCACCTCCGGGCTGGGGGGCGCCCCCCGCGCGCTAGGCAGCGGCGGGCCCCGAGACGGCTCCGCGGCCCCCTGCGCCTGGGCCCCAGCGGCCTGAAGGTCCATGCCCCGCTGCCCGCGGCTCGTCGCCCTGGACGCCGTGGGCCACGTGACGCGCCTGCGCGGCTGCCCGCCGGAGGATCAGCCGCAGAAGTCCCAATCAGCCTGGGTGTGGGGGTCCCGGCCAAGAGGGCGGGGCGCGGCGGGGGGCGGGTCACGAGGAAGCGGGGGCGGGGCGGCGCAGGGGGCGGGGCGCGCGGCCTCGCGGAGCCCGCCCCTCCCTCCCAGCGCGAAATCTGAAACAATCTCGGAGACTGATTTTGGAAACTCCTCTCGGTGCATATCCTAAGGCTGGACGACTAGCTGCGTGTGAAACGCCAAGCGTACCCTACTCGGCCACTCGGGGTGTGCTCCAGCTTCAAAACCCCGCCTGGGTAAGACACATGAGCAACCTAGTGACCTCCATCTTGAGCTAATGATCATCTTTGAAGTTAATCCAGTAGAAACCAAGATAGATGATTAAGACACAAACTGCAATATGCAGTGGACACAGAATACAGGCCACGACGCTTACTCATAATAATCCTGAACCTTCGGGATTCCTGTATTTCCATGCTCAATGCCTGATACTCGACAACCTAATTATTTCCTATTTTGCCTCGAAAGGTGGCTTCTGGAGATAGGCAGGGCCTGAGCTGGGAACAGCCCAACTGGAAAGACAGCCTTCCCTGCCTTCCCCACAGTGCCTAACCTCTAATAACAAACCAGCTCAAGGCGTGCTAATCACGTCAGCATCAGGACATGAGAGCCTCTTTCTTCATCCCCCTCAAAGACTGTGTTGTTTGTACAACACAAAAGGCATTTGAAAAAATTTAGCATAAAACTGACAACACAATATTCGATATTATTTTTGTTCTATATGTAGATGTTCCTACACAGGAGTCACACATACACACACAAAATACCTCTGGGCATCAAAAATCGCCACAAAAGGTGCCTATAATCCCAGCTACTTGGGAGGCTTTGGCAGGGAGAACTGCTTGAACCCAAGAGGCAGAGGTTGCAATAAGATCACACCACTGCACTCCAGCCTGGACCACAGAGCAAGACTCTGTCTCAAAAAAAAAAAAAAAAAATCGTCACAAAAAAGGCTGGGGGTAAAATTATTTGCAACAAATGAGAAACAAGATATTAATATTCTGAGTATGTTTTTAAAAACTGTGGCCAGGCACAATGGCTCATGCCTATAATACCAGCACTTTGGGAGGTTGAGGTAGGAGGATTGCTTGAGCCCAACTGTTTAAGAGACCAGCCCTGGCAACACAGCAAGACCAGTCTCTACAAAAAAAATTTTAAATTAACCAGGCATGGTGGTGTGCACCTGTAGTCCCAGCTACTCAGGAGGCTAAGGTGGGAGGATCTCTTGAGCCCAGAAGTTAAGGCTGTAGTGAGCCATGATCACACCACTGCACTCTAGCCTAGGTGACAAAGCAAGAACTTGTCCAATTAAAAAAAAAAAAAATTAACTCATAAATTAGTAAGAAAAAAATTTTTTTAATAGTCTAAGGATGTAAAAAGATGAGAAACATAAAATACACTAACTTCACTAATATCAAAGAAAAGTATGGTAAAACAATGACATATCACATTTCACCTATAAAATGGTAAAAATAAAAGATATAATTACACCAGTACAGGTAAGGGTACTGACACTTTCATGTATTGCTTGAAAGAAGGAGCAAACCGGCAATACGTATCAATATTCTCTAAAAGCAATATCCTATGATTCAGTAATTCCACTGTCGGATGTCAATCTCCTAAGGAAATAGCCAGGGATGTGAACAAAGATTGACAAGAATCTTCATCAACAGCATTTATCTAATTTTTTAAAAAATTAGAAATGACAGTCCAGGCCGGGATCAGTGGCTCACGCCTGTAATCCCAACACTTTGGGAGGCCAAGGCGGGTGGATCATGAGGTCAGGAGTTCGCAACCAGCCTGGCCAATATGGTGAAACCCCCCCTCTACTAAAAATACAAAAATTAGCTGGGCGTGGTGGCGGGTGCCTGTAGTCCCACCCAGCTGCTCCGGAGGCTGAGCCAGAACCACTTGAACCCGGGAGGTGGAGGCTGCAGTGAGCCGAAATGGAGCCACTGCACTCCAGCCTGGATGACAGAGCAAGACTCCATCTCAAAAAAAAAAGACAGTCTAACCAGAGGATTAGTAAAATATATTATGGCTCATTTTTACAATGTAATGTTATGAATTCATTAAATGTTTTTAAGGCTATTTAATGACACAGAAAAACAATACTAAGTGAAACGTAACAGTAAGCTACACTGAAAGCTTCTCCAGTGACAGGATGCTTTTTTTTAACCACACTATTCTATTTCCTCCATATTTTCCAGAACAAATGCATACCACATATCTTTTATAATGAGAATAAACCAACAAAACTGTACTTTCTCCTTTTTTTTTTCCTTGAGAAGGAGTTTCGCTCTTCTTACCCAGGCTGGAGTAGCAATGGCATGATCTCAGCTCACTGCAACCTCCATCGCCCAGGTTCAAGCAATTCTCCTGCCTCAGCCTCCCAAGCAGCTGGGATTACAGGCGCCCACCACCACGTCTGGCTAATTTTTGTATTTTTAGTACAGACGGGGTTTCACCATGTTGGCCAGGCTAGTCTCAAACTCCTGACCTCATGTGATCCGCCTGCCTCAGCCTTCCCAAAGTGCTGGGATTACAGGCGTAAGCCACCATGCCTGCCCACTTTCTCCTTCATTTTAACTGGCTCTTAGGTCGAGAGTAGAGATACTCATGCTTGACCTGGGATAATTAAAAAAAAACCCAGTCGTATGCTTTCCATGTATTTTGGGAAACATTTAGGACCTGTGGAAGATCGGGCCTCAACATTAAATCAGCAGTTCTCTTTCCTGGAATCAGATTAGCACATCAAACTGAGCAGTATCGTGCGCCTATAATCCCAGCTACTCAGGAGTCTGAGGTGAGAAGGTCACTTCAGTCCAGGAGTTCAAGACCAGCCAGGGCAACAGAGCAAGACCCAGTCTCAATCATAAAAATTTTTTAATTTTTAAAAAAGATTTAACAAGTTAACATAAAATTAAAGTGTGTCTCAAACCCAGACAGCCATCTTGGCTGCCATCACTGAGCAAATTACAGAGGGACTCAATACAAATTTGCCCACAGGGCTTGCTTGCAATACTATTTCACAAAGCTGACTGTATTCTTCATCTTCACAAATGGCCAGTCTGATGCATAGCATGTTTAGCTACAAATGCCTCTGCTGACTCTCCCTGCAACATTTTCATCGCTCGCCAGTAGATCTGTCCACAGTTCTCAGGTCTACCAAGGGGGTGGTTCAATTCTTCTTTCATATAATCCATCCAAAGATCTTTAAAAAAAAAAAAAAACATACAATATACAATTAGATAACTGACAGAGTGTTATTAGGTAACCTTATTAAATATCAATTCAACTCAAGATTTCTAAGAAACTTAACTTCTCACTGTTACTTCCTTAGGACGCTTTAACAATACCTCTCTTAGCTTCTTCAAACTAAAGTATAGTGGCAGGTTTTGGTTTGTTTTTGTGTGTTTTTTTCTTTTTTCTTGTTTCTTTTTTGAGACAGGGTCTCACTGTGTTGCCCAGGCTAGAGTGTAGTGGCAGGAACATGGCTTACTACCGTCTCAACCTCCTGAGTTCAAGTGACCCTCCTGCCTCAGCCTCCAGGGCAGCTGGGAACACAGGCACACCACCACATTAGGCTAATTTTTTTATTTTTTGTAGAAACAGGGTTTCACTATATTGCCCATGCTAGTCTTGAACTCCTGGGCTCAAGCAATCCTTCTACCTTGGCCTTCCAAAGTGCTGGGATTACAGGCGTGAGCCACTGCACCTCATCAGTTTTGTTTTTCTGTTTTTTGTTTTTTTTGCCAGTAGAAAACCTTCACATCAATCATAAAAGTCTGTTTTATTCAATGAACTCAAAAATACTAAACTTTTTGGCTAGGCACAGTGGTTCACACCTGTAATCCCGGCACTTTGGGAGGCCAAGGCAGGCGGATCACCTGAGGTCAAGAGTTCAAGACCAGCCTAGCCAGCAAGGCGAAACTCCATCTCGACTGAAAATACAAAAATTAGCCGAGCATGGTGGCATGCGTGCCTGTACTCCCAGCTACTTGGGAGGCTGAGGCACGAGAATCGCTTGAATCTGGGAGGCAGAGATTGCAGTGAGCCAAGATTGCGCCACTGCACTCCAGCCTGGGTGACAGAGTAAGACTCTGTCTCAAAACAAAATAAAAATAAACAAATCAATGTTTATGAGTTCATAAAGTCCACAGATTTTACATGACATACCTATACCCAGAAGTATGTTGTACAAGTCCTACAAATGAGGGCAATGTGGAGACAGTCAACAACAGACGCCAATTAGCATCTCACGTTTACCCCTTTCATGTAACTCTAAATACATTTCTTTTAAGAAAACAAAACCATGCAAACCTTTCTCTAATCCAGAGGGGGTGTTTTTGGTTTTTGTTTTTGAGACAGGGTCTCATTGTATTGCCCAGGCTGGAGTACAGTGGTGGCATCACAGTCATTGCAGCCTCAACATCCTGGGGCCCAAACAATCCTCGCACCTCAGCCTGCTGTGTAGCTGGGACCACAGGCATGCACCACCATACCCAGTTACTTTTTTTTTTTTATTGTTTGTAGAGATGGGGATCTAAATATGTTGCCCAGGCTGGTCTCAGACTCCTGAGAAATCCAGGGTTCTTAACAGACGACCCATGGACCCCTGAACTTATGATCTTGAAATGATAAAAATTAGTATACACAAAGCAACTGAGGAGGCAGAGGAAGGAAACAAGTTTTATTTTAAAAGAGGGTTATGATGCAAAAAAAAAAACTAAGAAACAGTTTTGTTTGTTTGTTTTTGAGACAGAGTTTCACTGTTGTTGCCCAGGCTGGAGTACAATGGCACAATCTCAGCTCACTGCAACCTCCGTCTCCCAGGCTCAAGCGATCCTCCTGCCTCAGCCTCCCAGGCTGGGATTACAGGTGTGCACCACCATGTCCAGCTAATTTTTATTTTAGTAGAGACGGGGTTTCACCATATTGGCCAGGCTGGTCTCGAACTCCTGACCTCAGGTGATCCGCCTGCCTTGGCCTCCCAAAGTGCTGGGATTACAGGCATGAGCCACTGTGCTCAGCCAAGAAACACTGTTCTAACCATACTAATTGGTCACAAGTTAAGGGTTTACTTACCAGAATCTGCGGATCCAAACTCTCTCAAAGCTCTCTCATAATATTCTCTTATGTTCGCCATATTGCAGGATTCCTGACAAAGATAGACAATCTTGCCTCAAAAGCCTGATTTATAACATAACAAATTCATTCCAACCATATTGTTAAGCAGCTATTGTTTGTCAGGTATTTGAAGAGGAAGAGTTTAACATGAACACAACTTGGCTTTCAACTTTTCCAGGAAAAAATCAAAGCCTCTCAACAGAGTGAAGTACATATGTAAAACATAAAAGCACTTTGCTGTAGTAGCATGGAGAAAAGTGCTATTAGAAAAAAGTGGGGGACATGGGCAGCTGCACAGAAAACAGTATTTGAAAGTCTTGAGGAATGAGTGGGAATTAAATAAAGAAACAGTGAAGGTTCTATTCGCTTTGAGTAAGGATTTCTTCCTTTTGAATATCTGGGCTCTGGTACTTATTTGTTATATGCACCTTAAAATCAATACTAGTTATATGACCTTCCGCAAGTTTTTGAATCCTTTGACCTTAAACATTTCCTCACCTATAAAACAAGCATAATATCTCTTAGCACAACTATAAGTATTAGATTAAAATGCTGATGAATTGTGTACCTAGCAGAATAGCTGTAACTAACTTTACAACCAAAAACTGCTCATTCTCCACCTATTTTTAAAAATGTATTCTTGCCGGGCACGGTGGCTCACACCTGTAATCCCAGCACTTTGGGAGGCCGAGGCAGGTGGATCACGAGGTCAGGAGATCGAGACCATCCTGGCTACAACAGTGAAACCCCGTCTCTACTAAAAATACAAAAAATTAGCCAGGTGTGGTGGCGGGTGCCTGTAGTCCCAGCTACTCAGGAGGCTGAGGCAGGAGAACAGCGTGAACCTAGGAGGCGGAGCTTGCAGTGAGCCAAGATTGCGCCACTGCACTCCAGCCTGGGCGACAGAGCGAGACTCTGTCTCAAAAAAAAAAAAGTATTCTTGCCGGGCGCAGTGGCTCATGCCTGTAATCCCAGTACTTTGGGAGGCCGAGGCGGGCAGATCACAAGGTCAGGAGTTGAGACCAGCCTGGCCAACATGGTGAAACCAGTCTCTACTAAAAATACAAAAATTAGGGCCAGGCGCGGTGGCTCACACCTGTAATCCCAGCACTTTGGGAGGCCGAGGCAGGTGGATCACAAGGTCAGGAGTTCAAGACCAGCCTGGTCAACATGGTGAAACCCTGTCCCTACTAAAAATACAAAAATTAGCCAGGCATGGTGGTGCATGCCTGTAATCCTAGCTACTCAGGAGGCTGAGGCAGGAGAATTGCTTGAAACTGGGAAGCGGAGGTTGCAGTGAGCCAAGAGTCCAGCCTGGGCGACAGAGTGAGACTCCGTCTAAAAAAAAAAAAGAAAAAATTAGCCAGGTGCAGTGGCAGGGGCCTGTAATCCCAGCTACTCGGGAGGCTGAGACAGGAGAATCGCTTGAACCTGGAAGGCGGAGGTTGCAGTGAGCCAAGATCGCGCCACTGCACTCCAGCCTGGGCAACAGACAGCAAGACTCTGTCTCAAAAAAAAAAAAGTCAGTTTAACCTCATATTTTAGACATGCATGAAAAACAGAATCACACCTGTTTAATGGCTCATATGTGCACGGCATTATGCAACGTCCTTTCTATCCAGTATCCCATTTGGCCTTACAACTCTCATACCCCTGAAACAGGTATAATGACCTCCTTTACAGATGAGGATGGGAAGCTTAGAATTAAGTGACTTGCTCAAGGCACATAACTATCATGTTATAAATCCAAAGCCTGGCTATTACATATTAGGCTAGACTATCTCCTATACTATAAAACTGTTATATACTGTATAAAACTGTTATATACTGTAGAATAAGAACAGATACTTGGCTTGCCGGGCATGGTGGCTCACACCTGTAATCCCAGAACTTTGGGAGGCTGAGGGGAGCGGATCACCTAAAGTCAGGAGTTTGAGACCAGCCTGGCCAACATGGCAAAACCCCGTCTCTATTGAAAATACAGAAATTAGCCAGGCGTGGCGGCCCGTGCCTGTAATCCCAGCTACTCGGGAGGGTGTGGCAGGAGAATCACTTGAACCCAGGATGCAGAGTTTGCAGTGAGCCGAGATCACACCACTGCACTCCAGCCTGGGCAACAGAGTAAGACTCTATCTCAAAAAAAAAAAAAAAAAAAAAAAGTAACATCTAAGTTCTCTATTCCCCAAATATATACTTTCTCTTTGCTTGATTACCATTCTTAAACCAGCTCTATGGAAAAGGGATTAGACCAAGGGATCAGAAATTTATACTGTGTTATAATGAGAGCTTTTTACATAACAAAACATTCCCGGGCCAGGCACGGTGGCTCACGCCTGTAATCCCAACACTTTGGGAGTCTGAGGTGGGCACATCACAAGGTCAACAGATAGAGACCATCCTGGCCAACATGGTAAAACCCCATCTCTACTAAAAATACAAAAATTGGCTGGGCATGGTGGCGTGCACCTGTAGTCCCAGCTACTCAGGAGGCTGAGGCAGGAGAACCACTTGAACCTGGGAGATGGAGGTTGCAGTGAGCCAAGATCACGCCACTGCACTCCAGCCTGGCAACAGAGCGAGACTCTGCCTCAAAAAAAAAACCAGAAAACAAAAAACAGTCTGATAGATTAGTAACCACTAATCCATTTTCCCAGACAAGAAATGCTGAAACAGAACACTTACTTGCTCCTTTTCAAACTGAATCATTTTCCTGAAAAAGTCAACTGAAAATGGTCGGCTCTCCTGTAAACTAAAAAGGAAGGAGAAAACGTTATCTTCAATAATGACAAAAAGCCTCTTACATCTCATAACTGTAAATACCGAGACCAGTGACTCCACAACACATGGTTTAATAAAGACTTGACTTCAAATCAATGCAAGGACTTGACCTGATGGCCAGTCATTCTCACGATTCTATGACCACTAATGACTTTCTCTTCATACCCAGTTCTTAGTTTTTGTTTTGTTTTGTTTTGTTTTTTGAGACAGGGTCTCACTTTGTCACCCAGGCTGGAGTGCAGTATTGCAATCATAGCTCACTGCAGCCCTGAATTCCCAGGCTCACGCAATCCTCCTGCCTTAGCCTGTAGAGTAACTGTGACTACAGGCATACACAACCACACATAGCTTATTTTTGACATGTTTTATAGAGAAGAGGTCTCACTAGGTTTCTCAGGCTAGTCTCGAACTCCCGGGCCCAAGCAATCCTCCCACCTTAGCCTTCCAAAGTGCTAGGATTACAGGCGTGCGCCACCATGCCTGGTTTAATTTTCTTACTGTACTCTTCTTTCTCAATTGTAGAGTTTTCAAGTTCCCTCAACTACATGTCAAAGTCTTTTGGGAAATCAGTAATTCCATTTCTAGGAATATATTCTAAGGAAATGATTTCTAATATGGACAAATATTTGTGCAGAAATATTCATCAAAACAGTATTACTGTGGCCAAAAAAGTTATACTGCATCCATGGCCGGGCACGGTGGCTCACACCTGTAATCCCAGCACTTTGGGAGGCCAAGGCGGGTGGATCACCTGAGGTCAGGAGTTCAAGACCAGCCTGACCAACATGGTGAAACCCTGCCTCTACTAAAAATATAAAAATTAGCTGGGCGTGGTGGTGGGCACCTATAATCCCATCTACTTGGGAGGCTCAGGCAGGAGAATCACTTGAACCTGGGAGGCGGAGGTTGCAGGGAGCCAAGATCAAGCCACTGCACTCCAACCTGGGTGACAGAGAGACTCCATCTCAAAAAACAAAAAGCTGTACTGCATCCACAGAGTGGTATATCATACAGCTTTCTCTTTTATTTTTTCCTTTTAGACAAAGTCTCCCTCTGTCACCCAGGCTGGAGTACAGTGCTGAGATCATGACTCACTGCGGCCTAGAATTCCTGGGCTCAAGCAATACTTCCACCTCAGCCTCCGGAATAGCTGAGACCATAGGTGCAAACTGCATCTGGCTAACTGTTTTTCATTTTTAGTAGAGAAAGGGTCTCGCTATGTTGCCCAGGCTGGTCTTCAACTCCTGGGCCCAAGCAATCCTCCCACCTCAGCCTTGGCTTGCCAGAGTTCTGGGATTACAGGAATGGCATGAGCCACCACGCCTGGCCTCTTTATTTTTTTTTATTTTTTGAGACAGGCTCTCCCTCTGTTGCCCAGGCTGGAGTGTGGTGGCACAATCATAGCTCACTGCAGACTCAAACTCCTGGACTCAAGCAATTCTCCCACCTCAGCCTCCTAAAGCACTGGGATTACAGGTGTGAGCCACAGTGACTGGCCCATCAGCCATGTATTGTTTTAATTTCAACTTTTATTTTAGATTCAGGGGAGTACATGTGCAGGTTTGTTATGTGGGTATATTGCGTGACACTGAGGTTTGGGATAGACTGACTCTGTTACCTGGGTAAGGAGCATAGTAATCGATAGGTAGCTTTTCAGCCCTTTCCTCTGTTCCTCCTACCCTCCATCCCCCCATCCTGTAGTGTCTACTATTTCTGTCTTTATATCCACGTGTACCCAATGTTTAGCTATAATTGCAAGTGAGAACATGTGGTATTTGGTTTTCTGTTCCTGTGATAACTTGCTGAGGACAATGACCTCCAGCTGTATCCATGCTACTGCCAAGAACATGATTTTGTTGTTCTTTATGGCTGCATAGTATTCCACAGAGTATATTTACCACGTTTTTTTCCAATCAACTGTTGATAAGCACCTAGGTTGATTCCGTGTCCTTACTATTGTGAATAGTGCTGTGATGAACATATGAGTACATGTCTTTTTGGTAGAATTATTTGTTTTCCTTTGGGTATATACCTAGTAATGGGATTGCTGAGATAAATGGTAGATCTGTTTTAAGTTCTTCCAGAAATCTCCAGCTGATTTCCACAGTGGCTGAACTAATTGACATTCCCACCAACAGTATATAAGATTTACCTTGCAGCCTTGCCAATATCTATAATTTTATGACTTTTTAATAGCCATTCTGACTAGTGAGATGGTATCTCGTGGTTTTGATTTGCATTTCTCTAAAGGTTAGTCATCTTGAACATTTTTTCACATGTATGCTGGCTGCCTTCAATACAGCTATTATGTTTGTTTTGTTTTGGGCTGTTTTTGTTGTTGTTGTTGTTTTGGTTTTTGTTTTTTTTTGAGATGAAGTCTCGCTCTGTCGCCCAGGCTGGAGTGCAGTGGCGCAATCTCGGCTCACTGCAAGCTCCGCCTCCCAGGTTCACGCCATTCTCCTGCCTCAGCCTCCCAAGTAGCTGGGACTACAGGCGCCCACCACCACATCCGACTAATTTTTTTTGTATTTTTAGTAGAGATAGGGTTTCACCGTATTAGCCGGGATGGTCTTGATCTCCTGACCTCGTGATCCGTCCACCTCGACCTCCCAAAGTGCTGGGATTACAGGCATGAGCCACCGCGCCTGGCCTGTTTTTGTTTTGAGACAGGGTCTCACTCTGTCACCAAGGCTGGTGTATACTAGCACAAACATGGCTCACTACAGCCTCAACCACCTGGACTCAAGTGATCCTCCGACTTCAGCTTCCCAAGTAGCTAAAATCACAGGCACATGCCATGCCATCCAACTTTTTTTAAGGTTTTTTTTTTTTTTTTTTTTGAGATGGAGTCTCACTCTGTCGCTGAGGCTGGAGTGCAGTGGTGCGATCTCAGCTCACTGAAAGCTCCGCCTCCCAGGTTCACGCCATGCTCTTGCCTCAGCCTCTCGAGTAAGTAGCTGGGAATACAGGCGCCTGCCACCACGCCCAGCTAATTTTTTGTATTTGTTTTAGTAGAGACGGGGTTTCATCGTGTTAGCCAGGATGGTCTCGAACTCCTGACCTTGTGATCCACCCGCCTCGGCCTCCTAAAGTGCTAGGATTACAGGCGTGAGCCACCGCGCCTGGCCTTTTAACTTTTAATAGAAATGAAGTCTCGTTGTGTTGCCCACGCTCGTCTCAAATGCTTGGGCTCAAGCAATCCTCTTGTCTCAGTCTCCCAAAATCCTGAGATTACAAGCCTTGAACCACTGTGCCCAGCTCATATAGCTATGTCTAATAAATTATGTTTATAAAGAATTTTTGGCTGGGCACGGTGCCTCACACCTACAATCCCAGCCCTTTGGGAGGCCAAGGCAGGAAGATCACTGGAAGCCATAAGGTCAAGATCAGTTTAAGCAACAAGGCGAGACCCTGACTCTACAAAAAAATTTAAGAATTAGCGGGGCATGGCCAGGCATGGTAGCTCATGCCTGTAATCCCAGCACTTTGGGAGGCTGAGCTGGGCAGATTGCTTGGGCCCAGGATTTCAAGACCAGCCTGGGCAACACAGTGAAACCCCATCTCTACTAAAAATAAAAAAATTACCTGGGTGTGGTGGCGCACACCTGTAGGCCCAGCTACTTGGGAAGCTAAGGCACAAGAATCACTTGAACCAGGAAGGCAGAGTTTGCAGTAAGCCAAGATGGCGCCACTACACTCAGCCTGGGCAACAGAGCAAGACTCTGTCTCAAAGAAAAAAAAAATATTTAGGCCGGGCACAGTGGCTCACACCTGTAATCCCAACACTTTGGGAGGCCGAGGCGGGCAGGTCACCAGAGGTCAGGAGTTCAAGACCAGCCTGGCCAACATGGCAAAAACCCTTATCTACTAAAAATATAAAAAATTAGCCAGGCGTCGTGGCACATGCCTGTAATCCCAGCTACTCAGGAGGCTGAGGCAGGAGAATCGCTTGAACCCGGGAGGCAGAAGTTGCAGTGAGCTGAGACTGTACCACTGCACTCCAGCCTGGGCAACACAGTGAGGCTCCATCTCAAAAAAAAAAAAAAAAAAAATTTTTTTTAAATCATAAATAAAATTACAGTTATACTATAATCTCAACTACATAAAAACAAATTTTAAAATTATATGTTAACAGTAATTTTTCCTTTGATGATGTAATAAATTATCATGGTTACGTTTTCCCCCACCACAATGAACTGCTTTTATTGTTCAAAAAAAAGAAAAAGAAGGCCAGACATGGTGGCTTACATTTAGAATACTAGCACTTTGGGAGGCTGAGGCAGGAGGACTGCTTGAGCCCAGGAGTTCGAGACCAGGCTGAACAATGCTGTGAGACTCAGTCTCTACAAAAAAAAAAAATGTTTTAAGTTAGCTGGACATGGTGGTACATGCCTGTAGACCCAGACATTTGGGAGGTTGAGGTGGGAGGGCTGCTTAAGCCCAGAAGGTCAAGGCTTCGGTGAGCCATGATTGTGCCACTACACTCTAACCTGGGTGACAGAGCGAGAACCTGTCTCAAAAAAGAAAAGGAAACATTACTTTTTGAAAAAGTTCATTGGAGGCCAAATGCACCGGCTCAAGCCTGTAATCCCAGCACTTTGAGAGGCCAAGACAACCAAATCACTTCAGCAGTTCGAGACCAGCCTGGCCAACATGATGAAACCCTGTCTCTACTAAATTACAAAATTAGCCAGGCGTGGTGTCGCACATCTGTAATCCCAGCTACTCAGGAGGCTAAGGTGGGAGAATCACTTAAACCCAGGAAGTGGACATTGCAGTGAGCTAAGATCTCACCACTGTACTCCAGCCTGGGTGACAAGAGTGAAACTGTCTCAAAAAAACAAAACAAAAAAAAAGGGAAAATGAAACAGTGTATTGGGTCAGGTGTGGTGCTTCATGCCTGTAATCCCTGCACTTTGGGAGGCTGAGGCGGGCAGATCACCTGAGGTTAGGAGTTTGAGACCAGCCTGGCCAACATGGTGAAACCTTGTCTTTAAAATCTAAAATGTAAAAATTAGACAGGCATGGTGGCAGGCGCCTGTAATCCTAGCTACTCGGGAAGCCGAGGCAGGAGAATCACTTGAACGCAGGAGGCGGAGACTGCAGTGAGCCGAGATTGTGCCACTGCACTCCAGCCTGGGCAACAGAGCAAGACTCCATCTTAAAAAAAAAGATTAAAAAAAAAAAAGAAAAAGTGTATTGGATTACTCCCTTAGATGCTATTTGTGATTCAAATAATCTGGGTATCAGCGGCTGAGTATGGGGTAGAGGGACTAGTAACAACTATGAACGTCTGTGAGTACCTTTTAAACACAGCTCTGGCCTTTTTGTAGCCACCACTTCGATAAGCCCAATCCAGATACTTATTCTTCAGGGTTACAGAGTCAGCACCTATGACAGCTAAGAGAGCTTTCTACAATTTAAAAGAAAAAAGAAAGAAGCTATGTGAGAAAACTTATAGATATCAAAACAGATTTTCCCAGAACCACCTGAGGCCACTCCGTAGTGCTTTAGGCGCACCTGCAACACTAGAGCTGACCAATCAGGGCACCTTCTGCCATTCCCCATACCACAAGACTTGGAACACGGAGCCTGTACCTTAAAGACTGCCTCAGTGTCTTCTTGGCTTTTGGCACCTTCACTCCACTCTGCCCAGGAAATCCACAATGGCAGACAAACCTACTCCCAGTTTAAAAAATGTTAGTTAGAGAACAGCATATAACAAAACATCGCATGTACCCTACAAATATGTAAAATATTATGTATCAATTTTTTTATGCTATAAAATGACAGTTTAGTCCTATGCTCTGAAAACTACTTAAAAAGGCAGGTTCCTCCTAAGATAATCAACATGTAAAATAGGGATTCATTCCCAAACAGTCCTCATTATGACAGAATTCTCATTGCCCAGCAGGAATGGCACTCCAGAACACAGCCAGCCTTCTGACCAAGTCACTCAGAGCAACACTCTTCTGTGAATTCTAGCTCCTTTCTATTGGGAAATATTTCATGTAGTTATCATCAATCATCTTTTAGTTAAGTAAGCAATTAGCAGCCCACACAGTTTGACCCACAGCTACCCAGGTCATGTCTCTGCTGTCTAAGACCCACAACACAAGAACTAATTAATCTAGGCTGAACTATCTGATCTTCATTCATGTCCCAGAGGTACATACAAATAAGCAGCAAAGGCCAGGCATGGTGGCGCACATTTGTAATCCCAGCACTTTAAAGACGGAGGCAGGCGGATCACTTGAGGCCAGGAGTTCAAGACCAGCCTGGCCAACATGGCAAAACCCTGTCTCTACTAAAAATACAAAAATTAGCTGGGCATGGTGGTAGGCACTTCTAATCCCAGCTACTTGGGAGGCTGAGACAGGAGAATCGCTTGAACCTGGGAGGTGGAGGTTGCAGTGAGCCAAGTTTGCACCACTGCACTCCAGCCTGGGCAACAGAACAAGACTTCATCTCAAAAAAAAGGAAAAAACACCACCAAATGAGCAGTAGTTTTTTTCCTACTTTATCTTCTGGAATACGTTTTACCTACTAATATAAAAAATGCACTGCAAAGTGAATCTGGCCATACGCCGTGGCTCACGCCTGTAATCTCAGCACTTTGGGAGGCCAAGGTGGGCAGATCACTTGAGGCTAGGAGTTCCAGACCAGCCTGGCCAACATGGAGAAATCCTGTCTCTACTAAAATAGAAAATATTAGTCGGGTGTGATGGCGTGCGCCTGTAGTCCCAGCTACTCGGGAGGCTGAGGCAGGAGAATTGCCTGAACCCGGGAGGCAGAGACTGCAGTGAGCTGAGATCACGCCACTGCACTCCAGCCTGGACAACAGAGCGAGACTCCATCTTAAAAAAAAAAAAAAAAAAAAAAAAAAAAGTTGGGCTTATATTCAGTAAGTGACATTAGTATTCTACTGGTATTTCTAACTTTATAAGATATCTAAATAGAATAGGAAGTTTTATATAATTTGGTTAACTTTCAAATAAAGGATATTAAATAGAAGCAAATTCTTCTACTCTTAACCTATGAACCATCACCACTTAACAGCAAATGCCACTCTAGAGTGGGCTCTCAATAGACAAGTACATTCCAAATGAGCCTTGGCTAGTCTTAAAAGGTTTCCCAAATATAATGAATACAAAAGATGCAGCTCACTGACCTGGGGTTTCAGGTGCACAAAGGCTTCTTCAAAAAGCATGGCTACGTCAGGGCTCTTTGACTCGATCAGCACCCGCAGCTTCAGCTGCCACATTGTCCCAGAGTCTCTAAACAATTCAGTTCCAGCTACTGCCACTTCCAGAGCTTCCCTCAGGAAGTTATGACACAGCAACGAAACAATCTAGACAAGATGAAGGATGACTGCAAAATTAATTACTGAAACCCAAACAATCTATGTAAATGTAAATCTATGCCTCATTTGAGGCAAGAATTTCACCAACCTTTCCACTACAATTTAAAATAAAAAACAGGCCGGGTGTGGTGGCTCACACCTGTAACCCCAGCACTTTGGGAGGCCAAGGCAGGCAGATCACGAGCTCAGGAGATCAAGACCATCCTGGCCAACATGGTGAAACCCCGTCTCTACTAAAAATACAAAAATTAGCTGGGTGTGGCGGTATGCATCTGTAATCCCAGCTACTCGGAAGGCTGAGGCAGAAGAATCGCTTGAACCCAGGAGGCAGAGATTGCAGTGAGCCGAGATCACACCACTGCACTCCAACCTCGGCGACAGAGCAAGACTCCATCTCAAAAAAAAAAAAAAAAAAAGAAATGTGCTATGTGATAATTTATAGGTATCAAAACAAATTTTCCATGGCTGTTAAACAGGCACAAAGTCAACAATTTAGAATTTCTCCTATTTTCACTGCTCCTACCCATGAGGGTTATCCAAAAACAGGGAAGACGTAAAAACCAGAGAACCTAAAGAATTTAGACTGTAAGTTAGGTTTTTTTGTTTTTGTTTTTCTTTTTTTTGGAGACAGAGTTTTGCTCTGTAACCCAGCCTGGAGTACAGTGGCGCAATGACCTCGGCTCACTGCAACCTCCGCCTCCCAGGTTCAAGCAATTCTCCTGCCTCAGCCTCCCGAGTAGCTGGGACAACAGGTGCCCATTGCCACACCTGGCTAATTTTTTGTATTTTAGTAGAAATGGGGTTTCACCATGTTGGCCAGGCTGGTCTTAAACTCCTGACCTCAGATGATCCACCCACCTCAGCCTCCCAAAGTGCTGGGATTACAGGCGTGAGCCACCACGCCCGGCGTATAAGTTTTTAATAAAACAGTTCACAGCCAGGCGCGGAGGCTCACGCCTGTAATCCCAGCACTTTGGGAGGCTGAGGCAGGCAGATCACCTAAGGTCGGGAGTTCAAGACCAGCCTGACCAACATGGAGAAACCCTGTCACTACTAAAAATACAAAATTAGCCAGGCGTGGTGGTGCATGCTTGTAATTCCAGCTACTCGGGAGGCTGAGTCAGGAGAATCGCTTGAACCCAGAAGGCGGAGGTTGAGGTGAGCCAAGATCATGCCATTGCACTCCAGCCTGGGCAACAAGAGCAAAACTCCATCTCAAAAAAATAATAAATAAAAACAAAACAAAACAGTTCACTATGCCAGAACACATGCTCACCAAATAGAGAATGAAAATTAACAAATAGGCTGGGCTCAGTGGCTCACGCCTGTAATCCCAGCACTTTGGGAGGCCAAGGCAGGCAGATCACCTGAGGTCAAGAGCTCGAGACCAGCTTAGCCAACATGGTGAAACCTTGTTTCTACTAAAAATACAAAAATTAGCTAGGTGTGTTGGTACACGCCTGTAATCCCAGCTACTTGGGAGGATGAGTTGGGAGAATCACTTAAACCTGGGAGGAGGAAGTTGCAGTGGGCCAAGATCATGCCACTACACTCCAGGCTGGGTGACAGAGCAAAACTCTGTCTCCAAAAAAATTTTAAAAATCAGTAAACACAAAATCAGTATTTGTGGAGTGTCAAGGAAACAGGTATATTCATTCAAACAGAGTTGGACACAACATAAACTAATGCAATTTTTCTGAAATTCAATTTGACAGTTTGTAGCAAGAGTCATGAAAGTGCTCAACGCTTCAATCTGGGACTTTTACATTAACAAATATGGGCCAAAAAATACATGAATGAAAGGAAATCTTACCTGTTCAAAATGCTTATATCTACATTATTTGAAAAAGAGGAAAAAAAAACCTAAAACCAATCCAATTGTACAAATTTGTGAAAAATTAAATGATAGTATATAATCAGTACATTCAGCAAGCATTTTTATTGTACACTATATATGCTAGATTCAATAGTGAGCAAATCAGGTGCATTCCCTACCACCCATAGAGCCTCCAGTCTAAGAGACGAAATGGTTTGATATGTTTCTTCTGACAGAAGATGAATCATCTAGGCTAGGCACAGTGGCTCACGCCTGAAAGACCAAGTTAGAAAGCCAGGCACGGCCAGGAGCAGTGGATCACGCCTGTAATCTCAGCACTTTGGGAGGCTGAGGCAGTCAGATCGCTTGAGGTCAGGAGCTCAAGACCAGCCTGGCCAACATAGTGAAACTCCGTCCCTACTAAAAATACAAAAATTTGGCCAGGCGTGATGGCTCATGCCTTAGTCCCAGCACTTTGGGAGGCCGAGGCAGGCGGATCACTTGAGGTCAGGAGTTAGAGACCAGCCCAGCCAAGATAGTGAAACCCCGTCTCTACCAAAAATACAAAAATTAGCTGGGCGTGGTGGCATGCACCTGTGATCCCAGCTACTTGGGAGGCTAAGGCACAAGAATCACTTGAACCCAAGAGGTAGAGGATGCAGTGAGCTGAGATTGCACCACTGCGCTCCAGCCTGGGCAACAGAGTGAGACTCCATCTCAAAAAAAAAAAAAAAGGAATGGGTGGACAAACAAAATAAACCCAAATCACGACTCTTGTTCTAAGTGTTTTTCACTATATAATATTCCTCCCTTTGCTAGTACAGATTTCATTTTTTGCATATGCCAAATATTGGCAAACACATATAAACACACTTCACATACCAAACTCCCAAGTGGCCTTCATCTTAAGACTATATATATTTAAAACATGACTCTGGCACAAAACAACTGGAATAAGGTATTTGTAACTGGCACAGAATATTTTCTCCATGTTCTTACCAGCTGCTTGTATTGGCATTCTGACAGAAGCTTCAGTTCATGTGCCTTCCTGAATACAGTCATGGTTCTTTCCAACCTCTGAAAACAGAAAAATCCCTCAGTTCATTACAAAGATCCCAGCAGGGGCCTCTGGCCTCTGACATGAACAAAAGCAGTTCTGCCCATTTCTTAAAATTCAAAGAAGCTGACTTGCTCCTGCATGGTGGTTTCACTTATGAATAGATGCAAAGGGCAGCTGCACCAAACAGAGCCCAGTTACACGAGAGCCCCTCCTAACCTGGCGGCAAACCAGACTCAGACCTTTAGAATGACACGTCGCCCACAAGGAGAGAGAGAGTGGCTGAGCATAAAAGTTCTCAGAAACTGTGCCAGACACCAAAAGAGCTGTGCTTCTGTTCTTTCAGAAGGCAGTCACTATCTAGTCAACCACTGTAACCATGTAACAACCTCACCTTCCCTCTAAGGAACCCACTATTTGACTTCTTAGTAAATCTTTCCAAGCAAAAGGTGATGTAACACTTCCACATGGCCTCTGGAAAAGTCAGAAAGATTGTATTGATCAGATCACTTAGTTCAACATTCATCACATCAAAGTTATTAAAAGAGAAGGAAAAAAACAGTCATCATACATCTTTTCTTCAAGGGGAAAACTCCTCTGAAGAAGAGTTTAAATCAGCCTGATTTTAAAAAGTGTTACGCTGACTACAGCCAATCAAACACCTCAAATATTGGGGGAAAACAACTGAGTAACAGCTTAAATATAAAAATTGAAAGCCTTATCCAGGTTATATACCCCCTCTGCCTTTATTCTATATTATTACAAAATAAAAATTAACTCACTTTCCAAAGATAATTAAGGGCGGGGCAGTGGTTCACATCTGTAATCCCATCACTTTGGAAGGCTGAGGCAGGCGGATCACCTGAAGTCAGGAGTTCAAGACCAGCCTGGCCAACGTGGTGAACCCTCATCTCTACTAAAAATACAAAAATCCGTGGGGCATGGTGGCATGCACCTGTATTCCCAGCTACTCGGGAGGCTGAGGCAGGAGAATTGCTTAAACCTGGGAGGAAGAGGTTGTAGTAACCCGAGATCGTGTCACTGTACTCCAGCCTGGGCAACAGAGTGAGACTCTGTCTCAAAAAGAAAAAAAAAAAAGATAATTAAGGACGTCAGTAATCCTAGCAAATTGGAAGGCCGAGGCATGCAGATCACTTGATTCCAGCAGTTCAAGACCAGCCTGGGCAACATGGCGAAACTTCATCTCTACAAAAAATACATTAAAATTGGCCTGGCATGGTGGCATGCGCCTGTAGACCCAACTACTCAGGGGGTTGAGGCGGGAGGATTGCTTCAACCCAGGAGGCAGAGGTTGGAGTGAGCTGAAATTCCGCCACTGCACACAATTGTGTGCAAAATTGTGTCACCTGCTGGGTGACACAGCAGGATCCTGTCTCAAAAAAACACAAAGATAATTAAGAAATAATAATTAAAGAATCTTAGGAATTATTTCCTAAGTTTCCCCCAAAATAAATGAACATAAATACCACTACTATGGAGGAAGGTCATAAAAGCTCCATCACCATCAGAGAAAGACCAAGTTAGAAAGCCAAGACCAAGTTAGAAAGCCAGGCACCGCCAAATGCGGTGGCTCATGCGTGTAATCTCAGCACTTTAGGAGGCCAAAGTGGGCAAACCACCTGAGGTCAGGAGTTCAAGACCAGCCTGGCCAACATGGTGAAACTCTGTCTGTACTAAAAATACAAAAATTAGCCAGGCATCGTGGCACACGCCTGTAATCCCAGCTACTCAGGAGGATGAGGCAGGAGAATCACTTGAACCCGGGAGGTGGAGGTTGCAGTGAGCCGAGATCACGCCATTGCACTCCAGCCTGGGCAACAGAGTGAGACTCTGTCTCAAAAAAAAACAAAAACAAAAAAAAACAAAAAAAACCCAGGCACGGTGGCTCACACCTGTAATCCTGTAACCCTAGCACTTTGGGAGACCAAGGCAAGTGGATCGCCTGAGCTCAGGAGTTCAAGACCAGTCTGGGCAACACAGTGAAACCCCGTCTCTACTAAAATACAAAAAAATTAGCTGAGCATGGTGGCGGGCACCTGTAGTCCCAGCTATTTGGGAGGCTGAGGCAGGAGAATTCCTTCAACCCGGGACGTGGAGGTTGCAGTGAGCCGAAATCGAGCCACTGAACTCCAGCCTGGGTGACAGAACAAGACTCTGCCTCCCAAAAAAAAAAAAAAAAAAGCAAGCCAGGCACATCGTAAACTATGTTACAGAGACATCCCCAATATTGATTTTGGCAATGGGAATGGGAGCTTAAGTTTCACACTCAGGGATACTATTCCTTCTATATCACACCATGGTTTGGTGAAGTTCACCTGTTGGCAGAGTCTTCACTGCCTCTTCATATACAGCATAGCACCTCTCCTCCTTCCGGCCGACCTCCACTGCTTTGGCTTGTTTTGTTGTAGGCTGCTCTTCTGTCTGTGACTCAATCTCTAATTCTCGCCTTGCCACATAATCCCAAGTGAGAGGATCATCTGTGTGTAGAGCCTGAAGGCTGAAAAATACAATTTACTGGTATCTATCCCACAACAAGAAACTAACTCAGAATATCAGAGAAACAGTTACCTGTGCTTAAAAAATCTACACAGGACATCCCTGTAACAACTGCAGTACCATAAAAACTATTTCCCAGGCCGGGCCCGGTGGCTCACACCACTGGGAGACCAGCACTTTGGGAGTCTGAGGTGGGTGGATCACCTGAGGTCGGGAGTTCGAGACCAGCCTGACCAATATGGTGAAACCCCATCTCTACTAAAAATACAAAAATAAGCCAGGCATGATGGCATCTGACTGTAGTCCCAGCTACTAGAGAGGCTGAGACAGGAGAATTGCTTGAACCCAGGAGGCAGAAGTAGCAGTGAGTCGAGATCGCATCACTCCAGCATGGGCAACGGAGCGAAACTCTGTCTCAAAAAAAAAAAAAAAAAAAAAAAAAAAAAACTATTTCCCAACAGGCTCTCCAGAATATCTTCACTAATTGTAGAAATTTTGTCAATGGATCAGAGTTGTCCCACTTTTTCACTTTTTTTTTTTTGAGCCAGAATCTCACTGTCACCAAGGCTGGAGTGCAGTGGCGCGATCTCAGCTCACTGCAACCCCCATCTCCCGGATTCAAGCAATTCTCCTGCCTCAGCCTTCCAAGTAGCTGGAATTACAGACGCATACCACCACACCCGGCTAATTTTTGCATTTCTTTGGGAGAGATGAGTTTTCACCATGTTGGCCAGACTGGTCTCAAACTCTTGCCCTCAAGTGATCCTCATGCCTCGCGCTCCCAAAGTGCTGGGTGGGATTATAGGTGTGAGCCACTGCACCTGGCCAGAGCTGTCCCACATTTATTGAGTTTCAGAATATTTCAGGTATCATTCACAAATGTTAACTTTCAAGTTAGCTCTCAAAGTCAAATCAGCAGTTATCTGTGACAACACAAGACTCCAAGAGACCTGAAGAACTTTTTTTTGTTTTTGAGATAGGGTCTGTCATCCAGGCTGGAGTGTAGTGGTGCCATCATGGCTCACTGCAGCCTCCACCTCCCGGGCTCAGGTGATCCTCCCACCTCAGCCTCCCATGTAGCTGGTACTACAAGTGCATGCCACCATACCTAGCTAATTTTGGTAGTTTTATTGTACAGAGTTTTGCCATGTTGCCCAGGATGGTCTCCAACTCCTGGGTGCTCAAGCAATAGTCCGTCCCAAAGTGTTGGGATTACAGCCCCTGTGCCCAGCCTAAAGAACTTTATTATAGCTGAGCTCTTCATTTTCGTTTTTGTGTGTGTGTGTTTTAAGACAGTTTTTCTCTTGTTGCCCAAGCTGAAGTGCAGTGGCACGATCTCAGCTCACTATAACCTCTGCCTCCTGGGTTCAAGCGATTCTCCTGCCTCAGCCTCCCGAGTACCTGGGATTACAGGCATGTGACACCAAACCCAACTAATTTTTGTATTTTTAGTAGAGGCGGAGTTTCACCATGTTGGCCAGACTGGTCTCAAACTCCTGACCTCAGGTGATCCGCCCACCTCGGCCTTCCCAAGTGCTGGGATTACAGGCATGAGCCACTGCATCTGTTTTTTGTTTTTGGAGACAGAGTCTTCTCTGTCACCAGGATGGAGTGCAGTGGCGCGATCTCAGCTCACTGCAACCTCCACCTTCCAGGTTCGAGCAATTCTCCTGCCTCAGCCTCCTGAGTAGCTGGGATTACAGGTGCAGGCCACCACACCAAGCTGACTTTTGTATTTTTAGTAGAGACGGGGTTTCACCATGTTGGCCAGGATGATCTCAATCTCTTGACCTCAGGTGATCCGCCCACCTCGGCCTCCCAAAGTGCTGAGATTACAGGCATAAGCCACCACGCCCAGCCCAGGGTTCTTCATTTTCTAAATAATAGAGAAAAAGCACAACCTACTCCTCTCTCAAAACCCTGAAGATATCCAAACAACAGACTGATTCAAGTTCCATTTCCCCTCCTGTCAAAGGAAGAGGGGCTACCAAAGAATGGAAGTACCCACAAGTTAGGCTAAAAATAATTTTTTTTTCTTTTTTTGAGACAGGGTCTCACTCTGTCACCCAGTCTGGGGTGCGGTGACGCAATAACAGCTCACAGCAGCCTCAACCTCACAGGCTCAAGGGATCCTCCCACCTCAGCCCCGCAGGTAGCTGGGACTACAGGCACATGACACCATACCCAACTAATTTTATTGTTATTTTTTGTAAAAACAGGTCTCACCATGTTGCCGAAGCTTATAAATAATTGTTAAACCATATAATCAGACATTAAAGAATAAAATTACCAGCCAGGTGTAATGGCTCACACCTGTAATCCTTGCACCTTGGGAGGCTAAGGCAGGAGGATCACTTGAGCTCAGGAATTCAAGATCAACCTGGGCAACATAGTGAGACCTCATCTCTATAATTAAAAACATAAATAAATAAAAATATAATAAAGAAATAAAAAGAATAAAATTACCAGCACTCAACTATAAACATATGAGTATAACTCTCATTTTATAGATAAATGCCAGGAAAACAGAATTTAGAATTTTATATAAGCTTTAGATTTTTTTTTTTTTTTTTTTTTGAGATGGAGTTTCACTCTTGTTTCCCAGGCTGGAGTGCAATGGTGCAATCTTGGCTCACTGCAACCTCCGCCTCCCGGCTTCAAGTGATTCTCCTGCCTCAGCCTCCCAAGTAGCTGGGATTACAGGTATGCGCCACCACGCCCGGCTAATTTTGTATTTTTAGTAGAAACATGGTTTCTCCATGTTGGTCAGGCTGGTCTCAAACTCCCGACCTCAGGTGATCTGCACGTCTCGGCCTCCCAAAGTGCTGGGATTACAGGCTTGAGCCACCGCGCCTGGCTAGATTTTTTTTTTTACTGAGTAAACTATTTCCCCCAGAAAGTGAATCAAAGAACTCAATCAGGAAGATACTTTTTTTCTGAGACATGGTCTCACTCTGTGACCCAGACAGGAGTGGAGTGGCAGGATCACAGTTCACTCCAGCCTCAACCTCCCAGACTCAAGTGATCTTCCCACCTCAGCCTCCAGAGTAGGTAGACCACAGGCATGCACCACCACACCTAGCTTATTTTTTGTAGAGACGGTTTCACCGTGTTGCCTAGGGTGGTCTCAAACCCCTGAGCTCAAGGGATCCACCTGCCTTGGCCTCCCAAGGTACTGGGATCCCAAAGTGTAAGCTACTGCACTGGGCCAGGAAATTTTTTTTTTAATATAATATGATATTAACTTTTTTTTTTTTTTTTTTTGAGATGGAGTTTTGCTTGTCGCCCAGGCTGGAGTGCAATTGTGGGATCTTGGCTCACTGCAACCTCTGCCTCCCAGGTTCAAGCGAGTCTCCTGGCTCAGCCTCCCAAGCAGCTGGGATTACAGGCATGCACTACCACGCCCAGCTAATTTTGTATTTTTAGTAGAGACGGGGTTTCACCATGTTGGTCAGGCTGGTCTCGAACTCCTGACCTCTGGTGATCCACCCACCTCAGCCTCCCAAAGTGCTGGGATTACAGGTGTGAGCCACTGCACCTGGCCAATATTAGCTTTTATTCCAGGGATTTAGTGTGGTATCTTCTTTCTCTTCTACTAAATATCCAACCTCAAACCCTTAATCTCAAGATCAGAAATAGATATATTCACCTTTCTACTAACTTTACTTACTCATCATAAATCTCTTTTTGTAGATCTTTGGCAAAGTCAAATAGCTGTGCAATTGAAAGCAGTGACACGTGAAATTCTGCACCTAAATTTAAAAAGCAGAGGAGGGGAAGTTTATTGCCAATAAGAATCACTTTACTTTAAAAGTAGCATTCTCTTCATGTACTGGAGTTAATCTGTTAATCTTTTGTTTTTTGAAATGAGAAATAGAACAAAATAGAAGAAAAGTCATCCCATAGTCCCCTCACCCCAGTGTCCCCCTACTCAAGCAAAGCTATTGTTAATATCTTTGGAGTATTCATAAAAAAAGAACTAATTTTCAACTCCCCACATGATTTAATTACCCCATGAGAACTTACTGAGGATGGGTGCAATGGCTCACACCAGTTATGCCATCACTTTGGGAGGCCAAGGCAGGAGGATCACTTGAGCTCAGGAGTTCAAGACTAGCCCGGACAACATGGTGAAACCTCATCTCTACTACAAGTACAAAAACTAGCCAGGCGTAGAGGTCCATGCCCAGCTACTCAGGAGGCTGAAATGGGAGAATCACCTGAGCCCATGAAGTCGAGGCTACAGTGAGCTATGATTGTACCACTGCACTCCTGCGTGGGTGACAGAATAAGACCCCGTCTCAAAAAAAAAAAATGGAAGGATAAATGACTACACACTGGGTACAGTGTACACTGCTCATTGATGGGTGCACCAAAATCTCAGAAATCACCACTAAACCTGTTCCCCAAAAACCTATTGACATTTTTATTTTTTTGAGATGAAGTCTCGCTCTGTTGCCCAGGCGCTATCTCAGCTCACTGCAACCTCCACCTCCCGGGTTCAAGCAATTCTCCTGCCTCAGCCTCCCAAGTAGCTGGGATTACAGGCGCCCACCACCACACCCAGCTAATTTTTGTATTTTTAGTAGAAATGGGGTTTCACCATGTTGACCACGAACTCCTGACCTCAGGTGATCCACCTGCCTCGGCCTCCCAAAGTGCTGGGATTACAGGCATGAGCCACCATACCCAGACCAAACCTATTGAAATTTAAGGAAAAAAAAATGGGAGTAGAATATAAATTTTAAAAAGAGACTTATGCCGGGCGTGGTGGCTCACGCCTGTAATCCCAACACTTTGGGAGGCCGAGGCGGGCAGGTCACAAGGTCAGGAGTACGAGACCAGCCTAGCCAACATAGTGAAACTATGTCTCTACTAAAAATACAAAAATTAGCTGGGCAGGGTGGCACACACCTATAGTCCCAGCTACTTGGGAGGCTGAGGCAGGAGAATCACTTGAACCCAGGAAGCAGAGGTTGTGGTGAGCCGAGATCACGCCAATGCACTCCAGCCTGGGCAACAGATCAAGACTCCATCTCAAAAAATAAATAAATAAGTTACTGAAATGTTCAATTATAGCCTAGGAAAAATAAGTATTTTCTGAAAGAAACAGGACACTATTCCTACAGAGTTTTATATACATTCTAATGGAAAATTTCAAAACTAGCTAAAGATTTTCATTAGGAAAAGAATGTTTCACTTTCCTACCAAAAATAATGTTCAAAAGATACCTACCTTTAATTATGCTTACAGAATTTTTGTAGATGATCCGTGCCAACTCGCCCTTAAGGATTTCTTCAGAATAATCAGGATTCTCCTAAAGAGTGTTATCAAACGTTAACTTAACAGGTAGTACAAGGAGGAAAAGCACTAGGACGAAAATTAACAATCCTAGACTACCTGTGCCATATGACCACTGGTAAATCATGTCTCTCTCTCCGGGCCAGTTCCCTCACTTGTAAAGTGTGCAGCTTGAACAAGATCACTGACCTTCCAACTGTGTTCTCTCAGGCTCCATGAGTGGTGGCAAGATCACATGGCTTAAGGCCTCACTCTCCATTTGGACCAAAACAGGTCAGATTTTACGTCTTGTTTGCGCTTCTGTGTAACATTTTATTTGAATAAAAAAGTCCTGGCCTGGCA
This sequence comes from Pongo abelii, assembly GCF_028885655.2. NCBI lineage: Eukaryota > Metazoa > Chordata > Mammalia > Primates > Hominidae > Pongo > Pongo abelii. Next base: position 44,896,281 of record NC_072004.2, on the reverse strand, counting down.
TGGTGACTCATGCCTATAATCCCAGCACTTTGGGAAGCCGAGGCGGGTGGATCACTTGAGATCAGGAGTTCATGACCAGCCTGGCCAACATGGCAAAACCCCATCTCTACTAGAAATACAAAAATTAGCCGGGAGTGGTGGCGGGCACCTGTAATCCCAGCTACTCGGGAGGCTGTGGCAGGAGAATCACTTGATCCCGGGAGGCGGAGGTTGCAGTGAGCCAAGATCGTGCCAGTGCACTCCAGCCTGGGTGACAAGGAGCAACACTCCATCTGAGAAAAAAGTTCTAAGCTGGAAACCACAATAACAGACAATAGCAAAGTTTCTTCTCAGCTCTAACATTCTAAATCTTTTAATTATTCTGTCACACAAAAAATTATATAAAAAGGGAAAGAAAGAAGGCCAGGAAACCACACATTTCACAACATTTCTCAAGCTCCTTGAATCCATTAATATATCACTTTATGAGATCATACAGCGTTAAAGAATAGCATTTGGCTATTCTGTAAGTAACAATTTTGAGAACCACATTAATTAGTCCAAATATCTATTTTTATAGCATAAAGCTTCATTTTCCTAACTAAGTCCATTTATAAGTAACACTAACTCATGTGGAAGTTTCAAAATGTAACAACATTAAACATTAAAGCTTGAACCCGGAGGCAGAGGTTGCAGTGAGCCAAGATGATGCCACTGCACTCCAGCCTGTGTGACAGAACAAGACTCCGTCTCGAAAAAAAAAGAAAAAAAAAGAAAAATATATTCCAAATATTTTCTCTTACTCCTAAGCAGGCACAAAATGTTATACATTGTTAGCAAGTGAGAATAAAATAATTAGAACCTTACCACATCCATACTGGCTTTTTCAAATTCTTCCTTCTCCTTCCTCAGTTTTTCAGCATGCATCAGCTCCATCCTAAAGTACTATTGAAGAGAAATAAACTGAAAATCTTTGGAGATGCTTTTTTAAATTTTTTTGAGACAGGGTCTTGCTCTGTCACCCAAGCTGGAGTGCACTGGTGATCACAGCTCATTTCGGCCATGAATTCCTGCATTCAAGTGATCCCCCTTGCCTCAGCTTCCTGAGTAGCTAGGATTAGAAGTGCATTCCATCACACTCAGATAATTTTTTTATTTTTATTTTTTGTAGAGACAGGGTCTTGCTATGTTGCTGCCTGGCCTCAAACAACTGACCTCAAGTGATCCTCCTGCCTCAGCCTCCCAAAGTGCTGGGATTAAAGGCATGAGCCACGACACCCAGCCTTAACTTTCATTTAAGAATTAAATAGCAGGCTGGGCGCGGTGGCTCATGCCTGTAATCCCAACACTTTGGGAGGCCGGGCGGGTGGATCACTTGAGGTCAGGAGTTCGAGACCAGCCTGCCCAATGTGGTGAAACCCCATCTCTACTAAAAATACAAAAATTAGCAGGGCATGGTGGTACACACCTATAATCCCAGCTACTTTGGGGGCTGAGGCAGGAGAATCATTTGAACCCCGGGGGCGGAGGTTGCAGTGAGCCAAGAACACACCATTGCACTCCTGCCTGAGTGACAGAGTGAGAATCCATCTCAGAAAAAAAAAAAAGAATTAAATAGCAGTTTCTCTTTTATCCTAACAAATGACTCAGAAAACAGTGCAGCTTCCAATACATCCTTTCTATTATTTGGGATTTTCATCTAAAGCTTGGCCCTCAAATGTTCTAGGGCACCATCCATAAGTGAGTAAGTCCCCGAAAAGAGAAAGGAAGTACTACCAGGTATCTATCTCAAGAAAAGGAGACAGAAAGAACACGGAGAAAAGAGGTAGACAAGGCAAAGAAGCCAGAAGAGGGCTTCTTTGGAGAACCAAGAGAACAAAGGGAACAAGAAAAAAAAATAAAAACAAAAGTATAAAGAGGCTAAATCTGGCTCCCAACTAAAAAAATGTTAAAGAGTCTAGTTCCCTATTCCTTCCAACCACAGGAAGGAGGCGGGAGTTCCAACCTCTCAACTAACTTAGAAGCTGCAGTGTCAACACCTACCACTGGACAAAAAATAAAAAGATGTTTTTCCCTGGCCGGGCATGGTGGTTCACACCTGTAATCCCACCACTTTCGGAGGCTGAGGCAGGCAGATCACCTGAGTTCGGGAGTTCGAGACCAGCCTGCCCAACAGGGCGAAACCCCATCTCTACTAAAAATACAAAAATTAGCCGGACGTGGGATCCCAGCTACTCAGGAGGCTGAGGCAGGAGAATTGCTTGAACCCAGGAGGTAGAGGTTGCAAGACTGGGCCACTACACTCCAGCCTGGGCAACGGAACGAGACTCCGTCTCAAAAAAAAAAAGATGTTTTTCCTTACCCATACCTCCACACTTATTCCTAGCCTCCATAAATTGAAGCCTTTTTTATTTAATAAAGAATACATGGGCCGGGCGCAGTGGCTCACGCCTGTAATCCCAGCACTTTGGGAGGTTGAGGCAGGCGGATGACCAGGTTAGGAAATCGAGACCATCCTGGCTAACACGGTAAAACCCCATCCCTACTAAAAAATACAAAAATTTAGCCGGGCATGGTGGTAGGCACCTGTAGTCCCAGCTACTCGGGAGGCTGAGGCAGGAGAATGGTGTGAACCCAGGAGGCAGAGCTTGCAGTGAGCCGAGACCGTGCCACTGCACTCCAGCCTGGGCAACAGAGCAAGACTCTGTCTCAAAAAAAAAAAAAAAAAAAAAAAAGTGAGACCAGCCTGGCCAACATGGCAAAACCCCGTCTCTACTAAAAATACAAAAAAAATAGCCAGGTATGGTGGCGGGCACCTGTAATCCCAGCTACTCGGGAGGCTGAGGCGTAAGAATTGCTTGAATCAAGGAAAAAAAAAACATGTCTCCAGAGGACCAAACTGAGACATCACCGTCTCATCCTATGTGCATACACACTTACTTCTTTATAAAGTTTTGGGCACTCTGGATGAAAGCGCAGTGCCCGAAGAAATAGTTGCCTTGCGCTTTCTGAAGACAATCGATCTTCCATTTCCCATTTGGCTGCCATAATCCACAAAGCTGTAAGTGAAAAACCATCAGATTGCATTTCAATAAATTAATCAAGTCAGACAAGAAAAGAACCAAATGATCCAATTTTAATACTCACACAATTTTTTTTTTTTTTTTTTGAGACAGAGTCTCACTCTGTCGCCCAGGCTGGAGTGCAGTGACACAATCTCAGCTCACTGCAAGCTCCGCCTCCCAGGTTCATGCCATTCTCCTGCCTCAGTCTCCCGAGTAGCTGGTACTACAGGCACCCGCCACCATGCCCGGCTAATTTTTTTTTGTATTTTTAGTAGAGACGGGGTTTCACCATGTTAGCCAGGATGGTCTCGATCTCCTGACCTCGTGATCCGCCCACCTCGGCCTCCCAAAGTGCTAGGATTACAGGCATGAGCCACTGCACCCGGCCCACTCAAACAATTTTTTAAAAAAACCTTTAACAAAAGGGGAAGCAGTTCGGACAGGCAGTTTCTAACTGCAAAGCTTGGTTACATTATCTAAAATTAGAAACAGTATTCTGAAGCAAATGAGTAAATGATAACAAATGTTCAATTTAGAGGATGAGTACCTAAGTGTCTGTTACTGTTTTCATCAGATCTAAGGATATTACTGTAAGTCACATACAATTTTTTTCTTTTTTGAGACAGGGTCTTGCTCTGTTGCTCAGACTGCAGTGGCACAAACACAGCTCACTGCAGTCTTCACCTACCAGCATCCCACCTTAGCCCCTCAAGTAGCTGGGACCACACGCATACGCCATCACGCCCACCTAAATTTTGTAGCTTTGTAGAGATGGGTTTTCACCATGTTGCTCAGGCTGGTCTCAAACTCCTGATCTCAAATGATCTGCCTGCCTCGGCTTCCCAAAGTGCTGGGATTATAGGCATAAGCCACCGTGCCTGGCCCACATACAAATTTTAAAGGTAGTAAAATGCCAGAAAAAGGCCAGGCATAGTGGCTCACACCTGTAATTCCAGCACTTTGGGAGGCCAAGGCAGGCAGATCACTTGATGTCAGGAGTTTGAGACCAGCCTGGCCAACATGGTGAATCTTCGTTTCTACTAAAAAATACAAAAAATTAGCCAGGCGTGGTGGCACCCTCCTATAGTCCCAGCTATTACGGAGGCTCAGGCAGAAGAATCACGTTAACCTGGGAGGCAGAGGTGGCAGTGAGCTGAGATCGCACCACTACACCCCAGCCTGGGCGACAGAGCAAGACTCCATGTCAAAAAAAAAAAAAGGCCAGAAAAAACTGCTTATCTTACAACAAATAAAATTATTTTTTGCTCTTTTCTCAATATTTAGAGAAATTATAGGGCCAGGCACAGTGGCTTACTCCTGTAATCCCAGCACTTTGGGAGGCTGAGGTGCGCAGATCATTTGAGGCCGGGAGTTCGAGACCAGTCTGGCCAACATGGCGAAACCCCATCTCTACTAAAAATACAAAAATTAGCCAGTCGTGGTGGTGCACATCTGTAATCCCAGCTACTTAGAAGGCTGAGGCATGAGAATCCCTTGAACCCAGGAGACAGAGGTTGCAGTGAGCTGATATCGCACCACTGCACTCCAGCCTGGGCAACAGAGGCAAGACTCTGTCTCAAAAAAATAAAAAATAAAATAAATTATAATTCATAATTTTCTCTAAAACCCTTTGTCCTTCTACATGGGAAATTAACCCTGAGTTAACATTCTAGCTATTCCCTAGACACTTAATAAAGGTCACCTATCTTATCAAGATTGCTTTTGTTAAAAATGACACCTGGTTGGTAACCACACCTGGAATAGAAGGGTCAGCAATAGTGGCAAGCAATTGCTTTGGGCTTCCTTGAACATGTGACTCCTAAAATTGAGCATGGCCTTTCTAGGATCTGTAGAAGCCACGCCCATCCATGGGGCTTCTAAACCAGAGTGGATCTCCTACCTACTGATATGATCTCATCTCCTCATACCTGAACAGTCACCTTAGGAACCAGAGGCTACCTCCATTCTGCTAAGAGCATTCTGCAGAAGGAACATACCTAAGGCTATCCTGCTATATTTCTGAGTAAACTGGTGCCAAATGTAGTCTATTTGAGTCTTGTGTGGTATAAGATATCTGATTAAGCCTAATACCCTGAGAATAGGTACTGAGGCCCCTTCACTATCAACTAGACCATTTATACATTATTCACAAGAGAAATATTTCTCTTACAAAACATGAGTCTACTCTGTACCAGCACTCTTCTAAAATTTATATTGATATTTTCCCCTTTAAGCTTCTAAAATTCCTCAGATTTGACTGCCTCCAAATAAAATGTCCCACAAAGGATTCAAAAGTTTATTTTGCCATCATCTAAAAAGAAATACAGTCTGGCCAGGAGCGGTGGCTCACGCCTGTAATCCCAGCACTTTGGAAGGCCAAGGCGGGTGGATCACGAGGTCAGGGGTTCAAGACCAGCCTGACCAACATGGTGAAACCCCGTCTCTACTAAAAATACAAAAATTAGCTGGGCATGGTGGCGGGCACCTGTAATCCCAGCTACTCAGGAGGCTAAGGCAGGAGAATTGCTTGAACCTGGGAGGCAGAGGTTGCAGTGAGCCGAGATCACGCCACTGCCCTCCAGCCTGGGAGACAGAGCGAGACTCCGTCTCAAAAAAAAAAAAAAAGAAATACAGTCCTTCTTGCCTGCAGATACAACACCTAGGACAGTAACTAGTATATAGCAGGCAGGGGTGAACTACGAGGCAGCTATTCAGTAAGAAAAACTGCTGAGGCCAACTGCCTAAGCTCAAGTCCTCAAAATAATTTCTCTTAGATTCATCAAGCGAAATAAAATCCAAAATGGCTTGAGTCTAAATAAAATGTAGAAAAATTGACAAAGATTTCACCATACCTGGCTTGTTGGAATGAATCGCCAACATGGCAGAGAATACCTTGCTAAGTTGAGTTTTAGTAGCCTGTAAAAAAGGAAAATATTTCTACTTCCTGCACAGATAAATCATTGATCTTACTCTCTAAGTAATATGTACCCTAACTTTACCAACTGTAAAATCCAATGGAGCCTGACATGCTATTGCTAGGGATATATAAACGAACACAGACCCTCATAATTTTCTACCTCAATTAAACCACTAAACACTTTAAATATCTTTTTAAAAAATCAACTGTATTGAACAAATACACGTAAAAATTATATTCTTTTCAATTGAATTGGAAACCATAGTCATTCAGATATCCAATGTTATATTGATGTTCCGCCTTCTTGGGTTCTTTTTTCATGTTAACCCTACACTTCAGGAAAAAACATCTGGCATGAAGCTTAAAGGGCAGATTAACAAAAAGACGGTCAGAGGAAGCAAGACATGCATGGCTTTACTCACCCACTTCTTACAAAAAACCACATAGGAGAGCCAAAGTTGAACATCGTCCTGCAAGAAAAGCAATGTAGTAAGCTGCCCAAATTTGACCTTTACATATAATACACCTTTGCATTAATTAATTTTGCTAAAAACAAACAAATTTCAGGTTGGATGCAGTGGCTCACACCTGTAATCCCAGCACTTTGTGAGGCCGAAGTGGGCGGATCACTTGAGGTCAGGAGATTGAAACCAGCCTGGCCAACATGGTGAAACCCCACCTAAACTAAAATTACAAAGATTATTGGGAGGCCAAGGCGGATTGATCACTTGAGGTCAGGAGTTCAAAACCAGCCTGGCCAATATGGTGAAACCCCGTCTCTACTAAAAATACAAAAAAATTAGCCGGACGTGTGGCAGACCCCTGTAATCCCAGCTACTCAGGAAGCTGAGACAGGAGAATCGCTTGAAGCCAGGAGGCCGAGATTGGGCCACTGCACTCCAGCCTGGGCAACAGAGGGAGGCTCCAACTCAAAAAAAAAAAAAAAAAAAAAAATTAGCCAGGTGTGGTGGTATGTGCCTGTAATCCCAGTTACTATAGAGGCTGAGGCAGAAGAATCACTTGAACCTAGGAGGCGAAAGTTGCAGTGAGCTGCCGAGATTGTGTGCCACTGCACTCTAGCCTGGGTGACAGAGCAAGACTCCACCTCAAAAAAAAAAAAAAAAAAACAGGCACAATGGCTCAGGCCTGTAATCCCAGCACTTTGGGAGGCTGAGGCAGGTGGATCACCTGAGGTCAGGAGTTCGAGACCAGCCTGGCCAAGATGGTGAAAACCTGTCTACTAAAAATACAAAAATTAGCCAGGCGTGGTGGTGCGTGCCTGAAGTCCCAGGTACTGGGGAGGCTGAGGCAGGAAAATTGCTTCAATCTGGGAGGCAGAGGTTGCAGTGAGCCAAGATCACACCACTGCACTCTAGCCTGGGCGACAGAACAAAACTCCATCCCCCACCAAAAAAAAAAAAAGAAGCAGATTTCAGAAAATCCAGTCACCTCTCATCCTATCTGGCTCTTCCTCACAAAGGCCTCAGATCTCTTAACTATGATAATTCAACCTTTCCCCCAACTCCCACTCACAATGCTCCAAAAAAACTTTGTTATCTATCCAGTTGGTTTAATGCAGTTCTTAAAGGATCTCAATCTGGGGTAGCAATATAAAATTTGTCATTCCCAAGAATCCAAAATACTTCTCATGTAATATATCCAATTCCAAACACTCCTGTAATCCCAGCACTTTGGGAGGCTGAGGTGGGCAGATCACTTGAGCCCAGGAGTTCGAGACCAGCCTAGCAACATGACGAAATCCTATGTCTACCAAAAATACAAAAATTAGCCACGCATGGTGGCATGTGCCTGTGATCCCAGCTACTGGGGAGGCTGAGGTGGGAGAATCATTTGAGCCTGGGAGGCAGAGGTTGCAGTGAACCGAGATCACCCTACTGTACTCTAGCCTGGGCAACACAGTGAGACCTTATCTCAAAAAAAAAGAAAAGAAAAAAACTCAAGTTTCTGAGGTATTGCCCCTACATAACCATTTATCTTCTAGCTCTAAGTCTTCAGTGTACTTACAAATATATACAAATATCTCCCAAATTTCCAATCCTTAGTAATGTATCAAATACACTGTTTTCAGCACTGTCCTCATAGAATAACTGTAAGGTAATAAGATCAATTTTCTTACTGGTTTGTTAAGTGGCTCAAAAAATGTTTTGATTAATGATACCATCATTAGAGTAAATATAAAGATACACAAGATAAAAATAGAAAACTGCATGTTAATCCCTAATACAATATGTATAATACTTATCTTCACATCTCATAAAGTTAAGGATGCCTTGATCACTCACGTTCCATTTTGCTGAGGCACGTTGGAAAACACCTTGTACCCGGTGTACAACAGAATTCTCAATCTCATCCTTCTTAAATGAATATCCAATGCGCTAAAGGGGGACATAAAAAAACAGAGCCTCAACTTAATCACATTTGTCCAAAACAGCATTCCTACTTGACCACTTAATGGTACTGATGAAGCAAACAAATAATTACAAATATCCACTGTAGGCATATCACCACAGTTTTATCAACACTGTCTCCCAAACACAAGTCCTAACTATACAGCCATACTGCTTAGTTCTGTATTTTTCTCCAACTTCTAGAAAATCTTCTACTTACTGTTCTTCTTCTCTGGATCAGCTCCAAAAGATTAATTTCATACTATGAAAGAAAAACATACAAAAAAATGAGAAGCTAGAAAATCTAAAACCTTTTAAATACTGGAAATTTAGTTAAAGTCATAAAAAAAAATCGAGAATATAAAATAAAAAATAATGTGCTATCACATAATTTACAATAAATGTCTAGAACTCACTTCAAATTCACTTAGCTATAAAACTTAAACAGAATTAACAAGCTTATAATTACATGCTTCACTTAAAAATTATTCCATGAAATATTTCAAGCATATAAAACATCCCATGCAGCTACAGTGCAGCTACATCAAAACCTACATTGCACTACATTTGCTTCAAATTTTTAGAAATAAAAATTCATATAAAAATGAAGCTACCTATGTACCTATCTATGATTCTACTCTTCTCCCTCTCCAGAGGCAGCAATTACCTTGACTTTGTTATCATTCCCAAACATGACTTTGGACTTTATTATAATGATGTCTTGAACACTTTTAAATTTTACATAAATGGTATCATGCTACATCCATCAATCCATAGGTTTTTTTTTTGTTGTTGTTGTTGTTGTTTTTGAGACGGGGTCTCCCTCTGTCGCCTAGGCTGGAGTGCAGTGGCATAATCTCGGCTCACTGCAACCTTTGCCTCCTGGCTTTAAGAGATTCTCCTGCCTCAGCCTCCCGAGTAGCTTGGATTACAGGTGCCTGCCACCATGCCCGGCTAATTTTTGTATTTTTAGTAGACATGGGGTTTCACCATGTTGGCTAGGCTGGTCTTGAACTCCCGACCTCAAGTGATCCACCCACCTTGGTCTCCCAAAGTGCTGGGATTATAGGCATGAGCCACCGTGCCCGGCCCATCAATCCATATTTTTACACATTATCCCTTTAGCTATATCCCTATTCACCGAGGGTGGTGGTGTGTGCCTGTAATCCCAGCTACTTGGGAGGCTGATCAGGAGGTAGAGGTTACAGTCAGCCGAGATCATGCCATTGCCCTCCAGCCTGGGTGACGGAGCGAGACTCCATCTCAAAAAAGAAAGAAAAAAAAAAAAGGTTTGCTCTTACGATGAATATAAAGAAGTCCTACACCTGGTTTTTTTTTATTGTTTGTTTTTTTGAGATGGAGTCTCGCTCTGTTGCCCAGGCTGAAGTGCAGTGGCACAACGTAGGCTCACTGCAACCTCCGCCTCCCGGATTCAAGCAGTTTTCCTGCCTCAGCCTCCCCAGTAGCTGCGATTACAGGTACGTGCTACTGTGCCTGGCTAATTTTTGTATTTTTAGTAGAGATGGGGTTCCACCATGCTGACCAGGCTGATCTCCAACCCCCGACCTCAAGTAATCCACCCACCTCGGCCTCCCAAAGTGCTAGGATTACAGGCATGAGCTACCGCGCTCGGCCCCTACACCTGGTTTTAATCTTTATTTAACTAATTACTGATAAGGCTGACGTCTTTTCATAAGTTTAACTACAAGTGATATTTCCCCTTTGTGACTTTCACGTTCACATGATTTGCCCATTTTTCTTTTTAGTTTTCATTTTCTTCTCGATTTACAGTTCTTTATATATGTGTATATGTAGTTCCAATTATGTGTTGCAAATATTTTCTCACATTTTGTGGCTTGTATTTTCACATTATTTGTAGTGTCTTTTTTGCACAGAATTTTTTTTTTTTTTTTTTTTGAGACAGGGTCTCTATCACCCAGACTGAAGTGCAATGGCGCCATCATGGCTCACTACAGCTTCCACCTCCCAGGTTCAACTGATCCTCCCACCTCAACCTCCAGAGTAGCTGGGACTACAGGTGTGCACCACCATGCCTAGCTAATTTTTGTATTTTTTGTAGAGATGGGGTTTGCCATGTGCCTAGGCTGGTCTTGAACTCCTGGGCTCAAGCGATCTGCCTGTCTCACACGTGAGCCGCCACGCCCCTCCAGAAATTTGTATTTTGAACACAATCAAATCAATCAGTCTTTTCTCTCATGATTTGTGCTTTCACAGTCTAATTTAGCTTTAAGAAATCTTTTGGCTGGGCACACTGGCTCAAGTCTGTAATTCCCAAAACTCTGGTAGGTCAAGGCAGGAGGATCACTTGAGTCCAGGAGTTCAAGACCAGCCTGGGCAACATAAGGAGACCCTAGCTCTACAAAAAATAAGAAAATTAGCCAGCCATCTGGCACAAGCCTGTAGTCCTACCTACTTGGGAGGCTGAGGCAGGAGGATCACCTGAGCCTAGAAGTTCGAGGCTGCAATGAGTGGTCGCACCATTGCACTCCAGCCTGGGCAAGAGTAAGTGTATTACTTGGAAAAAAAAAATTCTGTCTTTGACATAATATGGTCTTGGCTCATTCTGAGTGAGCAATCTACTCATAGGACCTCTTCCAAAAACAATAGCTTAGCCAAGGTTCATATATTGTTTGTTCAGCTGTCTTTTGTCTTTTTAAATTTAAGCTCAAAACTTCTAGTCTTTTTTTTTTTTTGAGATGGAGTTTCGCTCTTGTCTCCCAGGCTGGGAGTGCAATGGCACAATCTTGGCTCACTGCAACCTCCACCTCCTGGGTTCAAGCGATTCTCCTGCCTCAGCCTCCTGAGTAGCTAGGAGCCACACCCGGCTAATTTTTGTGTTTTTAGTAGAGATGGGGGTTTCACCATGTTGGCCAGGCTGGTCTCGAACTCCTGAACACAGGTGATCTGCCCGCCTCAGCCTCCCAAAGTGCTGGTATTACAGCATGAGCCACCACGCCCAACCAAAACTTCTAGTCTTATAAACATGTGATCTTGTTATTGGTTCTTTCTGAATCCTGATTCCGTCATCCAACATATTAGCTATTCTCCCCCATTGGAAAATTGGTCTGACATAATTTTTCTTTATTCAAACCTTCCATGCATTTACAAGATGAAGAAATCTTGCAGTACACCTCTTTCCAAGTGGACAGACGACAGATAAACAAGTAGTAACTTTTCAATTCTCTACAATCATCACATTCATTCTCCTCTATCTTGTTCACCAAGAGGCAAATCTCTTGCTGAAGTCCTGATACACACTATGTCTCTGACAATCTCTGATCTACAAACCCAGTAGAAAAAAAAAAGAAAGAAAACGACAAGATAGAAAGAGGAGGGGAAAAGTAAGTTCAGTTTGGCCAGGACTACAGTCTTAGTGGAGTAATGCTACTCCCAATGCTACTCCTGTTCAGAAATATCTATCTAATGAACGTTTCTGGAATTCTTTTTTAATTTTTTTAAAAATTGATGTTGGCCGGGTGTGGTGGTTCATGCCTGTAATTCCAGCACTTTGGGAGGCCGAGGCGGGTGGATCACCAGGTCAGGAGTTCAAGACCAGCCTGGTCAAGATGGTGAAACGCTGTCTCTACAAAAATTAGCCTGGCGTGGTGGCAGACGCCTGTAATCCCAGCTACTCAGGAGGCTGAGGCAGATAACTGCTTGAACCCAGGAGGCGGAGGTTGCAGTGAGCCGAGATCACACCACTGCACTCCAGCCTGGGCAACAAGAGTGAAACTCCATCTCAAAAAAAAAAAAAAAAAAAAAATTGATGTTAAGCTCATCATTCTAGAACTGATTTTAAATTTGTAAAGGGAATGGGAGGCTGAGGCAGGAGAATCACTTGAACCCAGGAGGCGGAGGTTGCGGTGAGCAGAGACTGCACAACTGCACTCCAGCCTGGGTGACACAGAGAGACTCTATTTCAATTAATCAACCAATCAATCAATTTGTGAAGGGATTAAAAAGTAAGGCTAGGGCCGAGCATGATGCCTCATGCCTGTAATCATAGCACTCACTTTGGGAGGCCGATGCAGGTGGATTGCTTGAGGCCAGGAGTTCGAGACCAGCCTGGCCAACATGGCAAAACCCAGTCTCTACTAAAAGTAGCTGGGTGTGGTGCCATACGCCTGTAATCCGTTACTGAGGAGGCTGAGACTTGAGAATCACTAGAACCCGGGAGGCGGTGGTTGCAGTGAGCCAAGATCACGCCACTGCACTCCAGCCTGGGTGACAGAGCAAGACTCTTGTCTCAAAAACAAAAATAAAAAAAGTAAGGCTGGGCCCGGTGGCTCACAAACACTTGTAATCCCAGCATTTTGGGCGTGGGCAACATGCTGAAACCCTGTCTCTACAAAAAACACAAAAACTGGGCCGGGCACGGTGGCTCACGCCTGTAATCCCAGCACTTTGGGAGGCCGAGGCGGGCGGATCACGAGGTCAGGAGATCGAGACCATCCTGGCTAACATGGTGAAACCCCGTCTCTACTTAAAATACAAAAAATTAGCCGGGCGTGGTTGCCAGCGCCTGTAGTCCCAGCTATTCGGGAGGCTGAGGCAGGAGAATGGCCTGTACCTGGGAGGCGGAGCTTGCAGTGAGCAGAGATCACGCCACTGCACTCCAGCCTGGGTGACAGAGCGAGACTCCATCTCAAAAAAAAAAAAAAACACAAAAACTAGCCAGCCACACTGGCCCATACCCGTAGTCCCAGCTACTCCAGAGGCTGAGGTGGGAGGATGGCTTCAGCCCAGGAGGTGGAAGCTACACTGAGCCATGATGGCACCACTGCACTTCAGCCTGGGTGAAAGCTGAGCCCCTGCCTCAAAAAAAAGTAATGAAATTATTAATTATTGGCCGGGCATTGTGGTTCACACCTGTAAGCCCAGCACTTTGAGAGGCCAAGGTGGGTGGATCCCTTGAGATCAGCCCGGGCAACATGGCAAAACCCAGTCTCTACCAAAAAGTACAAAAAATTAGCCAGGCATGGTGGCATGCACCTATGGTCCCAGCTACCCAGGAGGCTGAGGTAGGAGAATCGCTTGAGCCTGGAGGGCAGAGGTTGCAGTGAGCAGAGATCACACCATTCACACCACTGCACTCCAACCTGGGTGACAGAGTGAGATGCCATCTCACCAAAAAAAAAAAAAAAAAAAAAAGAAAGAAATTATTAATTACACACTTACTTGAACATAATTGATAAAGTCTTCCTTGAAAAGGGTTCTTCTCTGGATTTTGTACTCTAGATCGGAAGCCTTCTTAATGATAGCCCTGAGGAGAAAGCCATTTAAACTTCACTTGAAAACTGCAAAAATTAAATGTTTAAGTTTATTTTGAATATATTTAAAACATGTTTTTCAAAAGACAAAATTCCTAGAGTTATCTTTTATAAGAAAGTATTATCGGCCGGGCACAGTGGCTCACGCCTGGAATCCCAGCACTTTGGGAGGCTGAGGTGGGTAGATCAAGAGGTCAAGAGACTGAGACCACCCTGGCCAACACGGTAAAACCCCATCTCTACTAAAAATATAAAAATTAGCTGGGTGTGGTGGTGCGTGCCTGTAGTCCCAGCTACTCGGGAGACTGAGGCAGGAAAATTGCTTGAACCTGGAAGGCGGAGGTTGCAGTAAGCCGAGATTGCGCCACTGCACTCCGGCCTGGCAACAGAGTGAGACTCCATCTCAAAAAAAAAAAAAGTATTCTCTTACACAATCACTTTTGTGTTCTTAAGGGTATCAGGATGCATTTTTAAACTTTCAAGAAAATCATCTTAATCAACTCCCAAAACCAATGACATTCCCACCAGCAAAGCAAATACAATTAAGAACTTTATACCATTTATGTACGGTGGGTTTTTTTTGTTTTTTTCTCGCTCTGTCGCCCAGGCTGGAGTGCAGTGGCATGATCTCGGCTCACTACAACCTCGGCCTCCCGGGTTCAAGCGATTCTCCTGCCTCAGCCTCCTGAGTAGCTGGGACTACAGGCACCCGCCACCACGCTCAGCTAATTTTTGTATTTTTAGTAGAGACGGGGTTTCACCATATTGGCCAGGCCGGTCTCGAACTCCTGACCTCGTGATCTGCCCACCTCGGCCTCCCAAAGTGCTGGGATTACAAGCGTGAGTCACAGCGCCTGGCTGGTATTAATAAAGACTTCTTTTACTCCAAGTTCAGGTCACTTAAATTTTAATAATAAATTTCTTTCCAAAATTCCTCTTATTTCTGAGTTCTCAACATGTAATTTTTTAAAAAAATCTAAATTGCGTCTGCCTTAAAAGACTTATTACTACGAAGGACTTATGGGAGAAGATTCAGAGTCCTTAGCTAAGGAATGAACATATGACAAGTATATATTAGGAGAATTTAATGCAAGACGTGCAAGACAGGTGTCTTTAGTAATGGTAACATTAACCTTAACTGAGCACTTTCTAAGCGTCCACACTGCTATGTTCTGTGTTTCATTAACGAATGCTTACTTTGAAGCTCTGAGTCACATTACTACATTCAGACGTTGCAAAACAAAGCAACAATCACAGAAACCATTAAAAACTATTTAACATAATTTTAACACGCTACTGAATGTCTACTATGTGCCAGGCGCTGTAGTTAGGCTCTGGAGTAGCATATGAAACTGATTTCAATGGTCCCCACCTTCAAGTCTAGTTAGGAATTTATCCACTCCCCCTGGGCTCCCACAGCACTCTGTTCCCATCCCTACAGCAGTACAAGGTACTACAATCAACTTACAATACACTGTTATCAAAATATTTAATTTGTCTGTCTCCCCCACCACACTCTGCCCAATTAGCTCCTAATGAGCAGGAATCCTGGGTTTATCACCTTTACAGCCCTAAGACCCGGCTCCATGAAGGGCTGTTAAAATGTCCGATGGGTAAGTAGACGGACGGATTACCTTGCAACGAATGAGAAATTAATTCTGGACATCACCGAAAACGAGAAATGGGCTTCCGCCACGTTTAGGTAAAGTAAACACAGGTCGAGCGTCCCCACACCTAGCCCCTGCCACACACTCCCAACCTCCCCTCAGGCCGTCTCAGCTCTTCCCTCTCCCCAACCCTCTCTCACTTAATCTCCGCATGACTGAACAGTCCAATGCGCTCCAGCTGTTCCAATTCCGGGAGCCGATCTTCTATGCGTTCCTGAATTATCTCTGCCATTAGGTCCGAAGTCTACAACCCGGCGGGTAGCTTCTCAACAGCGAACACGAACAGGAAGCTCCCGGTTTCAGATTCGGAGATCCAGCCCTACCACCGACGCGTCCGGACGCAACGTGCTCCCCAAGTCCCGCCTTTTCCGCTTCCGCCGCCCCCTACTTAGGGGAAGGCCCTTCGGCTTCTACAGCCACCGTCCCCTCCCTGTGGCCGATTGTGGGATTGCACCGGGAACCCGCCCTGGTCTTGGGCCGGACGACTCTAGCGGACAGGAGTTGAGGGGCGGGGCTAGACGGGAGTTGGGGGTTAAGTGCGCGCGCGCCGCTAGACTTGGACAGCGATCGGGAAAAGCGCCTCCAGGTATGGAGAGGTGGGCTACCCAAGCCTGAAAGGGACACGAGATGCATTTTCTTCAGAATATTGTCTATTTTCATTGTGTTCCCATCCCACGTCCTGACTTCCCAACACCAAGAACAACAACAACAAAAAAAAGCAAAGGAGGAGGATATTGTACAATTAAACATTTTTGAAAGCCGGTCGCGGTGGCTTCACGCCTGTAATCCCAGCACTTTAGGAGGCCAAGGCGGGCGGATCACCTGAAGTCAGGAGTTCGAGACCATCCTGGCTAACATGGTGAAACCCCGTTTCTACTAAAAATGCAAAAAAATTAACTGGGCGTGCTGGCACGCGCCTGTAATCCCGGCTACTCGGGAGGCTGAGGCAGGAGAATCGCTCGAACCTGGGAGGCCGAGATCGCGCCATTGCACTCCAGCTTGGGCAACAAGAGTGAAACTCCGTCTCTAAATAAATAAATAAATAAAATAGAATTGTTTATTATTTAAATCAATATCCTGGCTTTGTAAGCAATAGCTTTCAAAATATATGTCCCTAGGTGAATATCAGGCACTATAAATTCTTTTTAGAAAAGGAGATTTTTGTATTGAAAAGTTTGAGAATTACCAAAATAAATCACTAAGGTATAGACACCCTCCTTAAACCATTGCCCAAGCGACTTAGCATTTCTAAGAGAACCACCAGGCAACACGGCTTGGAGGCAATATTGCTGGTATAGTTAGTAAACCTCAAATGATAACTACATGGTTCAGTTCTTTTTTAGTTCTGGATATAAAAAGCCAAAGCGGCAGTTCGTGCTAGATCTGCTTATTTCAACATTCACATTAGTACCTGGATCCTGTGTGTGATTTATGAAAGGAGAATGGGCTCAGCAAAACCATGTTCCACCTCTGTGCCTTTCATTTGTTTCTTTCCTTTCACATTTTACCCACTCATCTCAGAACTGAGACGAGGGTTGGCTTGTGCTGCACCATTTCTTGAATCCTTCAGCTGTAAGACATGTGACAAGTGGAAGGAAATCACGAATGTAAGACAAAGATAGAATTTCTTTGTAAAAGTAAAATCTCTGGGGCTGTGTTAACAGTAAGAGTGGAGATGACACTAGATAGTAAACTCCATATGGGCAGGGAATTTTTTCCTGTTTGACTGGCTAGATACTCTATAGCTTATAGCAGTGCCTACCATATAATAAGTACTCAGTTAATAAATGCATGACACTAAGAAAAGGCAGTTGCTAAATTTCTTTAGGTACAAAGAAGTCAGCAAGTTATGACAGACTGTAATCATTTCAAAGTAAATTTGATAGAGACCTTGATAAATTAACCATGATTTTTATTTTGTTTTATTTATTTATTTAGAGACCGAGTCTCGCTCTGTCACCAGGCTGGAGTGCAGTGCCGCGATCTCGGCTCACCACAACCTCGACTCCCCTGGTTCAAACGATTCTCCTGCCTCAGCCGCCCGAGTAGCTGGGACTACAGGCACGTGCCACCACACCCAGCTAATTTTTGTGTTTTTCGTACATACAGGGTTTCATCATGTTGGCCAGGATGGTCTCAATCTCCTGACCTTGTGATCCACCCCGCCTCAGCATCCCAAAGTGCTGGGACTCCAGGCATGAGCCACCGCGCCCGCCCAATTTTTAAATCAAACTAACTATAAATACGCTCCTCCTTTATATTGTTTTGTTTTGTTGTTGTTTTTAAGACCGAGCCTCGCTGGCCAGGCGCTGTGGCTCACGCCTGTCATCACAGCACTTTGGGAAGCTGAGGCCACGGATAACCTGAGGTCAGGAATTCAAGACCAGCGTGGCCAACATGGAGAAACCCCGTCTCCACTAAAAATACAAAAAAATTAGCCGGGCCTGGTGGCCTCTCTCTGTTGCCTAGTGGGGGGTGCAGTGGTGCGATCTCGGCTCACTGCAACCTCCACCTCCTGGGTTCAAGCGATCCCCCAAGTAGCTGGAATGACAGGCGTGAGCCACCATGCCCGGCTAATTACGTTTTTGTTTTGTTTTGAGACAGGGTCTTACTATATTACCCAGGCTGGAGTGCAGTGGTGTGACCACAGCTCACTGCAGCCTCAACCTCCGCCCCCACCTCCCAAGTAGCTGGGACTACATGTGTGCCCCACCACACCTGGCTAATTTTCCTTTTTTCTTTTTTGTAGAGACAGGGGTCTCACTATGTTGCCTAGGATGGTGTTTTTGTTTTTGTAAATAGAGACAGGGTCTCACTGTATTGTCACCATGGTCTTGAACTCCTGGCCTCAAGTGATCATCTTGTTTCCCCTTCTCAAAATTCTGGGATTACAGGCATGAGCCAGCATGCCCAGCGATCCTCCCTTATTTTTAAATTTAGCTTTTGGTTTTTTTCTGAAATGGAGTTTCGCTCTTGTTGCCCAGGCTGGAGTGCAGTGGCGTGATCTCGGCTCACTGCAACCTCAGCCTCCCAGATTCTAGTGATTCTCCTGCCTCAGCCTCCCGAGTAGCTGGGATTACAGGCGCCCACCACCATGATCAGCTAATTATTGTCTTTTTAGTAGAGACGGAGTTTCACTATGTTGGCTAAGCTGGTCTAGAACTCCTAACCTGAGATGATCTGCCCACCTCGGCTTCCCAAAGTGCTGGGATCACAGGCATGAGCCACCACGCCTGGCCAAAATTTAGCTTTTATATATATATTCTTGTTGTTGTTGTTGTTGAGACGGAGTGTCGGTCTGTTGCTCAGGCTGGAGTGCAGTGGCGCGATCTCAGCTCACTGCAACCTCCACCTTCCCGTTTAAACGATTCTCCTGTCTCAGCCACCTGAGTAGCTGGGACTACAGGCGCACGCCACCACGCCCAGCTAATTTTTGTAATTTTGGTAGAGACGGGGTTTCACCATGTTGGCCAGGCTGGTCTCGAACTCCTGACCTTGTGATCGATCCACCCGCCTCCACCTCCCAAAGTGCTGGGATTACAGATGTGAGCCACCCTGCCCGGCCTAGCTTTTATATTTACCTTCAAGAATTATTATGATGGGCCAGGCGCAGTGGCTCACATCTGTAATCCCAGCACTTTGGGAGGCCGAGGTGGGTGGATCACAAGGTCAGGAGTTTGAGACCAGCCTGGCCAACATAGTGAAACCCCCGTCTCTACTAAAAATACAAAAATTAGCCGGGCATGGTGGTGTGCGCCTGTAGTCCCAGCTACTCGGGAGGCTGAGGCAGGAGAATCGCTTGAACCCGGGAGGCAGAGGTTGCAGTGAGCCGAGATCACACCACTGCACTCCAGCCTGAGCAACAGACCGACACTCCGTCCCAAAAAAGAAAGTATTATTATGATGTTTGGGAGGCTGAGGCAGGTGGATCACCTGAGGTCAGGAGTTCACAACCAGCCTGGCCAACATGGTGAAACACCCCCCTACTAAAAATACAAAAATTAGCTGACATGGTGGCGGGAATCCCAGCTACTCTGGAGGCTGAGGCAGGAAAATTGCTAGAACCCGGGCGGCGGAGGTTGTAGTGAGCCATGATCACACCACTACACTCCAGCCTGGGAGACAGAGCGAGACTCCATCTCAAAAAAAAAAAAAAAAGTACTTGGGAGGCTAAAGCACAAGAATTGCTTGAACCCGGGAGGCAGAGACTGCAGTGAGTCGAGATCGTGCCACTGCACTCCAGCCTGAGCAACAGAATGAGAATCTGTCTCAAAAAAAAAAAAAAAAGAATTATTATGACGGAAATGACAAAGCCTTCTTTTCACTTCTGCATCTCATAATAATAGCTGTCATTGGCCCGGTGCAGTGGCTCACGCCTGTAATCCCAGCACTTTGGGAAGCCGAGGTCGGCAGATCACGATGTCAGAAGTTCAAGACCAGCATGGCCAGCATGGTGAAACCCCGTGACTCTGTCTCAAAAAAAAAAAAAAGCTGTCATTATGTAGGGCTTATTGTGTGCCCAGCTACTATGTGCACTGTTCTAAGTCCTTTATGTTTTGGTTTTTTTTTTTGAGCCGAAGTTTCGCTCTTGTTGCCCAGGCTGGAGCACAATGTCATGATCTCAGCTCACTGCAACCTGGGCCTCCCAGGTTCAAGTGCTTCTCCTGCCTCAGCCTCCCGAGTAGCTGAGACTACAGGTGCCCGCCACCACGCCTGGCTAATTTTTGTATATTTAGTACAGATGGGGTTTCACCGTGTTGACCAGGCTGGTCTTGAACTTCTGACCTCAGGTGATCCACCCGCCTCGGCCTCCCAAAGTACTGGGATTACAGGCATAAGCCACCATGCCTGGCCAAAGTCCTTTATGTATTAACTAACCTAATAGCATCACATAAATATTTTGAAATATCAACTCAAAAAGGAGCCCTCAAAAAGAGAGATAGTACCTGAGATTGCACCACTGCACTCCCACCCAGGCAACAAGGCGAGACTCCCCTCAAAAAAAAAAAAAAAAAAAAAAAAAAAAAAGTACCTACTGGAGAAAGCCCAAGACAGAAGAAGAAACTGTTTGCATAAAGCCCACAATGTCTCAAAATCCTGGCCAGGTGCGCTGACTCAAGCCTGTAATCCCAGCCTTTTGGGAGCCCGAGGCCAGTGGATCACCTGAGGTCAGGAATTTGAGACCAGCCTGACCAACATGGTGAAACCCCATCTCTACTAAAAATATAAAAATTAACTGTGTATGGTGGCGTGTGCCTGTAATCCCAGCTACTCAGGGGGCTGAGGCAGAAGAATTGCTTGAACCTGGGAGGTGGACGTTGCAGTGCTAGGATTACAGGCATGAGCCACCATGCCACTACGCTCCAGCCTGGGCGACCAAGTAAGACTCCATCTCCAAAAAAAAAAGATCTACACTTTATGGAAGTTACACTTTAATTAAGAAAAAATTACTTACCAGACTCTTTCAACATATCATTCTCTTCAAGAGCTTCAATTGTTATTTTTATGTGTGTGGCAGGGTCAGAAATATTGAAACTCAAATGGTCAATGTCTTTTTCCCTTTCCAAAAGAGTTTATGATAATTCTGCATTCTAGCCCATGATATATTAGTATTTGCTTTAATATAAATTATTTTTTTTTCCAGATTGTAAGATTGATCACAGAAAGATGTACCCTGATCACCTCATGGTGACCAAACACTTGGTCCCCACTGTGGTGCTCACAAGCCAGTCTAGAAAATGAGAGGGGTCTCAGGGTGCCAACAGAATCTTTTAAGAAGACTGCCAGATGAACACTAGCCAGATGTTTGCAAATTAAGTTAATATTTCTGTTCTTGCCTTCAAAGTACTTAAAAGTAAACTTCAAAGTAAACTTGAACTTTTCCTTGGAATATTCACATTGTCACATTTGAAATTCTCAGACAGCTCCGTGGTTAAAAACAGCAGAGAAAGAGATGCTTATCTTTTTTTTCATTATTATTATTTGATAAAGGGAAGTACCTAGTTTGAGCCATAATAAGAGGCAAGGCACCTGGAATCCCATCCCCCTGCCTTGTTCCAAGTCCCCTGCCTGATTCTCCCATACAGAGAGCCCTCATAGACTTCAAAGTCAGAGAAGTGATAGACGCAGACTGGTCTTTGATGCCTAAGAACATCAGAGCCCTCAGTTTGATGCGAATGCAAAGCATCTGTACTTTTCGAACCTTTCATGTTATCTCACATTGCCAACAACAAAAGCTGAAAAGTTTGAGGTGACACACTTTACACACATTAAAATATTTGGAACCAGTAACTTTTCATTTCTTTTTCTATTATTTATAGCTTCTTTTACTTTGCAAACCGCACTGGATAGTAAATTACTTCTGGCACGCAGCCTTGTCAGCTTGCCAAATTTCAACTGGAGCAAGTTTCTACAGCCAGGCTAATAAGCCCAGAAAAATAGGAGGTAAGTATAATGGAAATAATGACATGATTTTTAACTGCAAAGAGCATGGAATGGTAATGCCAGATCTTAATAGATTCTATTTTTAAGCTTTTTTTATTCTAATGAAATCTTTACCTTTTTAAAGGCTATTTTAGTTTAAAACACATGTAAATAGAAAGGGTTCCTTTTAATTGGTGAAAAACAGTTTTGTGCTTTTTTCCCTGTGGCTTAAGTTACTGCTTTTTACAAACTTGAAAAAAAAAATACAAAAAAAGAAAACTAAGAATATGGTAGTTTGGGTATAACAACCTACTATTAAAACAAACTGGCATCTTGAAAAAACATGTTCTGAAATGATTGGCCTTCCAGAATGGTGCCTGGGGATTGTTGTGTGCGTGAATACGTCTCATCAAAGCCATAGCTGATTAGCTACATCAGCTTACCTTCAGTTTGCCCTAGTCCAGATAGAAATCCAGTTCCAGCTTAAATAACTTTTAGGTTTTATTTGAACAGGATTAAAAATGGCTATCACATTTGATTTCTATCACTGAAAAAACTTGTTAGGAAGCAGTATTTGTTTCCCTAAACTTAATTCTTACATCTGTTCCCATTCACAATTTACAAGTGACAAGGAAAATTCTTTTTCCCCTTCTCATTCTGCCTTCCAATTAGACCTAAACTGATTAGCCTCAGCACCACATGCTCAGTCCCAAAGTGTTGAAGCAAAGAAGAGGTTTGGAGTTGGGTGTGTGTGTGTGTGTGTGTGTGTGTGTGTGTGTGTGTAACTATACTAAAATAATGTGGCCTTGCTCCAGAAATGACAGCTTTCTTACAGTTCCCCAATCATACCATTTTATACCTCTATTAACACACACTATTCCCTTTGCCTGGAATGTCTTTTGCCCCCTTATCCACTTAGTAAGCACAGTTCATTTAAAAAAATAAATAAATAAAAAGGAAGCATGCCCTTACCACCTCATCATCCCACCCTCACCACCAATTTGTATATTTAAGTACAGAAACATAAAGGCTTCAGTCTTTGAATCTCTTTTTCCCTTAATATTAATTTTATAAGTGATCTTTTACAGACCCATGACTTCAAATGTCATCTACATCAGTGCTGTTCAATAGAATTTTGTGTAATAATGGAAGTGTCCCACATCTGCACTATCCAATACAGTAAATACAGTAGCCATTAGCTACATGTTGCTATTGAGTACTTGAAATATGGCTAGAGCAACTGAGAACTGAATTTTTTTTTTTTTTTTTTTGAGACAGAATCTCACTCTGTCGCCCAGGCTGGAGTGCAGTGGCATGATCTCGGCTCACTGCAACCTCTGCCTCCTGAGTTCAAGTGATTCTCCTGCCTCAGCCTCCTGAGTAGCTGGGATTACAGACACCCACCACCACGCCCAGCTAATTTTTGTATTTTTAGTGGAGACAGAGTTTCCATGACCATGTTGGCCGAGCTGGTCTCAAACTCTTGACCTCAAGTGATCCGTCCACCTCGGCTTCCCAAAGTGCTGGGATTGCAGGTGTTAGCCACTGCATCCAGCCGAGAACTGAAGTTTTAATTTCATTTAATGAATTTAAATTTAAATTTAAATTGTCACATGTAGCTAGTGGCTGCCATGTTGGACAACACTGACCTATATAACTTCCAAATATATTAGTAGCACCAATCCATAACTGTCCCCTGAACTCCAGACTCACGCCAGTATATCCAGCTGCCTACTCAACATCTGCACTTGGAGAGCTTACAGGCATTCCAAAATTAGTATGTCTAAAAAAAAGTACCTGATGCTCTCCCACAAACCTGTTCTTTCCATAATCTTCCCCATCTCAGTGAAAGGCAACTCCGTTCTTCCAGTTTCTCAGCCCAAAAGCCTTGGAGTTGTCCCTGACTCTATATTTAATTAATCAGCGATCCTCTCTGCTCTACAAAATATAGCCAAAATATGACCACTCCTCATCACAGCTACTGCTATCACCCTAGTTCAAGCCACCATTATCTTTCATCTGGATTATTCCAGTAGTCTTCAACTGGTCTCCCTGCTTTCACTCTGGCCCCTTTAAGTCTATTCTTAACACAGCAGCCAAAATTATTGTGTTAAAATATGTCAGAGGACAGCATTCTCTTGCTTAAAACCCTGCTGTGGTTGACTCACTCAAAGCAAAAACTAAAACCTTTTCATGGCCGGGTGTGGTGGATTACTACTGTAATCCCAGCACTTTGGGAGGCCAAGGCAGGCAGATCACCTGAGGTCAGGAGTTCGAGACCAGCCTGATCAACATGGAGAAACCCCGTCTCTACTAATACAAATTTAGCCAGCAAGGTGGCAAATGCCTATAACCCCAGCTACTCGGGAGGCTGAGGCAGAAGAATCGCTTGAACCTGGGAGGCAGAGTTTGTGGTGAGTCAAGATTGCGCCATTGCACTCCAGCCTGGGCAACAAGAGTGAAATGCTGTCAAAAAAAAAAAAAAAAAAAAAAACCTTTTCGTTTGCAGAAAAGTTCCCATATGATCTGGTCCCGGTACCACACTCCTGCCATATCTTACCTTATTTCCCACTCTGATCCCTTGCTCCCTCCACTCCAGATCCACTAGCCTCTTTGGTATTCCTTCAACCTGGCAATGCAGGGCCTTTGCCCTGGCTATTCCCTGCTTGGAATTCTCTTCCCCAGATAAATGTATGGCTCATTCCCTCACCACCTTCAGATTTTTCTCAAATGTCACTCTCTCAGGGAGGCCTCTCCTATTACCAATTGCAGCCCCTCACCTCAATACTTCTTATTCTACATTCTTACTTTTTGTTTCTCCATATCACTGATCGCCATCTAACATACTGTAATAGTGTTTATTATTTGTCTCTCCTCATATGTACATTAAAGCATAAGCTCCATGAAATTGAAATTTTTTTTTTTTGAGACGGAGTCTGGCTCTGTCGCCCAGGCTGGAGTGTAGTGGCACAATCTTGGCTCACTGCAAGCTCCGCCTCCCAGGTTCACACCATTCTCCTGCCTCAGACTCCTGAGTAGCTGGAACTACAGGCACCCCCCACCATGCCCGGCTACTTTTAGTAGAGACGGGGTTTCACCGTGTTAGCCAGGATGGTCTCGATCTCCTGACCTCATGATCCACCTGCCTTGGCCTCCCAAGATGCTGGGATTACAGGCGTGAGCCACTGTGCCTGGCTTTTTTTTTTTTTTTTTGGAGAGGGATTTTTGCCGTTGTTGCCCAGGCTAGAGTGCAAGGGCGCGATCTCGGCTCACTGCAACCTCCGCCTCCTGGGTTCAAGCAATTCTCCTGCCTCAGCCTCCCGAGTAGCTGGGATTACAGGCACCTGCCACCATGCCTAGCTAATTTTTGTATTTTTAGTAGAGATGGTTTTCACCATGTTGGCCAGGCTGGTCTCAAA
This sequence comes from Pongo abelii, assembly GCF_028885655.2. Lineage (NCBI taxonomy): Eukaryota > Metazoa > Chordata > Mammalia > Primates > Hominidae > Pongo > Pongo abelii. The sequence continues at coordinate 44,871,112 of NC_072004.2, read as the reverse complement.
CTCCTGAGCTCAGGTAATCAACCCGCCTCGGCCTCCCACAGTGCTGGGATTACAGGCTGAGCCTCCGAGCCTGGCTGGAACTGAAATTTTTGAATGTATATTTGTATAATTGTACAGTACTACTTAGCTTGTATTATAACATTTCTTTTTTTTTTTTCCTGAGACAGTGTCTTGTTCTGTTGCCCAGGCTGGAGTATAGTGGTTTGATAACAGCTCATCTCCTCCCAGGTTCAAGCAATTCTCCAACCTCAGCTGCCTGAGTAGCTGGGTTACAGGTATGCACCACCATGCCTGTCTAATTTTTGTATTTTTATAGAGTTGGGGTTTCACCCTGTTGGCCAGGCTGGTCTCGAACTCCTGACCTGAGGTGATCCACCCGCCTCAGCCTCCCAAAGTGCTGCGATTACAGGCATGAGCCACTGCCTATTACAACATTTGTGTTTTTTTTGTTTGTTTGTGGTTTTTTTGTTTTTTTGTTTTTTGTTTTTGAAATGGAATCTTGCTCTGTAGCCCAGGCTGGAGTGCAGTGGCACGATCTTGGCTCACTGCAACCTCTGTCTCCTGGGTTCAAGCAATTCTCCTGTCTCAACTTCCCGAGAAGGTAGGATTACAGGTGCCTGCCACCACATCCAGCTAATTTTTGCATTTTTAGTACAGACGGGGTTTCACCATGTTGGCCAGGCTGGTTACAACATTTCTTGAATCCATATGTCTGTATTTAGTGATACTGTGACTTCCATGAGTACTTTATCTTTGAATTCCCCGAAACCTACCACTGGAAAACATTAGGTATGTACTCAATAAATATTATCTGGAAGGAAACTACTGGACATTTAGCATGCCACCTATTATAAGAATCCCAGTGTCTAATATGCCCAAAACACTTCCTGAAGGAAACTGATGAACCTACAGCTACTTTATTCTGATCACTTGATCCTGGGCAATTTGCCACTACGGATCAGATCACAAGTAAGCTCTTGGCTCAAGGGCAACCAATCCACTGGTTGGCCAAAATCCTATAATGTATCCTGGTATGAAAAGATGAACTGAACTAATCTAACTCTCCCTCTCTGGACTCCGAATTACCATTAGTTAGAGATAGGAGATTGAGGAGCTTGACAAGGCAAAGATGTAAGAAAGCAATAAGTATGAGTATGTAGAAACTATGAAGTATAGAAAATATATACAGGGCAAAGTGCAGGAAAAAGGAACACAGTACCTAAGAGAAAATGGAGAGTCAATGAATCACATTAATAAGAGCACCCTGGAGTGAAGATCCACAAACTGCAGTTAAGGTCTCATTTGAGCTGTTTTGAATCCAATCCTCTTGAAGCTTTGTGCTTCTTGTTATTCTCTGTGTCAATTTACAATAATGCCAAATTGCTGAGGTGCCTTAAGGGAGTGTCTCTTTTTTTACAACTCCCAAAACCTAACAAAAATGCCATTCTTAGTTTATATAATTGCTGTCACATCTAGAAGAGCCAGGGTATTTCATTTTCGTATTTTCTGCCAAATGATACGTTGGCGATATTCTTCAAATCCTAAGGTGATTGACCCTTGGAGCTTTGAACAATTATTAGGAAGCACAAAGGAGTGTTCTCTTTGCAGCCATTTGGTTCTCCTTTAAAGGTTGCCCTCCTGTGGCAAGCTAGAATACACTTACAGTGTGAATGCACCTTGCTTTATTTTTTTATTTTTTATTATTTTTTTTTTTTTTGAGACGGAGTTTCACTCTTGTTGCCCAGGCTGGAGTGCAATGGCGTGATCTCGGCTCACCACAACCTCCGCCTCCCAGGTTCAAGTGATTCTCCTGCCTCAGCCTCCCAAGTAGCTGGGATTACAGGCATGCGCCAACATACCTGGCTAATTTTTGTATTTTTAGTAGAGATGGGGTTTCTTCATGTTGGTCAGGCTGTTCTTGAACTCCCGACCTCAAGTGAATGCCCGCCTCGGCCTACCAAAGTGCTGGGATTACAGGCGTGAGCCACTGTGCCCGGCCACCTTGCTTTAAACCAGTTCAAAACTCTGGATTTACAGCAACAGATCATTCAGCCACTTTTAACATTTATTTATATTACCACAAAAGTAACATACTGTTAGAAATTCAAATACCGGCCGGGCGCAGTGGCTCATGTCTGTAATCGCAGCACGTTGGGAGGCTGAGGCGGGCAGATCATGAGGTCAGGAGATGGAGACCAGCCAGACCAACATGGTGAAACCCCATCTCTACTAAAAATGCAAAAATTAGCCAGGCATGGTGGCAGACATCTGTAATCCCAGCTACTCAGGAGGCTGAGGCAGGAGAATCGCTTAAACCCGGGAGGCAGAGGTTGTAGTGAGCCGATATCGCGCCACTGCACTCCAGCCTGGGTGACAGAGTGAGACTCTGTCTCAGAAAAAAAAAAAGAAATTCAAATACCCATGTATTTTGAATAGTGAGAATTTAAAAGAAATTCAAATACCATGTTCTTTTGAATAGTGAGAATTTACGAACCACAAGAAAGCAACAAACCCAAAGTTAACCTGCAAAGTTTCAGTTAATACCATTGCCTTGGATAAACACAAAATATCTAAGGAAAAGGGCTTTCTGCTTCAAAGACTTGTTCAGTCTTTCTCTTTTTCCTTCTCCATGAGAAGCTCACCCCTATGAGTCCACACATCTGCCACCACCACAAAGGAAGCCAGCTATTTTAAAATGTATTCACTACTTTGCTTGAGGGGCAGTGGGGCATAACGGTTAAGACCACCAGCTTTAAGTATACTTTGGCAGTATCTACCAATATTTTAAACATACATACTTTAAGGCCCAATAATTCCAACATCTACAAATCTGTTCTACAGAAATACTAACAAAAGTGCACAAACATATATAAGGACGGTCACTGAAGCAATGTTGATAAGAGCAAAAAATTTGAAAGATCCCAAATGGTGTATAAGAAAAGTGGTTAAATAAATTATAGTACATCCATGCAATAGTATACTATGCAACTATTAAAGAAAGTAAGGAGTGTGTATATCTAATGGGATGGAAACAGGCTTATTTTACATTGCTAAATTTTAGAAAGGCAAGTTGCAGAACAGTGTATTGAATAATCCATTTTAAATATGTGTATGTGTGTGTCATAAAAAAAAAAAAAAAAGAAAGAAAGAAAAAGCAGGCGGGCACTGTGGCTCAAGCCTGTAATCCTAGCACTTTGGGAGGCCTAGTGGGGTGGGTCACCAGGTCAGGAGTTCAAGACCAGCCTAGCCAAGATGGTGAAACCCCTCTCTACTAAAAATACAAAAATTAGCCAGGTGTGGTGGCAGGCACCTGTAATTCCAGCCACTAGGGAGGCTGAGGCGGGAGAACTGCTTGAACTTGGGAGACAGAGGTTGCAGTGAGCTGAGATCTTGCCACCGCACTCCAGCCTGGACAAAGAGTGAGACTCCGTCTCAAAAAAAAAAAGGTTGGAGGATTGCCCACCAAACCATTCATATTGATAAACTCTGGGAAGTGGAAAAGGGACTTTGTACCTTGCTATATTGTTAGGTAATATAACAAAGGCATATCATATTTGTAATTTCTATTTATTTATTTATTTATTTTTTGAGATGGAGTCTCACTCCATCTACAGGTTGGAATGCAGTGGCACAATCTCGGCTCATTGCAACCTCTGCCTCGCAGGTTCAAGAGATTCTCCTGCCTCAGCCTCCCGAGTAACTGGGACTACAGGCGTGCACCACCATACCCAGATAATTTTTGTATTTTTAGTAGAGATGGGGTTTCACCATGTTGGCCAGGATGGTCTCGATCTCTTGACCTCGTGACTCACCCACCTTGGCCTCCCAAAGTTCTGGGATTACAGGCATGTGCCACTGCGCCCATCCTATTATTATTAATTTTTTTTCAAGATGAAATTTTGCTTTTTTTGCCCAGGCTGGAGTGCAATGGTGCTATCTCGGCTCACCGCAACCTCCACCTCCCGGATTCAAGTGATTCTCCTGCCTCAGCCTCCCGAGTAGCTAGGATTACAGGCATGCACCACCACGTCCGGCTAATTTTGTATTTTTAGTAGAGACAGGGTTTCTCCGTGTTGGTCAGGCTGGTCTCGAACTCCTGACCTCAGGTGATCTGCACCCCCACCTCGGCCTCCCAAAGTGCTGGGATTACAGGCATGAGCCACCGCGCCTGACCTTTAATTTCTATTTAAATAAAACATTTTAATGGAGACCAAAAAAAAAAAAGTAAGAAGAGGCTTCAGAATCAAACTCTGATTCAAATCCTAGTGCCATCAACTTTTTAGGGTTCAGTGGAATATTAAGATGAAAATTTCCTTTACCTTAACTTCTGATCGTCACTTCACAGCAAATGACTGAAATATCTGAGCTTTTCTCTTATACATTGTTTTTAAACACCAGAGACAACTCCCTCTTAAGGGGCTTGTGATCCATCTTTCATTTTTTGTAAAGTGAATCATTTCCCTAATTTTTCTATTTGCTAATAAGATAATAAATATAACATATTCTGTCTCTTTCGCAAATTCCATCCCCTTTTCTCCGTATCTCACTTCAAGAGTCCACAACCTGGGAGCTGTCCAGGTACCAATTAACATTTAAAAAGCCCTCAAGTTGTTCACACAAATAGTTCTATTATTGCTTTCCTTTACAGCCTTGGTCTGCTCAAAAACCCACATTCAAATTGGATCACATAAACTCCAGGCCTTAAGCACACAGGTATTGTAGGCTAGAGGCCACTCTTGGCTACAAACCCCCTTATTCATTTAAAATAACTTCATTCATAAGGTTCATTGAACAGCTGGTTTGTGCCCATCACAGGCCCTGACAAAGCACTTCGCCTAACTCGTCACTAATCCTTACAGCAACTCTGGTTGGGTGTTACTAGTATCATTTAACAGGTAAGCAAACCAAGGCTCCAAAGGATAAAATGGCTTGACCAAGATCTCACAGCCAGTGAGTTGGGGAGCCTGCTGGGAAATCTAGGATTCGGGGTAACTAAAGGTCATTACGGTTCTTTTTTAAAGAAAATTTTATTTTTATTTTATTATGTATTTATTTAGAGACACGGTCTCACTGTGTCATCCAGGTGGGAGTGCAGTGGCGGGATCTCGGCTCGCTGCAACCTCCGCCGCCCGGGTTCAAGCCATTCTCCCTCCACAGCCTCCGGAGTAGCTGGGCTTACAGGTGCCCGTTACCAAGCCCAGCTAATTTTTGCATTTTTACAAAAATGCATCATATTGGCCAGGCTGGTCTCGAACTTCTGATCTCAGGTGATCCGCCCACCTCGGCCTCCCAAATGCTGGGATTACAGGCGTGAGCCACCGCGCCCCACCAGGAAAATTTTAATTAACTAGTTTTAAAAGCCAAACAGCACTCTAAGACTTGTAAAGAAAAACAGCATTCCCCTCCCCCATGCATCCCCTCTCTGGAATTGTAAATTTCCTGTGCAATCATGTGGTATTTTTTTCAGGTATTTCTGCTGGTTTCCCGCCGTCTTTCTAAATAACCGGTTTAACTGGTGTGTGGCACAGACTCAACTACGATGTAACTAAAACGCCATTCTACAGTTAACTCCCTCAATTCCTTAGATTTCATTCCCGGGGTCACCTCTTTGGCCTAGGTGCACACGCTGCGGGCTCCGCTCTAGGTGGGGCACAGGCCTTCGCCTGCCGCATGCACCCTGGGCTGCGCAGCCCCAGCCAGCCCGGTCGGGGCTCAGCGACCCCTACCCCCGGGACCCCGCACCGGGGCTGAGCGCTCGCCTCCCGCCGGCCGCGGCTCCACGCCCTCGCCCCAGACCCTTTGCCAGAGAGCGAGGGTCGGGGAGCGAGATCCAGGGTCCGAGGTGACCGTCGTGGTTGGGGCCGAGGTGACCGTGTGGTAGGGGACTGGGACAGGAGTCGGAGTCGCAGGGCGAGGGCCCAGGTCGTGGCTGGAAGCGTCAGGCCTCTCTCCTCGTTTGGCCGAGCGGCCGGGACTCCGGGCCGGCAGCAGATGGAAGCGGGCGCCGCCCTGCCCGGCGGCGGCCGGGGCCTTCTGGGGTTTTCCCGCGGGCGCTCGACAGGGCGGCAGCAGCTGCCGCGGTGAGGACGACTGCCGCGGAGAGGACGACCGCCGCCGGTGCAACCGGGTGCCCGCGCCCCTGCCCGGCCTCTGGGGCGCCCAAGCGGGCCGTGCTCACCGCGGCAACTCCACGCCCGCAGCTCCAGCCCAACCTCACAGCCTTGTCCTGTCCCCAAGCAAGGAATCGGCCTCCCTGTCCACAGGGAGGGAATCCGGCGCAGGTCGCAGCCGGCCTCTGGCTTTCGTGGGGAGGGCACCAAGGCTTCAGGTTTCCCAGCTCGCGCGTTACCGTTCAAAGGCCCCTCCTGGAGCTCTGAATTGAGGGGAGCACTCCATGCCCCTTCCTCCTCCAAAGAGGGCGGGAGTCACAACACTGAAGCCTTGCTCCAAACAAACCCCCCTACCAACCCTCTCTACTGCTCCCTCCTGACCCCCTTTCTCTGTCCATTATCCGTCTGAGGGGGTCCAGGACTTGAGCAGTTTCTGAGAGCGATTTCCTTTATCTTTATGGTGGGGGGTCTGGTTCCCCACTAAGTATGGTATCATCCTCTTTTTGGCCTCTCACCAACTCTGCCCGCCCCCTCCCTACACACACTCATCCCCCAACCTCCCCAAATTGTGGGTTAAACCGATTTTGAACTTATGTTATTATGAGTTTGAAAATACTTTTCCCCTCCGGCGCTGTGGCTCACGCCGGTAATTCCAACACTTTGGGAGTCTGAGGCGGGCGGATCATCTGAGGTCGGAAGTTTGAGACCAGCCAGACCAACATGGAGAAATCCCATCTCTACTAAAAATACAAAATTAGCCGGACGTGGTGGCGCATGCCTGTAATCCCAGCTACTCAGGAAGGCTGAGGCAGGAGAATCGCTTGAACCCGGGAGGCGGAGGTTGCGGTGAGTCCAGATCGCGCCAGTGCACTCCAGTCTGGGCAACAAGAGGGAAACTCGGTCTCAAAAAATAATAAAAATAAAGAAAATACTTTTCCCAGTTGGTTTGTGTAATATACTATGATTACATTTCCTTTTTTGTTGTTGTGGAGACGGAGACTCGCTTTGTTCCCCAGGCTGGAGTGCAGTGGCTGGATCTCGGCTCACCACAACCTCCACCTCCCGGATTCAAACGATTCTCCTGCCTCAGCCTCCCAAGTAGCTGGGATTACAGGGGCCCAGCAGCACACCCGGCTAATTTTTGTATTTTTAGTAGAGATGGGTTTTCACCATGTTGGCCAGGCTGGTCTCGAATTCCTGACCTCAAGTGATCTGCCGGCCTCGGCCTCCCAAAGTGCTGGGATTACAGGTGTGAGCCATCGCCCCGGCCATATTTCCTTTCTTATCAGACTTTTTTTTTTCTTTTCTTTTCCTTGGGGTTAGTGATTGTCTCAATGGTTGGTTTGTTAAGGCTTCTATGTACCCATCATTAATTTCCACCCCCCCCCCCCACCCCACAAATGCTTTGCCAGAACTACGAGGCTCCATTCATTCAAACTCATCACATAATACATCTATTTTGTTTTTTCTTGGAAATATCCCTCCCATGCCAATCTTAACTGTTGCTCACTAGACGAACTGCACAGCTGTTCTGGGAATTCCCTTCTTCACCATCCTGGGAATTTTCTTTACTTCTTTGTGTGAGTCCCCTTTGTCCTGGATTCCATGTTTGTTTTTCTCCCTCACTTTGGTAGAATATGTCCTCCGGTAGCTTTCTGACAAAGGATGTGGTGAAGGGGAAGATTTTTTGAGATGTTGCGTGTCTGAAAATATCTTTTTTTTTTTTTTTTAAGGGACGAAGTATTGCTATGTTGCCCAGGCTGGAATGCAGTGGCTATTCACAGGCACCAGCATAGCCACTGCAGCCTCAAACTCCTGGCCTCAAGCCGTCCTCCTGTCTCAGCCTCCTGGGTGAAAGATATCTTTATTTGATCTCACTTGATTAATGTGACAGTTTGTCTGGTTACGTAATTCTAGGTTGGAATCCATTTTTCCTTAGGACTATGACTTGTCTTCTCATTTCTGTGTTATTGCTGAGAAATCTAAGGAAATCCTTACTTACAAAAGAACATAACTGTATACCTTTTTTGTTTGTTTGTTTGTTTTTTGAGATGGAGTCTTACTCAGTCACCCAGGCTGGAGTGCAGGGGCGCGATCTCAGCTCATTGCAACCTCTGCTGCCCGGGTTCAAGCGATTCTCCTGCCTCAGCCTCCTGAGTAGCTGGGATTACACACGCCTGCCATCGCGCCCAACTAACACAACTGTATACCTTTTGTATGACCCTAATTTTATTATTAATTCTGGAAGCTCTGAGGATCTTCTATCTTTGATGTTTTGAAAATGCAAGTGACAGGCCAGGCGCAGTGGCTCGCGCCTGTAATCCCAGCACTTTGGGATGCCGAGGCAGGTGGATCACCTGAGGTCAGGAGTTTGAGACCAGCCTGGCCAACATGGTGAAGCCCCATCTCTACTAAAAATACAAAAATTAGCCGATGCGGCAGCAGGTGCCTGTAATCCCCGCTACTCGGGAGGCTGAGGCAGGAGAATCGCTTGAACCTGGGAAGAGGTGATTGCGGTGAGCCAAGAGCATGCCATTGGACCCCAGCCTGGATGACAAAAGCAAAACTCCATCTCAAAAAAAAAAAAAAGAAAAGAAAAAGAAAATGCAAGTGACATGCCATGCTTTGATGTGCATTTTCACTCATTGTGCTAGACAGAGAGCCCTTTCAATTTAGAAACTGTTGCCCTCAGTTCTGGAATTTTTTTTGCTTTGTTTTTCTTGCATTACTCATATCTTCCACCTCCACACACTCATACCCCACTCCGCTCCACCCCATGCATCTTTGTTCTTTCTTTCTTAAATTCCTGTTACTTGTATATTGGAATCTCCAAGTAAGTCTAAGCCTCTCATCTTTTCTCTCACACTTAACTTTCTTTTTTCCCCCACTGTCTGCAAATTTCCTCAACTCTATTTTCCAAACTTTTCATTGCCCTTTTATCAATGTTGCCTTCTAAACAATAGTGTGCTAGGCCGGGTGCTGTGGCTCATGCCTGTAATCCCAGCACTCTGGGAGGCTGAGGTGGGTGGATCAACTGAGGTCGGGAGTTCAAGACCAGCCTGACCAACATGGAGAAACTCCACCTCTACTAAAGATACAAAAATTAGCCAGGCATGGTGGCCCATGCCTGTAATCCCAGCTACTCAGGAGGCTGAGGCAGGAGAATTGCTTGAACTCAGGAGGCCGAGGTTGCGGTGACTCGAGATTGTGCCATTGCACTCCAGCCTGGGCAACAAGAGTGAGACTCTGTCTCAAAAAAAAAACCCAAAAAACAAAAAACAAAAAACAATGGTGTGCTAGTAAATTTCTAACAACCAACTCTCAGAAGCAGGGGGAAGAAAGCCTTGATTTGTAGTGTTTGCCTATTTTGATAGTGCGAATATTTCCATCATGGTTGCTTTCAAGCTACTAACATTGTATCACTGAAGATGGAGTCAGGAAGAGATGCACAGTAGCATATCATAGCATTCCCACTATATAGATAGAACACATATAAATAATCTCAAGAGCATAGATAATAATAAAATGTAGAAAAATAATTTGGGGCCCGACGCAGTGGCTCACGTTTGTAATCCCAGCACTTTGGGAGGCCGAGGTGGGCGAATCACCTGAGGTCAGGAGTTCGAGATGAGCCTGGCCAACATGGTGAAACCCTGCCTCTACTAAAAATACAAAAATTAGCCAGGCATGGTGGCGGGTGCCTGTAATCCCAGCTACTCAGGAGGCTGAGGCAGGAGAATTGCTTGAACCTGGGAGGCAGAGGTTGCAGTGAGCCAAGATCATGCCATTGCCCTCCAGTCTGGGCAACAGCAGTGAAGCTCTGTCTCCAAAAATAATAATAATAATTTGGAAGTAATGATTTTTGAGTATTTATTTTGGTTTTTAATATAACTGATTTAATTGTAACTTTACATAATAATTTAACAGTGACAGTGTTTTAACAACTGGCTTTTAAAATTTCTAAAAATTCAACAGTTGATTCTTACAACCTGGTATGAGCCAGCTCTTGTAAACTATTGCTTCAAAATAATCATGGTCTCTAATGTAATAAAGGTAAATCAGGGATCGGGCACGGTGGCTCACACCAGTAATCCCAGCACTTTGGGAGGCCGAGGTGGGCAGATCATGAGGTCAGGAGTTCGAGACCAGCCTGGCCAACATGGTGAAACCCCATCTCTACTAAAAATACAAAAATTAACTGGGCATGATGGTGCATGCCTGTAATCCCAGCTACTGGGGAGGCTGAGGCAGGAGAATGGCTTGAAGCCAGGAGGCGGAGGTTGCAGTGAGCCGAGATGGTGCCACTGCACTCTAGCCTGGGTGACAGAGCAAGACTCCATCTCAAAAAAAAAGGTAAATCAGAATAATCTTCCAAATGCAGTTCTGATCATGTCACTCCCTTGAGTAAAGCTCTATATTGCTTCTGTGCTTACTGAAACCCTCAAGGCTCAATTCACATTCCACCTTTCTTTTTTTTTTTTTTTTGAGAAGGAGTCTTGCTCTATCACCCAGGCTGGAGTGCAGTGGTGCGATCTTGGCTCACTGCACCCTGCGCCTCCCAGGTTCAAGCAATTCTCCTGTCTCAGCCTCCCCAGTAACTGGGACCACAGGTGCCCGCCACCATGCCTGGCTAATTTTTGTATTTTTAGTAGAGACAGGGTTTCACCATATTGGTCAGGCTAGTCTCGAACTCCTGACCTCAGGTGATCCACCTGCCTCAGCCTCCCAAAGTGCTGGGATTACAGGCGTAAGCCACCGCACCCGGCCCACATTCCACCTTTCTTATTAGTTACTCAAACAAATATTGATTAGGTATCTGCTATGGGCACGGTCTTAAGCAAGCTTAAGCAAGCTGCTGAGGATACAAGGATGAGTAATATACATTTCTTTTCTTTTTTTCTTTTTCTTTTTTTTTTTTTGAGACGGAGTCTCACTCTGTCACCCAGGCTGCCGTGCAGTGGCATGGTCTCAGCTCACTGCAACCTCTGTCTCCTTGGTTCAAGCGATTCTCCTGCCTCAGTCTCCCGAGTAGCTGCGATTACAGGCATGCGCCACCATGCCTGGCTAATTTTGTATTTTTAGTAGAGATGGGGTTTTTCCATGTTGGCCAGGCTGGTCTCGAACTCCTGACCTCAGGTGATCTGCCTGCCTGGGCCTCCCAAAGTGCTGGGATTACAGGCATGAGCCACCACACCCAGCTGGAGTTTTTATTTTATTAAGCATTATATACTTTTCTCAATACAAGCCATAAAGGTAAAGTATAATGTTCATTTCAAAGACTGCTAGTTGATTTTTTTTTAATCTACAAGATATGTCCTCAGAAAAAACTGCTAGTTTATTCAGTTAAGTGCCAACTTTTTTTTTTTTTTTTTTTTGAAAAGGAATCTCGCGCAGTCGCCAGGCTGGAGTGCAGTGGTGGGATCTTGGCTCACTACAACCTCCGCCTCCTGGGTTCAAAAAAAAGGTAAATCAGAATAATCTTCCAAATGCAGTTCTGATCATGTCACTCTCTTGAGTAAAGCTCTATATTGCGGGCAGATCGCAAGGTCAGGAGATCGAGACCATCCTGGCTAACACAGTGAAGACCCGTCTCTACTAAAAAAATACAAAAAATTAGCCGGGCGTGGTGGCAGGCGCCTATAGTCCCAGCTACTCTGGAGGCTGAGGCAGAAGAATGGCGTGAACCCGGGAGGCGGAGCTTGCAGTGAGCTGAGATTGCGCCATTGCACTCCAGCCTGGGTGACAGAGTAAGACTCCGCCTCAGAAAAAAAAGAAAATGTAGAAAATGTTCATGGAATAATGCTGAATGATCAGAGAGCAGTATGGCCAGGAATGGAAGGAGTTAAGAAGGTAGAAAGCACTCATTTTGCAATGCCTTTATCTGAGAAATTAGGGATATTTATTTACTTGCAAAAGTCTCCATCTTAGTGTTCTTTGAAGGAGGAGTCAGTAGCTTAGGCTCTTGAAAAGGTCTTTAAGACTCAGATTTCCAAACTATTTATTATAAGCCATGCTTCTCTCTGAAAAACTCTTGATGTAACAAGAGTTTCAGAATATAACAAGTTCCCCAATTCTGTTTCGGAGTTTTATGGTGAACTCAATGTCTATTCATGACATATTCTGTTCTCCCTTCTTCCACTCAGACACGTTGGTAAAATTTAAAGATTTCTAAGAAATGAAAAGTAGCTTCTAATGAGGAAAAGGGAACTGTGCTTTTTTTTTTCTCTTGGTCTCACTCTGTTACCCAGGCTGGAATACAGTAGTGCAATCATGGCTCACTGCAGCCTCAAACTCCCGGGCTCAAATGATTTTCTTACCTTTTTTTTTTTCCCCCTGTGATGGAGTGTTGCTTTGTTGCTCAAGCTGGAGTGCAGTGGGGCAATCTCAGCTCACTGCAACTTCCGCCTCCCAGGTTCAAGCGATTTTCCTGCCTCAGCCTCCCTAGTAGTTGGGATTACAGGCATGCGCCACCACGCCCAGCTAATTTTTGTATTTTTAGTAGAGACAGGGTTTCACCATGTTGAAGGCTGGTCTCAAACTCCTGACCTCAGGTGATCCGGCCATCTCGGCCTCCCAAAGTACTAGGATTACAGGCATGAGCCATCGCACCCGGCCCCTCATCTCCTCTTTCAACTACATTTGCTGGGAAGGGCAATGAGCAGTGCCCCCTTTCCTTTTTTTTTTTTGTTTTAATTTTATTTATTTATTTGTTTTTGAGATAAGGTCTTGCTCCATCATCTAGGCTGGAGTGCAGTGGAGTGATAACGGCTCACTGCAGCCTTGACTTCCTGGGCTCCAGAGATTCTCCCACCTCAGCCTCCCAAGTAGCTGAGACTACAGACATTGAGCCACTGCACCCAGCCTTCTTTTATTTTTTGTAGAAATGAGTGTCTCGCAGCCTGGTACAGTGGCTCACACCTGTAATTCCAGCATTTTGGGAGGCCAAGGTGGGCAGATCACCTGAGGTCAGGAGTTTGAGACCAGCCTGACCAACATGGAGAAACCCCTCTCTACTAAAAATAAAAATTAGCCGGGCATGGTGGCATGCGCCTGTAATCCCAGCTACTCGGGAGGCTGAGGCAGGAGAGTCACTTGAACCCGGGAGGCAGAGGTTGCAGTGCGCCGAGACTGCGCCATTGCACTCCAGCCTGGACAACAAGAGTGAAACTCAGTATCAAAAAAAAAAAAAAAGAGCCGGGTGAGGTGGCTCACGCCTGTAATCCCAGCACTTTGGGAGGCCGAAGCAGGCGGATCACGAGGTCAGGAAATTGAGACCATCCTGGCTAACACGGTGAAACTCCGTCTCTACTAAAAATACAAAAAATTAGCCGGGCGTGGTGGCAGGCGCCTGTAGTCCCAGCTACTCGGGAGGCTGAGGCAAGAGAATGGTGTGAACCCTGGAGGCGGAGCTGGCAGAGAGCCGAGATCATGCCACTGCACTCTAGCCTGGGCGACAGAGCAAGACTCTGTTTCAAAAAAAAAAAAAAAAGAAAGAAAGAAAGAAAGAAATGAGGGTCCTGCTGTGTTGTCCAGGCTGGTCTCAAACTCCTGGTTTCAAGTGATCCTCCCGACTTGGCCTCCCATAGGCATGACCCATGGCACCTGGTTCTAGCTTTCCTTTTCCTCTAGTATTTGGTTGTCATCTCTTACCTCCCTAACATTTCAAGGTTCCTGGGAAAATGAAATTAGTTCTTCCTCACTAAAATGTGGCAACAGGGCTGGGCACGGTGGCTCATGCCTGTAATCCCAGCTACTTGGGAGGCTGAGGAAGGAGAATCGCTTGAACCCCAGAGGCAGAGGTTGTGGTGAGCTGAGATTGTGCCATTGCACTCCAGTCTGGGGACCAAGAGCAAAACTCTGTCTCAAGCAAAAAAAACGAAACAAAACAAAAAATAGCTGGGCGTGTTGGCAGGAGCCTGTAATTCTAGCTATTCTGGAGATTGAGGCAGGAGAATCACTTGAAGCTGGGAGACAGAGGTTGTAGTGAGCCGAGATCGTGCCACTGCCCTCCAGCCTGGGCCACAGAGCTAGACCCTGTCTCAAAAAAAAAAAAAAAATAGTATTAGATTATACCCCAAAGTATAAAATAAATACCCGTGAACCCATACTGATATAAAGTATTGAATAAATATAGAAATGGAAGAGAAGGTAAATATCCACTTCACGAAAGAATTCCAAATTCTTCATACAGATACTTAGCCATCAAGGTGGCAGAGCTTAATTCACCACAACCACTATTACCACACCTTGAGTGTAGTGCTACACTTGGGGACTTGCTTCAAAAGAATATAGGAGAGAAAAAGTAGGAGAGAAAGAGTACAGCAGAGAAAAAGAGTACAGGAGAGAAAAGTATGGAGAAGGTTGAAAAATGTTGGCCAGGTGATCAAGATTAATGTCATCAATGACAATCATATGGATATCAACCTGGATATGGTATGATAACAGTGGTACTTCCCTTTTGTGGTCTCCCTCCATAAAACCTATAACTGAACTCCAATCATTAGAAAAACATCAGACAAGGCCGGATGTTGTGGCTCATGCCTATAATCACAGCACTTTGTGAGGCCAAAGTGGGTGGATCACCTGAGGTCAGGAGTTCGAGACCAGCCTGGCCAATATAGTGAAACTCCGTCTCTACTAAAAACACAAAAAATTAGCCTGGTGTGGTGGCAAATTCCTGTAATCCCAGCTACTTGAGAGGCTGAGGCAGGAGAATTGCTTGAACCTGGGAGGCAGAGGTTGCAGTGCGCCAAGATGGTGCCATTGCACTCTAGCCAGGGCAAAAAGAGCGAAACTTCCTCTCAAAAAAAAAAAAAAGATAACTTTTAAATTACTATATGGTAAGTGTAATGTAAAGTCTAGTTTTTAATTTTGTTTCCCTTCCTAAATGTTGTATATTTTCTTACCAGGAACTCTTCTTGTTTTTTTCTTTTTTTTGAGACAGAGTCTTGCTCTGTGGCCCAGGCTGGAGTGCAGTGGCGCGATCTCCGCTCACTGCAAGCTCTGCCTCCCGGGTTCATGCCATTCTCCTGCCTCAGCCTCCCAAGTAGCTGGGATTACAGGCGCCCGCCACCACACCCGGCTAATTTTTTTTTTGTATTTTTTGTAAAGACAGGGTTTCACTGTGTTAGCCAGGATGGTCTCGATCTCCTGACCTCATGATCTGCCCGCCTCGGCTTCCCAAAATGCTGGGATTACAGGCTTGAGCCACCGTGCCCGGCCGAACTCTTCTATATCACTTGACATGTTTTGAGCTAAATTTGTAACCCTTTTTTGCACCCATTAGACGATAACACCATTTGCCTTTTATTTTTGGATAATTCAGGAATAAAAAATGGATCTCAAGCTTTATAAAACTTATAATTCTAGGCTGGGCGCTGTGGCTCACGCCTGTAATCCCAGCACTTTGGGAGGCCAAGGCAGGCGGATCACACGGTCAGGAGGTCAAGACCATCCTGGCCAACATGGCGAAACCCCGTCTCTACTAAAAATACAAAAATTAGCTGGGCATGGTGGTGCGAACCTATAATCCCAGCTTCTCAGGAGGCTGAGACAGGAGAATTGCTTGAACCCGGGAGGCAGAGATTGCAGTGAGCCGAGATTGTGCCACTGCACATCAGCCTGGCAACAGATTGAAACTCTGTCTCAAAAAAAAAATTATAATTCTATAGAAAAATAACATTTGTATAAATTTAATTTTGGTGTAAAAAAGTGAATTTAACTTTGGTATTGCACACTGGTAATTTCTGTGAGTTCTCAGAATTAAAGAACTGAGGTAACTTTAACAAGAACCTACATTAAAGCTTAGACTTTACTGCTACATAATATATGCCTTTAGGAAATATGTACTTCTACACCCTAAATAAGTTTTTTGCTTTCTTTTTGAGACAGTCTGGCTCTGTTGCCGAGGCTAGAGTGCAGTGGCCTGATCTCCACTCACAGCCATCTCCACCTCCCGGCTTCAAGCGATTCTCCTGCCTCAGCCTCCCGGGTACCTGGGACTACAGGCACGTGCCACCAAGCCTGGCTAATTGTTTGTATTTTCAGTAGAGACGGGGTTTCACTATGTTGGCCAGGCTGGTCTCGAAATCCTGACATTGTGATCTGCCCGCCTCGGCCTCCCAAAGTGCTGGGATTACAGGCCTAAGCCACCTTATCCGGCCCTAAAAATGTTTTTGTTGTTGTTGTTGTTGTTGTTGATTTGAGACAGTTTAGCTCTTGTTGCCCAGGCTGCGGTGCACTCCAGCCTGGGCAACAGAGTGAGACTCTGTCTAAAAAATAAATAAATAAATAAATAAAATCGTATTATGAAAATAAGAACAATATTTGTAATAATAACAACTAGCTGGCCGGGTGCGTTGCTCATGCCTGTGATCCCAGCACTTTGGGAGGCCGAGGCGGGTGGATCACGAGGTCAGGAGATCGAGACCATCCTGGCTAATATGGTGAAACCTTGTCTCTACTAAAAATACAAAAAAATTAGCCAGGCATGGTGGCAGATGCCTGTAGTCCCAGCTACTCGGGAGGCTGAGGCAGGAGAATGGCGTGAACTCGAGAGGCAGAGCTTGCAGTGAGCCAAGATCGCGCCACTGTACTCACTCCAGCCTGGGAGACAGAGCGAGACTACCTCTCAAAAAAACAACAACAACAAAAAAAAACTAGCTAAAAATAAAGGTCTGCATCTCTTAATATGTTCTGCTTAACAGCAGTAAATCAGCAATTGCAAAATAAAGGTTAATTTACAAACTCTGAATGGAAATCCAGACATCCAGACTATAGTAGTATTATAGAAGTGATGGCTGGGCACAGTGGCTCATGCCTGAATCCCAGCACTTTGGGAGGCCGAGGCAGGCGGATCACCTGAGGTCAGGAGTTCAAGACCAGCCTGACCAACATGGTGAAACCCAGTCTGTACTAAAAAATACAAAATCAGTCAGGCGTGGTGGTGCATGCCTGTAATCCCAGCTACTCGGGAGGCTGAGGCAGGAGAATCGCTCGAACCTGGGAGGCAGAGGTTGCAGTGAGCCAAGATCGTGCCACCGTACTCTAGCCTGGGTGACAGAGTAAGACTCGGTCTCAAAAAAAAAAGAAGTGATGCTAATACCTGACAGGTTGACCCTAATAATCATGTTGACATGATTTATGAAGTATGATGACATAATAATGCTGTTTTTTTCCCTAGAAAATGAAGAAAACATAAGTTCACACAAAGATTAGTGGTATTATCAGCAAAACTAATTTTTTTTTTTTTCTGGGCAGGGCATGCATGACATATTTACAGAATTATCTTTTTCATTTTCTTTTTCTTTTTTTGAGATGGAGTTTTGCTCTTGTTGCCCAGGCTGGAGTTCAATGGTGTGATCTTGGCTCACTGCAACCTCCGCCTCCTGGGTTCAAGCGATTCTCCTGCCTCAGCCTCCCCAGTAGCTGGGACTACAGGCATGCGCCATCATGCCCGGCTAATTTTGTACTTTTAGTAGAGATGGAGTTTCTCCATGTTGGTCAGGCTGGTCTTGAACTCCTGACGTGTGGTGATATGCCCGCCTCGGCCTTCCAAAGTGCTGGGGTTACAGGTGCAAGCCACCGCACCTGGCCAGAATGATCTTTTTCATCTGCATTTCATTACCATGAAACAAAGTAATCTTCATTAGTCTTGTCATAGGTTTTTATTTTTTATTTTATTTTATTTTATTTTATTTTGAGACAGAGTCTTGCTCTGTCACCAAGGCTGGAGTGCAGTGGTGCAGTGGCACGATCTCAGCTCACTACAACCTCTGCCTCCCAGGTTCAAGCGATTCCTCTGCCTCAGCCTCCAGAGTAGCTGGGATTACAGGCGCCTGCCACCACTCCGGGCTAATTTTTTTTTTTTTTTTTTTTTTTTGAGAAGGAGTCTCGCTCTCTCACCCAGACTGATGTACAGTGGTGTGATCTCGGCTCACCGCAAGCTCCGCCTCCCAGGTGCATGCCATTCTCCTGCCTCAGCCTCCCCAGTAGCTGGGACTACAGGCGCCCACCACCATGCCCGGCTAATTTTTTTTTTTGTATTTTTTAATAGAGACAGGGTTTCCCCTTGTTAGCCAGGATGGTCTCGATCTCCTGACATGGTGATCCACCCACCTCGGCCTCCCAGAGTGCTGGGGATTACAGGCGTGAGCCAACATGCGTGGCCTAATTTTTTGTATTTTTAATAGAGATGGGGTTTCACCGTATTAGCCAGGATGGTCTTGATCTCCTGACCTCGTGATCTGCCTGCCTCGACCTCGGCCTCCCAAAATGCTGGGATTACAGGCGTGAGCCACCATGCCCGGCCAGGTTTGTTTTTAATGCTGTCAAATTTTGAGATGAGTATATCCCAGAATACACTATTGGTGCTATTTTAGCTGGTTATTTCTTATTATCAGACTTGGGAAGACAGCATAGTATACTGTGGTGGTTTTCAAAAAAAATTCTTTTAGCAAGTAGAACCATTATCTTCAAACAAATTATAAAACAGTCACAAGTAGAACGTCTCTGTGAAAGACAAACGGGAATGCAGAGCCCACCATATTGCAGCTTCCTCTTCTCCCTGAGGGTAGCTTCCTGAAACTCTGGGGTTCCAGAAAGACAGCTTGGATACTTTAGTCATACTGGAAAACATGGGGTTTTGAGTCCCCTGTAGCTGAGTTTAAACTCCAGCTCTCTCCTTTGTGGGATGGTGTAATGGTGGGGGAGTTACTTAATCTCTTTGAGATTCAGTGAGAAGTATCTGAGGGGGTTGACTAATACTAATAGTAACTAACATTACTGTTTATGATTGTTGTGTGGACAGGTTGCTCAATAAATGGCAACTTACTTCACATTTGTTTCAAGTTAAATGTAAAACAACTTGTCCCACAGTCTGAAAAACAGCCCTAATAGTTTTTTTCCAGACATAGGCCTCCCAAAATTCAGGTTTAGATATTTCCACTTTGGCTCAGGTGGTTTTTTTTCTCCCCAGGTTATTAGTGTCAAGTTTCTTCCTGTCCCAGGAGTTCTAACTATGGCTTACTAACATCCTTATTATATCTCGTTAACTCTAGATAAACACACATACACAAATCAGTGGTTTATTATGAAAACCCTATAATATACAGTGAATGTTCCATGGTTCTCATGCTTTTCTTTCCTACACAAAGAAAACAAAAATGAGTAAACTTTTGGTTTTAAGAGTTGAACAGGACTGTTAAAACTGTTCCTTCAAACTACCTTTTATTAGGCAGGTCATTACTATTTTTATCTTGGAGGCCTTTTTTTTACTTATTATTATTTTTGAGATGGAGTCTTGCTGCATTGCCCAGGCTGGAGTGCAGTGGCACGACCTCAGCTCACTGCAACCTCTGCCTGCCGGGTTCAAGAGATTCTCCTGCCTCAGCCTCCTAAGTAGCTGGGATTACAGGCATGCACCACCATGCCCGGCTAATTTTTGTATTTTTACTAGAGATGGGGTTTCACCATGTTGGCCAGGCTGGTCTCGAACTCAGGACCTCAGATGATCCACCTGACTTGGCCTCCCAAAGTGCTGGGATTCCAGGCATGAGCCAACACACCCAGGCTTTTACTTATTTTTATTTCTTTTTCTTTTTTCTGTTTTTCCTATTCAGATAATCAATCACCAGTTGACATTCTTTTTTTAAAAAATCAAATTTGATTCTATTTCTTTAAGAACTTATCAGCTAATATAACATGTCAGTTTCCTCAAGCAAGACAAAATTTTTTTTCGGATATAGCCTCTGTTGACTTTTTTTTTTTTTTTTTAAGACGGCATCTCACTCTGTCGCCTAGGCTGGAGTGCAGTGGCATGATCTTGGCTCACTGCAACCTCTGCCTTTCGGGTTCAAGCGATTCTCCTGCCTCAGCCTCCCGAGTAGCCAGGACTACAGGTGCGTGCCACCACACCCAGCAATTCTCATGCCTCAGCCTCTTGAGTAGCTGGGATTACAGGCATCCACCACCACGCCCAGCTAATTTTTGTATTTTTAGTAGAGACAGGGTTTCACCATATTGGCCAGGCTGGTCTCGAGCTCCTGACTTTGTGATCTGCCCACCTTGGCCTCCCAAAGTGCTGAGATTACAGGTGTGAGCCACCACACCTGGCCATGTTGACTTATTGTAATAGTCTCAGTGCTAAATTTTAAGGAAATGAGGATGAATGGAGGATAGACACTGTACAAGTAAAAGGGAGGCTTGATACCTTGGTTATTTTAAGTCAAGTGCATTCATACTGATGATTATTCATTTCAGCACAT
This sequence comes from Pongo abelii, assembly GCF_028885655.2. Classification (NCBI taxonomy): domain Eukaryota; kingdom Metazoa; phylum Chordata; class Mammalia; order Primates; family Hominidae; genus Pongo; species Pongo abelii. Next base: position 44,850,738 of record NC_072004.2, on the reverse strand, counting down.
CAGAGGCAATTTTTTTTTTTTTTTTTTTGAGACGGAGTCTCGCTTGTCACCCAGGCTGGAGTGCAGTGGCGCAATCTCGGCTCACTGCAAGCTCTGCTTCCCGGGTTCATGCCATTCTCCTGCCTCAGCCTCCCAAGTAGCTGGGACTACAGGCGCCCGCCACCACGCCCGGCTAATTTTTTTGTATTTTTAGTAGAGACAGGGTTTTGCCATTTTATCCAGGATGGTCTCGATCTCCTGACCCCATGATCCACCCATCTCGGCCTCCCAAAGTGCTGGGATTACAGGCGTGAGCCACTGCGCCCAGCCTTAGAGGCAATATTTACTGATCTTTTTTTTTTTTTTTGAGACGGAGTCTCATTCTGTCCCCCAGGCTGGAGGGCAGTGGCGTGATCTCGGCTCACTGCAAGCTCCAGCTCCTGGGTTCACGCCATTCTCCTGCCTCAGCCTCCTTAGTAGCTGGGACTACAGGCGCCCGCCACTACACCCGGCTAATTTTTTTGTATTTTTAGTAGAGACAGGGTTTCACCATGTTAACCAGGATGGTCTCGATCTCCTGACCTCGTGATCCGCCTGCCTCGGCCTCCCTAAGTGCTGGGATTACAGGCTTGAGCCACCACGCCTGGCCTTTTTTTTTTTTTTTTTTTTTTGAGATGGGGTCTTTCTCTGTCACCAGGCTAGAGTGCAGTGGCACGATCTAGGCTCACTGTGACCTCTGCCTCCCGAGTTCAAGTGATTTCCCTGCCTCAGCCTCCCCAGTAGCTGGGACTACAGGCACATGCCACCATGCCCGGCTAATTTTTTGTATTTTAGTAGAGACAGGGTTTCACTGTGTTGGCCAGGATGGTCTTGATCTCCTTACCTTGTGTTCCGCCTTAGCCTCCCAAAGTGCTGGGATTACAGGCGTGAGCCACCGCACCGGGCCTACTGATCTTTCTTGACTTAGACATGACATATGCTACAACTTTTTTTTTTTTTTTCTTTTTTTTTTTGAGACGGAGTCTCACTCTGTCGCCAGGCTGGAGTGCAGTGGCACGATCTCAGCTCACTGCAACCTCCGCCTCCCAGGTTCAAGCAATTCTCCTGCCTCAGCCTCCTGAGTAGCTGGGACTACAGGCAAGCACCACCACGCCCAGCTAATTTTTGTATTTTTAGTAGAGATGGGGTTTCACCATATTGGCCAGAATGGTCTCGATCTCTTGACCTCGTGATCCGCCCGCCTCATCCTCCCAAAGTGCTGGGATTACAGGCGTGAGCCACCGCGCCCGGCCTGACATATCCTACATCTTTTATCTTTAAAACTCTTGGCAAGGTGCGGGGCTCACCTCTGTAAGCCCCACACTTTCAGAGGCCAAGACTGGTCGATCGTGAGGTCTGGAGATCCTGACCATCCAGGCTAACAAGGTGAAACCCCATCTCTACTAAAAATACAAAAAATTAGCCGGGCATAGTGGCGTGCACCTGTAATCCCAGCTACTTGGGAGGCTAAGGCAGGAGAATCACTTGAACCCGGGAGGCTGAGGTTGCAGTGAGCCGAGATTGTGCCACTGCACTCTAGCCTGAGCCACAGAGTGAGGCTCCGTCTCAAAACAACAACAACAACAACAAAAAACAAACAAAACTCTTTATTTTTCTGGCATGATAGTGAAGCATGAGGACTCCAGAGACACTGCCTGGGTTAAAATCCCAGTTTGTGCAAGCTTCTTAACAAGTCTTGCTATTATTTCCTCATCTATGAAATGGAGATACTAATAAGTGTCTACCTCAGAGGATTGGTGTGCGAATTGAATGAGTTAAGCTTGTAAAAACTTAAAATATTGCCTGGCACATAGTAAGCACTCAGTCATTATTATCCTAATTTATATTTGTGCACTGGTGTCCAACCTTATTCATCAAGACTCATTGGATGAATCCTGATTCTATGCCAGGCACAGTGATAGACACCTCAGCTACCAAAGCATTCATCATCCGTGCCCCAAGAGCTTAACAGTAAAGGAGAAAGAAAAACACTTGCTGCCATAACACAAAGGTTCTTAACTTGAACAGGCTTCAGGAAGTCTGAGAACTTGAATGACAAAAAATATATATATTTATTTACACTAACCTCTAGCTAGAATTTAGCATCTCCTTCAACTACTAATAGGCGACAAATCATAGTAGTGTTAGCAGTGCCTGTGGCTTTGTTACCAAGAGAAATTACTGATATTTCTCTTGGGAGGCCAAGGTTGCAGTGCGCCAAGATCACGCCCTTGCACTCCAGCCTGGGTGACAGAGCGAGAATCCGTCTCAAAAAAAAAAAGAGTACAGACGATAGTGTAATAAACAAGACGGGATTCTGAACTTTTTGTCTGAATATAAAAAATAGCTTGTCCTTACCAACAGGCATTCCTTATTTCAGGTAAGAAGGTATACCTAATTTCAGATGTGTTCCTGAAATGCCAAATACTATATACGTCATTTGTAGAGATCACTTTAAGTAGCAAAGGCTTTGATAAAACCTGTACTTTAGGTATTTAATCATTAAAAAGATAACTAGTTTTGTAAACAACTTGAATAACCATTCCAAAGACACTTGTTTTGTAAACAGTGTTTTGCATTTAACTATAGAGAACCCAAGTAGACATTTAAAAAATGCTGTTTAGGGTATGAAATGGTTCTATGTTTATAGGTTGGGATTTTTGAAATTTTAATGTAATATAAAATAATAGGATGTAAATTGGAAGAACATCCTTAGAGATCATCTTGTCCAACCTGAAATTCAAATCTTTAAGAATATTAGCTCAACTCCAAACCAATCTGTGCCAGAAGACTGAAATGGGCCTATGTGTCTATCATTCAAGGCAAGACTTGGCCGGGCGCGGTGGCTCACGCCTGTAATCCCAGCACTTTGGGAGGCCGAGGCAGGCGGACCACGAGGTCAGGAGATCAAGACCAGCCTGGCCAACATGGTGAAACCCTGTCGCTACTAAAAACACAAAAAATTAGCCAGGCGTGGTGGCGAGCGCCTGTAATCCCAGCTACTCTGGAGGCTGAGGCAGGAGAATCGCTTGAACCCGGGAGGCGCAGGTTGTAGGGAGACGAAATCGCGCCACTGCACTCCAGCCTGGGCGACAGAGGGAGGCTCCGTCTGGGGAAAAAAAAAAAAAGCAAGACTCGCAAAACACCGGATTCCTTCTCAGCTTTCTGAGCTGAAAAGGTATAGATCCTCAAGAAAAGAAGAGTGTAAGTACTTCTCAACCAGTTTACCTCTCTGACCACTCTTACGGTGTTTGGGGGCAGAAAACTAAGGATCTAGACTCCCTAAACCGCTCGCTGGGTCCTTCTCTCCCCACAATGCACCGGGGCCAGCAGGAAGGCCGCTCCGACCCCTAATTTTCCCGCGAATTCAGTTCAAAGAGGCGGCCGGGCCCGCGATCGGCAGCGCGCACGGGCCAACCAAGCCGCGCCTCCGCGAGAAGCGCCTCCGCGTGACTGACGGGGGAATCCGCGGGCCAACGGGCTGGGCGGCCCGGCGGCGCGCGCTCCCGCCGGCCAATCAGAGCGCCGGGCGGGGGAAGTGGGCGGAGCGAGGCCAGGGTAGGGTGAGCGGCCTCCGAAGCGGAGCGGGGCTCTGAGGAGACACTTTTTTTTTCCTCCCTCCTTCCCTCCTCTCCTCCTCCCTTCCCTTCCCCTCTCCTCCCCTCTCTCCTCCTTCCCCCCTCGGTCCGCCGGAGCCTGCTGGGGCGAGCGGTTGGTATTGCAGGCGCTTACTCTCCGGGGCCGCCCGGCGGGTAGCTGGCGGGGGGAGGAGGCAGGAACCGCGATGGCGCCTCAGAAGCACGGCGGTGGGGGAGGGGGCGGCTCGGGGCCCAGCGCGGGGTCCGGGGGAGGCGGCTTCGGGGGTTCGGCGGCGGTGGCGGCGGCGACGGCTTCGGGCGGCAAATCCGGCGGCGGGGGCTGTGGAGGCGGTGGCAGTTACTCGGCCTCCTCCTCCTCCTCCGCGGCGGCAGCGGCGGGGGCCGCGGTGTTACCGGTGAAGAAGCCGAAAATGGAGCACGTCCAGGCTGACCACGAGCTTTTCCTCCAGGCCTTTGAGAGTGAGTGTGTGCGAGGCTTTGAGGGCAGGAAGACCCACTCTGCCAACACCGGGGATGGGACAGTCTGCTGGGCCCCCTTCCTCCTCGGGAGTCCACTTGTGTGGTAGTGGAGGGAGGAATTGAGGGGATGTCCCCCTTTCGGAGATTACGTCTCCAGGGGATCCGGAGTCTAGGGCCTTGGGAGAGCTGGAAAAGAGGGTTCGGGTAGGTTCTTGGCTCCCCCAAGATTGACGCAAGAGGCTCGGGACTGGGGCCCCACGTTCAGAACAGGCGGCTTTTAGATGAGGAGGTAGCAGTTGAACTGAGCCGCAGTCACATCCCGAGACTGGTTCTTGTTTTCTTTCCTGCCTTTCGGACTCTAGAAATACAGGGGTTTCGGTTGTAGCTTTTGAGGGGCAAAATGAAGCCAGTGAAGGGATGAGTGCAGTGGAACCGAAGAAATTGTCCTTAGTCTGAAATGCCTTCGCGCTAACTTGGTGCTGCAGGTTCATATGGCACCTTTGGATGCTTAAAACCCTTCAAATCTGTCCACCCATTTTGTGGATATGTAAACTGAGCCAGAGAGTGCTCAAGCATCTTCTCTGGAGACGACCCCGGAATTCTGCTTTTTCTCCTCGGCTTACAGAACATTTTCTTGCGTCAATCTCTGTTTCTAAGGTCTGTCTGGAAGGTGAAACTGACTTATTTGGAAAGAGAGCAAGGTGTCTGGAAACAAACAATAGAATTTATTAAAAACATCGTGACTATAAATAATCCTGATTGTTCTTTAGGGAATGTTATATCCTGATTGGTTTCCTTTTTTGCTTTTGTGAGTTATAATTTGGGTGATCTTTAATAGCTAAATAATCTTACAGAAACTTGAATAAACTTGGCTCTACCGCCCAGTGTCCTTATTTATAATTTCACTGTGGCGTATGTTAAGGGCATGGTATCAGCTGTGCTTAGAAAGACGTATTACGTTGTTTAATACCCTTCCTTCATTCTCTCTCATTAGTGCTTCATGAAATTCTAATTGGAACTTAATAGAAGGAATTTCAGTTTTTATCGAAACGAATATTGAACCCGCTTCAGAGAGATTCACATTATTCACATATTATATTTCTTAATATACTTTGAAATATCTGGAGAGGCTTTAATTGGAAATAGTATGGAGAACTGAAGGGCAGTGGTGACAATAATGATACTTGTTTGTACCCCTTCTAAAGTATCTCATCTCCCTTTAGTTAATTTAAAATAAAACTAACCAATTGAAGATTTAGGTGGAAATTTTAAAAGTTCTTTCTGAATGTTAAGAGAAGACACATCCTCCAAGAAAGTTTTAACTATTTGCGTTCTGATGAGTCGACCTCAGGGAAGTCAAGTGTCATTAAGAGCTAGATCTGGTCATAAAACAACTTGAAGCTGTTTTCTGGAAAGTTTAAATACTTGAATGTAATTATTCACATAGTTATTTCGATTTGGTTTATTCTGATACTGCTGTATAATGACCTAACGTGATACTAATAGGTCATTAATGTAACTGATATAATAGTATATGTATTTTTCATCGACTTAAGTCCTGTATAACAAATTACATTTTAACTAATTTGAAATTTAATTCAACTCATTTAAAGCATTAGACTTTTTGTGAATCTGTCAATTGTGTAAAAAATGTATTGAGGTAATATTTATATTGAACAAAATAGATACAACTTTATAATTAGGAATATTTATTGAGAATTTTTGCTGCAGTTTCTGTCCGAGATTTATTTCAATATTGACTGAATTTTGAGTGTAGTGGATCCCACCTGTAATCCTAGCTACTCTGGAGGCTGAGGCAGGAGGATCTGTTGAGCCCATGAGTTTGAGACCGGCTTGGGCAACATATCAAGACCCCTTTTCAAAAAAAGAAAAAAAAAATCTTGACTGACTTTCATCATACCTGTATTAGGAATGTCTGGATCTGTATTAGGATGTCATCATGTCTGTATTAGGATGTATTAGGATTCTGTTTTGGCTGACTACAATTTTTTTTTTTTTTTTGAGACAGAGTTTCGCTTTTTGTTGCCCAGGCTGGAGTGCAATGACGCGATCTCGGCCCTCGGCAACCTCCGCCTCCCAGGTTCAAGTGATTCTCCTGCCTCAGCCTCCCAAGTAGCTGGGATTACAGGCATGCGCCACTATGCCTGGCTATTTTTGTATTTTTAGTGGAGACGGGGTTTCTCCATCTTGGTCAGGCTGGCCTCGAACTCCCGACCTCAGGTGATCTGCCCACTTCGGCCTCCCAAAGTGCTGGGAATACAGGCGTGAGCCACCGCGCCTGGCCGGCTGGCTACAAATTTTTTAAGTGACAATTTAAAAAGTGAAATTTTCATCTTGTTTGGCATCAATCAGTAGTTCTTTTGTTGACTCCAGCTACCTATTACAGCTGCTTTTTGGAAGAAAATCAGTTATAAATAGTTTAAATTAGCTAAGTTAAATGAGTACAACTACTTCTCTTGAGTTCTGCTCGGTAACAGTAACTATCTTAGAAAGGCTTAAGAAAAATATTGTAGAGAATCTTCAGTATAAAAAGTGTAGATGAACTTTGTGAATGTATGCCATTGATTGAATAACTTGATCTTACTGTGCATACTAACTTTCTTGATGTAAATATTTAGTGCGATATAAATATTTAGTGCATGATTTCCATAGCAGATGATAAGTTTATGTTGATTATAACATGGTCTAGGTTGATATTTTTCTGACAAGTAAGTTTAGATCATGTTTGGATTTTGTTTCCTATTACCTAGAGCCAACACAGATCTATAGATTTCTTCGAACTCGGAATCTCATAGCAGTAAGTAGTCAACAAAATTCATCAATATTATTTCTCTCTTATAACTGCATCTGTATTCAATTTTAACATTTTTAAAACTCTTTTTGTAGCCAATATTTTTGCACAGAACTCTTACTTACATGTCTCATCGAAACTCCAGAACAAACATCAAAAGGTACATTTTATGAATCTTATTTCAAGCTGATCAAGCCGTTAGTTTTATTTTAAAGTACTATTTCTCAAAATTAAAAAAAAAGAACAAAAATAAGTACTATTTCTAACTAAAGATTTAATATGAAAACTGAAGTGAGAGAGTGACTGGTTGAATTGGTTGCAGAGTGGTTTTCAATAGTATAATTTTTGTAAGTCTCAGGTTGTTATTAGCTTTTTTTTTTTTTTCACCTAATAGAAATGAGGCTGGGTGTGTTGGCTCATGCCTATAATCCCAGCACTTTGGGAGGCCAAGTTGGGCGGATCACTTGAGGTCAGGAGTTCGAGACCAGTTTGGCCAACATGGCAAAACCCTGTCTCTACTAAAACAAAAATTAGCCGGGCGTGGTGGTGTGTGCCTGTAATCCCAGTTACTTGGGAGGCTGAGGCAGGCGAATTGCTTGAGCCCGGGAGGTGGAGGTTGCAGTGAGCCGAGATTGCGCCGTTGCACTCCAGCCTGGGCAACAGAGACTCTACCTCAAAGAAAAAAAACAACTGATTTTAGTAGTGAAGTGAATAAAGTGATTTTACTGATTATGTTTTTACTCTGTGCCATGGGTTATTTCTCTTTTTGTTTGTTTGTTTGTTTTTTTGAGACAGAGTCTCTGTCATCCAGGTTGGAGTGCAGTGGCACGATCTCGGCTCACTGCAAGCTCCGCCTCCTGGGTTCATGCCATTCTCCTGCCTCAGCCTCCTTATTTTTTTTTTTTATCGTTGTTGTTGTTTTGTTTTTGTTTTTTTTTTTTTGAGAGAAGTCTCACTCTTGTCCCCCAGGCTGGAGTGTAATGGTGCAATCTCGGCTCACTGTGACCTTTGCCTCCTGGGTTTAAACGATTCTCCTGCCTCAGCTTCCCAAGTAGCTGGGATTACAGGCGCCTGCCACCATACCTGGCTAAGTTTTGTATTTTTAGTAGATCCGGGGTTTCCCCATGTTGGCCAGGCTGGTCTCGAACTCCTGACCTCAGGTGATCCACCCGCCTCGGCCTCCTAAAGTGCTAGGATTACAGGTATGAGCCGCCATGCCTGGCCTTTTTTTTTTTTTTTTTGAAACGGAGTCTCGCTCTGTCTCCCAGGCTGGAGTGCAGTGGTGCAACCTCGGCTCACTGCAACTTCCACCTCCCAGATTTCAAGAGATTCTCCTGCTTCAGCCTCCCGAGTAGCTTGGACTATAGGCACGTGCCACCATGCTTGGCTAATTTTTTGTACTTTTGGTAGAGACGCGATTTCTCTGTGTTAGCAGGATGGTCTCGATCTCCTGATGCCAGGATCCACCTGCCTTGGCCTCCCAAAGTGCTGGCGTTACAGGAGTGAGCCACCATGCCCAGCCTGGCCTTCTTTTTTTTTTTTTCTGAGATGGAGTTTCGCTCTTGTCTCCCAGGCTGGAGTGCAGTGGTGCGATATCGGCTCACTGCAACCTCCGCTTCCCGGGTTCAGGCAATTCTCCTGCCTCAGCCTCCCGAGTAGCTGGAATTATAGGGTCCCGCCACCACACTCAGCTAATTTTTTGTATTTTTAGTAGAGATCGGGTTTCACTATGTTGGCCAAGCTGGTCTCAAACTGCTGACTTCATGATCTTCCTGCCTTGGCCTCCCAAAGTGCTGAGGTGACAGATGTGAGCCACTGCGCCCGGCCTCCGCTGGTTATTTTCAAGTTTGATAGAAGTTGAGGATTTAAATATTTACTAAAGGGCTCAGGGTAACTATATTTGTTACGTAAAATTTAAGTTAATTTTTGATTATTGTGTGTAATTTGAATTAGCTCCTGTAATGGGTTCAGAAAGTCTCATTTTATATCTTTGGTTTTTTTTTTTTTTTTTTTTTGAGGCAGAGTTTCACTCTTGTTTCCCAGGCTGGAGTGCAATGGCGCAATCTTGGCTCACTGCAACCTCCATCTCCCGGGTTCAAGGGATTATCCTGTCTCAGCTTCCCAGGTAGCTGAGATTACAGGTGCCCACCACCATGCCTGGCTAATTTTTTGTATTTTTCATGAAGTCGGGGTTTTACCATTTTGGCCTGGCTGGTCTTGAACTCCTGACCTCCGGTGATCCACCCACCTTGGCCTCCTGAAGTGCTGGGATTACAGACCTGAGCCACAGCGCCAGGCCTTGGTGGTGGTCTTATTGAAGGGGAAACACTTTTGAAATCAGTAGGATGAAGGTTTTTTAAAAACAATGAAGTCTTAAATCATTAGATTTTAAAGTGGGGTCTGGAGGTGGGAGACAGCTTATTTTTGCTGTGTAACATTTAGTACTTAACCATACATAATTATCCATGCAAGTTTTTTGTCCTAGGTGCAAGATTATATTTATTTGAGAGTATCAGGTGAACAAGTTTACATTTAAAGGCGAGAATTGTGTTAAGCATTTGGTATTGTCATTATAGTTTTAGTAAAACCATCAAGTTATCTCGATAGAGTTTGAAACTAAGCTCTTTGGTGGACTGCTACTGTTTATTAAGTAGGTATCACATTTCTATAGCAAGACATAGTTGAGTTTTGTAAATCTACTTGTATTTTGAAGGATTGAAGTGTGAAAATTATTTGTCTTTTGGCAATCTTTCTGAATAGAGAGCGTGCATGAGCAAGTTTGCATTGCAATTAATAGGTGAAAATTGCTGAGCACCTACGTAACTAAAAAGGAGGTGATGAATTAGGTTACAGAATTAGTTTTGTCCACCCTTTACCTGTATACTCCATTATTTGATTTTTGCCAGCATTCAGCATGCTTTTTCTGTAAAGGACCAGTAAATAGTAATTATTTTAGCCTTTGCGGCCAGGATGCAAAATTGAGGATATTATGTAGGTACTTAATATTAAAAGAAAGAAAAAATTTACAGTTTTTTAAAATTTCAGTCCAAAATGTCAATCTGTAATTTTTTGTTGATAAAAATACAACAATATAAGATAGAACATTTTGTAATACAGGCCTACTAATGAGAAATGAGAATTTTATTTTTGTGAGGGTAGGGGAGATAACACTTAGCTGAATTGGGGTTCAGAGTTAGTGTTTTCTATAATCAAATCAATTGCTAATGTTTATCTGTAAAAACCATTCTTACCTTCCGGGCTGTACAAAAACAGGTGATAGGCCAGATTTGACCATGGTCCATAGTTTCCTCACCCTTGATTTATTCTATAAAACTAGTAGAATTCGACTAACTGTTTTGTTTCATCAAAGCTTTTTTTTTTTTTTTTTTGAGACAGAGTCTTGCTCTGTTGTCTAGGCTGGAGTGCCGTGGCGCAATTTTAGCTCACTGCAATCTTCGCCTCCCAAGTTCAAGCAATTCTGCCTCAGCCTCCTGAGTAGCTGGGATTACAGGCGTGTGGCACTACGCCCAGCTAATTTTTGTATTTTTAGTAGAGACAGGGTTTCACCATGTTGGTCAGGCTGGTCTCAAACTCCTGACCTCATGATCCGCCTGCCTTGGCCTCCCAAAGTGCTGGGATTACAGTCGTGAGCCACCGTGCCTGGCCATCAAAGCATTTTTAATATAGAAGGTCAGTTGAGTTGCTGCCTAGGATGCAACCTGATCTTAATTTACAAAGTTATTAAATTATTATAAAATAAGTTTGCATTCATAGATTAAAAAGTGCACATTTATTTTATTATTATTATTTTTTTTGAGATGGAGTTTCGCTCTTGTTGCCCAGGCTGGAGTGCAATGGTGCAATCTTGGCTCACTGCCACTTCCACCTCCTGGGTTCAAGTGATTCTCCTGCCTCAGCCTCCGCAGTAGCTGGGATTACAGGCATGCGCCACCATGCCTGGCTAATTTTGTATTTTTAGGAGAGATGGGGTTTCTCCATGTTGGTCAGGCTGGTCTTGAACTCCTGACCTCAGGTGATCTGCCCACCTCGGACTCCCAGAGTGCTGGGATTACAGGTGTGAACCACCGCGTCCTGCTAAAAAGTATACATTTAAAATCTAAGTTCCATTTTCCCGTCATGTTTATTAATTTGTCCCATTGCAGGATATGTTTCTGTTGTCTGCATGGGTAGAGATAATTTTAAAAGCTTGGTTAAGTAAAAACTGATTTTCTTAATTATTGCCCTTTAGGTTAAAAAAAAAAAAAAGTCTTTGGGGAATTTTTAAGCAATCTGCCAGCCAAGAAACAAATTTAAGTTCCACCTAGTTTAGTTCCTACAGAAGTGGGTAGGAATAGGCTAGGCATGGTGTTTCAGACCTGTAATTTCAGCATTTTGGGAGACTGAGTTGGGAGGATTGCTTGTGTAACATTTAGTACTTAACCATACATAATTATGAATGCAAGTTTTTTGTCCTAGGTGCAAGATTATATTTATTTGAGCATATCAAGTGAACAAGTTTACATTTAAAGGCGAGAGTTATAGGTCAACCCTGGCAACATAGCGAGACCCTGTATCTACAAAAAGTTAAAAAAATTAGCTGGGCGTGGTGGCTCATGACTGTAGTCCCAAATACTCAGGAGGCTGAGGCAGGAGGATCACTTGAGCCCAGAAGTTCGAAGGTTGCTATGAATGTGCCGGTGCACTCTAGCCTGGGCAGTAGAGGGAGACCGTGTCTCAAAAAAAAAAAAAAAAAGTATGGGAATCGTTTAATCATCTTGTTAGATGCCTGATCTTATTACTTATTAGGACTAATTAAGAAATTAAAGCACAACTCATTTGCTGTTGTCTTCAGCGTAGTTGGTGACTTTGGAAGGTGGCAGATTTAGCCCAGTGATTGTCGTCTTTTCTCAAAATGTTTTCAGAACTCCTTTTTTACTATTACAACAACATAATATCCATTGTTGGAATAAGCATATCACTCCCTTTAAAGTCATACTCTCAGTCGTGATATTAATTCAGGTATATTTATTAAAGTCAGCTTGGGCTTTACTCTTTCTAGAAGTATTCAACTTCTGTAGGCTAACACTGCCCCAACAAAATAGAAATATAGGTCACGAGAAGGGCATCTTTTATTGAATCCATTTTGCTAGATTTTGTGTAAGCTGTTTCTGAAGTCTCCCAAGAAAATTTTCTGAAATTTCTTGAATTTTTAAATATTCTCCTTTTTGATGGCGTTTTGATAATTATTTCCTTCTTTAAATCTGACCTACAGTAACATTACCTTTCTAAAGAACAGAAATACTTGGTGTTGGGGGAGGAGTGGCTTTTATATAGTTGCTTATGAGGTTTGTTTTGTTTTTTTCCTCAGGAAGGCTGGGTTGCTTTTGTGATCTTAATCTGTTTCAAATGGTTAATATTCAATTCTATTCACTTCTCCTGTATACAGCTTCATAAAGGTAGACGAGATGAACCTTAGAATGTACAGTCTTTTTCTGCAGACAGAATTTCTTAATCATTACATAAACATTATTCTGAAAAGTTTTCAGTAATTTCATGGTCCTCCTCAATAGTAACTTTCAGTATTTATACTGAATAGCTCTTTGCAACTAGCCTGAAAGAGTCCTTTATTTTTGTTCTTTTTTCTCTCTTATCTGTGGAGATTGAAAATATATTGCCATCCTTCAGAAAGCACTTCTTACTATACTCTATTGGATGAAACTTTAATATTGAAGTTTTCAGTAACTCTAAAGGTAAAGAGAGAAGCTTTTTTTTCCCTTAAGATCTTCACTATGCAGGCTCTTCTCATTCACTTGAAATATAGATTGTATCAATTCTGCTCTAATATCAGTAGTTTACTATAATATATTTACATTAACATTTCTCTACTGATAATTTTTACAGTAGTTGAATACAATAAATAGCTCTTTTTTGGCCAGGCATGGTGGCTCACACCTTTAATCCTAGCACTTTGGGAGACAGGGGTGGATAGATCACCTGAGGTCAGGAGTTCAAGACCAGCCTGACCAACATGGTGAAACCCTGTCTCTACTAAAAATGCAAAAATTAGCCAGGCGTGGTGGTGCACACCTGTAATCCCAGCTACTCGGGAGGCTGAGGCAGGAGAATTGCCTGAACCCGGGAGGTGGAGGTTGCAGTGAGCCGAGATCACGTCATTGTACTCCAGCCTGGGCAACAAGAGTGACACTCCCATCTCAAAAACAAAACAAAACAAACAACCAAAAAAAAACAAACAAAAAAAGCTCTTTTTGAGGAATGAGATTATTCGTAATTTTTGGTGTCTGCATTCAAGCATTATAAAGTAATAAATTGATGTGGAATACATTTGGCTTTTCAAGTCCTAAAGAGGAAGGGACTATATGAGTATCAAGAGAAACATTTTTTCTAATTAAATTATATATGGGTATAGATTTTTAGACTCTATCTCTAGAACATGTCATAGACCACCTTAAGAACTAAGATGAGGCTTGTTTTACAATCCATTCATTCTTTAATTGCTTTGAGAAGTTATACTTAAGTTTCTATTTTTTTGGGAAATAGCTTTTTTCTCTTAAACTTGTGAAGTTAAAAGCTAATAGTTTTATTACGATTTGATGGATCATTCCCTAACTTCAAAATTTTTTCATGATGTCAACAACCATCTCTTTAATATGACATACCATTGAGCTTTAGGCTTTGCTGATAATCTTTGAGGATACCTTATGAACTTCAAATATATTTTATAGAATATTTCTTTTTTCATGTGATGGTGCTAGTACATATTTGTTGTGTTGCTTAGTAGACGTATTAAGTGTTTCAGAATACACATAATTTATATTTGTTTGGCTTAATTCAACAGATACTTGAATACCTACCAAGTATAAGGCACTGTGCCAGCCCTGCATAGCTTTCCTTGAAGAAGAGCAATTACTGCCCTTCAGGAGTGTATAATCTAGTAGGAGAAATAAAATATTTACATGAGTTTTACATGTAGGAAACTGAATGAAAACTAAGTGTCAAAATAAATATAAACCAAGTACCATGGGTAAGGAGAAATCACTGGTTTGGGAATAATTGGGTAAAAGGTTTAATGAAAACAAGTTAGCGTTTTAGATGGGGCTTGAAGGCTTGTGTGCTGTATTATACACCGTCTCCATAGTATTCATTGTTATGGCTAATCATCCATAATTTATCTTACTAAAAATAATCAAAATCTGATTTCCATCTTGCCTATTAGAGTGACAATAAAGTATAATTTGTTTCTTTTTCCCAGTTGAGAAGTGATTATTTTGTTTATCTGTTTCTTCCAGGAAAACATTTAAAGTTGATGATATGTTATCAAAAGTAGAGAAAATGAAAGGAGAGCAAGAATCTCATAGGTAAGATAACCTATCAGTTTACATTAAGTGATATACTTCAGGAAAGAGGAAAAATTACAGTGATCATTTTCCTAGTGATCACCTTGATATAAGGAGTTAGAAGGAATCTTAGAGGTCAGTTTGGTCCAAACTCACACACAAGTCAGAAATTAATTTCTGTAGCATTACTGGCAGGGAATACTTAAGCTGTGGCTTGAATACCTCCAGTGTAGTTGTATTTATTATTGTTTATCTTTATTACCAGTTTCTTCCATTTTGAGCGAAACCTCTGACTTCAGCCGTTGGTCTTAACTCTACCACCTCATTTAAAGAGGGATACTCACATTTATAGTATATGTGCTAGGTACTGTGGCAGGGACTTCACAATATCACGTATCTTGTAAGTTATTCTGAAATATGAGAGGGGTTCTCTTTTTTTCCATCTTTTTCTTCTCATTTAAATCTGTCAGGCAACATAGTCATAACTTTTCTTTTATATTTGAAATATGTTTCTCACATAGTTTTAGAAACGTGAACATTTGGACAGAATCTACTTATTGTACATTATCAAATATATACCTAGAATGAATCCCTAAATATTCTGACTAGTCTAATAATATCTGTCTACTCTAGATAGTATGCTTCTGTTTATTTTTTGATATGTAAACTTTATTTTTTGATATTTTTGATAGAAAATTGAATAGTCTAAAGAGAAACAGCAGCTTGGGTGGTGTTTGTTCATTCATTAACTACCTTTAGAGAGAATGCAGAACTAAAAATATTAGATTCTTGAAAAAATAGAGTTGGAAAATTTGTCACTGCATTTTTCTTTTCCTCCTAGTTTTAAATCACAGCTTACGAATTTAGATAGGATATACACTTAATGATGCATCATTTATGCATCTCATTGTTTTCCCATTGTTTTGTTGACTGGTAAAAGACTTCCTTTTTTTCAGTTTGGCTTCCTTACATTTTAAGTTTGGCTTTGGAATTAAGTGATTTTTTTACTTGGATTGTAAAATGATATTTTTTATTTTATATCCTGCAATCTTGTGGGGTTGAAGTATAATTTATATTTCCATGTCTAGGCAATCCTGACTTGTAAATAAACTGTGATAGTCCATTCTAGAAGCTGAGATGCTGAATTGTTACCTGTTATATCTGTTACTGCCCAGGGAGGACCCTATAAGATAGAACTGAGAATATTCCCAGTGCACACACATTTTTCTTTACTAGAATTTATATTCCAGATTTTTGTCTGGTCACCCACCCTAGACAGAGCTCTTGGGATCCTCAGGGCCTTTCTTACTTAAAATACAGACTGTAGTAAGATCCTGGTCTGACCTCCCTGCTTCTTTTCTCCTGACCACATTAAAAGTTTGCCCTATAGTCATTTCAGGGTTCAAGTGAGAAGGAAGCATGAACCAACAACAAGAACACTTGACCCTTTTCTTCATCTTCCTCATCAAGGTTTACCTTCACTACTAAACCCTATTACTATCTCATTGTGACATTGGGTTTGAAATTACAGAGCTTCCCTAAGTAAGAGTGTGTGGGAGATACATACTGTTCAATTCTCTCTGAACAATTGTTTCACCAGTAATTTTGTTCCTTTTGACCCGGTGGGTTCAATAGCAACTCAAAGATTAAAATCAGAGGGTTACATAAATTCCTGCTTGTAGTTTTGGAAGAGTATTTTTTCAGTCTTTAGGGTCTAGCTAGGACCAGTGAGTTGGCCATTTAAGCCTCTCAAGATTCTTATGAATGTCTCAGTATTGCTCCCAGAGGCACTAAGATGAATTAAGAAAGTGTATCATTTTAAGTTTACTGCTAAGACCCTACATTATTAACTTTCTTTAATCTATTTCTTTTTTTTTGAGATGGAGTCGTGCAGTGGTGCTATCTCAGCTCACTGCAACTGCCACCTCCTGGATTCAAGCAATTATCCTGCCTCAGCCTCCCAATTACCTAGGATTACAGGCGCCTGCCACCACACCCAGCCTTTTTTTTTTTTTTTTTTTTGAGACCTAGTCTCCCTCTCGCTGAGGCTGGAGTGCAGTGGCGCGATCTTGGCTCTACAGCCTCCACCTCCCGGGCTCAAGCGATTCACCTGTCTCAGCCTCCTGAATAGCTGGGAATACAGACGTGCACCACCACACCCAGCTAATTTTGTATTTTTGGTAGAAACAGTTTCACCATGTTGGCCAGGCTGGTCTTGAACTCCTGACCTCAAGTGATCCACCTGCCTTGGCCTCCTGAAGTGCTGGGATTACAGGTGTGAGCCACCAAGCCTGGCCAATTTTTGTATTTATTTATTTATTTATTTTGAAATGGAGGTTTGTTCTTGTTGTGCAGGCTGGAGTGCAATGGCGTGATCTCTGCTCACTGCAACCTCTGCCTCCCGTGTTCTCCTGCCTCAGCCTCCCAAGTAGCAGGGATTACAGGTGCCCGCCATCACACCCAGCTAATTTTTTCTTGAACTCCTGACCTCAGGTGATCTGCCCACCTCAGCCTCCCAAAGTGCTGGAATTACAGGCATGAGCCACTGCGCCCAGCCTCCTTTAATCTATTTCTTATTTCAAATCAAGGTAATCTTATTTTTCTCCTAAACCTATCACACAGGGTTGTAAGAAGGACCCTAAACACCAGTATATGATGCCAGCAGTATAAATATTTGCTTCTAAAATCTATTGTCAAATTCTTAAAAGATAACACAGGCCGGGCATAGTGGCTCACACCTATAATCCCAGCATTTTGGTGGCTGAGGTGGGTGGATCACTTGAGGCTAGGAATTTGAGACTGCCCTGGCCAACAGGGGAAAACCCTTTCTCTACAAAAAACACAAAATTCAACCAGGCAAGGTGGTGTACACCTGTAATTCCAGCTACTTGAGTGACTGAGGCAGGAGAAGCCCTTGAACCCGGGAGGCAGAGGGTGCAGTGAGCTAAGATTGTGCTACT
Organism: Pongo abelii; assembly: GCF_028885655.2. Classification (NCBI taxonomy): domain Eukaryota; kingdom Metazoa; phylum Chordata; class Mammalia; order Primates; family Hominidae; genus Pongo; species Pongo abelii. The sequence goes on along the minus strand of NC_072004.2, from coordinate 44,833,535 downwards.
GCACTCCAGCCTGGGCAAGATGTGACTCTGTCTCAAACAAAGAAAAAAGATGATAAATCTTTGTTGTTCCATAACATTAGTTAGTAGAAGTTAATATCTTAAATCATACACAAAAGTATCTCTCCTCCATTTATATTCTTTTTTCTTTTTTTTTTTTTGAGATGGAGTCTCACTCTGTCATCCAGGCTGGAGTGCAGTGACGCGATCTCAGCTCACTGCAGGCTCTGCTCCCCCGGGGTTCACACCATTCTCCTGCCTCAGCCTCCCGAGTAGCTGGGACTACAGGTGCCCACCACCTCGCCCGGCTAATTTTTTGTATTTTTAGTAGAGACGGGGTTTCACCGTGTTAGCCAGGATGGTCTCGATCTCCTGACCTCATGATCCGCCCATCTCGGCCTCCCAAAGTGTTGGGATTACAGGCGTGAGCCACCGCACCCGGCATACATTCTTTGTACTATTTCAGTTTGACTGGGTCCCGGATCTGTACAGGTCTAGTCTGGGAGTCTTCCACTAGAATTCATGTTCTTTTAGCACTCCAAAGTTATAGTTTGTCTGCTCCTGAGCCCAATATATTTCATTCCTCAAAGTTCAAGGGGTATCAAGATAAAAGTACCATAGTAGTATAGCCCAAAAGTTAGTTTAGTCAAATAAATGCCTGAGTTTATTATGACATTTGTAGTAATTTATAAACTAAACCAAGATATGAGCATTATCTGTTCAAAAGAAGTTGGTGTTTCAGGGTCTTTTATATTTTAGACCTACAGTTGTCTTAAGTCACTTGCAGAAACTTGTTGGTGGAAGGAGCTGATAGAAAAACATGGGCTATTAAATGGTTATTCTTTTTTTTTTTTTTTTTGAGACGGAGTCTCGCTCTGTCACCCAGGCTGGAGTGCAGTGGCGCCATCTCAGCTCACTGCAAGCTCCGCCTCCCAGGTTCACACCATTCTCCTGCCTCAGCCTTCCGAGTAGCTGGGACAGGTGCGTGCCACCACGCCTGGCTAATTTTTTGTATTTTTAGTAGAGACAGGGTTTCACCATGTTAGCCAGGATGGTCTCGATCTCCTGACCTTGCAATCCACCTGCCTTGGCCTCCCAAAGTGCTGGGATTACAGGTGTGAGTCACCGCGCCCAGCCTTTTTTTTTTTTTTGAGACAGAGTCTCACACTGTCGCCCAGGCTGGAGTGTAGTGGTGCGATCTTGGCTCACTGCAACCTCCATCCCCCAGGTTCAAGTGATTCTCCTGCCGCAGCCTCCCTAGTAGCTGGGATTATATGCATGCCCTACCACGTGCGACTAATTTTTGTATTTTTAGTAGAGACAGGGTTTCACCATGTTGGCCAGGCTGGTGTCAAACTCCTGACCTCAAGTGATCCTTCCACCTTGGCCTCTCAAAGTGTTGCAATTACAGGCGTGAGCCACTGCTCCCAGCCTTCTTTTTCTAAGAGACAGGGTCTTGCTCTGTTGCCCAGGCTGGAGCGCAAGTGGCTGCTCACTGCAGCCTCTAACTCCTGGCCTCAAACCATCCTCCTATCTTAGCCTCCTGAATAGCTAGGACTACAGGTGCATGCCACCATGCCTGGCTAATTTTTAAATTTTCGTAGAGGCAGGATCTTGCTATGTTGCCCAGGCTGGTCTCAAACTCCTGGCCTCAAGTGATCCTTTCAAATTGGCTTCCCAAAGTTCTGGGATTACAGATGTGAGCCCCCACGCCTGGCCTTTATTTTCTTTACAGAAGGTCTGATATAATGCCTTACATCCTTTCCAACTCTTGTTTCTGGTACTCCAGTTTTGAATTTTTCATGGATTTTGACTAGGCACTATGGCTGATTAGAATAAATCTCTTGCCTTTGTGTAGTTGTATATGCTAGCAGGATTCTAGGGATTCTTACGCGGTCCTACCAATTTTGGAATTATCTTTTTTTTGTTGCTGTTTTTTTGAGATGGAATGTAGCTGTGTCGCTCAGGCTGGAGTGCAGTAGCGCCATCTCGGCTTACTGCAACCTCCTCTTCCCGGGTTCAAGCAGTTCTCATGCCTCAGCCTCCTGAGTAGCTGGGATTACAGGCATCTGCCACCACGCCCAGCTGCTTTTTGTATTTTTAGTAGAGACAGGGTTTTACCATGTTGGTCAGGGTGGTCTTGAACTCCTGACCTCAAGTGATCCGCCTTCCGTGGCCTCCCAAAGTGCTGGGATTACAGGCGTGTGCCACCGTGCCTGTCCCCAGTGTTGGAATTCTCTGGTAACAACTCTTGAGTGCTGAGTGCATCTCCATGGACTAAAATGCATCATGAAAAGACTTTTAAATCTGAGTTGCTTCCGAGTGTTGACCAGGGCCAAACGAAGCAAAATGTCACTTCTCTCTTGCCCTTATTCCTCTTCTATTCCTGGTCTTCTGTTAGCTGGAGAAAAATCCCCTCAAAGGATACCCGAATTAGAACTTTTATTAGGTTATTTTCAAGCATATATTTTTATTTTTTGAGACAAAGTCTTGCTCTGTCACCCAGGCAGGAATATAGTGGCATGATCTTGGCTCACTGCAACCTCCGCCTCCCAGGTTCAAGCAGTTCTCCAGCCTCAGCCTCCCCAGTAGCTGGGATTACAGGCACCTGCCACCACACCTGGCTAATTTTTGTTTTTTGTTTTTTCCAGTAGAGACAGGGTTTCACCTATTGGCCAGGCTGCTCTCAAACTCCTGACCTCAGGTGATCCACCTGCCTCGACCTCCCAAATTGCTGGGATTACAGGTGTGAGCCACCATGCCTGGCCTTATTTTTATTTTTTGAGGCAAGCTCTCACTTTGTCACCAAGGCTGGAGTGTAGTGGCACAATGATAGGTCACTGATGGATTGAACTCGTGGACTAAAGGGATCCTCCTGCCTCAGCCTCCTGAGTAGCTGGGACTACAGGCATGTACTGTCGCACCTCACTAATTTTTTGAATTTTTGTAGAGTCAGGGTCTCACCATCTTGCCCAGGCCAGTTTTGAACTCCTATCCTCAAATGATCCTCCCACCTCGACATCCTGAAGTGCTGAGATTACAGGAATGAGCCCCCCATGCCCAGCCTCAATTTTTTTTTTTTTTTTTTTTTTTTTTTTGAGACTGAGTCTCGCCCTGTCGCCAGGCTGGAGTGCAGTGGCGCGATCTCAGCTCACTGCAACCTGTAACTCCTTGGTTCAAGCAATTCTCCTGCCTCAGCCTCCCAAGTAGCTGGGATTGTAGGCACGCGGTACCACGCCCAGCTAATTTTTGTATTTTTAGTAGAGAAGGGGTTTAACGATGTTGCCTGGGATGGTCTCGATCTCCTGACCTTGTGATCCACCCGCCTCAGCCTCCCAAAGTGCTGGGATTACAGGTGTGAGCCACCGTGCCCAGCTCATTTTTATTTTTAGTAGGTTGATAAATCAATGTGCCTTTTTTGACTATTTATTTATTTTTGAGACGGAGTCTTGCTTTGTTGCCCAGGCAAGAGTGCAGTGGTGCCATCTTGGCTCACTGCAACCTCCGCCTCCTGGGTTCAAGCTATTCTCCTACCTCAGCCTCCTGAGTAGTTGGGATTACAGGCACACACCACCACGCCCGGTTAATTTTTGTATTTTTGGTAGAGACGGGGTTTCACCATGTTGGTCAGGCTGGTCTCGAACTCCTGACCTCGTGTTCTGCCCACCTCGGCCTCCCAAAGTGCTGGGATTACAGGCGTGAGCCACCGCGCCCAGCCGACTTTTTGTTTTTGATGCAACCTAAGCTTTTGAATTAGTAACCTTCCTTTTCTAAACCTCCCCCTTTTTAAGCATTTATTTTTACAATAAGAGGGCCTGCATCTATATTCTTGGGGGCGCGTTTCGTTTCCGTAGTGTGCAAATGTCCTAGGCACTATACTAAGCCCTCGGGTATATAATGGTGAACAAAATGGATGAAGGCCCTGCCTTTATGGAGCTTAGTGTTTAGGGGAGAAAGACATAATCATTTAATAAATATGAAATAAGTGCTGGGAAAGAAAAGCATAAGAAAACTGTGAGTGTATAAAACAGGAGAACCAGCTTTCATTTGAGGTGTTAGATTTGGGAATAATGATGATCAGGGAAGGCATCTCTGAAGAAATAAGCTGAGATTTGAAAGAAGTGTACAGAAGTAAAATGGGGTGGGAGGATGAACAAATAGGTGGTTCTAGTTAAAGGGAATATTACGTACACAGCATTTGATGCCAGAGTAGCTATGTAGAAAGAGCAAGTCTCCTTGAGAGTGGTATGAGAAGAAGCTGGAGTAGATGGCCAGGGCCAGACAGTGCATTGTCTTCAAGGTAATTTAAGGATATTGGTCTTAAGAAAGTCGTTCGTTCGTTCTTTTTTTTTTTTTCTCTAAGAGGTGGGGTCTTGTTCTGTCACCCACACGGGAGTGCAGTGATACGTTCATAGCTTACTGCATCCTCGAACTTCCAGGCTCCATTGTCTTATTTTATTTTTTATTTTACTTTTTAGAGATGAGGATTTGCCCTGTCACTGAGGTGGCAGTACAGTGGTGTGATCATGGCTCAACTACAGCCATGAACTCCTGGGCTCAAGTAACCCTCCTGCCTTAGCCTCCTGAGTAGCTGGGACTACAGGCACGTACTACCATGCCCCACTTATTTTATTTTATTAAAAAAAGTTTTTTTAGGAGACAGGGTCTCACTTCATCACCCAGGGTGGATTGCAATTGTGCGATCATGACTCACTTTACCCTTGACCACCTGGCCTCAAATGATCCTCCTGCCTCAGCCTACCGAATAGCCTAGGACCACAGGCGCAATATACCATGCCTGGATGATTTTTTAAAATTTTGTAGCCGGGCATGGTGACTCATGCCTGTAGTCCCAGCACTTTCGGAGGCCGAGGCGGGCGGATCACGAGGTCAGGAGATTGAGAATAGCCTGACCAACATGGTAAAACCCTATCTCTGCTAAAAATACAAAAATTAGATAGGCAGAGTGTCGTGCACCTGTAATCCTAGCTATTCAGGAGGCTGAGGCAGGAGAATCGCTTAAACCTGGGAGATGGAAGTTGCAGGGAGGCGAGATTGAGCCATTGCACTCCAGCGTGGGCGACAGAGCGAGACTACATCTCAAAAAAACTTTAATAGTAGAGATCCATTGTCTTGTCATGTTGCCCAAGATGGTCTCAAACTTCTGGCCTCAAACAGTCCTCCTGTCTCAGCCTCTCAAAGCATTGAGATTACAAGTGTGAACCATTACACCCAGCCTGTTGTTTTTAAAGTTGTGTATTATTATTATTATTTTTTGAGACGGAGTCTCGCTCTGTCACCCAGGCTGGAGTGCAGTGGCGCGATCTCGGCCCACTGCAAGCTCTGCCTTCCCGGGTTCACGCCATTCTCCTGCCTCAGCCTCCTGAGTAGCTAGGACTATAGGCGCCTGCCACCACGCCCGGCTAATTTTTTGTATTTTTTAGTAGAGATGGGGTTTCACCGTGTTAGCCAGGATGTTCTCAATCTCCTGACCCCGTTATCTGTCCGCCTTGGCCTCCCAGAGTGTTGGGATTACAGGCGTGAGCCACCGCGCCCAGCCAATATTACTATTTTTTTGAGAGGGAGTCTCACTCTGTCGCCAGCAGTCTCGACTCACTGCAACCTCCGCCTCCTGGGTTCAAGCAGTTTTCCTGCCTCAGCCTCTGGAGTAGCTGGGACTACAGGCGTGCGACACCATGCCTGGCTAATGTTTTGTATTTTAGTAGAGATGGGGTTTCACCATGTTGGCCAGGATGGTCTTGATCTGACCTCGTGATCGGCCCGCCTCAACCTCCCAAACTGCTGGGATTACAGGCATAAGCCACCGCACCCAGTCAGTTTTTAAATATATATAGTTATTGTTTCTGCATTGTTCTGTTTCTTCTAACATCAGACCATTAGTACATATGATGGTTAGGATTGTAATCTGAGTTCCAGGAGCAGGATGCTGCTCTTTGGTCACTTCAGAACCTCGAGATATCACCGAAAACCCTCCCTACCCACCTCAGCTATTATTGCACTTCTCGCCTAGTATTGTGGTATGTAAAAAAGTCATTAAATTCTTAAATTATTTATTTTATTTTCTCTCTCTATATATAGTGTGTGTATATACATATGTGTATATATATGTATATATGTGTATATATGTTTTTTGGTTTTTTGAGACAGTCTCATTCTATGGCCCAGCAATGTCGCCATCTAGGATCACTGCAACCTCTGCCTCCCAGGTTCAGGGGATTCTCATGCCTCAGCCTCCCAGGTAGCTGGGATTATAGGCGTGTGCCACCACGCCCAGCTAATGTTTGTATTTTTAACAGAGACTAGGTTTCACTGTGTTAGCCAATCTGGTCTTGAATTCCTGACCTCAAGTGATCCACCCACCTCGGCCTCCCAAAGTGCTGGATTACAGGCCTGTGCCAGCGTGCCCGGCCTTATTTTATTACTATTATTATTTCTGAGATAGAGTCTTGCTCCATTGCCCGGGCTGGAGTGCAGTGGCACGATCATGGCTCACTGCAGTCTCAACCTCCTGGGATGAAGAGATCCTCTCTCCTCAGCCTCTTGATTAGCTGGGACTACCTGGCTATGTTTTTTGTTTTTTTTTTTTTCTCTTGGAGATGGAGTCTTGCTTTGTTGCCCAGGCTGGAGTGCAGTGGTGTGATCTCTGCTCACTGCAACCTCCACCTCCTGAGTTCATGTGATTCTCCTGTCTCAGCTTCCTGAGTAGCTGGGATTACAGACATGCACCACCATACCCGGATAATTTCTGTATTATTTTTATTTGATACAGAGTTTCTCTCTTCTTGCCCAGGCTGGAGTACAGTGGCATGATGTTGGCTCGCTGCAACTTCCACCTCCCAGGTTCAAGCGATTCTCCTGCCTCAGCCTCCTGAGTAGCCGGGATTACAGGCGCCTGCCACCACGCCTAGCTAATTTTTTTGCATTTTTAGTAGAGACAGGGTTTCACCAGGTAGAGCAGGCTGGTCTCGAATTCCTGTCCTCAGGTGATCTGCTTGCCTCAGCCTCCCAAAGTGCTGGGATTATAGCCGTGAGCCACTGCCCTCGGCCAGTTTTTGTATTTTTAGCAGAGATGGAATTTCACCATGTTGGCCAGGCTGGTCTCGAATTCTTGACCTCAAGTTATGCACCGGCCTCAGCCTCCCAAAGTGCTGGATTACAGGTGTGAGCCACTGCACCTGGCCCTGGCTCACCTTTTGTACTTTTTTTTTTTTTTTTTTTGAGATGGAGTCTTGCTCTGTCGCCCAGGCTGGAGTGCAGTGGCACAATCTCTGCTCACTGCAAGTTCCGCCTCCCGGGTTCATGCCATTCTCCTGCCTCAGCCTCCCAAGTAGCTGGGACTTACAGGCGCCTGCCATCATGCCCGGCTAATTTTTTTGTATTTTTAGTAGAGATGGGGTTTCACAGTGTTAGCCAAGTTGTCTCAGTCTCCTGACCTCATGATCCGCCCACCTCGGCCTCCCAAAGTGCTGGGATTACAGGCGTGAGCTACCGCGCCCAGCCCCTTTTGTACTTTTTGTAGAGATGAGGTTTCACCATATTGCCCAGTGTGACCTCGAACTACTGAGTTCAAGTGATCTGCCCACTTTGTCCTCCTAAAGTGTTAGGATTACAGGCGTGAGCCACTGCATCCAACCTATTAAATTATTTTTAAGAGAACTATTGTATTAATGATTTTTTCCTACTTTTCTATTTTGTACATTTAGCTGCATTTTAAAATCTTTAGGTTGGCCAGGCATGGTGACTCACTCCTGTATCCCAGCACTTTGGGAGGTCGAGGCAGGTGGTTCACTTGAGGTGAAGAGTTCGAGAGCAGCCTGACCAACATGGTGAAACCCCATCTCTACTAAAAATACAAAAAATTAGGCCAGGTGCGGTGGCTCACGCCTGTAATCCCAACACTTTGGGAGGTCAAGGCAGGTGGATCATGAGGTCAAGAGATTGAGACTATCCTGGCCAACATGGTGAAACCCCGTCTCTAGTAAAAATACAAAAATTAGCTGGGCGTGGTGGCACGTGCCTGTATTTCTAGCTACTCGGGAGGCTGAGGCAGGAGAATTGCTTAAACCTGGGAGGTGGAGGTTGCAGTGAGCCGAGATTACACCACTGCACTCCAGCCTGGCTACAGAGTGAAACTCTGTCTCAAAAATAAATAAATAAATAAATAAATAATCAGCTGGGCATGGTAGCGTGCACCTGTAATTTCATCTACTCGGGAGGCTGAGGCAGGAGAATTGCTTGAACCCAGGAGGTGGAGGTTGCAGTGAGCAGATACCTCACCACTGCACTCCAGCCTGGGTGACAGAGGGAGACTCCATCTCAAAATAAATAAATAAATAAAATCTGTAGACTACCTCTTAGGTTGGTTGTGTGTCTTTCCCACCATTAATAAGATCTGATGTTTTCCCTTTCTTTTTTTTTAATACACTTTGCCTTGACTATAAGCTTTGAAGTTGTTTTCAAATTGTCATCTTTTCAGTCTTGAGTTTTTGTTCTTTTTTCAGAACCTGGCTGTACATTTCTTTTTGCGTACTTACTCTTGAAGGTGCCTCATCAGTTGCCACTTGAGCATATCTGATTCTTAAAAATTTGAGTATTCAAGAACAAATTGTAAAAATATTCCTTGTATAATTTTTGGTTTTGTAGTAATTCCTTTGTTTTCTTCACAGTACTTCTGCAGAGTGATCCATTTATAATTAATAGACACACACACATCATCTACCATTCAGCTTTATCTTCTCATTACATAGTGCATCTAACCCCTATATTTTGAGATCCTGGATTTCAGAATATTGGACTTGATGTAGACACGAGTTTCTCAGCTTTACATATCATAGGATAAAATGTATATAACAAAAGTTGAATAGCTAACATCTAACTATAGAAACCAAGTAGATTATCAGACTTGTCCTGTTTTGAGGTAATACTGCCATGCCCTTAAAATGAAGCCTTATTCCTGCCGCTAGCAGATTCATGTATATAAATTAGAGGCACTAATCTTGGTCTCCTCTTGTCATAAAAACTACTTCCTCTGTGGGATCTGGCTGTTCTTAAAATGGGAGGCTCTTCCTTGAATTAGATTTCAAAGTGTTAGTCTCTTATGAATTAGCTTAGCATCATTTTCTGTAGACTGTATCAGAACTGTCAGATGTTTGTGCTTGGAATGCTGAAATTTGCATCTCAAAATTTCAAATTCTCTACCTGACGACTTGTTATCATGTGTCTTACTTCCTGAGAAGATACAGGGAGCACATCACATAGATGAACTAAGTTTCTTATATCTTATTCTGTTCATCTAAACTAGATTTTTTTTGTGGCCTAAAACCAAATAGTCCTGACCAACCTTACATGTTTCTTTTCCTTCTGTTCATCTGGTCCAGCCTAACCAATTAAGATGTAGACAAAGTAGCTGCAAGAGAGGGGAGAGGGAAGGGAGAGAAAACTTTGCCCTTTTCCTTGGAACAAACCACCTATGGAAGGGATCATTGGTACACTTTATTCTGGGTACATATCAGAGTGTTTACTTTTTTTTTTTGAGATGGAGTCTCGCTCTGTTGCCCAGGTTGGAGTGCAGTGACGCAATCTCGGCTCACTGCAACCTCCGCCTCCCAGGTTTAAGTGATTCTCCTGCTTCAGCCTCCTGAGTAGCTGGGATTACAGGTGCCTGCCACCACGGCCAGCTAATTTTTGTGTTTTTAGTAGAGATGAGGTTTCACCACGTTGGTCAGGCTGGTCTCGAACTCCTGACCTTGTGATCTGCCCGCCTCAGCCTCCCAAAGTGCTGGGATTACAGGCGTGAGCCACTGTGCCCAGCCAGAGTGTTTACTTTTAGGTGAGGAAGGGGAAATCATGCATAGCAAGTCACATTCCCAATGTCACCTTTATTTATTATTTATTTATTTATTTTTGAGACTTTCTCTGTCACCTAGGCTGGAGTGCAGTGGTGTGATCTTGGCTCACTGCAAAGTCCGCCTCCCAGGTTCAAGCTATTTTTCTGCTTCAGCCTTCTGAGTAACTGGGATTACACGCAGGTGTCACCACGCCCAGCTAATTTTTTGTATTTTTAGTAGAGACAAGGTTTCACCATGTTGGCCAGGCTGGTCTCCAACTCCTGACCTCAAGTGATTCCCCCTGCCTCCTTCCCAAAGTGCTGGGATTATAGGTGTGAGTCACCGTGCCTGGCCCCAATGTTGCCTTTTAAAATCGGTTAATTGAAATTTAGAATTCTTTCTCAAAGTCCGGGCATGCTGGCTCACCCCTGTAATCCTAGCACATTGGGAGGCCAAGGCAGGTGGATTGCCTGAGCTCAGGAGTTTGAGACCAGCCTGGGCAATACGACGAAACCTCTCTCCACTAAAAAATACAAAAAATTAACTGGGCATGGCAGCATATTCCCATATTCATGGGAGCATATTCAGGAATAGCTATATTCAGGAGGCTGAGGCAGGAAAATGGCTTGAACCCTGGGAGGCAGAAGTTACAGTGAGCCGAGATCACGCCATTGAACTCCAGCCTGGGTGACAGAGCGAGACTCCGGCTCAAAAAAAAAAAATTCTTTCTCACAAAGAAACACTAGTATAATAATGGCTGGTTGGCTGGGCACAGTACTCATACCTGTAATCTCAGCACTGGGAGGCTGAGGCGGGTGGATCACCTGAGGTCAGGAGTTCTAGACCAGCCTGGCCAACGTGGTGAAACCTCATCTCTACTAAAAATAGGAAAATTAACCTGGCATGGTGGCGGGCACCTGTAATCCCTGCTACTCAGAGACTGAGGCAGGAGAATCACTTGAACCCAGGTGGGAGGTTGCGGTGAGCTGAGATCGCGCCACTGCACTCCAGCCTGGGCTACAGTGAGACTCCGTCTCGAAGCAAAACAAAACAAAAAAAGCTGGTTATACAGGCTATCCTATGTAAGGTATAATGTACCATTTAAAACTGTCTCAAATCACCTGTGGTGAAAGATCATTTTGTTTATTTGTTAATTTTCAGTGTGTTGTTAGTAGTATTCTCAATTTCTTGAGTTGTTGTAGAATGGTAACATTTTTCCTAGTGACCTCAGTTTGTAGACAACATTTTAAGTAATACTGATTTAAAATATTCTCTGGGGTAAATAAATGTAAGATCTTTCTGGCATTTCAGAGTTGGAGCTTACCTTCACACTTCTCAGAAAAATAATGTAAATAATACTAATAGTACTGCAGTGTAATGGGCCATCATTCCTGACCTTTAAATTTGTATTACTCTAGGAGGACATTATCTTATTAAAAAAATTTGTTGGGTCACTTTCCCTAAGACACTGCTAGGTGCTAGGGACACTAATAAAAAGATGTATATGGAAAAATAGTGACTAAAAAGTGGTAAATAAGAGTGCTTGTAAAGGGATAAAGTGGTCATTTAGCTCTTGATTGATTGGGTTTAGGGTCTTTGTAGAAGAGGGAGAGAGTATTTTGCTGGATGCTTTATTACTTTCTGCAAGCCTGACTGGGCACCGTGGCTCATGCCTATAATCGCAGCACTTGGGGAGGCTGAGGTGGGATGATCACTTGTGCCAAGAGTTCATTACCAGCCTGGGCAACATAGCGAGACCCTGTCTCTAAAAGAAAAAAAAAATAATTGAATTAAAACCTTAAACAGGCCAGGCGTAGTGGCTCATACCTGTAATCCCAGCACTTTGGGAGGCTGAGGCAGGTGGATCTCTTGATCTCAGGAGTTTGAGACCAGCCTGGGCAACATGGCAAAACCCTGACTCCACAAACATGCAAAAATTAGCCAGGCGTGATGGTGCATGCCTGTAGTCTCAGCTATTCTTGGAGGCTGAGGTGGGAGGATCGTTTGAGCCTGGAAGTTGGAGGTTGCAGTGAGCCTAGATTGTGCCACTGTACACCAGTCTGGGTGACACAATGAGACCCTGTCTGAAAGCAAAAAACAAAATCTTAAGCCTCACACTCTTTGTGAGACAAAATATCCTCATTTTATAGATAACAGACCACAGTGAATAAGTGGCACCAGAATTCAAACTTGGATTTTCTGACTCTATAAATTCGATTCTATTTTCGTATGTAAGGCTTTCGTAGAACAAGAAATGAGAACCATTTCAGCAGTTAGACAAAAGATTTGGTAGTTGGGGTCTCAGTAGATGTGGAGAAAGGAATGATAGATAAAAAGTAGATTCTTATGAAAGTTAATCTGGTCTTAGTATGTAGGTTTAATTGAAGCAACAGAGTAGGATAGATTTGTTGTGACTGGTGGGTTATCTTCTAATGTGAGAATTGTAGAATATTCCTCTTTCACTTATGTTTTGGGTTTTAGCTAATTCTGCTATGTAAGGTAGTATTTATGGAACTTTTTCTAGTATAATGCTGTCTTTTTAGTAAAATAGCATGTAGAAATTATCTGATTCATGTAAAAATGTTTATAATATATGAATTGCTTATACAGAATAGGTTTTTAAGACTCCTAATGTATACGATTTTTTGTTTGTTTGTTTGAGACAGAGTCTCACTCTGTCGCCCAGGCTGGAGTGCAGTGGCACAATCTTGGCTCACTGCAGCCTCCACCTCCTGGGTTCAAGTGATTCTGTCTCAGCCTCCTGAGTAGCTGGGACTACAGGCGCATGCCACAACACCTGGCTAATTTTGTATTTTTAGTAGAGATTGGGTTTCACCGTGTTAGCCAGGATGGTTCTTGATCTCCTGACCTCGTGATCCACTCGCCTCATCTCCCATCCCGCCTCATCTCCCAAAGTGCTAGGATTACAGGCATGAGCCACCACGCCCAGCTGATACTTAAGTTGGGGTGGTGGTTCTTAGGTTTTTTTCTTTTTTTTTTGAGACGGAGTCTCACTCTGTCGCCCATGCTGGAGTGCAGTGGCGCGATCTTGGTCACTGCCACCTCCGCCCTCCGAGTTCAAGTGATTCCTCCACCTTTTTTTTTTTTTTTTTTTTTTTTTTTTTTGAGACGGAGTCTTGCTTTGTTGCCTAGGCTGGAGAGCAGTGGCGCAATCTCGGCTCACCGCAACCTCCGCCTCCCGGGTTCACACCATTCTCCTGCCTCAGCCTCCTGAGTAGCTGGGACTACAGGCGCCCGCCACCACGCCCGGCTAATTTTTTGTATTTTTAGTAGAGATGGGATTTCGCCGTGTTAGCCAGGATGGTCTCGATCTCCTGACCTTGTGATCCGCCCACCTCGGCCTCCCAAAGTGCTGGGATTACAGGCGTGAGCCACCGCGCCCAGCCTACTCCACCTTTTGAGTTCAAGCGATTCTCCTGCCTCAGCCTCCCGAGTAGCTGGGATTACAGGCACCTGCCACCGAGCCCGGCATTTTTTTTTTTGTATTTTTAGTAGAGACGGGGTTTCGCCATCTTGGCCAGGCTGGTCTTGAACTCCTGATCTCATGATCCACCCGCCTTGGCCTCCCAGAGTGCTGGGATTACAGGCGTGAGCCACCGCGCCTGGCCATTCTTAGTTTTTAACTTTGTATTTTTGCTTTCTCCCATCCAAGTACCAACCAGGCCCGACCCTGCTTAGCTTTCGAGATTTGGCACGTTCAGGGTGGTATGGCCATAGGCACCGGCCCTATGCTTTCTAACTCTGCTTGGACCCTTATAGTTCTACTCTTCCATAATAATTTTGTCCACTACTGATAGCATACTTTTTTGTTGTTTGTTTTTTGTTTTTTTGAGGCGGAGTCTTGATCTGTTGCCCAGGCTGGAGTGCAGTGATGCAGTCTTGGCTCACTGCAACCTCTGCCTCCTGGGCTCAAGTGATTCTCCTGCTTCAGCCTCCCAAGTAGCTGGGACTACAGGCACATGCCACCGTGCCTGGCTAATATTTGTATTTTTAGTAGAGATTGGGTTTCACCGTGTTAGCCAGGATGGTCTCCATCTTCTGATCTCGTGATCCTCCTGCCTTGGCCTCCCCAAATGCTGGGATTACAGTTGTGAGCCACTGCACCTGGCCCCTAGCATACTTTCTGTACTACTGTTCTAGAAATGCCCTTCAAAATACCAACTCTATAGGTTTTTTTTTTTGAGACGGAGTCTCCCCCTGTTGCCCAGGCTGGAGCGCAATGGCGCAATCTCGGCTCACTGTAACTTCTGCCTGCTAGATTCAAGCGATTCTCCTGCCTCAGCCTCCTGAGTAGCTGAGACTACAGCCATGTGCCACCATACCCAGCTAATTTTTGTATTTTTAGTAGAGACGGGGTTTCACCATATTGGCCAGGCTGGTCTCGAACTCCTGACCTGGTGATCCCCTGCCTCGGCCTCCCAAAGTGCCAGGATTACAGATGTGAGCCACTGCACCTGGCCCACACTGTAGTTTTTTTAGCAGACAGTTTCATGGCCTACTTCACTAAGTAGATGGAGATATCCCCCCATCTTCCATGGAAATGTCTTTCTTACTTGCCTCTTATTTCTCTATCTTAGAAAAAGAGGAATCCAGTCGGGCTCGGTGGCTCAAACCTATAATCCCAGCTACTTGGGAGGCTGAGGCAGGAGAATCGCTTGAACTCGGAAGGCGGAGGTTGCAGTGAGCCAAGATTGCGCCATTGCACTCCAACCTGGGCGAGAAGAGCGAAACTTCATCTCAAAAAAAAGAAAAGGAGGAGTCCTGGTCAAATTTACAGGGCTAACCTCTTCATAATATGTCCTTATTTCCAGTCATTACTTGCTCCTTAGTACTCTCTTGCCACAATGTCTTTCTGTAACTGTTCCCATCTGACTATAAAAATGCCTAGATTGTCACCATCATTTAAAAATATATATATATATATGCCCTTTACTAGTCCTTAGTGCCCAGCAACTATTTCATTAGTAAATGCCTTATGTAAGGGATCAGTACTGCTTTCCTTTCCCCACCATCTGTTCTGTATAGCCCTCCATAATCTGGTGTCTGTACATGTCACGCTATGGAAACCATGCTCAGGAAAGTTATGAATGTCTCCTGATCAACAACTGTATTCTGTTTTGCAGTTTAAATGTACTTCAAAAGCTTATTGATGCTTCTGTTTATTTTATCCCATCCTTATAGTTTTTTTCTATTGTTAATAGGTGTTTGTGAAAATAGAAGGAGCACTAGTTCTAGTTCATGCTTTCTTTTGCTTTTCCATAGCTTCTAAAACTAACAGTGAAAATGATATATTGAAACAGTAAATTATAGATCTATACCAGATTTGTAATTGTGTATTTCATTGTTATTTGAAGTATAAAGTAATGGTTCTGTATCATTTATTGGGAAGGTTGAATTTCCATAGCTTCAAAATATTCAAATTTTTTTGCATGGATTTAGCTACCCTTTTCAAAATTTCCTTTTGATGAAGTCATTGACTAAAGCGTCATTAAAACAAAACAAAAAAATAATTCCAAAAACCCTCCAAAATTCCTTTTTAAAGATGGGAAGGCATACCTGCTGTCATTTTATAGGTAGAACACTAAAACACAGTAAATTACCTGGCCTCCAACTTGGTAGTCTGATTTTTTCTGCCTTGCCCTGGTGTTTTTGTGGTTTTGTTCTTACTTTTTGTGAGTTGTGAGGGGTTTTTTGTTGTTTATTTTTTGTTAGGTGTGTAGACACACTTTTAGATGTCGTATTTAACAGGGAAAGCATAGAGTCATGGGCCTGAATAACAATTGAGTACAAATATTTATAAATTAGTTGAAGTAACTTTGATTTCA
This sequence comes from Pongo abelii, assembly GCF_028885655.2. Classification (NCBI taxonomy): domain Eukaryota; kingdom Metazoa; phylum Chordata; class Mammalia; order Primates; family Hominidae; genus Pongo; species Pongo abelii. The sequence goes on along the minus strand of NC_072004.2, from coordinate 44,817,844 downwards.
ATGTTATATTTTAAAGTCTAAGTTATTTTACTACAGAGCATTAAAATGATAAAGTATTTCCTTTTTTTTTTTTTTTTTTAGCTTGTCAGCTCATTTGCAGCTTACGTTTACTGGTTTCTTCCACAAAAATGGTATGTACTTTAAAAGTAAATAAAGTGGCATTTTAATAGCAAGATACCTTTGTGAATGTAAAAAAAGTGGGGCTTCTGAGTGTAAATTTATAAAATTATGTTTAATGGAAAAGATGTTGATTCTGATGTTTTTGAGCTTTAAGGTATGAAGGCTAATGATGAAATTTGTTTTTGGTGGGTTGCGGGGGGGCAGAGTCTTGCTCTGTCGTCCAGGCTGGAGTGCAATGTTGTGATCTTGGCTCACTGCAGCCTCCGCCTCCCAGGTTGAAGCGATTCTCCTGCCTCAGCCTCCTGAGTAGCTGGAATTACAGGCACGCGCCCCATGCCTAGCTAATTTTTTGTATTTTTAGTAGAGACAGGGTCTTACCATGCTGGCCAGGCTGGTCTTGAACTCCTGACCTCGTGATCCACCCGCCTTGGCCTCCCAAGGGGGCGTGAGCCACCACGTCTGGCTAATGATGAAGATTTTAACAAATTGTCTTAGAACTTCAATAGGTAAAGAATCTCCTCAGTAGAACCTTTTATGCATAAACATTTTGAGTTAATGATACTGTATCATGTTTTAAAAAAACACAGTAAAACAACTGAAATAACCACTATTACCAATGGGATATATTAATATTTTAGATATTATTCAAAGGAAATTATATAGTATATTACTCCAGTAAAAGCTCAAAGCATGCTGGAAAGAATTAGAGATGTTTTAAAAATGGAAAAATACGGCCAGGTGCAGTGGCTCACGCCTGTAATCCCAACATTTTGGGAGGCTGAGGCGGGTGTATCGTGAGGTCAGGAGTTCAGGACCAGCCTGGCCAATATGGTGAAACCCCATCTCTACTAAAAATATAAACATTAGCCGGGCGTGGTGGTGGGTGCCTGTAGTCCCAGTTACTTGGGAGACTTAGGCAGAAGAATCGCTTGAACCTGAGAGTCGGAGGTTGCAGTGAGCTGAGATTACGTTACTGCACTCCAGCCTGGGCGACAGAGCGAGACCATCTCAAAAAAAAAAAAAAAAGGGAAAATTACTTTTCAGCTTATCCATCATAATTCTGTGTATATGGCATATCTTTTTATTATGCAATGGAATAAAACCATTATTAGAAACATGCCAGGTTGGTTGTCTTGGTATCGTTTAGTAAGAAACAAAGATTGAAAATGAGTCCTGGTGGGCCGGGCATGGTGGCTCACGCCTGTAATCCCAGCACTTTGGGAGGCCGAGGTGGGTGGATCACAAGGTCAGGAGATCGAGACCATCCTGGCTAACATGGTGAAACCCCGTCTCGACTGAAATACAAAAAAACTAGCTGGGTGTGGTGGTGCACACCTGTAGTCCCAACTACTTGGGAGGCTGAAGCAGGGGAATCGCTTGAACCTGGGAGTTGGAGGTTGCAGTGAGCCAAGATCATCCCACTGCACTCCAGCCTGGTGACAGCGAGACTGTCTTAAAAAAAAAAAAAAAAAAAAGGAAAGAAAATGAGGCCTGGCCTGGTGGCTCATGTCTGTAATCTCAGCATTTTGGGAGGCTGAGGTGGGAAGATGACTTGAGGCCAGGAGTTCAAGACCAGCCTGGGCAACACAGACCCCATCTCTACAAAAATTAGCCAGGTATGGTGGTATGTCCTGTAGTTCTAGGTACTTGGAAGTCCAAGATGGCAGGATGGCGTAAGCTCAGGAATTCAAGGTTACAGTGAGCTATGATTGCACAACTCTACTCCAGGCTGGGCAACAGAGTGAGACCCTGTCTCCAAAAAATCCCAAATATTAGACTGGGCGTGGTGGCTCACAGCTATAATGTCAACACCTTGGGACCCTGAGATGGAAGAATTGCTTGAGGCTTGCCTGGGCAACGTAGGGAGTACCTATCTGTAAGAAGTAAAAAAAGATTAACTGGGCACAGTGGCACATGCCTGTAGTTCCAGCTATTCTGCAGTCTCAGGTACTCAGGAGGCTGAGGTGGGAGGATTGCTTGAGTCTTGGAGGTTGAGGCTGCAGTGAGCCAAGATCACACCACTGTAATCCAGCCTGAGTGACAGAGTGAGACACTGTCTAAAAAAGACAAAAAGACAACCTTGCCAATTGGCCAATTGTCAAAGTGCTCTAATATAACCATTTTTTAATGACTCTTTGGGGGTTGTTTGTTTGTTTAGACAGGGTCTTGCTCATGTCACCCAGGCTGGAGTGCAGTGGTGTGATCAACTCCTGGGCCCAAGTGATCCTCCTGCCTCAGCCTCCTGAGTAGCTGGAACTACAGGCGTCCCCACCATGCCTGGCTAATTAAAAAAAATTTTTTTGTTAAGATGGAATCTCACTACATTTCCCAGGCTGGTCTCAAACTCCTGGTCTCAAGTGATCCTCTCACCTCAGTCTCCCAAAGTGCTGGGATTACAGGTGTGAGCCACTGAGACTGGCCCTAGTTAGGGTTTTTATGTAAGAAATTTGAAATCTCGTATTTGTATTAGCAGCTAATGTAACTTCTAGTTTTTACCTTAGATCTGGTCTATTTTTTATATAGAAGTAACCTGTGTAGCATTACGGTTTTTGTTTTCCTTAAATTATTTGTAATGGTCTGCTTAGAGTCCTTATTTCTAGTCATCGTATTTTGTTTTCTGTGGTACTTCTGACGTGTCTAGACTTTAATTCTTCAGAAGCTTATAATTTGAATTTTATACATTCATTAGCCCTTTGTTCTCAGGGACTTGTGTAGAACACATAGTTTATCCATCACTGAAATTTTTGGAAAGTAGTCATATTAAGCTTTTTTCCTGTCTACATGACAAAATATATAAAGTTCAACAATTGCTCAGATTTACTTTGTTTTTATTTTTCTTGATATTGAAGTAAAAGAGATAGTGAACTCTGTTGATATCTCTGTTTCCAGAAAATAATTCCTCTGTCACCCAGGCTGGAGTGTAGTGGTTTGATCTCAGATCACTGCAGCCTCTGCCTCCAGGTTCGAGTGATTCTCATGCCTCAGCCTCCCAAGTATCTGGGATTACAGGCGGGTGCCACCACACTAGCTAATTTTTTTTTTCTTTTTCTGAGACAGAGTTTTGCTCTTGTTGCCCAGGCTGAAGTGCAATGGTGCAATCTCAGCTCACCACAAACTCTACCTCCCGGGTTCAAGCAATTCTCTTGCCTCAGCCTCCAGAGTAGCTGGTATTACAGGCATGCGCCACCATGCCCTGCTAATTTTTTGTATTTTTAGTAGAGATGGGGTTTCTCCATGTTGGTCAGGTTGGTCCCTTAAACTCCCGATCTCAGGTGATTTGCCTGCCTCGGCCTCCCAAAGTGCTGGGATTTCAATAAGCATGAGCCACCGAGCCCGGCCCCTAATTTTTATATTTTTAATGGAGACGGGATTTCATTTCACCATGTTGGCCAGTCTGGTCTCAAACTCCTGGCCTCAAGTGATTCGCGCACCTCGGCCTCCCAAAGTGCTGGGATTATAGGCGTGAGCCACAACGCCTGTGTTGAAAATAATTTCTATTATAACTTTGAAGCTAGTAGAAGTTGGAAGTAGATATATTGTGTTTCTTTTCCATCCAAGGTTTATTTGTACCTTTTTAGTTTTCAGTAATATTTTTAAGAAACGAGGATAGAAAACCAGCATCAAGTTCTTTAAAATGTACCAGGAGCAGTGATGCTTGCCTGTATTTCCAGCTACTGAGGAGGCTGAGCTGGGAGGATTGCTTGAGCGCAGGCGTTTGTATAGAGTCTGGGCAACATAGTGGAACCCTCTCTCAAAACAAGCAAAAAAAAATTTTAATTCTTAAAATGTGATTTTTTCTTCTTATTTTCTTACTATTAATTATTTTTTAGACAGAGTCTTGCTCTGTCACCCATGCTGGAGTGCAGTGAGCAGTCTTGCTTCATTGCAGCCTCCTGGGCTCAAGCGATCCTCTCACCTCAGCCTCCCAAAGGGCTAGGATTACAGGCATGAGCCACTGCATCCGGCCTCTTTTGTTTTTAAATGAAAACTTTTGTTTGGCAAGTACTACTTGAAACTGCTTCTTAGAATGAATACACAAAGATTATTTGGGTACTATTTTCATGGTGAGTATTGTTCGGCAAATATTTTTGTTACTGCATTTAGATGTTGGACTATTTTTTGCTGTATTAAGGTGTTTTTATCCTGGATGCAACTTCCGAAGAAACTGATCAAATGTGTTTTACACACACACCCCCAATAAGAATGTTTTTAAGTAGAAAAAAACTGTTGCCGGCCAGGCGCAATGGCTCACGCCTGTAATCCCAGCACTTTGGGAGGCCGAGGCAGGTAGATCACTTGAGGTAGGGAGTTTGAGACCAGTCTGGCCAACATGGTGAAGCCCCGTCTCTACTGAAAATAACAAAATTAGTTGGGAATGGTGTTTCATCCCGGTAATCCCAGCTACTCTGGAGATTGAATCATGAGAAGTGCTTGAACCTGGGAGGTGCAGGCTGCAGTGAGCCGAGATCGTGCCACTGCATTCCAGCCTGGGCAACCAAGTGAGACTGACTCAAGAAAAAAAAAAAAAAATTACCCAGGCTTGGTGGCGTGTGCCTGTAGTCCCAGCTACTCGGGAGGCTGAGGCAGGGAGAACTGCTTTAACCCAGGAGGCGGAGGTTGCAGTGAGTCAAGAACATTGCATTGCACTCTAGCCTGGGCAACAGAGCAAGACTCTATCTCTCAAAAAAAAAGAAAGAAAAAATGTGTTGCCCAATGCCTTAGAACAAAAAATTTTTTTTGTATGTTCATGGATTCATCTATTATAATAGTTCTGGATGTTATTGAAGCTATTTGATGAATTAGTGATTAAATATTCAGTTATGAACTGTTAATACCTTTGGGACTTTAAAAACAAGTTATGGAGGACACTCTAGAACCTTAATTTGTAAAGCCTTTGTTAGTTAATTTACATAGAGAATATAGACTATGGTTTTCAAAATTAACACCCCTAAATTTTTTGTAAGCCAAGATATTCTTCTAGATAGTAAATAACATCTTGATCTTTGTTATCCCATTTAAACTGTAGAGAAATTCTGGGGAAAGCGTCTAAAAATAGCTCTGTCTCTACATTTTGTAATGTTTAATGTTTTTTGAAATCCATTTTTTATCCTTTTGGCCACAAGTCTTCGTCAGATCAAGAACTTTTTAGTTTAGTTGTCTCTATGCATTCATAATGAAACGTATAATAGTAACTGATTTAATTCAAATGTTATCTTAATAATTTTTCTAGTAGATTTTAGGAGAAGAAAAAAATTGAAGATGCTTATTTTGAATGTGGTTGTCTCCTACAACTTTTTTTTTTTTTGGAGATGGAGTTTCGCTCTTGTTGCCCAGGCTGGAGTGCAATGGTGTGATCTTGGCTCACTGCAACCTCTGCCCCCCACCCCTGGTTCAAGCAGTTCTGCCTCAGCCTCCCAAGTAGCTGAGATTACAGGCATGCACCACCATGCCTGGCTGATGTTATATTTTTGGTATAGACGGGGTTTCTCTGTGTTGGTCAGGCTGGTCTCGAGCTCCCGGCCTCAGGTGATCCACCTGCCTTGGCCTCCCTAAGTGCTGGGATTACAGGCGTGAGCCACCACACCCGGCCCTCCTGCAACTATTTTCATTTATGCTTTCTGCCAAGAAGCTTTAACTGTATTTGTCAGAATTACTTTTGACTAGCAGTGTATTATCATAAATGTTAAATCTTCAAGCCGGCCCAGTTGCATGTGCCTGTAGTCTCAGCTACTTAGGAGGCTTAAAATGGGAGAATCACTTGAGCCCAGAAGTTTGAGACCAGCCTGGGCAACATAGCCAGACCCTTGTCTGAAAAACAAACAAAAATATTAAATCTTCAAATTAGAAATATTCAGTAAATATGGCCAGGTGTGGTGGCTCACACCTGTAATCCCAGCATTTTGGGAGTCCAAGGCAGGTGGATCACTTGAGGTCAGGAGTTCAAGACCAGCCTAGCCAACATGGTGAAACCCCATCTCTACTAAAAATTAAAAAAATTAGCTGGGTGTCGTGGTGCGCACCTGTAGTCCCAGATACTTGGGAAGCTGAGATGGGAGGATCACTTTAACCTGGGAGGCAGAAGTTGCAGTGAGCCAAGATCGCCCTACTGCACTCCAGCCTGGGTGACAGAACGAGTCTCTGTCTCAAAAAGAAAAAAGGAGTTAGGAAATATATATAGAAATAGAAACGTGTAGATGTGTTTTAGACACAGGATCTCACTCTTTCACCCAGACTAGAGGGCAGTGACAGGATCATAGCTCACTGCAGCCTTGAACTCCTTGGCTCAAGAGATCCTTCCACCTAGCCTCTGAGGTAGCTAGGACTACAGGCACATGACACCCACCACACCCAGCTAATTTTTTGACATTTTGTAGAGACGAGGTCTCTGTGTTGCGCAGGCTGGTCTTGAACTCTTGGCCTTAAGTGATATTCTTGCCTTAGCCTCCCGAAGTGTTGGGATTACAGGCATGAGCCACTATGCCTGGCCAGTGAATATTTTTTATACTTACAACCTGGGCATGGTGGCTCACGCCTGTAATCCCAGGTACTCAGGAGGCTGCCTTGCTGATGTGTGAGGATCACTTGATCCCAGGAGCTTGTGACTGCAGTGAGCTGTGATTGTGCCACTGCACTGTACCTTGGGCAACAGAGCAAAACCTGTATCTAATGGGAAAAAAAATTACAGCATATAGGACGGTAATTATATTTGTTTTGTGAATGGTTTATTTACACTATATATAAAGGCTTTTAAAGAGTTTGCTGTAAGTTTGGAACTGATTTGAGGAAAAAAGAATGAGTGAACTTTTGAGAAGTCTTATTATGGGAAGGGAAAACTGTTTGAAGTTCCCTGTCTTGTTAGCAAAATGAATACCGTGTTCATATATTTTTAAAATATATTTTAAAATACTGATTTTCTGTTTAGATAAGCCATCACAAAACTCAGAAAATGAACAAAATTCTGTTACCCTGGAAGTCCTGCTTGTGAAAGTTTGCCACAAAAAAAGAAAGGTAATGTCAACAAAATGATATTGGTAGATTAAATGGAATAGTTTGCTTAATTGGACATCTTTATGCATATATATTGTATTTTAAAGCTGAGTTTTAAATTTTGAAAGCTTAAGAAGTATGTTGGTGGCCTAATTATAAAACTGATAACCTGTTTTGCCAACTCGCATATCTGTGTAGTTTTTCTAGTCTTTTAATAAGTGTCTGTACAAAACTTTCTCATAGGAGTCTGGAAATGGAGAAGCTGTGTTTTAGCATCTGGCATAAATTCAGTTGGTTTTCTACCATTTCAATCTGTTAGCGTATTTCTTAGCTATTTGTACCCATTGACATTTTAGATAAGGGCTAAGAGAGAGTTTTTTCCACAAGAGTATCCTTTGTAACACTGCTCTCAGGCAAAGAAATTTTGTTGTCAGCGTTATTAGCCATTCACTTATTAGTACATTGCTTCAAATTTTTATAAGGTGAAGTTATTTCACCATAGAAACAAGTGTTAAGATGTTTCCTGGTCAACCGATGAAAGCCAACATATGTACCTTTAGTTGCCTCAAGTCCTCGAGTGTTTCAAGAGGAGTAGGAACTGGTCTGGGTCCAGGGTCCCAGTGCTGATATTCTTCCAAGACCATAGGCCATAAGGGCCTCAATCATTGGGAGGGAGTAGACTAAGGCACCTCGGAGGCAGCAGTGGAACTTTATTTTTGAAAGTTTATGTAAAGGCCGGTTGCCGTAGCTCACACCTATAATCCCAGCACTTTGGGAGGCAGAAGTGGGCAGATTGCTTGAACCCAGGAGTTAAGCATCCTGGGCAACATGGTGAAACCCTGTCTCTACCAAAAATACAAAAATGAGCTAGGCATGATGGCCTGTGCCTGTAGTCCCAGCTACTCGGGAGGATTGCTTGAGCCCAGTAAGTCGAGGCTGCAGTGAGCCATGATTGCACCACTGAGCTCCAGCCTGTGCGACAGAGTGAAACTGTCTCAAGAAAAAAAAAAAAAATGTATGTAAAGTTAGGAAATATCACTCCTTGCCAGGTGCAGTGGCTCACGCCTGTAATCCTAGCACTTTGAGAGGCCAAGGTGGGCAGATCACGAGGTCAGGAGATCGAGTGGCTAACACAGTGAAATCTCGTCTCTGCTAAAAATACAAAAAATTAGCCAGGCATGGTGACAGGCACCTGTAGTGCCAGCTACTCAGGAGGCTGAGGCAGGAGAATGGTATGAACCCGGGAGGCGGAGCTTGCAGCGAGCTGAGATCGCACAACTGCACTCCAGCCTTTATCACTTCTTACTCCTACCTAACCTCCATACACATTACAACAAGTGATGATACGAAAATCCAAGATACATTACTTAGAATAAGATATGAATATAAATATAGTCATTCTTATGTTCAAAAAAATGTATCGGGGTAATCATTTTCCTGGAAGAATATACACAGCCAACTGCTAGTATTAGTCATCTCCGGAGTGTAAGACCTGGGGGTGGGTGAGAATTCATAGTTTTCACTTTATAGTCATAGAAAATAGAAATTTTTTTAGACTGTGTATATTTATTTTAAAAGAAGTAGCTGCTGTAAGATACTGTCATAAAGGTCTTCTGATCCTTCCAGTTTTTCTAGTATGCATTTTCAGTGTAACTAATCATACAATAACAGAATATTACTCAGAATATGATCATTGGTAGATAAAACCAGTTTTGTTTTTGTTTTTTTAAGGATGATGATCCTTTCTGTTAAACAACATTTTAACTATATGGATTTACTGTTTCATAATGTAGTTGTTGACCATGGGATTATTAGTCATTTTTTTTATTTCTAATGGTCCTATTAGTCATTGTCATGTTAAAATAGAACATTTAAGAGATTTGATAAAAGTACATGAGTTTAACATTTTAGCATGGTTTTTTTGTTGTTGCTAAAAAGCCTTACCAGAGAGATTTGGCATACTTTTAGTTCTAAATTTCTAATATACAACTGTTTCAGATCACTGTTAGCTAAATATTAGATGTACTGTATCATAATTTCATTATGTTGGAGAAAACCTCAATTGCTTTAATATTTGGAATATAGGTATTTCAAATTTTTATTTTTGCTTCACAGTTTTCAGAACTATGGTTAGAATTTTAACATTACATTTGGTGATCATGGCCTATCTCTCGTGTTTCCTATAGCTGTGATTAGAAGTTTTATTATAATTCTTATTGCTTATGTACAAATAATTAATAATCTTTACCTTTGCAGGATGTAAGCTGTCCAATAAGGCAAGTTCCCACAGGTAAAAAGCAGGTGCCTTTGAATCCTGACCTCAATCAAACAAAACCTGGAAATTTCCCATCCCTTGCAGTTTCCAGTAATGAATTTGAACCTAGTAACAGCCATATGGTGAAGTCTTACTCGTTGCTATTTAGAGTGACTCGTCCAGGAAGAAGAGAGTTTAATGGAATGATTAATGGAGAAACCAATGAAAATATTGGTAATTTTTTTTTACTAGATTTTATCACTGGAGATTAAGATGGTCATTGAAAATGATTGTACCACTGTTCCTTCATGATAGTCATGGTGCTGAGTCTTAAAGCAAACAGTGAATTCACCTCCACCTCAACATTTTGTTGTGCAAATTTTCAAACATAAAGGACAATGAGTATTTTATAGTGAACACCTATCTACTTACCTCTTAGATTCAACAATGAACATTTTATTATACTTGTTGCATATTTATCCCCCTACCCATCCCTCTTTTCTTCCAACAATTGTGAATTCATCTTTGAGGTATTCATTCAACAAACACATAGGTGCTGGGGATGATTTAATTTAATTGAAGATGATTAAAACATTCAGTCCTATCCTCAAGTCTCACAACCCTAGTGTAGGGAAATAGACATGAAATATATCATTGCAGCAAAATGATGAGTGGCATAATACAGGTATATGTGAAGTTCAGCAGAGAAACACGTTGGAAGAAATAATCTTTGACTCTTGAAGTATTGATTGAAATTTTTGGAGAGTTACCATGAGTGAGAAGGAGTTTGCCTAGCAAAGATAATTCTAAACAGAAACATTAGCATTTGCAAAGATGTGGGGTTAATGTTGTGAGTGTTAAAAAGAACATATAGTAAAAATGCAAAATTGGAAAATGTGGTCTGTATATTATTGCAACTTTAGTGTAATTCGTACCTCATTTGGGATAAATGTAGCATGTTTTATGTTAAGGGACCATATATCATAACATTTTTGTTCTAATGCTTGATTTATGAGAAATGTTTGTTAAATTTAGATGTCAATGAAGAGCTTCCAGCCAGAAGAAAACGAAATCGTGAGGATGGGGAAAAGACATTTGTTGCACAAATGACAGTATTTGATAAAAACAGGTAATGTTGATGAACAAATGAGGCTCCCACAATGTTCTGGAAATGTTTTCATTCTGAAGCAGAATATAATTATTTATATTGATTATTTCATTGCCTTTGTTTCTTTTTATTCTTATGGATGAAAAAACAAATTTGCAAACACTGAATTTTTGTCTGTTTCATAGAAAACAATAATTAAGGAACTATTTGGATAGATAGCTCAGTTAAACTTACTTATTTGGCAAATATTTTCTGAGTGTCTACTCTTTGCCAGACACTGTTCTAGACATTAAGAAGGCAACAAAATCCCTTCCTTCACCATGGAGCTTAACTTTTAGTGGAGGAAACAGACCACCACCCAAAAAATCAACTAATGTCACTTAGTGATGAGTGTTGTGAAGAAAGATAGAGAATAAATGGTTCCTGTTTTAGAGAGATATCTTCTGGGAGGAGGTAGTATTTGAGAAGAGACTTAAATGGACTGGGCCCTACGTAAATCTTGGGGTTATGTGTTTATTAAAAATTAAGGAAGAGGAGCTGGTCATGGTGGTATGCACCTGTAGTTCCAGCTACATAGGAGGCTAAGGTGGGAGGATTGTTTGAGCCCAGGAGTTCAAGGCAACAATTAGCTGTGATCATGCCACTGTACTCTGGCCTGAGTGACAAAGTGAGATCCCATCTTTTTTTTTTTTTTTTTAGGATGGTGTCTCACTCTGTCACCCAGGCAGGAGGGCAGTGGCGCAATCTCTGCTCACTGCAACCCCTCTGCCACCTGGGTTTGAGCAAGTCTCCTGCTTCAGCCTCTGGAGTAGCTGGGACTACAGGTGTGTGCCACCACGCCCGGCTGATTTTTTGTATTTTCAGTAGAGACGGAGTTTCACCATGTTAGCCAGAATGATGTCGGTCTCCTGACCTCGTGATCTGCCTGCCTTGGCCTCCCAAAGTGCTGGGATTACAGGCGTGAGCCACCATGCCTAGGCGAGACCCCATCTTTTTTAAAAAAAAGAAAGAAGGCCGGGCGCAGTGGCTCACGCCTGTAATCCCAGCTCTTTGGGATGCTGAAGCGGGTGGATCACGAGGTCAGGAGTTAGAGACCAGCCTGGCCAAGATGGTGAAACCCTATCTCTACTAAAAATACAAAAATTAGCCGGGCATGGTGGCATGTGCCTGTAATCCCAGCTACTCAAGAGGCTGAGGCAGGAGAATCGCTTGAACCCAGGAGGCAGAGGTTGCAGTGAGCCGAGATCACACCACTGCACTCCATCCTGGGTGACAGAGCAAGACTCTTATCTTTAAAAAAAAAAAAAAAAGAAAAGAAAATCATGTATAATCATTGTGTACCTCTGTGCATTTTGTACAGGATGGCAAGAAACACAGACTTATAATAATTTCTGCAATTTCTGTTTGGAAACGAAATATTTTAGTGAAAATATCACCAGTGAAAGAATGTCTGGGAAGCAAATCCAGCATTTTTTCTTTTTGGGATTGGAGAAAGAAACCTATGCCGTCATTTCTTGTACCAGGCTGTGTGCTGGTAGTTAACAGTTTATTGTCAGGTATAGGACAAAGAACCAGGGAAAGTAACTAGGCCATTTCTCCTATTGTTTATTTTTTATTTATTTATTTGTTTATTTTTGAGACGGACTCTCGCTGTGTCACCCAGGCTGGAGTTCAGTGGCATGATCTCAGCTCACTGCAACCTCTGCCTCCCGGGTTCAAGCGATTCACCTGCCTCAGCCTCCTGAATAGCTGGGATTACAGGCACCCACTACCATGCCCAGCTAATTTTTGTATTTTTAGTAGAGATGAGGTTTCACCATGTTGGCCAGGCTGGTCTGGAGCTCCTGACCTCAGATCATCCACCTGCCTTAGCCTCCCAAAGTGCTGGGATTACAGGTGAGCCACCGTGCCCGGCCAGTGTCTTTTTAAAGTCAGAAATTTTATTGTGGATCGAAGATTTAAATGGAAAACAATAGAACCATAAATGTACTAGAAAATAGTGGTCATGTCTGTGGGGGAAACAATTAAAATGAGGCACACTGGACTTCATCGATGCTGTTAATTGTTCTATTTTAGGCAGCATGGGGTATGTTCTATTTTCTTTTTTAATCACTGTACCTGACACATATGTTTACACATTTCTTGTAAGAAAAAGATAATGCTTTTATTTTAAAGAAAAAGTGCCAAGAAGAAACTGGGAGAATTTCCCCACAGCAGCTTATTTTGAAAATATTCACCTGGGCGTGGTGGCTCACGCCTGTAATCCCAGCACTTTGGGAGGCTGAGGTGGGCGGATCACGAGGTCAAGAGATCGAGACCATCCTGGCCAACATGGTGAAACCCCATCTCTACTAAAAATACAAAAATTAGCTGGGCGTGGTGGTGCGTGCCTGTAGTCCCAGCTACTCGGGAGGCTGAGGCAGGTGAATCGCTTGAACCCGGGAGGCGGAGGTTACAGTGAGTTGAGATCGTGCCACTGCACTCCAGCCTGGTGACAGTGAGACTCTGTCTCCAAAAAAAAAAAAAAGAAAAAGAAAAATTCAAAACTATAGGAAAGTTGAAAGAATACTAAAGTCATTTAATATCCACATACTCTTCATCTAGATTGTATCTGTTGTTAACTTTTTGCCACATTTTATTTATGAGTATATATTTCATTTTTGTGCTGAACAATTTGAAAGTTTGCTTTATTCCTCATTTATAAACTCTCTTGCATGTATCTCCTAAGAACAAAGACATTTTCTGGTATAACCACCGTACACTTATGAGGAAAATTAAAATACAAATACAATACTGTCTCCCCAGTTGACCTCAATAATGTCCTTTATAATTTGTCCTGTCCCCACCCCGATTCCATAGCTAGATGTCATAGTTCTTCAGTCTCCTTCAATTTGGAATAGTCCCCTAGCCTTTTTCCCTACCTTCTGTGACATTTTTCTCCCAGTATAGGCCTGTAGTTTTGCAGAATGTATCTCAATTAGGACGTCTGTGAAGATTTCCTCTTGATTAGCTTCAGGTTAAAGATTTTTGGCAGGGATTCTAATGAGTGATGTGTTCTTTACATACTACATCACAGACAAAAGGTAATATTAGGTTTGATCACTCAGTTAAGATGCTGTTCACAATATTTCTCCATTGTAACAGTACTTTTTTTCCCTTTTATATAAACCAGCATATAATTCTTATGCTAATATGTGAAGCTGAGTAAATATCAATTTTCTTCCCATAGCCTTTCACCCAATAGTTTTAGCATCAATTGATTATTTTTGCTTGAATAAATTATTCCTTTGGCAGTTGGAAAATGGTAATTTTCTAACATTTCTTCCACATTTATTTGCATTTTTATATGAAGAAGAGCATTCCTTCTCTGCTCCCACTGCTTCACTTGACTAACCCTAAAAAAAAATATTTGTGTGTATATATATAGAGAGAGAGAGAGAGAAAGAAAGAAACAGGCAGGCATGGTGGCTGATACCTGTAGCCCTAACACTTTGGGAGTCCAAGGCAGGAAGACTATTTGAGCCCAGGAGTTTGACACCAGTTTGGGCAACATAGCAAGACCTCGTTCCTAAAAAGAAAAAAAAAATTTTTTTTAAAGTTACATGTAAATTTAAAAAGAAGAGCGTTCCTTTCCCCAGCTTTGATATTTTAAAATCAGTATGGATGAACAAATTCTATTTATTCAATTAGTTTTAATCTATTGATACTGTTATTTTAATGCTCAAATTGTCTCATATTTGGTCAGGAGGAGCCCTTCTAAGTAGGCCTCTGTGTTCTGTTTTGTTGCTGCTATTTTTTCCTGATTTTCTAGAATAGTAAGATATACCAGAATCACCTTCTCCTTTTTTTTTTTTTTTTTTTTTTTTTGAGACGGAGTTTTGCTCCTGTTGCCCAGGCTGGAGCGCAAAGGCACGATCTCAGCTCACCGCTACCTCTCCCTCCCGGGTTCAAGCGATTCTTCTGCCTCAGCCTCCCAAGTAGCTGGGATTACAGGCATGCGCCACCATGCCCGGCTAATTTTGTATTTCTAGTAGAGACAAGGTTTCTCCCTGTTGGTCAGGCTGGTCTTGAACTCCCAACCTCAGGTGATCCTCCCACCTCAGCTTCCCAAAGTGTTGGGATTACGGGCGTGAGCCACTGCGCCCGGCCTACCTTCTTCTTTTGTTACCTCTGCTCTGAAGTTGTGATTTCTTCAAGCAGTCCTGATTCCTTATAGAAGAATAGTATTTTTAAGCCAAAATCTGCATGTTAGATGTGTAAAAATTGTTTTTAAAATCTCACAGAGGGCTGAGTGCAGTGGCTCACGCTTGTAATCTTAGTACTTTAGAAGACCAAGGTGGGAGGATCTCTTGAGCCCAGGAGTCTGAGGCTGTAGTGAGCTCTGATTGTGTCACTGCACTCTAGCCTGGGTGACAGAGCGACTGTCAAAAAAAAAAAAAAAAAAATCCAGTTAACTCCTTGAAATAATAACCAATATTAAAAAGCCATATAGGAAAAGAATGCAAAGTTGAACAAAATAAAAATCAAAAACTTCTTCAGAAAACAAAAAAGCCACCATAACCAAAGTCAAAAATGACAAGATGGGGAGAAATTATTTTCAACTTGTCTTTCAGGTAGATATCTCATTCTTGAATGTAAACAGGTCATACTAATTTTAAAAGACCACTGCCCAATAGAAGAATGGGCAAAGGAAACAATAAAAAGTTTACCAAAATAGATATATATGGTTCTTAAACAATTAAAACGATAAAACATCTGAATTAAAAGTACACTGAGATGCGTTTTTTCACTTACCAGATTGACAGAGACCAAAAAACTTGATAAAGCACTTGATGAGGCTGTGGGGGAAAGGTCTCCACGTACATTACAGATAGGAGGGTGCATTGGATTGTAGGTATCAAATGTACACCCACAAAATGGAATAGTATATATCTATTTAAAAGCATAAGGAAGCTCCTTTTTGATTTAGAAATATATGAATTTATTACCTATTTGAATAAATAAATTAGTTTTTAAAATAGAGAGTTGAATGGCTTTGCTGATGTACTATTGAAGTTGACTAAATTTAAGTAGTACAGCATAGAGAAAAGACAAAAATTCTTAAGTGTCAATCGTTGGGTTTTAAGAGACTTTAGAGACAGACACCTGGATTCATTTGCTAGATCTGGCTATTTACGGTTTGATTTAAAGGCAAGTTATTTAGCCTTTTCTTGCCTCAGTTTTCTCTTCTGGCAGTGGAGTAATAGTACATAGTTCATAGCATTGTTGGGAAGATTAAATGAACCATGTAAAATCTTTATAATAGTGCCTGGCACATAGTGAACACTCAATAAATGTCAGCTGTTTTTACCTAATAGAATTTCTCTAAGAGTGATGAAGAGAAGCCAGTTTCTTGATATATACAGTTAATTACTGAGCATGGTTGAAGAATGGTGTTTAGTAGTGGTTACTAGTGTTTAAAGTATGGAAAAAATAAGTTATACATAGACACATATGTACACACACCTTAAAACTATATTGTGTGAATATATTTGAATTATTTGATTCAATTAGTATTCCATGAAGTGTTTATTGAGCACCTATATGTGCCAGGTGCCCCCAGAATTCCATAGTTACCAGATTCGTCATTATAATAATCAGTTTACTGGTCAAGTATAAAAGTAAAAGATTCTAGTTCAAACAATTACAGTAGTTAGAAGTAACAGAATTCTTAGTGTTTCTCTAAGACGAGCATTGTAACACTGTTATCCTATTTTTAAAAATATAAAGCCTGGGCCGGGCACGGTGGTTCACACCTGTAATCCCAGCACTTTAGGAGGCCGAGGTGGGTGGATCACGAGGGCAGGAGTTTAAGACCAGCCTAGCCAAGATGCTGAAACCCGTCTCTACTAAAAATACAAAAATTAGCCCGGCATGGTGGCACGCGCCTGTAATCCCAGCTACTCGGGAGGCTGAGGCAGGAGAATGGCTTGAACCTGGGCAGTAGAGATTGTGGTGAGCGGAGATTGCACCACTGCACTCCAGCCTGGGTTGCAACAGAGCAAGACTCCATCTCAAATAAATAAATAAATAAAGCCTGTACTTAACGCTTTATATTTAATGTTGACAACGTACCAGGTTTTGAGACCTCAGGCATATTATACTTTACATGTTTAGAGTTATATCTGAGTAGCTACAGTAATGAATTCCTAGTAATACAGTTTTTAGTGTACATCATTAAAATTGCTTTCATCAGGACTGGAGTGTAGCTGTATTTTTAAAATCTTGTTGGGTTTGTAAGCTAGTTTATAAATTTAATAAATGCTTTTAGTATAAATCTAAAGATGTAGAATTTGTGTACTTATAGTAATAACACAGGTTACTTTAAAGTATATGTGTTTGTCTAACAGGCGCTTACAGCTTTTAGATGGGGAATATGAAGTAGCCATGCAGGAAATGGAAGAATGTCCAATAAGCAAGAAAAGAGCAACATGGGAGACTATTCTTGATGGGAAGGTATGGACTACTTAGAAGGTTGAGCACGTTATAGTTATGAACTCCCATTTTTGATTGATGTTTTCTTCTCCAAATGCTAATTCATGTTGGAAGTAGAGTCCTTTGTTTTTTATACTTTAAAAAACACAAGTAAATGATATAGTCAGAGCATTTAACCGAAGGTATTATTTTATTTTTTATTTTTTATTTTTTGAGGGGGAGTTTTGCTCTGTTTCCCAGGCTGGAGTGCAGTGGCATGGTCTCGGCTCACTGCAACCTCCACCTCCCGGGTTCAAGCGATTCTCCTGTCTCAGCCTCCCGAGTAGCTGTGATTACAGGTGCGTGCCACCATGCCTGGCTAATTTTTTTTATTTTCAGTAGAGACGGGGTTTGACCATGTTGGCCAGGCTAGTCTGGAACTCCTGACCTTGTGATCCGCCCACCTTGGCCTCTCAAAGCGCTGGGATTACAGGCATGAGCCACTGCACCCGGCCACACGGAAGGCATCATACTTTGAGAGCCAGACTGCCTGATTCAAATCTCTGCTCCTAGCTATGTGGCGTTTGGCAAGTTACTTATCCATGTCTCAGTTTCTTCACCTGTAACATGAGACACAGAATTGATGAATTAGATGAAATAATAAAATATTTAGTACAGTGCCTGGCATACAATAAGTGCTCAATAAATGTTAACGGCTATTTTAAATTCTATTCATTGTAATGGCAGGTAATAAGGGATGACTAGTAATACATTTATCAAGAAATCTGCAGAATTTAGATTAAGCATACTTAAAATAACTCTTTTAAGAGATAAAGAGGAATCCATACATTTCTTAAATAGGTAGATTCAAAACTAACGATGTCTTTTATTTCTAAATATGTTAGGTCAGTGTACCATCCAATGCAAAATCTCATAAGGATTTTTTTAAGCCTTAAAATTAGTTCCAAGTTAATCTAGAAGGATAAGTATTTAGTAATACTAAGGGAAATTTTAGAAAAATATTTTGAGAATTTTTACTTACCAGTTTTAGTATGATATACAATATACAGTAGTACATACCATAAAGTTAAGAGAATTTAAACCCTATGGTATAAGCATAGGAATAGACAAGCATATCATTCAGGCATAGTCCTGAAATAGTTTGATGTATATTTGAAATTTAGTTTATGATAAAGGTGGTGGTTATAGCGATGTGAGAAAGAGAAACTGTTCATTAATTGTGACAACTCTTCTCCAGTCATCTGGAAATAATCTTAGACCTAATACATTCTGGAAGGCTCATAAACATGTGAAAATGAACATTCATAAGCATGGAAAAAAAATAGGTGAATGTTAATATATTGCAGTGAGGAAGACCCTTCTAAGGATGATTTAAAAGTAAGAAAGCATAAAGTAAAAATTGTCGGGTTAAAATTAGTCATTTTTATACTGCAAAATATCTAAAGTTACAAATTATGGAATGAGGAAATACCTGTAACAAAATGCTAATATGAATACATAATATTGTGAATTATAAAACAAGAAAAAGATACGCAGTCTAATAAGAAATATGTGTCAAGAACTATCACGCAGTTCTTAAAAAAACATAGATGGCCAGCAAACTTTTAAAGCAGTACTCAACCTTATTAGTACTCAAAGGCATGCAAATGCAGAGATACTAGTTTTGAGAGTTCAACAAAGTTTAAAAGTTTGACAGTTTCTAGTGTTTTAGGGATGTGAGGACACATATACTCTCAAATAATATTTTGATGTTAACAGTAAGTTGGGGCCGGGCTCAGCGGCTCATGCCTGTAATCCCAGCACTTTGGGAGGCCAAGGCGGGTGGATCACCTGAGGTTATGAGTTTGACACCAGCCTGGCCAACATGTCAAACCACATCTCTACCAAAAACACAAAAATTAGCCGGGCATGGTGGCAGATGCTTGTAGTCCCAGCTACTTGGGAGGCTTAGTTAGGAGTATTATTTGAACCTGGGAGGCAGAGGTTTCAGTGAGCTGAGATTTTGCCGCTTCACTTTACCCGGGGAGACAGAGCAAGAATCTGTCTCAAAAAAAAAAAAGGTTGATACAGTCTTACTATAGGGCAGACTGGCAATATGTATAAAGTTAAAATTGTATATATAGTCTTTAACAATTCAAATTTTATATTTTTGTCACACTGTAGTAACTTGTTAACAAAAGATGTAGGTAACAGGTTTTCTCAGCATTTTTTAAATAATGAAACGTTAGAAACATGTTAAATCTAAAAAGCTATTAAAAAGGATGATAGTTTGACAAGATTTCCATATTAAATTTTTACATAAGTGTGTGTGTGTGTGTGTGTGTATATATATATATATTTTTTTTTTTTCCCCTCTTTCTAAAATTTATAATAGTGGTCAACTCCAGGTGATGAGATTTCAAATAATTTTTATCTATACTGTTTGGGTTTTCTGCATGGATTTATCTTTATGATCTTTTTCATTTTAAATTTCTTGTTTTAAAGTATGTTTTTATTCATGAGACTATAAGGATTATATATATGAAGGGTTTTTGTTGTTGTTGTTGGTTTTGTTTGTTGTTTTTGGTTTTTTTTGTTTGTTTTGTTTTTGAGATGGAGTTTCACTCTGTCACCCAGGCTGGAGTACAGTGGCACGATCTTGGCTCACTGCAACCTCCGCCTCCCGGGTTCAAGCGATTCTTCAGCCTCAGCCTCCTGAGTGGCTGGGATCACAGGTGCGCACCACCATGCCCAGCTGATTTTTGTATTTTTAGTAGAGATTCACCATGTAGAGTTTCACCATGTTGGCCAGGCTGGTCTCGAACTCCTGACCTTGTGCGCCCGCCTCGGCCTCCCAAAGTACTGGGATTACAGGCATAAGCCTCCGTGTCCGGCCTGGCCTTTTTTTTTTGTTTCTGTTGAGATGGAGTCTCGCTCTGTCACCCAGAGGTGGAGTGCAATGGCGTGGTCTTGGTTCACTGCAACCTCTGCCTCCTGGGTTCAAGCAATTCTCTTGCCTCAGCCTCCTGAATAGTTGAGATTACTGGCATGCGCCACCACGCCTGGGGGTTTCACCATGTTGGCTTGGCTGGTCTCAAACTCCTGACCTCAGGTTTTCCACCCACCTCGGCGTCCCAAAGTGCTGGGATTACAGGTGTGAGCTACTGTGTCCGGCCTATCTGGAAGCTCTTAACCCTGTAAAATGGGCATCCTTTTAAGTCAGAGCATATAGATTTACCTCTTTTTAAAAGTTCTGAGTTTTTTTATTTTGTTTTGTTTTTTTGGGTTCCTTAATTGACTAAACCAATGCTGGTCTAATAGATAATTGGGTTATTTGATTTTTTTAAATCTTGTCAAAAATGTTAATAGTGATTATACTTGAACCTGTGTCAAGTATTTTATAAGATAAATTCCTGTGGACTGCTGTGTCCAAACTAGTCTCTGAACACACTTCTACTACATTCTAGTCTAAATAGTTTTTTGTTTTGTTTTGTTTTTTGAGATGGAGTCTTGCTCTGTCGCCAGGCTGGAGTGCAGTGGTGCAATTTCGGCTCACTGCAACCTCTGCCTTTCGAGTTCAAGCGATTCTCCTGCCTCAGCCTCCCGAGTAGCTGGGATTACAGCCGCCATGCCCAGCTAATTTTTTGTATTTTAGTAGAGACGGGGTTTCACCATGTTGTCCAGGATGGTCTCGAACTCCTGACCTCATGATCTGCCCTCCTCGGCCTCCCAAAGTGCTGGGATTGCAGGCGTGTGCCATTGCGCCCAGTCCTCTAGTCTAAATAGTTTTAAGAGGATTACTTTGTAATAATGATATAGAAGGAGTTTAGGCCTCAGTGGCAGTAAAATAAATTGAAGCTCATTGAAGATTACTTGATCTCTCCTATATTTGAATAGGAAAGTAAAAATCAGAAGCAAGTAGAACAATTGAGATACTCTAGTAGTAAGGCAATACTGATCTATACAAAGGTTTTTTTTTTTTTGGTGATCCTTGAAGGACAAGAAAGAAATGATAGACATTTCAAAAAGGACTTGGTAATTACATGAGAAACGAAAGAATAGGAATCAAGTATAATTCCAGAATTTTTAGCTTAGGGTCACTAGTAGAATGATAATGACAAGAACAAAAATAACGTGAGAAGGAAAGTGTTTTAGAAGAAAAGATACTGGATACACTTTTAAACATGTTTTAGTTCAAGGTGACATTGAGATCAACTGGCAATGTCCAAGAGGCAATTGGAGATATGAGTTTACAGTTCAAGTGTAAGGATAAGAATGGAGAAACAATTTGGGATCATCAGCTTAATAGGTAAATTCTTGAGGATGGGTGAGTGATTCAGTCAGATGGCTAAAAGTTAGCTATTTTCAATACCTCAGTGTCCTAAAATCAAAGAAGAGAAGCACTGGCAGTCATTGTCAGTGAAACTGAGAGAAGTCAAAGAAAATTACTAATTGAAAAGCTGTTCAATTTACAAAAAAAAAAGTGGTCACCTAAGAGCAAAGGTTGCATGCTGGTGGGCTTTGGGTACCACAATTTTGTTTTTAAGACATTTCAAGGCCAGGCGTGGTGGCTCATGCCTGTAACCCCAGCACTTTGGGAGGCCGAGGCAGGCGAATCACTTGAGGTCAGGAGTTCAAGACCAGCCTGGCCAAGATGGTAAAACCCCGTCTCTACTAAAAACACACACATAAAAATTAGCCGGGCGTGACGGCAGGTGCCTGTAATCCCAGCTACTTGGGAGGCTGAGACAGGAGAATTGCTTGAACCTGGGAGGGAGAGGTTGCAGTGAGCTGAGACCACACCAATTGCACACCAGCCTGGGCGACGAGTGAAACTCCATCTCAAAAAAAAAAAAAAGACATTTGAACTGGTTAGCAACAACCTAAATGGGAAATTTTCCCATGAAAACTTTGATTTCTGACCTATTTGGAAAAATCTGAAAATCTGTCTGTGTTGGACCAATGTTTTCACATGGCAACAATTCACCTGTTGCTGATCAGTGGTCGCCTCTTTTAGACAGCCTGTGCTCTCCAGTTCAAGTTCTACAGTGTCCGTTCCATACTTTGACTTTGTTTGCCTAGCCATCTCAGTCAGCATTTGGATTTTCAAGACAAATCTATTAAGGCAAATCCACATTGACTTATAATGAATTTTTTTTTAAATTTCTGCAATTTATTTGAATTCATTATCTGAGTCTCCAGTCTTTTCATGTTTTTTATTTTTTAGAGGCTGCCTCCATTCGAAACATTTTCTCAGGGACCTACGTTGCAGTTCACTCTTCGTTGGACAGGAGAGACCAATGATAAATCTACAGCTCCTATTGCCAAACCTCTTGCTACTAGAAATTCAGAGAGTCTCCATCAGGAAAACAAGCCTGGTTCAGTTAAACCTACTCAAACTATTGGTAAGAAAACATTGCAATCAAAATAATAAAATAATGGTTTGCAGAGTTAGGTCTTGTGCTTTAGATTAATTCATTTGTGTTTTGCTTTATGTGATTCTTTTTTTTTTTTTTTTTGAGATGGAGTCTTGCTCTGTTGCCCAGGCAGGAGTGCAGTAGCGTGATTTCGGCTCACTGCAACCTCTGCCTTGTGGGTTCAAACGATTCTCCTGACTCAGCCTCCCGAGTAGCTGTGACTACAGGCGCATGCCACCACACCTGGCTAATTTTTTGTAGTTTTAATAGAGACAGGGTTGGCCGGGCGCAGTGGCTCACACCTGTAATCCCAGCATTTGGGAGACCAAGGCTGGCAGATCACAAGGTCAGGAGATGGAGACCATCCTGGCTAACACGGTAAAACCCCGTCCCTACTAAAAATACAAAAAAATTTAGCCAGGTGTGGTGGCGGGCACCTGTAGTCCCAGCTACTTGGGAGGCTAAGGCACGAGAATGGCGTGAACCCGGGAGGCGGAGGTTGCAGCCGAGATTGCGCCACTACACTCCAGCCTGGGCGACAGAGCAATACTCCATCTCAAAAAAAATAAAAGTAAGTCAATAAATTAAAAAAGTGGAGACGAGGTTTCACCATGTTAGCCAGGATGGTCTCCATCTTCTGACCTCATGATCTGCCCGCCTCAGTCTCTCAAAGTGCTGGGATTACAGGCATGAGCCACTGTGCCCAGCCCAGGAACTATGTTTTTTATAACTCACACATAAGTTTTTCTGTTTGTATGTTGTTTTGTTTTTTGAGATGGAGTCTTGCTGTCTCACCCAGGCTGGAGTGCAGTGGTGCGATCTCAGCTCACTGCAAGCTCCACCTCCTGGGTTCATGCCAGTCTCCTGCCTCAGCCTCCTGAGTAGCTGGGACTGACCACAGGCGCCGGCCACCATGCCCGGCTAATTTTTTTTTTTTTTTTTTTTTTTTTGTATTTTTAGTAGAGACGGGGTTTCACCGTGTTAGCCAGGATAGTCTCAATCTCCTGACCTCATGATCTGCCTGCCTCGGCCTCCCAAAGTGCTGAGATTACAGGCGTGACCCATCATGCCCAGACTAATTTTTTTGTATTTTTAGTAGAGATGGGATTTCACCGTGTTAGCCAGGATGGTCTCGATCTCCTGACATCGTGATCCGCTCGCCTGGGCCTCCCAAAGTGCTGGGAATTACAGGTGTGAGCCACTGCGCCCAGGCTGCAGTGCGGTGACGTGATCTCGGCTCGGCACTATCTCCGCCTCCCGGTTTGAAGCAATTCTCCTGCCTCAGCCTCCCGAGTAGCTGAGATTACAGGCACACACCGCCATGCCTGGCTAATTTTTGTATTTTTAGTAGAGACAGGGTTTCATCACGTTGGCCAGGCTTGTCTCAAACTACTGATCTCAGGAGATCCACCCATCTCGGCCTCCCAAAGTGCTGGGATTACAGGCATGAGCCATTGTGCCCAGCCAGTTTTTAAGAGGAAAAAACATTTACAAATAGAGTTAACTTTCTGCTGAGTTTAAGGCCCAAGTTGCAGTGTTCTATCATTTTTATTTTACTTTTTTTTTTGAGACAGGGTCTCTCTGTGTCACCCTGGCTGGAGTGCAGTGGTGCCATCTCAGCTCACTGAAACCACTGCCTCCCAGGCTCAAGTGATCCTCCCACCTTAGCCCTCCATATAGATGGGACTACAGGCTCGTGCCACCACACCCTGTTAATTTTTGTATTTTTCGGTAGAGATGGGATTTTGCTGTCACCCATGCTGGTCTCAAACTCCTGAGCTCAAGCAATCTACCTACCTTAGCGTCCCAAAGTACTGGGACTACAGGCTTGAGCCACTGCGCCTGGCCAAGTTCTGTCATTTTTGTATCTGTCCAGTAGGTACATTGTCCTTGACCTGAGAGAGCACTCATGTGTCTTTATCTGCCTGTTTAAAGAAGGCAGAAGGCTTAAGTTGTCCTCTTTGACCACTCATGTACACTCATTGTGTGCAGGTCACAGTAATGGTCAGATTAAGGAGATATAAGAAATGGGGCTGGGCGCAGTGGCTGACATCTGTAATTCCAGCACTTTGGGAGACCAGGGTGGGTGGATTGCTTGAAGCCCAGGAGTTCAAGACCAGCCTGGGCAACATAGTGACACCCTGTCGCTTATAAAAAATAAAAAATATAAATAAAATAAGAAATGGCTTGTGTCAGGGGAAGGTTTTGCAAGTAAACTGTAGTATGGGCACTTCTCAGAATACTCAGAAGCCAGTGAAATAGGTAAAAGATTGCATCAAAACTAAGAAAAAGTTCTATACAAATTATACCTAATTGTTAATCATGTAAGGAAATATAAATACCTTTTTTTCTTCTTATGTCTGAGAGGAAATATACCAGAATCATTTGTCACTATCTTTTTAGATTTGAAATAATTATTTTTTTTGGAGACAGAGTCTTGCTCCGTCGCCCAGGCTGGAGTGCAGTGGCGCAACCTCAGCTTACTGCACCCTCTGCCTCCCGGGTTCAAGCAATTCTCCTGCCTCAGCCTCCCAAGTAGCTGGGACTACAGGTGTGTGCCACCATGCCTGGCTAGTTTTTTTTCATAGAGATGGGGTTTCACCATGTTAGCCAGGCTGGTCTCAAACTTCTGAGCTCAGGCAGTCTGCCCACCTTGGCCTCCCAAAGTGCTGGGATTACAGACATGAGCCACCGTGCCCGGCCTGAAATAATTTTAATATAATAAGTGTAACTTACTTTCTGATAAACCAACACTTAGTGCCTGCTCACACCTGGGATCTGAGAATACAAACACCAATTAAAACCACACTCTGGGCTGGGCACGGTGACTCATATCTGTAATCCTAGCACTTTTGGAGGCCGAGATGAGCAGATTGCCTGAGCTCAGGAGTTGAAGACCAGCCTGGGCAATATGGTGAAACCCTGTCTCTACTAAAATACAAAAAATCAGCCGGGTGCGGTGGCGGGCGCCTGTAATCCCAGCTACTCAGGAGGCTGAGGCACGAGAATTGCTTGAACCCAGGAGGTGGAGGTTGCAGTGAGCTGAGATTGCGCCACTGCACGCCAGCCTAGTCACCAAAGTGAATCTGTGTCAACAACAACAAAAAACACATTCTGACCTCAGAGTGCTTAAAACAGCATGGTAATGACATATAATTACTTGGAGTTACTTTTATAATTGTTTAGGACATAGGAGGTGGTTTTTTGTTTTTGTTTCTGTTTTTCTTTTTTTGACAGAGTCTTCCTCAGTCGCACAGGCTGGAGTGTAGTGGCGCAATCTCAGCTCACTGCAAGCTCTGCCTCCCAGGTTCATGCCATTCTCCTGCCTCAGCCTGCCGAGTAGCTGGGACTACAGGTGCCTGCCACCATGCCCAGCTAATTTTGTATTTTTAGTACAGATGGGGTTTCACTGTGTTAGCCAGGATGGTCTCGATCTCCTGACCTCGTGATCCACCTGCCTCGGCCTCCCAAAGTGCTGGGATTACAGGTGTGAGCCACCGCGCCCGGCCCTGTTTTTGTTTTTTGAGACGGAGTTTTGCTCTTGTCACCCAGGCGGAAGTGCAGTGGTGTGGTCTTGGCTCACTGCAACCTCCGCCTCCCGGGTTCAAGCAATTCTGCTTCTGTCTCCTGAGTAGCTGGGATTGCAGGTGCCCGCCACCATGCCCTGCTAATTTTTTATATTTTTAATTAGAGATGGGGTTTCGCCATGTTGGGCAGGCTGGTCTCTAACTCCTGACCTCGTAATCCTCCTGCCTTGGCCTCCCAATATGCTGGGATTACAGGCGTGAGCCACCGCGCCCGGCCAGAGGTGCTTTTTAAGGAAAAAAAATATGTCCTGCCAATAGACCTTAACATCAGATTAGGGATGCTGATTATGGGTATTGTTCCCGTAATCATCAGTTGAGGGAGATAACAGAAATGTATTTAAATACCAGAAGTAGAGTTCTGTGAAACCTTTAATATTTAATAGTTTTTGAGAGGTATGTTATTTTGCTTTTCAAAAGCAATGTTTTTATTGAATATAAAAGTGTATGTTTTCAGCTGTTAAAGAATCATTGACTGCAGATCTACAAACAAGAAAAGAAAAGGATACTCCAAATGAAAACCGACAAAAATTAAGAATATTTTATCAGGTAAACATAGCTGACCCTTCTTAAAG
This sequence comes from Pongo abelii, assembly GCF_028885655.2. Lineage (NCBI taxonomy): Eukaryota > Metazoa > Chordata > Mammalia > Primates > Hominidae > Pongo > Pongo abelii. The sequence continues at coordinate 44,791,346 of NC_072004.2, read as the reverse complement.
TAATTATGAAATGTATTTGTTTTTTGTATGTCAAACATGAAACTTTTTTGTTCATTTTTATTTAATTAATTTATTTATTTGAGACAGGATCTCACTTTGTTGCCCAGGCTGGAGTGCAGTGGTGCAGTCTTGGCTCACTGCAACTTCTGCCTCCTGGGTTCAACCAGATTCTCACGCCTCAGCCTCCCGAGTAACTAATTACAAGCACATGCCACCACCCCCGGCTAATTTTTGTAGTTTTTGTGGAGACAGGGTTTTACCATGTTGCCCAGGCTTGTCTTGAGCTCCAAGCGATACATTTGACAGTGTCTGCCTTGGCCTCCCAAAATGCTGGGATTAACAGACGTGAGTGACCTCGCCTCGCTGGGCATATTTAATTAAAGAGAATATCTCTAATTTGATTTTCCTTTTAAATTTTTAAAACTATTTTTAGAAGTGATATTTAAACTTAAACAAAATATCTTGTTATGCGTAAATTGGAGATTTGCTTTTTTTTTTTTTTTTATTGTTTTTAGTTTCTCTATAACAACAATACGAGACAACAAACTGAAGCAAGAGATGACCTGCATTGCCCTTGGTGTACTCTGAACTGCCGCAAACTTTATAGTTTACTCAAGCATCTTAAACTCTGCCATAGCAGATTTATCTTCAACTATGTTGTGAGTAATTTTTCATATTTTCTCAATTTGTGTTAAGAAATCTCTTGTACCCCATAAATATATACACCTATGTACCCACAAAAATTTTTTAAATTAAAAAAGGGAAAAAATAGGCATTAAGTACAAGATAGCATGACTTTCAGAAATTGTACTTTGTATAAAAATAACAAATTTCTGTATTTGATAGATTGCCGTATATATGGATTACAGTGAATGATTCAGAGTTGACATATATTTGGAATTATAATTAATGTTTGTGTAGTGTCTCTAATTGACTCACAAAATCCTCAACCAACTCTTTGAATTAAGTGATAATTTTTTTTATTCTTGCTCAACCAAGAAATAATTTGTACAAAGTCACCAAGCAATAAATGACATAGTTAAGATTTTAACACATTTTGTTGACCCCAGGTCTTCTGATTGCCTGTTTACCATGCTGATGTCCCTGGCCTATTTTAGTTTTCTAAATATGAAGAGCCCTACCATGCTGGTGTGCCTGGCCTATTTCAGTTTTCTAAATATTAAGAGCCCACAAATTCTTTAATTAAATTGGAGGGATATTTAGGATAGGATAATTAATTTTTTTTTTTTGGACATTTTTGTTGCAGTATCATCCAAAAGGTGCTAGGATAGATGTTTCTATCAATGAGTGTTATGATGGCTCCTATGCAGGAAATCCTCAGGATATTCATCGCCAACCTGGATTTGCTTTTAGTCGCAACGGACCAGTTAAGAGAACACCTATCACACACATTCTTGTGTGCAGGTAGGTAAAAAGGGCATATAACAAAAATTTAAGCTCTGATTTTTACTGATGTTGGAGAAACAAAGGAGCCAGACGAAGCTACTAGTTAGTTAGGTGGAAATTATTATTTTTCAGTATTAGGTGTCTATGGGGTTGTTAACTAGTTTATAACACTTGATAGCTCCTATTTCTACAGAGAAGTTTTCTCACTTTTTCTTTGAACTTTATACTTAAGTTTTAATGATGTTAATGTCACTACTGCTGCAGTGGTTATTGGGATTAAAGAATTCTGTCAGTAGAAGTTTCTGGATAATTGGTTGAACCTGGGAGGCCGAGGTTGCAGTGAGCCGAGGTCGTGCCATTGCACTCCGGCCTGGGCAACAAGAGCGAAACTTCATCTCAAATAATAATAATAGTAATAAATAAAATTACAAACAGGGAATCTTTAATCTTAGTAAAACTGAAAAAATTTTTCAGGCAGGTGTACGCGTATAACCAGTGTTACGGCTTTTCTGCTTTGTGAATATACATGAGTTAGAATACACAGTTTTGACATGTAGGATTTTATATGCATATTCCTATCTGAATGTGCCTTAACTAGCACTTCATTTCTTTTTCCTCCTTTTTAACTGTAACTTTTCACACCCAGAAAGACAGTTTGTGTTTGAATTAATATGTAATAGGTTTGATTTACATTATGTACCGAAAGAAAATAACTAGTGGGGGTGTGCCTCTAATACTGTTGTTTTATGGTTAGTTTTATAAAATGGTGATGTTGCAGATTATCACAGATCTCAACTCCTAGTCGTGAGGTTAGATGGTATACATGTAGAGGCCATAAATCAACATTTATTTCTTTTCATTAGACCAAAACGAACAAAAGCAAGCATGTCTGAATTTCTTGAATCTGAAGATGGGGAAGTAGAACAGCAAAGAACATATAGTAGTGGCCACAATCGTCTGTATTTCCATAGTGATACCTGCTTACCTCTCCGTCCACAAGAAATGGAAGTAGATAGTGAAGATGAAAAGGATCCTGAATGGCTAAGAGAAAAAACCATTACGGTAATTATTATTATCTTTATTGGCAATTATCTTGGAACATTATTAATTTGTTTTGAAAATCGCTTACTATGAACTAGACTTTTAGTGTAAAGGAACTTTTTTTTAAAAAAAATTAAGGAATCCAGAAATGTACAGTTTTTAAAATTATGTCACTTTAAAACTTAACCAAGTCAGGCTGGTGGTGGTTGCTCACACCTGTAATCCCAGCACTTTGTGAGGCAGGTGCATTGCCTGAGTTCAGGAGTTCAAGACCAGTCTGGACAGCATGGCGAAACCCGGTCTCTACTAAAAATACAAAAAATTAGCCGGGCATGGTGGGCTAGTAGCTGGGACTTTGTAGTCCCAGCTAGTCAGTTGGCGGAGGCAGGAGAGTTACTTAACCCCAGGAGGTGGAGGTTGCAGTGAGCCAAGATTGCACCACTGCACTCCAGCCTGGGTGACAGAGCAAGACCCTGTATCAAAACAAACAAAAAAGTTACCAAGTTAAAGGGAAGATGGATTTTCTTCAAGTAAATTTGTATTGTGTGTTTTCATTTCTATATTTATAGGTAATCGTAATTTAGGCTTTCCCTTTTTAAATGACGGCAGGTGTGCTGGCTCATGCCTGTAATCCCAACACTTTGGTAGGGCAAGTTGGGCTGATCACCTGAGGTCAGGAGTTTGAGGCCAGCCTGGCCAACATGGCAAAACCCCGTCTCTACTAAAAGAAAATACAACAGTTAACTGGGCATGGTAGCGCGTGCTTGAGATCCCAGCTACTTGGGAGGCTGAGACAGGAGAATTGCTTGAACCCGGGAGGTCAAGGTTTCAGTGAGCTGAGATCGTGCCACTGTGCTTCAGCCTGGGCGATAGAGCAAGACTCTGTCTCTAAATAAATAAATAAATTAAATTAAATTAAATTAAATGACTGCTTAAATAGAAGTTAATTTTAAGAAATGTTGCCACTTTGCTGTATAAATATGTTGTGGTATTTTTAGTTCCAAAACATTCTGTTTTTGACATTCTCACAAATTTTTCTTAAAATATGTGTTTAATAGGTGTTTTTCTTTTTCCCAGCAAATTGAAGAATTTTCTGATGTTAATGAAGGAGAGAAAGAAGTGATGAAACTCTGGAATCTCCATGTCATGAAGCATGGGTAGGGTATTTCTAAATTAATTTAAATATTTTATTATTCTTTATGGTCTTTTGCTGTTTCACATTCTAGAAATCTTGCGTGTGTTAGAATCTTATTTAAAATTCTATTAATGTATATTTGTCCCAAATTTTATTCTAGTCCAATGTTTTTTGGTTTGGCAGGTTTTTTTTAGGTACAAAGACATTCCTTTTGGTATTATTTATAACAATGAACTAATATTATATTCATTAGTATTAATAAAATCAGGGCAAAAACCGGGCCTTGCCTTTAGAACTTGTTGGAGAGATGTGAGTCATTGCAGCATTATATATCAGGGTTGTGGTTCCGTCAGCTTTCAAGAGGAAACAGGCTGCTGCAACCCTGGTGTCCGTAGGAAAGGGTGTCATCATCATAGACCCTCCTCAGAAATCACTGGTGCCCATCCTAACTCTCGTAGTAGTGTTTCTCCCATGCTTGCAAACTCTATCAGGGTTGACTCGTTCACACTCAAAACATTTTATAGAGCTGGGCACAGTGGCTCATGCCTGTAATCCCAGTACTTTGGGAGGCCAAGACAGGTGGATCACTTGAGGTCAGAAGTTAGAGAGCAGCCTGGCCAACATGGTGAAACCCTGTCTCCACTAAACGTACAAAACTTAGCCGGGTGCAGTGTCACACACCTGTAATCCCAGTTACTCGGGAGGCTGAGGCACTAGAATCACTTGAAGAACCCGGGAAATGGAAATTGCAGTGAGCCAAGATTGCACCACTGCACTCCAGCCTGGGCAACAGAGTGAGACCCTATCTCCAAAAAAAAAAAGCCACCTTGGTGGGACCTAGAACCAGGGAGCAGCAGAAGGCAAGACGGAGCTGTAGGTTCATTTAATGACCCAATTTTCATGCCTTTTATTGCCACGTGTTACATGTCTGGAAATCCTGAAAATTACCAGTTATTACCACAATTTTTAACCATTGGTTAATTTTTCAGAATAAAACATGGCTTTTTGGATTTGTTTACCATTTCACAGAGGTGAAAGGAGAACAATTTTTGTTTCTTATTCCTTTGTGGCTGAAAGTATGTTCCCAGCTTGGTGTGGTGGCTCACACTTATAATGTTGGCACTTTAGGATGCCAAGGCAGGAGGATCACTTGAGGAATTCAAGACCAACCTGGGCAACATAGTGAGACCTTGTCTCTACTAAATTTTTTTTCTTTTTTTTTGAGACGGAGTCTCGCTCTGTCGTCCAGGCTGGAGTGCAGTGGTGTGATCTTGACTCACTGCAAGCTCCGCCTCCCAGGTTCACGCCATTCTCCTGCCTCAGCCTTCGGAGCAGCTGGGACTACAGGCACCCGCCACCACGCCCAGCTGATTTTTTGCATTTTTAGTAGAGACGGGGTTTCACAGTGTTAGCCAGGATGATCTCCATCTCCTGATCTTGTGATCCACCCGCCTTGGCCTCCCAAAGTGCTAGAATTACAGGCGTAATTACCCGGCCCAAATATTTTATGCTTTTAAGACTGCTTATGTAATTGAAGAACAGAAATTATATCTACTGTTCTAATGGCACCTGTTTAAGCTTAAGTTAGATTAAATCTCTTGAAATTTCTAAAATGGTAAGCTCATTCAGATGATTGAATCTCAGTTTCTCTATAGTTTTACTGCTTCTTTAATCATCTTTTATTTTACTGGAATTGGATATAGTCTTATTATAATGGTTATCACTATTGCATTTGACAAAAATGCTTTGTATTGCTATTCATATTCTGTTTTTATTAAATAGGTTTATTGCTGACAATCAAATGAATCATGCCTGTATGCTGTTTGTAGAAAATTATGGACAGAAAATAATTAAGAAGAATTTATGTCGAAACTTCATGCTTCATCTAGTCAGCATGCATGACTTTAATCTTATTAGCATAATGTCAATAGATAAAGCTGTTACCAAGCTCCGTGAAATGCAGCAAAAATTAGAAAAGGGGGAATCTGCTTCCCCTGCAAACGAAGAAATAACTGAAGAACAAAATGGGACAGCAAATGGATTTAGTGAAATTAACTCAAAAGAGAAAGCTTTGGAAACAGATAGCGTCTCAGGGGTTTCAAAACAGAGCAAAAAACAAAAACTCTGAAAAGATCTAACCCCATGTTATGGACAAACACTGAAATTACATTTTAGGGAATTCATCCTCTAAGAATTATGTTTTTGTTTTTAATCATAGGTTCCAAACAGGCACTGTTAGATGAAGTAAATGATTTCAACAAGGATATTTGTATCAGGGTTCTACTTCACTTCATTATGCAGCATTACATGTATATCACTTTTATTGATGTCATCAAAACATTCTGTACTTTAAGCATGAAAAGCAATATTTCAAAGTATTTTTAAACTCAACAAATGTCATCAAATATGTTGAATTGGTCTAGAAATTATTTCATAGATAAATTAGAATTTTTTTTGCATTTATGACCGGCTGTTTTTCTACTTTGTAGTTGTGAGACATTTTCTTGGGGAGGGAAAATTGGAATGGTTCCCTTTTTTAGAAATTGAAGTGGTCTTCATATATCAACTACAGAAAAGGAAAAAAATAGAAATTGAAGGATTTTTATGAAATTATATTGCATTACTATTTGCAGTCAAACTTTGATCCTTGTTTTTGAAATCATTTGTCAATTCGGAATGAAAAGTTACAATGTAAGATATTTTACATAAGTTGATTTTATAATTAAAAAATAGCACTTCTTCATCTTATGCCTGTTTGAGAAGATATTAAATTTTCACATTGTTGACAGTGAAATGCTATGTTGGTTTATAAGATTACTGACCATTTGTTTTCATGTGGATAATTTTAGTGCATTGCTCGCCCAGTATGTTTTTTTTTTTTTAACTTGAACATTTTGCTTGTTTTGGTTTTTCTTTTTTAATTAGATAATCACATGGAAAATTAAGCTGTTCGTATCTTTAAATTAGGATTGCAAACCAAGGGAAGAACACATTTGAGATTTTAAGATGTCACTTATAAGGGGAGAAGTGTTCTTAAAAAGTCAACCAGAAAACTGTTATGCCTTTTATTTCTTTGCAAGGATGTCTTTGTAATGTGTTTCATGAATAGAATATCCAATACAGATAAGCTGACTTGAATCATTTTGAGCAATTTTGCCCTGTGTTATATGTGTTTCACGCACATATTTGCAGTTGGATTTTCTCCAACAGAAAGTGGATTCACTACTGGCACATTAACAAGCATCAATAGGTTTTTATTCCAACTCCGAGCACTGTGGTTGAGTAACATCACCTCAATTTTTTATTATCCTTAAAGATATTGCATTTTCATATTCTTTATTTATAAAGGATCAATGCTGCTGTAAATACAGGTATTTTTAATTTTAAAATTTCATTCCACCACCATCAGATGCAGTTCCCTATTTTGTTTAATGAAGGGATATATAAGCTTTCTAATGGTGTCTTCAGAAATTTATAAAATGTAAATACTGATTTGATTGGTCTTTAAGATGTGTTTAACTGTGAGGCTATTTAACGAATAGTGTGGATGTGATTTGTCATCCAGTATTAAGTTCTTAGTCATTGATTTTTGTGTTTAAAAAAAAAATAGGAAAGAGGGAAACTGCAGCTTTCATTACAGATTCCTTGATTGGTAAGCTCTCCAAATGGTGAGTTCTAGTAAACTCTGATTTTGCCTCTGGATAGTAGATCTCGAGCGTTTATCTCGGGCTTTAATTTGCTAAAGCTGTGCACATATGTAAAAAAAAAAAAATAGATTATTTTAGGGGAGATGTAGGTGTAGAATTATTGCTTATGTCATTTCTTAAGCAGTTATGCTCTTAATGCTTAAAAGAAGGCTAGCATTGTTTGCACAAAAAGTTGGTGATTCCCTCCCCCAAATAGTAATAAAATTACTTCTGTTGAGTAAACTTTTTATGTCATCGTAAAAGCTGAAAAAATCCCTTTGTTTCTATTTATAAAAAAAGTGCTTTTCTATATGTACCCTTGATAACAGATTTTGAAGAAATCATGTAAGATGATAAAGCATTTGAATGGTACAGTAGATGTAAAAAAAATTCAGTTTAAAAGAACATTTGTTTTTACATTAAATGTTTATTTGAAATCAAATGATTTTGTACATAAAGTTCAGTAATATAAAAGCTGTATTCTGTTTTGGGGTTTTTTTGTTACTATGCATTGTTAACATGTACATTAAAATTTCGATTTAGATAGCATAGTAAGATTTCAGCCTCAAATGAGTCAGAGCTAATAAGAAATTAGGAAAATCTTAATGTGAAATCCTGCTTTCAGCAGTTACAACTAATATGTCATTTATGGTATTTCATAAATATTTAAAAATTTATAGTTCAGAGTAATGAAGGAGAGATTCATTTTTCACAGCATACCTTTTTATACTATTTAAACTTTTAAGGTATATATGTTTTTCAAACCTAAAAAAGAAAAGCAGAGTTGAGTGACAAAATAAATAAGGTGACATTGAATTATAACCTAATAAATAACCAGTTATAACCCAATGAGTATAAAATATCCATGAATCTATACTCAGAAATAAATGTCTGAAAAAAAATGAATAAACAAATCTCCTGTGCAGAAAACTTCCAAATAATTTATGTAGATATTGCCCCTTCAAGAAGGTAGAACATGACTCCCCACCCAGTAAGTGTGGCTGTTTACAGTGACTTACAGTATTGGGGGTTTGAGGAGATGGGGGAGGATGTAGGGAAACCTGACAAACACTGCCTCACCCAGAGGACCAAGGTTAACATCATCAGTGATAAGTCACGACGACAGCGTGCACTCTTGATAAGATGAGAACTGCACATCACCTCTGTGGTCTTCCTCCCCAAAATGCAAAAACCTAGGCTAACCATGAGAAAAACCCATAAGGAGGGCTTTCTCCAAACTGTCAAGGTCATCAAAAACAAGGAAAGTCTGAGAAACCGACAGTCTAGAGGAAAACATGATGACTAAATATCATGTGGTATAGGATCATGAGGCAGAAAAAGGACATCAGGTAAAAACTAAGGACATTTAAATAAAGTATGGACTTGAGTTAATAACAGTGTATCAACACTGGTCCATTAGTTGTAACAAATATCCCACACTAATCGAAGATACTAATAACAGGGGCAACCAAGTACAGGATATATGGAAACCTTCTACTATCTCTGCAACTTTTGTATAAATCTAAAACTATTCTAAAATTTTAAAGTTTTATTTTTTAAAAAAGGCAAAAAGTTCAAAAAGAATATTTCTTAAAAGCTGGAATGCCAAAAAAGTTTAATAAGATACTTGAATTAAACTAACATTTTGGGGAATATTAGTAATGACCCAAGGCAGAAATAAAACACTAAAATGTATATCATCCCTAATTTATGTGGGAATGAACAAGGTTCTCTTGGGAAAATGAAATACGGAGAACTAAAGTAAAATATACACACAGTCATGCACTGCACGATGTTTGTCCACAAGGAACCACATACATGACGGTGATCCCATAAGATTTTATGTAGTACCTTTTTAAATGTTTAGATATGGTTAGATACACAAATACCTACCGTTGTGCTACAACTGATCACGGGATTCAGTACAGTCACATGACGTACAGGTTTGCAGCCTAGCAGCAATAGGCTATGCCGTATAACCTAGGTGTATAGGAAACCCTACCATCTAGGTTTGTATAAGTGTACTCTATGATGTTCACACAATCGTGACATCGCCAAATGACACATTTTTCAGAATGTATCCCCATCATTAAGCAATACATGACTGTACTTGAAAATTTTAATCTATTTTTGGCCGGACACGGTGGCTCAAGCCTGTAATCGCAGCACTTTGGGAGGCCAAGGTGGGCGGATCACAAGGTCAGGAAATCGAGACCATCCTGGCTAACACGGTGAAACCCCGTCTCTACTAAAAATACAAAAATTTAGCCGGGCGTGGTGGCGGTCAGCGCCTGTAGTCCCAGCTTCTCGGGAGGCTGAGGCAGGAGAATGGCGTGAACCTGGGAGGCGGAGGTTGCAGTGAGCCAAGATTGTGCCACTGCACTCCAGCCTGGGCAACAGAGCCAGACTCCGTCTCAAAAAAAAAAAAAAGAAAATTTTAATCTATTTTCAAATTTTGCAGTGATTTCATACCAACAGTTTAGCTCAGACTTAACAAAAATAAAATGAGAAAATGACCCTCTCACCATTAGCTGTCGCCAGAAAGGATTTGTTACTGCCCCGAGCCTTATCGGTCAGGTCTTCAGTTATGTCCATGTGTCGGTGGATTTCTTCACGCATTTCTTCCAGAATTTTGCAGAGTTCTGCTTCCCAATAATCTTTGTCTAGACAGTCAATTAATTCTGCAAGCTGGACCTTTGTGCTGTAGTACCAAATTTTATTTTCATTTTCATTTTCTGTATCTTCGCTGTTTAAAAATGGGGGGAAATACTTTGTATCTTAGACATAATGCCACTTATCTGACAGTTTCATCTACCCAGTGAAAAGTTAAAACAAAGCTTATGCACTAAAACTCAATATATGTGCTCATAAGAGATCCCTGCAGATCTTACTCAAACTTGATTTACTCTGAGAAAGGACGTCTAAAGAACTTGATACAGAGAAAGATGACCTCAAACTTCAGAACCACATGAGAGTACTTTGTGGAAGCCAGTTTCAGCTACATCTCAATCAACTTTAAGATCATCAATGTAACAATATGATGAGCAGAATGTATTTAGAATTATTTTATTTTAATTATTTATTGAGATGGAGTTTTGCTCTTGTCACCCAGGCTGGAGTGCAGTGGCGTGATCTCGGCTCACTGCAACCTCCGCCTCCCAAGTTCAAGTGATTCTTCTGCCTCAGCCTCCAGAGTAGCTGGGACTACAGGCATGTGCCACCATGCCCAGCTAATTTTTGTATTTTTAGTAGAGATGGAGTTTCACCATATTGGCCAACATGTTCTCAATCTCCTGACCTTGTGATCTGCCCACCTCGGCCTCCTAAAGTGCTGGGATTATAGGCATGAGCCACTGGACCTGGCCTAGAATTATTTTAGAATAAAATAAATTTATTTTAGAGACAGGGTCTCACTTTGTCACCCAGGCTAGAGTGCAGTGGCACCATCATGGCTCACTGCATACTCAGACTCCTAGGTTCAAGCAATTCTCCAGCCTCAGCCTCCCAAGTATCTAGGACTACAGACATGTGCCACCATACCTGGCTAATTTTATAATACAGTTTAGAAATATTTCCATCAAAATCGTGTAAACGCTTTGCTAAGTTCTGGTTCTTGAAGGAGTTATCTCAAATAATATCTCATCCCTCTTTACTTCTGGACAATCGAAGCCCAAACTGAAGAGAAGAGGAGCTTCCTCTCCAGCCTAACTCTCCTAAGGTTCCATTCACTTTTAATGGATTTAAAGACTTCAACAGAGATGGTCACTAACTTAAAAGAAACAAGGCAAATTAATGTCTAGGACTAGACGTAGAGGAACACATATAATGGTATTTCTGTTCCCACTCAAAAGGAATTCAAGAGTATGTGTGAGGCAATTGATGAGAGCGAGTCTGATTTTCCTGTTCCTCAATGTCAAACTGAGGGAACTGAAAAAACTGGGCTTTCGTAGAGATCTGGCTTTAAATAGGCTAATGTGCTTATAAGATACGTGGACATGGACAAAACACAACCTCTCCGAGTCTCTAAGACATTTTATTTATCTCACTTGTAAAATGAGGATATAATAAAACCTGCCTGTGTGCCACTATAAGACTTAAAAGTATAATGATGAGGCATCTACCATAGTGCCTGGGCACATTAGTGATGAATAAATGTTAAATATTATTATTAAGGTAATAAATGAATAAAAATTTAGCAGCATTACAGGAATGAGTCACTCAGTAATTCTGAAGAAAGAAGGGCTATATTAAATCATAGATAAATGGATACTGGTGGAGTACCCTTATTCTGAAAATCTGAAATCCAAAATGCTCCAAGGTCCAAAAGTTTTTCAGTGTCAACATGCTGTTCAAAGGAAATGCTCATTAGAGCATTTCAGATTTTCAGATTAGAAATGATCAACTGGTAAGTATAATGCAAATATTCCAAAGCCCAAAACACTTCTGATCCAAAGCATTTTAGATAAGGATGCTCAACCTATATACAGTATTCACTGACTTAGCATTTTTCTTCTTGAAGCCACAGAAAGATAAATTCATGAAAGCATAAAGTAGCAAAACAGCAAATACCTGCTAATCCATTCAAAGAAGAGTTGGGATTTTTTTGGTCTGTTTTGTTTAACTTTTCTCTCTTTTTGGGGGGGAGGGGGGTGGTGACGGAGTCTCGCTCTGTTGCCCAGGCTGGAGTGCAGTGGCACGTCTCCGCTCACCACAACCTCCGCCTCCCAGGTTCAAGCGATTCCCCTGCCTCAGCCTCCTGAGTAGCTAGGACTATGGGCACATGCCACCATGCCCAGCTAATTTTTGTGTTTTAAGTAGAGATGGGGTTTCATTATGTTGGCCAGGCTAATCTCGAACTTCTGGGCTCAAGTGATCTGCCCACCTGGCTTCCTAAAGTGCTGGGATTACAGGCCTGAGCCACCACACCTGGCCACCCTCTTCAAACAAAATATGGGCATTTCCATTGGCCTAGGTCTTCACCTTGTCTACTTTATTGACTTACATTACTTACCTAGTCCCTGAAGACATACACACATTTGCCACCCTTAGAGCTCAACCAAACTGTATTGAATGCATGTATTTGGCAATTAGTGCTTGTATTTTAATTTTCATTTCACATATGTGTTCCATTTTCCTAACTAGATTGAAATAAGCCATCTCCTGTTAGGTATTTTTCTTTCTTTTTTAAAAATTTTGAGACAGGGTCTTGCTCTGTCACTTAGGCTGGAGTGCAGAGGTGCAATCATGGCTCAGTGCAACATCCACCTCCCAGGCTCAAGCTATCCTCCCCCATCACCCTCTGGCGTAGCTGGGACCACAGGTGCGCACCACCATGCCCGGCTAATTTTTCAATTTTTTTCTAGAGACGAGGTCCTGCTATGTTGCCCAGGCTGGTCTCAAACTCTTGACCTCAAGCAATCGTCCGGCCTTGGCCTCTCAAAGGGCTGGGAATGCAGGCGTGAGCTATCGCGCCCGGCCAACTATTTTTCTTTAAATTACTTTTTGGTTGTCACTTATCTCAATAAATATTAATATATGTTTACAAAACCTCCCTTTTTTTTTTTTTTGAGACGGAGTCTCGCTCTGTCTCCCAGGCTGGAGTGCAGTGTGGCGCGATCTCGGCTCCCTGCAACCTCTGCCTCCCGGATTTTACGCCATTCTCCTGCCTCAGCCTCCCAAGTAGCTGGGACTACAGGCGTGCACCACCTACGCTCGGCTAATTTTTTTTTGTATTTTCAGTAGAGATGGGATTTCACTGTGTTAGCCAGGATGGTCTGGAACTCCTTACCTTGTGATCCGCCCGCCTCGACCTCCCAAAGTGCTGGGATTACAGGCGTCAGCCACTGCGCCCGGCAAACCTTTCTCTTCTGTGAAGAACTGACCTCAGCCACTCAGGGTTGAGTCCCTGTGGTAAGGTTTGAGGGTGCCTGAAATGTCACCATGATTCGTCCCCTGGGCTAAGCTCAAACCTAGTGACTTGTCAGGTAAATAAATTAAGGTTATTTCCCGATAATACAAACCTGTAACACCGCGAAGTTGGTTTTAGGCAGGATTCCCTCTTTTCCACTGCAAAGGAGAGGTAAGTTCTTGCTAAGGCGGTCGGGGTCCTAGCTGGGACACTGGGAAACTGGCGGGAGATTGGAACATGCAGTAGTTGCATTCTGGAGTTTACTGAGGCTTTCCGAGTGGGGATTCCATGCAATAGGTCTTAGAGCCCCCCTCCCTCGGGGCGTGGCAGCCCGGAGCGTGGCTCCTGGCACAGATCCGGAGCAGTTGTCATCGGAGTCAATTCAGGACTCCAGCTCCAAGCTTCGGAGTTTCCTAAATTCTGGGGGCTTGTCTCCCTGTACCCCACCCCGACTAATTTCCCTCGGTCGCTGGCGCTGCCCCGTCCCTTAGGTCGCTCGGGCCGCCCCCCTCCATGACTTTTTTTTTCTTTCTCTCGCTGCTTCAGCCTCAGTTTCCCTAGGGGGCGGGAAGGGAACGATATTTGGGGGCTCTCCTGCATTCCTCTCTGAGCCGCAGAAGGGGAGTCGCAGGAAGGAGGTCCGGCCCGCTTTGGGCTCCAGCCAGGGGTCCTCGGAGACTGTGGTCTCGGAAAGCCTTAGACCCCAGGCATGTCACGAGCTGCGGGCCTCTCTCAGCCGCCCCACCTGTGCCCGGAGTCCATTCGCGCGGCGCTGCCCCCAGTCCAGGCGCCCCGGGCTCTCCGCCCTCAACTCAACGCTCCCGCGCTCCCCCTAGCCGCCCCGCGCCACCTCGCCCCCGTCCCAGGCTCCTCCGGTGCAGCTCACGTGACCGTGGCGGTTGAAGGCGGTTGAAGGTGGCGGTCGAAGGCGATCTTCAGTGGGGCCCCAGCAATTCGGTTGAGCCTTCTCCCTCCATCCGCTTCCGCCCGCCAGGCCCCTCCCGCCGGGCCCCTCGGGCCTCCCAACCCAGCCCCGGCGCTCCCCACCGCCCCCACTGCGCCCAGCCCTCCCTGTCAGCTTTCCCTTCTCGGCCCCCCCGCCTCAGGCTCCAACAAGAGGGGCCAGCGGGGCAAGCCGACCAAGCAGCCCGCGGCTCCCGCTGCGGAGCGCTGCGCCTGGGCCCCGCCGCCGCAGCCCACGTCCGGACCCATCGGGGGCTCCGCTCGCGGATATGCGAGGCAGGTGGGCAGCCGCCAGGATGAGGTGGCACCCAAGACGCGGCTGAGCTCGCCCAGGGTGGGCAGCAGTAGCCGGAGGAAGCCACCGCGGCTGGCCAGCACCAGCGTACCGGGCTGGGGGGGGGTGGGGGCGGGGCAGCCACCTAGTGCGGACCACCGCGGCCCGGAGGGCCGTCAACAAAGTGGTGTATGATGACCACCAGAGCGAGGAGGAAGAGGAGGAGAACGGCGATGACGAGGAGACCCAGGAGTCTGAGGACAACTAGGAGGATGACGTGGAGGAGGACGACGATGACTCCGATTATCCGGAGGAGCTGGAAGATGACCACGAGGACGCCAGTTACTCCACGGAAAGCAGCTTCAGCAGCTCTCCAGGTACCCACCCAGCGCAGTTGCTGCAGACTTATTCCCCACCTCCTCTCCCCTCCCCCCTTTCTCACTTATATGCTGTGCATCCCGCTCCGATCTCCCGCCAACCCCACCGACCCCTAAACAGAGGGGAAATGGGAGGGCACATTAAGTGGCAAAAAACTAGATTTATAAGAGGAAAGCAGCACATTGTTCAAAATGGAGATTGCATTGTTGCAGTTTGCAGGCCACACTGGCTTGCTCCCCGTCCCCCCAACCCCCTTTTTTTCTCCTCAAAATTTGTGCCAGTGCAGTGTCTCCACCGGGCAGGATTGAAACTTGGGCAAGCACATATCCATTGCATTCATTTTTCTCCCCTTGTTTTGGTGTGGTTTTCTGGAATGAAAGAAGCCTCTTGTTTTGCAAACCTCTTTGCATTTCTAATGTGTTTCCTTTCGGATTTTCATTATATATCTGTTCCTTAAAAGGGAATTAAGGATTTGGACAGATTGTGGCACAGAAACACACAGAAAAACATGCCTGTGTTCACATCCCTAGCTGTGGCTTTTAAATTGTGTTAAGGAAATGGATCATTTGGTTTAGTAGGGGAACCTTACCTGGTCCTGTTTGTTTTTATTCTTCGAGTGCTGACGGGCCTGTGCAACAGTTGCTGGTAAATGGCTGATTAAAAAGCAAAGCAGAAAGCCAAACAAGATCCAACCAAATTCGGCAATTCATCCGATTCAAAATTGTTTTGGTTATTTCTAGTTTTTGGCAGCGATGAATAAAGCTGCCCCAAATATTTCCATCATGTTTTTTGTATGAACACAATACTTGTTTCTCTTGAGTAAATACCTAGGAGTATGATTTCTGGGTTGTATTTTTATAAGAAACTGCCAAAACTGTTTTCCAAAGTAGCTGTACCATTTTTCATTCTTACCTGCAAATGTGTGAAGAGTTCCGGTTGCCCTGTATCCTCCCTAGCACTTGATATTGTCAGTTTTTGTTGTTGTTGTTGTTTTTAGCCACCTTAATAAGTATATGGTGGTAGCTCCTTGTGGTTTTAATTTGCTTGTCCCTAATGACTAATGGTTCTGAGCCTCTTTTTATGTGCATCTTTTTATTTGCCATCTGTATATCATTGTTTATGGAAAAATACTAAAATCTTTTTTTTTTTTTTTTTTTGAGATAAGAGTCTTGCTCTGTTGCCCAGGCTGGAGAGCAGTGGCACAGTCACCACTCACTGCAGCCTCCACCTTCTGGGCTCAAGCCATCCTCCCACCTGTCAGTCTCCCAAGTAGCTGGGATTGCTTGCAAGTGCGCACCACCGTACCTAGCTAGTTTTTTGTTTGTTTGTTTGTTTTAAATAGAGTTGGGGTTTTGATATGTTGCCCAGACTGATTTCGAATCCTGGGCTCAAGCGATCTGCCTGCCTCGGCCTCCCAAAGTGCTGAGATTACAGGCATGAGCCGCCATGCCTGGCCAAGATACCAAAATCTTTATTTAAGATGTTTAATTGGGTTGCTTTCTTTATTGTTATTCTTCTTTTATTTTATTTTTTTAAGACAGAGTCTCGCTCTTTCACCCACGCTGGAGTGCAGTGGCATGACCTCGGCTCACTGCAGCCTGTCATTCCCCTCGACCTTGGGCTCAAGGTGATCCTCCCACCTCAGCCTCCCAAGTAGTTGGGACCACAGGTGCATGCCACCACCATGTGTGGCTAATTTTTGTATTTTTAATAGAGATGGGGTTTTGCTATGTTACCCAGGCTGGTCTTGAACTCCTGAACTCAAGCAATCTGCCTGCCTTGGCCTCCCAAAGTGCTGGGATTACAGGCATGAGCCACCATGCCTGGCCAATTTCTTATTATTGGGTAGTAAGAGTTCTTTATATATTTTGGATATAAGTGCTTTGTTAGGTTGTGTGATGTTCATATATTTTCTCCCCATCTGTGCCTTGTGTTTCATTGTCTTAGCAGTGTCTTTTTCCCAGAGCATAAGTTTTAAATTTTGATGAAGTCTGATTTACCACATTTTTTCTTTTACAGATTTGGTGTTCATCTAACAACTCTGCCTAACCCAGATCTTGCCAGACTTTTTCTGTAAAAGGTCAGATAGTAAATATTCAGCCTTGCTGTCCCTGTTGCAGCTCTGCCACTGTAGCAATGAAAGCAGTCATAGACAATATGTAAGTGAATGAGAATAGCTGTTCCCATAAAACTTTATGAACACTGCAGTTTGAATTTCACATAATTTACAAATTATCAATTATATTGTTATTCTTTTGATTATTACAAAAATGGGTAGTGGATTGGCTATGGTTTGCTGATTCCTGGCCTGACCAACCCAAGTTCACAAAGATTTTCCTCTCTGATTTTGTTATGCTCATTGTTGTTCCACACCTTCTTTTTTCACTGTTTCCTTAAGGTAGAGTGTACATATTTATAAGGGTACATGTAATATTTTGATAGATTCATACAATGCATAATGATCAAATCAGGTTAATTAGGGTATCCATCATCTCAGATGTTTATCCTTTTTTTGTGTTGGGAAGATAACAAATGTTCTAGCTATTTTAAAATATACACTAAGTTATTGTTGACTGTAGTTACCCTACTGTGCAAACAAAAACTAAAACTTATTCCTTCTATCTGACTGAGCTTTTATGCCCATGAATCAACTTGTCTTCATCCCTACCTGCTTCCCAGCCCCCAGTAACCATCATTCTACTGCCTATCTCCATGAAATCAACTTCTTAATCTCTCACATATGAATGAGAATATGCGGTACTTGTCTTTCTGTCCTTGGCCTATTTCACTTAACATAATGTCCTCCAGTTCTATCCATGTTGCTGCAAACAGGTTTTATTTTCCAAACCTCCAGCTTTATAGATGAAGGATTTCACCTTTTTTTTTTTTTTTTTTTTGAGATGGAGTCTTGCTCTGTCACCTAGGCTGGAGTGCAGTGGCACAATCTTGGCTCACTGCAACCTCCGCCTCCTGGGTTCAAGCGATTCTCCTGCCTCAGCCTCCCAAGTAGCTGGGACTACAGGCACCCACCACCATGTCCGGCTGAGTTTTGTATTTTTGGTAGAGACGGGGTTTCACTATGTTAGCCAGTCAGTTCTCGAACCCCTGACCTCGTGATCTGCCCGCCTCAGCCTCCCAAAGTGCTGGGATTACAGGTGTGAGCCACCACACCGGGCCCGGATTTCACTTTTTTAATGGCTGAATAATATCCTATCGTGCATATATACCTCATTTTCTTTGATTTTTCTTTCTTTCTTTCTTTTCAAGTAGAGATGAGGTCTCACTATATTGCCTAGGCTGGTCTTGAACTTTAGGGCTCAAGCAATCCTCCTGCCTTGGCCTCCCAAAATGCTGGGATTCCAGGCTAAACTATTGTGCTCCTTTATTCATTTTTTTTTTTTAAGACAGAATCTTGCTCTGTTGCCCAGGCTGGAGTGCAGTGGCACGATCTTGGCTCACTGCAGCCTCCACCTCCCGTGTTGAAATGATTCTCATGCCTCAGCCTCCCAGGTAGCTGGGATTACAGGCGCCCACCACCACGCCCAGCTAATTTTGGATTTTTAGTAGAGATGGGGTTTCATCATGTTGGCCAGGCTGGTCTCAAACTCCTGACCTCAGGTGATTCACCTGCCTCGGCCTCCCAAAGTGCTGGGATTACAGGTATGAGCCACCACGCCCAGCCCCTTTGTGCACTTTTTAAAACATATCTTAGAATTTGTGATATATATTTTATTTTCATTTTCGTTTGGTTCACAATATAGTAAAATTTCTATTATGACTTACTCTTTGACCAATGATTTGTTTTAAAACATAATTTTCAAACATTTAGGGATTTCCCAGATATCTGTTGTTGGTTTCTAATTTAATTCCATTATGGTTAGAGAACATACTTGGTATGATGAATTAAAAAAAAAATTTAGAGGTTTGTATATGGCCTGAAACCTTTTTTAGGTGAATGTTCAGTTTGTAATAGGAAAGATGTGTTCTGCTGCCGTTAGGTAAAGTGTTTCATAAATAATAATTAGGTCAAGTTGGTTGATCGTGTTAAGGTCTTCTGTATCCTTGCTGATTTCCTGTCTGCTTGTTCTAGTGATTACTGAGAAAGGAGTGTTGAAGTCTACAACGATTGTTATGGGTTTGTTCTCTTTCTCCTTGAAATTCTGTTTATGCGTCCTGTATTTTGAGGCCCTGTTATTAGATGCAGAAACATTTACAGTTTTGTCCTCTTGATGATTATTTGACCCCTTTATCATTCTGAAATAATCTTTATTTCTGGTAATAATCATTATACTAAAAACCATTATTTGGCCAGGCATGGTGGCTCATGCCTGTAATCCCAGCACTTTGGGAGGCCAAGATGGGTGGATCACCTGAGGTCAGGAGTTCGAGACCAGACCGGCCATCATGGTGAAACCCCATCTCTACTAAATGTAGAAAAACAGGCTGGCGTGGTGGCACACTTCTATAGTCCCAGCTACTCAGAAGGTTGAGGCAAGAGAATCACTTGAATCCAAGAGGTGGATATTGCAGTGAGCTGAGATCACACCACTGCATCCCTGCCTGGGAAGCAGAGCAAGACTCCATCTCTAAATAAATATACATACATACATACATACATACATACATACATACATACATACAGGCCGGGTATGGTGCCTCACACCTGTAATCCCAGCACTTTGGGAGGCTGAGGTGGGTGAATCACCTGAGGTGAGGAGTTCCAGACCAACCTGGCTAAGATGGTGAAACCCCGTCCCTACTAAAAATACAAAAATTAGACAGGCGCGATGGCGGGCACCTGTAATCCCAACTACTTGGGAGGCTGAGGCAGGAGTATTGCTTGAAGCTGGGAGGCAGAGGTTTTAGTGAGCCGAGATCATGCCATTGCACTCTAGCCTGGGTAACAGGGCAAGACCCTGTCTCAAAAACAGACAGACAAACAAACAAAAAACCATTATTTAATACTAATATAAAATTAGTGTTTTATGTTAGTGATATAATACTGTTTTTGACTAGTGTTAGGATGACATCTTTCTCTACCCTTTTGCTTTTAATCTATATATCATGATACTCGTTTAGTTTTCAATTTGTAAAAATAGAGATGGGGTTTCACCATGTTGCCCAGGCTGGTCTTGAATTCCTGGGCTCAAGCCACCTGCCCACCTCAGCCTCCCAAAATGCTGGGATTATAGGTGTGAGCCACCATACCTGGCCACATCATTATATTTTCAAATGGTTTCTTGTTTTTTTATTTTTCTTTTAAATGTAATCTGACAGCGTCTTTTAGTTAATATGTTTTGGAACATTTACATTTAATATGATTGATAATGACTGGATTTAGGTTTCCTATTTTATTATTTGCTTTCTGATTATCTCTTTTTTGGGGGGTTTCTTCTGTTTCTTTTTTCTGCCTACTTTTGGATTAATTGAATATTTTTTAGTGCTATGTTTTATTAAATGGCTTTTGGTCATATCTGTGCTATGTTTTTGCTGTAGGAATTACAAAATATATACCTAACCTACCTACTTAGAGTTAGCCTTTTACATCTAAATAAAACGTAAAAATATTGCAACCATATAGGTTTCTTTATTCTAGTCCCCCTCCCTTATAATTGTATATATGTTTCTGTGTGTGTATGTGTGTATATATCTATATACACTTTCAATGTATGTAGATACATAGATATGTATCTATATTTTCAATGTATATCTACATGCATACATTGTATATGTATGTAGACATATATCCACATACATTGAAAGATATATATCTACATACATATACAATGCATGTATGATACCTTTGGCCACTACATCCTTCTTAAATTGCCTGTTGCCACTCATGACCCAATTTCCTTGACCTGTTTTTCCTCCTTCAAACATCTCTCTTACATGTGATAGTCCTCAGCATTTAGTTACCTCAACTTTCCCCTAATTATCACTTGACTCAATTACCACCAAAATATCAATGACTTCTAGATCCATTTTCCTACCTAGACCTCTCTTCTAAACTCGAGTTACGTATTTCCAACTGCCCATGTTGTCCCCGATAAACTCTATATTGTAGGAAATAAAAAGAAAGGAGTTATAAAAGTTTAGGTTCAAAGCAAAATTTAAAAACTCATAAATGAGACAAAGATTTAGTGATGATAAAGGCTATGGTCCACAATGAAGATATAAAAGCAATGAACCTTTCTGTAAAACATGTATGTGATAGAGCCGGTCCCCAACTTTAAGCCTTTCAGCGATTCAAGTAACTGCAGAACATCTTTAAAGTACTGAGAGAAATGTCAGTCCAGAATTCTATATCCAGCAAAAATACCCTTCAACAATTAAGGCAAAAAGAAAAAGAAAAAAGACATTTCAGATGAAGAAAATCTAAGAGAATGTGTTGTCAGAAGTTCTGCTCTAAAATAAATGTATAAGAAGGTCTTTAGGCCAAAGGAAAATTATACCAGTGGTAATACTAGAACTTCAGAGATAAAGAAAGAGCAGCAGAAATGGTATCTGGGAAAATTTTAAAATACAAATGGTTGTTTCTCCTCTTACACTCTTTAAAATATGTATAGTGGTTGAAAGCACAAGTTAAAACACTGGTGAGACTTCCAATATATGTATATAGATAGATAGATAGATAGATAGATAGATAGATACCTATATCTATATACATGTAGAGGTAATAATGGTAGCTATTTTATGGAGCTGATCTGAGGATAAAATAAGATAATGCACTTTAAAGTGCTCAGCACAGTGTCTGGCAAATAGCACTCTATAGGCCAGGCATGGTGTCTCACACCTGTAATCTCAGCACTTTGGGAGGCCTAGGTGGGTGGATCACTTGAGGTCAGAAATTTGAGACCAGCTTGGCCAACATGGTGAGACCCTATCTCTACTAAAAATATAAAAATTAGCCAGGTGTGGTGGTGGCCTCCTGTAATCCCAGCTACTTGGGAGTGAGGCAGGCGAGTGGCTTGAACCTAGGAGGTGGAGGTCGCAGTGAGCCAAGATTGTGCCACTGCACTCCAGCCTGGGCGACAGAGCAAGACTGTCTCAAAAAAAAGAAAGCACCTATAAAAGCTAGCTGGTGATTTTTATATTATTACTGACACAGAAGACAGGGATTGGGGGCAAATGGAATGTACTCAAAGAGCACAGCCTTGTTCAGTAATAACGTTAATACCAGATTGGGACACTATTCCACATCAAAAGGTGAATCCTTGTATGCCATTCATGGTTTATAGATGTGTAATAGCAGATTAAATAATTAGATTTTATTAGTTCTGGAGTATTAACTTCTGCTGGAAATGAACTTCCCCCTTCCCTATACCAATACTGAGTGAGGCCTCTTTTCTCAGATACCAATTAGAAATAAGGGGACAATGTTACACTTTTTCCTTCTAGAAACATACATTATATAGAGAGTTGTCTTTTGAAGTCTAGAAGTCTGAAAACACTGTAATTTTTTTTTTTAGAATACAATAAATGTAGGGGTCAACTCTGAAAAGCCTACAATGGTTTCTGGGATTTAATCTTGGCATGACTTTACCCCTGCATCTCTGCCCTCAGTGGGTACTTTTGTTTATGGGTGTCATTGGTTGAACAAATATTGTTTTAGTTACTACAATAACTAAAACATGATCTGTGCTCTAAAGGAGTCAAAAATGAGCCAGGGGGGCATGAGTAATTGCCTGTAATATAATTGTGCTCACGCTGTCACGGAGAACTGTACAAAGTGTCAGAAGCACAGCGCCAGGAGGCACAGCAAAGGGTAGTAGAGGTGACATTTGAGCCCGGCCTTGAAAACCGTCTAGGATTTCTCAGAATTTCAGCCAAGTAAGGTAATTTCTATCTAAAATATATAGGCAAACTTTTTATTTAAAATATGAGAAATTAATTAAATAACAGATTATGACCACAATGCAGATTTAAAACCCAAGGCATGATGAGTGCCGTTGACCAGTTCATTCAAACAGTTCAGAGAACATCCATGTAGATCCTTCTTGTATTACAGAATACAAAGGAGCGGAAAATTTTGCCTCAGTAACTGCCAGGTCATTCTAATTAAAGTACCTATACATTGTAATATAATTCCTCCATTAAGGTAATAACCGATCAGGTGGTCCAGAGTCTGTGTCATTCAGTCAAGAAATTCACTCCTGTAACCTAGGGCTGTGCTGGAAATTCATTGACAAATTTTGGTCTTTGGTTCTCCGTTTTTCTTCAGAATTCATGCAGACCACTTGACTTCCTTAGCATTTTCTTTTGTAGGCGTATATTAATGTCTGTGGTTAAGCTTCGGCTTCCGTTTGCATCAATCCTGTTGTAATCATGCCTCCTGAGGCATCTTTTTGCTTCCCTTGCATGAGTTTCCAAAATCCTACTTTCTACTTGGTAAGGGGAGTATCCATTTTCTTTAAAGCAGTGGTTTCCAAACTGGCCTGCACATCACAATTATTTGGGGAGAAGGATAAAAATACAGACTACTGAGCTTCACCTGGGATTCTGTAAATTTGGGTTGCATTTGAGATTACTTTTAACAATTTACCAGATGATTTTTGCTGCACCTCCACTTCAGTTTTAGGAAGGACTGTTTCAAGGCAACTTTTCAAACTTTCATCACCACAGAAATCACCTGAAGATTGTGAGAAACTGCAGATCCTAATTTAGTAGGCCTGGGTTTAGGCCTGAGATTCTGAATTTCTCTCAGATGTGATAATATCAATCCCTTGTTGAGTAGCAAGGTTGTTTTTTGTTTTGTTCTTTTTTTTCTAGGATCTTCATGACATTCAATGAGTAGCAAAGTTTGAAGATAACTTCTGGAATTTCATCTAATGTGTACTCATCTGGATCTTAGGGGAAATAATCTATCAGGTTATAGGGAAGGAGGACCTTTAATAACCAAGCTAAATGTGTGGGTTGTTTACCTCTCCCTCTTATGCAAAGGTATCCCTTGCACACACTGAAAACTTCTTAGACCAAAAGCATTATAGCTCTACTTTGCCTTGAAGGAAGTTGTATTATCTGTAGAGCATGTGGGCCATTTTCTCCCAATAAAATGTTCAAATGTTCTCTCTCTCTCTGAAGCTTTGTTCATTGTATCTGGTGAAATTTTGGTTCTCAGGGAGTAGACACCTAGCCATGCTTCTAACGTGAAGTGTCTACTAGCCCATGGTCTCTATTTTGGATTTGAACTTACTTCGACCCCCAACCTGATGCCTTACCATTTAGTCATATTGTGATTGAACATTTTTGTGTCCACATTTTTTATTTCTTATGTTATTATTCCTTAGTTCTTATCTGTAAGATCATAAAGTCCTTTGAACCAAACACAGTTGATATTTCATACATATGTTAAAAACTGAGCTGTGAGACCGGACATGGTGACCCACGCCTAAAATCTCAGCAATTTGGGAGGCCAAGACGGAAGGATCACTTCAAGCTAGGAGTTCGAGACCAGCCTGGGCAACAAAGCAGGACCATGTCTCTAAAAAAGAGAATTAGCTGGGCACAGGGGAGTAGTCCCAGCTACTCTGGAGGCTGAGGCAGGAAGATCACTTGAGCCCAGGAATTCCAGGCTGCAGTGAGCTATGCTAGTGCCACTGCACTTCAGCCTGGGTGACAGAGTGAGACCCAGTCTCAAAAAAAAAAAAAAAAAGGAAGCATATGATAAGGACACTTCCAGGAAAATGTTCTTATTTTCTGCTTTTAGAAACCAAAAGAATGTCTCATTGTGGGGTGCTATCATTATATTCAGGAAGTTTTAGAATGAAGAAGATTCTGAACTGATACTTGCTAACTTTATTTCAGAAAGTGGTAAAATAGCTGTGGAGTACAGACCCAGTGGAGAGACTGTAGATGTCAGATGGGAAGAACTACAGTTTAATTCAAGTATGTGGAGATAAAAACTCAAAGGTAACAGGGCCAGGCACAGTGGCTCACACCTGTAATGCCAGTGCTTTGGGAGGCCAAGGTGGGTGGATCACCTAAGGTTGGGAGTTCAAGACCAGCCTGACCAACATGGGGGAAACAGTGGTGCATGCATCCCAGCTACTCTGGAAGCTGAGGCAGGAGAATCGCTTGAACCAAGGAGGTGGAGGTTGTGGTGAGCCAAGATCATGCCATTGCACTCCAGCCTGGGCGACAAGAGCAAAACTCCATCTCAGAAAACAAAACTCAAGGGTCGGATAACATAGCCAGTGTAACCATAATTCAAAACAAGCAGCAGAATTTGGAGGATAATTTGTTTCATTCTGAGGAAAATGTGAAACTCTGAAACTGCTTTTTGAGTGCAGGATATTTCTGGGGCTTTCCTAAAGTCTTGACTCTTGGCTCTGACCCCTTATTTGAAGTTTGGAAAGCAGAACTGAGTACTGTATTACTACAGCTGTGGACACAGGAGAGGGGTTAGTCTCTCCTGGCCCCAGGAGTAAGGGATGCTGGGCTGCTTGAACACAGGCCTTCTTAGAACTCCCTTCAAACAGGATACCAGAGATGTGGGGGGAATGTAACTGGCCTTAAGACTGATTGTGCTACGGCTTTCAAAAACTATAATGCCTTTCAAATATGGCTTATTGCTTGGATCTCATTATCTCCCGTATACCTTGGGTGGACTATTTTGCTGAAGATCTTTCTATCAATCATTTACAATCACGTGCTGCAAAATGAGGTTTCGGTCAACAATAGACCACATATATGATGGTGGTTCCATAGGAGTATAAAGGAGCTATCCCTACACAGGCAGGTACCATTTTTATCTTTGTTGTTGTTGTTGTTGTTGTTATGGAGTCTCACTCTGTGGCCCAGGCTGGAGTGCAATGGCACGATCTCAGCTCACTGCAACCTCTACCTCCTGGGTTCAAGTGATTCTCCTACCTCAGCCTCCTGAGTAGCTGGGATTATAGGCACGTGCCACCATACTTAGCTGATTTTTGTATTTTTAGGAGAGACTGTTCTTCACCATGTTGGCCAGACTGGTCTCGAACTCCTGACCTCAGGTGATCCACCCACCTCTGCATCCCAAAGTGCTGGGATTACAGGTGTGAGCCGCTGCGCCTGGGCCCCATTTTTATCTTTTATACAGTATTTTAACTGTACCTTTTCCATGTTTACATACACAAATACCTGCCATTGTGTTACAGTTGCCTTTAATATTCAGTACAGTAACATACAGTACAGGCTTGTAGCCTAGGCTATACCGTATATCCTAGGTATGCTGTAGGCTACACCACCTAGGTTTGTGTAAGTATACACTATGATGTTAGCACAGTGGTGAAATCACCTGACACATTTCTCAAGCTCTTCACATGGCAAGCAATGCATGACTGCATATGAAAGCTCTTAAATAGGGATTAAGTTTCTAAATTAATCTCAAAAGAAAACAGTAATCATTTACTATTTATGGATTTTTTTTAAAAAAAGGAGCAAAAGTTTCATTTCAATGGGAACTTAATTTGGGGCTGGAGTGTTTTATTTAACTTTCACTCCAAAGTTGCAAAGTGTTTTGAAGTTTTTCCCTGTAAAATAATTATTTTAATTCAATTTAAATAAAACCCACCAAGGAAACCTCCAGCTTTAAGAAGTCTAGCTTCCTGTGAAATGTGAGAGGAAGTTAGCACTGATTTCAGAAATCTGATTATAACAATAGATCCATCCCTAAATGAGGCGAATCTTGGAATCCCTTCAATTTTACTTTATTTTTTTGAGACGGAGTTTCTCTCTTGTTGCCCAGGCTGGAGGGCAATGTTGCGATCTCGGCTCCCTGCAACCTCTGCCTCCCAGATTCAAGCGATTCTCCTGCTTGAGCCTCCTGAGTAGCTGGGATTACAGGCATGCACCACCACGCCTGGCTAATTTTGTATTTTTAGTAGAGACGGAGTTTCAGCATGTTGATCAGGCTGGTCTGGAACTTCTGACCTCAGTGATCCACCCACCTCGGCCTCCCAGAGTTGTGGGATTATGGGTGTGAGCCACTGTGCACAGCCCCCCTTCAATTTTAAAACCATCACTATGCACCCTGTGCCTGTGCTAGGCACTGGAACAAGATGAAGTGCCTTCTTGGAGTTTACATGCTGATAATTGTGCCAGACAGTAATAAAATAGGTAAGGGCTGTGGGGGAAGTCAGCTGGGTTCTAGTTATAGTAGCATTTCAGGAAATTATTTAACATGCTGACTTTAACAACCTAAGCCTCTTCTCCATGTGTGCACACAGGGTAGATCTCTGAAGGGTGGCGCTGTAACTTCTAGGATAATGGCTGTTTTGAGTTAAGGCAGGATGACAGTTCAGCCTCCTGCCAGGCTAGTGCAAAGGGCTCTTCCCTCGGTTTAAAACCTTCTCTCCCAGACTGAATTGCCTACCCCCAACACCCCTCCTACAGAAAATTTGGAGTCCTTGCTTATTCCCTGGCAGATCCTACCTAATAGGGTGGTGAATTAATTATCAAACATGCAACAGTTTAGCGAAAATGGCAACATTTTGGAATAAATGACTGTAACGTGCATCCTGCCTGCCACCCTAACTGGCGCCCATTTTGCAGGTCAGTTGCTCTCCCCGGAAGGAAGAGTATTCTCGGATTTCACCTCGGAGGAGGAAGAATTCAGGCTGCCAGAACTGGACTAGAACTTCTGAAGATCCCAAGGCGAGGTCCTGTGACTTCCTTGGGAAGCTCTGCCGTGCCCCCACCCCACCCCACAACAGCAGGCCACTGGAGTCCTGGGACCACCCCGGTCTGCGGCCCAAATCTTTCCTCACTAAGGGGAGGGGAGGGGTGTTCCGGCCGGGCGGGGTGGGAAGGGGTGCTTGGGTGGGATTATGACATAAGATTGCCCTGTTAACACGGAGCAGATCTGGACCCGAGCCTAATAAAAGTGGCATAAATAAAGGTGTCATAAAGACAGGGCGGGGCGCACGCTTATAAGGGGCATGAGCATCTCAGAGGTGATTTTTTTTTAATTTCTTTATTATTATTATTATTATTATTATTATTATACTTTACGTTTTATGGTACATGTGCGCAATGTGCAGGTAAGTTACACATGTATACATGTGCCATGCTGGTGCGCTGCACCCACCAACTCGTCATCTAGCATTAGGTATATCTCCCAATGCTATCCCTCCCCCCTCCCCCCACCCCACAACAGTCCCCGAAGTGTGATGTTCCCCTTCCTGTGTCCATGTGTTCTCATTGTTCAATTCCCACCTATGAGTGAGAATATGCAGTGTTTGGTTTTTTGTTCTTGCGATAGTTTACTGAGAATGATGATTTCCAATTTCATCCATGTCCCTACAAAGGACATGAACTCATCATTTTTTATGGCTGCATAGTATTCCATGGTGTATATGTGCCACATTTTCTTAATCCAGTCTCTCATTGTTGGACATTTGGGTTGGTTCCAAGTCTTTGCTATTGTGAATAATGCTGCAATAAACATACGTGTGCATGTGTCTTTATAGCAGCATGATTTATAGTCCTTTGGGTATATACCCAGTAATGGGATGGCTGGGTTGAATGGAATTTCTAGTTCTAGATCCCTGAGGAATTGCCACACTGACTTCCACAAGGGTTGAACTAGTTTACAGTCCCACCAACAGTGTAAAAGTGTTCCTATTTCTCCACATCCTCTCCAGCACCTGTTGTTTCCTGACTTTTTAATGATTGCCATTCTAACTGGTGTGAGATGGTATCTCATTGTGGTTTTGATTTGCATTTCTCTGATGGCCAGTGATGGTGAGCATTTTTTCATGTGTTTTTTGGCTGCATAAATGTCTTCTTTTGAGAAATGTCTGTTCATGTCCTTCGCCCACTTTTTGATGGGGTTGTTTGTTTTTTTCTTGTAAATTTGTTGGAGTTCATTGTAGATTCTGGATATTAGCCCTTTGTCAGATGAGTAGGTTGCGAAAATTTTCTCCCATTTTGTAGGTTGCCTGTTCACTCTGATGGTAGTTTCTTTTGCTGTGCAGAAGCTCTTTAGTTTAATTAGATCCCATGTGTCAATTTTGGCTTTTGTTGCCATTGCTTTTGGTGTTTTAGACATGAAGTCCTTGCCCATGCCTATGTCCTGAATGGTAATGCCTAGGTTTTCTTCTAGGGTTTTTATGGTTTTAGGTCTAACATTTAAGTCTTTAATCCATCTTGAATTGATTTTTGTATAAGGTGTAAGGAAGGGATCCAGTTTCAGCTTTCTACATATGGCTAGCCAGTTTTCCCAGCACCATTTATTAAATAGGGAATCCTTTTCCCAATTCTTGTTTTTCTCAGGTTTGTCAAAGATCAGATAGTTGTAGATATGTGGCATTATTTCTGATGGCTCTGTTCTGTTCCATTGATCTATATCTCTGTTTTGGTACCAGTACCATGCTGTTTCGGTTACTATAGCCTTGTAGTATAGTTTGAAGTCAGGTAGTGTGATGCCTCCAGCTTTGTTCTTTTGGCTTAGGATTGACTTGGCGATGCGGGCTCTTTTTTGGCTCCATATGAACTTTAAAGTAGTTTTTTCCAATTCTGTGAAGAAAGTCATCGGTAGCTTGATGGGGATGGCGCTGAATCTGTAAATTACCTTGGGAAGGATGGCCATTTTCACGATATTGATTCTTCCTACCCATGAGCATGGAATGTTCTTCCATTTGTTTGTGTCCTCTTTTATTTCCTTGAGCAGTGGTTTGTAGTTCTCCTTGAAGAGGTCCTTCACATCCCTTGTAAGTTGGATTCCTAGGTATTTTATTCTCTTTGAAGCAATTGTGAATGGGAGTTCACTCATGATTTGGCTCTCTGTTTGTGTGTTATTGATGTAGAAGAATGCTTGTGATTTTTGTACATTGATTTTGTATCCTGAGACTTTGCTGAAGTTGCTTATCAGCTTAAGGAGATTTTGGGCTGAGACAATGGGGTTTTCTACATATACAATCATGTCATCTGCAAACAGGGACAATTTGACTTCCTCTTTTCCTAATTGAATACCCTTTATTTCCTTCTCCTGCCTAATTGCCCTGGCCAGAACTTCCAACACTATGTTGAATAGAAGTGGTGAGAGAGGGCATCCCTGTCTTGTGCCAGTTTTCAAAGGGAATGCTTCCAGTTTTTGCCCATTCAGTATGATATTGGCTGTGGGTTTGTCATAGATAGCTCTTATTATTTTGAGATACGTCCCATCAATACCTAATTTATTGAGAGTTTTTAGCATGAAGGGTTGTTTTATTGAGAGTTTTTAGCATGAATTTATTGAGAGTTTTTAGCATGAAGAGTTTTTAGCATGGCTCTCGTTGAGTGCATAGCACCAGCGTGTGTCATGTCTTGGCTGCGTTTCTGGGGCCCATGACCCCTCCTTACGTGGCAACTGTTGTGTCTACTAGTCAAGGAGGCTCAGCCTCTGGTGTGGGTCAAGGACCCGCTCCAGCTGACCTCTAAACCCCTGGGGCCACCTGAGCCCTGGTCTTCCTGCTCCTCCCATCTCCCGTGGGAATCTCCCCATGCACCTGCTCCCCCAGCAGCCCCGGGGGACTTTGATTACCTGGGGCCCTCTGCTTCTTCGCAGATGTCATCCCTGCCCCAGGAACCGACTGAAAATTTGGCTCCATTCCTGAACACGGATTCAGCTGGAGAGCTGCCCCTGGGGCCAGAGCAGTTCTTGGCTGCACATCAGTATTTAAATGACAAGCTGACTCCGCAAGAAAGGCTCCCAGAGGTGGTTCCACTGCTGGACCGGGATCAGAACCGGGCCCTAGTTCAGCTTCCTCGCCTCAAAAGTAAGGTTCAAACTGCAGATCTAGATCGGGCTGCAGGTCATCAGGCAGATGAAATACTTGTTTCACTAGACAGTAAGGTTTCAAAACCAACCAAATTTGTTGTTTCACTGAGAAGAAAGATCTAGCTGAGCGTTGGAGCCTTGCTGAGATTGTTGGGATTCCACACCAATTATCCAAACCTCAGCATCAGAAGCAGACTTTGCAGGATGAATATTTGAGTATGGACACACTGTATCCTGGCAGCCTGCCTCCAGAGCTCTGGGTGAATGCAGATGAGCCTCCAGGGCCTCCTGAGCAAGTTGGACTTTCTCAATTCCATCTAG
Organism: Pongo abelii; assembly: GCF_028885655.2. Classification (NCBI taxonomy): domain Eukaryota; kingdom Metazoa; phylum Chordata; class Mammalia; order Primates; family Hominidae; genus Pongo; species Pongo abelii. Next base: position 44,760,491 of record NC_072004.2, on the reverse strand, counting down.
AGCCCAAAAGTCAAAATCCAGAGACCCTTGAAGACATCCAGTCCTCTTCACTCCAGGAAGAAGCCCCAGCGCAGCTTCTACAGCTCCCTCAGGAGGTAGAACCTTCAACCCAGCAGGAGGCCCCAGCTCTGCCTCCAGAAGAGATGGAACCATCTTCAATCCAAAAGGAGGCCCCAACTGAGCCTCCAGGTCCTCCTATAGAGCCTGAACTTTCCCCCAGTGAGCAGGAGCAGCTAGCTAAGCCTTCTGAGTCTTCTGGGGAGGTTGAATCTTCTCCAACCCAGCAGGAGACTCCAGCTCAGTCCCCAGAACATCATGAAATCCCAGTTTCACCTCCAGGTCACCATCAAACTCAGCATTCAGATTTTCCCAATGTCTCTGTTAAGCCTCCACACGTGCAGCTCACCATAGCAACAGAGCCTAGTGCAGAGGTGGAAACTTCTCCAGTCCACCAGGAGGCTAAAGCTCAGACTCCAGATCCCCCTAAGGAGGCAGAACCTTCTCCAGTCCAGCAAGAGTTCCCAGCTGGGCCACCAGAGCCCCCTAAGGAGGTTGAACCATCTGCAACTCAGCAGGAAGCCTCAGGTCATCCTCGGAAATCCACTGAAGAGGTCAGTCCTCCACCACAGTGGGAGATACCAGCTCAGCCATCAGAGCCACCTGAGAAGGTCGAACCATCTCCAGTCCTACAGCAGGCCCCAACTCGGCTTTTAGAGCCACCTAAACAGGTAGAATCCTCTCCAGTCCAGCAGACAGTCCCTGCTCAGTCTTCAGACCCCGCTATGGTGATAGAACCCTCTCTGACCCAGCAGATGGCCCCATCTTTGCCTCCAGAGTTCCCTCAGGAGGTAGAACCATCTGTAACTCAGCAGGAGGTTCCAGCTCAGATTCCAGAGCCCCCTGTGGAGGCAGAACCTTCTGTGACCCAGCAGGAGGCCACAGTTCAGGCTCCAGAGGCCCCTAAGGAGGTAGAACCTTCAAGGCAGCAAATGGTCCCAGTTCAGCTTCCAGAGCCACCTAAGGAAGTTGCAGCTCAACCTCCAGCTCATTATAAGGTGACAGTCCCAACACCAGGCTAGGATCCAGCTCAGCATTCAACATTGCCCAGTGTCACCATTCAACCTTTGGACCTGGGACTTACCATCATTCCAGAATCCACGACAGAGGTTGAACTTTCTCCAACCATGCAGGAGACCCCAACTCAGCCTCCTAAGAAAGTTGTACCCCAACTTGTAGTATATCAAGAGGTAACAATTCCAACACCAGGTCAGGATCAAGCTCAGCATCCAATGTCACCCAGAATTACAGTTCAACCTTTGGACCTGGGACTTACCATCACTCCAGGACCCACTATGGAGGCTGAACATTCTACACCCCTGAAGAGGACTATAGTTCCTCCAAAGCATCTTAAGGTGACACTTCCACATCCAGACCAGGTTCAGACTCAGCATTCACACCTGACTGAAGCCACAGTTCAACCTTTGGATCTGGGGCTTACCACCACTCCAGAATCCACAACAGAGGTTGAATCTTCTACAGCCCTGACGACTATAGCTCCTCCTCCAGAACACCCTGAGGTGACACTTCCACCTTCAGACAAGGGTCAGGCTCAGCATTCACACCTGACTGAAGCCACAGTTCAACCTCTGGACCTGGAGCTTAGCAAAACTACAGAGCCTACTACAGAGGTTAAACCATCTCCAACCAAGGAGGAAACCTCAGCTCAGCCTCCAGACCCGGGGCTTGCCATAACTCCAGAACCCACTACAGAGATTGGACATTCCACAGTCCTGGAGAAGACTACAGCTCCTCGTCTAGACCAGGTTCAGACTCTGCATCGAAGCCTGACTGAAGTCACAGGTCCACCTACAAAGTTAGAATCTTCGCAGAATTCATTGGTGCAGTCTGAAACTGCACCAGAGGAACAGATGGCCTCCACAAGCAACAACATATGTGAGCTCTGTACCTGCGGAGATGAGACTCTGTCATGTGTTGATCTCAGCCCAAAGCAGAGGCTCCGCCAAGTGCCTGTGCCAGAGCCCAACACCTACAATGGCATCTTCACCACCTTGTAACAATCACCTTTCCTCAATCATCCTCTGTGTGTTGCCTGACATGGCAGCCTTTTCCTGGAGGTCTTCCTGGGCCTTCTTTATCTCCCCAAGCCGTACTGACAACTGACTTTCTGCTTTCACCTTTGCTTGTCAACTCTCCCTTCTCCTCATTCTCCTTTAATGTTAGACCCATTCTCCAGTCTTTTACTTTTACTCCAGTCTTTTACTCTTACTCGTTTTCTTATCCATTCTTATTTAGCCCCATCACATCATTGCTTAACCGCTGCTCTGCTCCTATTTTCGCTTCACCCTGTTTTTTTTTTTTTTTTTTTTTTTTGAGACAGAGTTTTGCTCTTGTTGCACAGGCTGGAGTGCAATGGCACGGTCTTGGTTCACCACAACCTCCATCTCCCAGGTTCAAGTGATTCTCCTGCCTCAGCCTCCTGAGTTGCTGGGATTACAGGCATGCACCACCACACCTGGCTAATTTTTTGTGTTTTTAGTAGAGACGGGGTTTCTCCATGTTGGTCAGGCTGGTCTTGAACTCCTGACCTCAGGCGATCCACCCACCTTAGCCTCCCAAATTGCTGGGATTACAGGCATGAGCCACCATGCCTGGCCCGCTTCACCCTCTTTACAGCAGCCTGTCACTCTCCCAATCTCAGTGATGATGCTCTAAGTGGTTAAGAGTTGATTCTGGAGCCAGGCTGCCTGGGTTTGAACCCAGGTCTGTTTATTAGCTTGGTGATCCAGAGCAAGTTATTCTGCTCTGTGACTCAATTTCCTCACCTTTAAACTGGGGATTATGCTAGTTACCATTTCATAGGATTGTTGTGAAATTTAGGTGAGTGAATATATGAAACACTTCATCAGTGCCTAGCATATGTAGGAGTGTTGGCTGTTAGCATGATTACTCCATCCTTTAGTTATGTCCAGAACTCATCTTTGTCCCTGGCTTTATTATATGTAGCACTCATTTTGTGTCAAACCCAGGATGAAGTATGCTGTCGTCTGCAGAACATGAAAATGATAGGAGGGAAGAAAGAGAATAGGCATAAAAAGGGAGGTGTATATAATTAATTACTAAAGTATAATGCATACCATCAGTGCTAGAATTTACCAGAATCTGTGATCCTTGAGGTGTGGAGATCAGGGAAATCTACATGGATAAGCTAAAAGTTTACTTGGGTCTTAAAGAGTACACAATGAGGTATGGAAAGCCATTGAAAGTTTCCAAGCAAGAGAGATTAAATGATTAAAACAGGAAGATTATTTTATTTTATTTTATTTTGTTTTTTTGCTTTATGTTCAAGTACAGACATGCAAAGGATTATTTTAGAATCCATATATAGAATGCCCAAAAGGAAAAGCTTATTTCAGGGAGACAAAATAGAAAGGTCTAGCAAAATGTAGGAGTAAAGTGTGAAGGGGCTAAATCAGATCAGTTGTAATAAGAGTGGAAAGGAAAAGCCTAGGATGTTTCAACAGAGAGCAAAGCTTTGGTGTTACCTGGCATAGGGTTTCTTTCTACTTATTTATCGATAAAGATAAGCTTATGCCCACTTTTCTGTTGAATTATTTACCATTTTTGTGTTGATTTGTAGGAGTTTGTTTAGACACATAAGTGCTTTTGGATAAAATACTTACATTCAAAGTAATTAACTGGCATCGTCTGTCCAAGAGATGGGATGGATAGGAAGTTAAGCTTCCAGGAGATGCCTCATCATTTGTGCCAGTGGCCCCGCATTATTTCTTGATGAATTGTGCAAACTGGGAAGCTGATAGCTCTGGAAATGAGAAAGCAGGTGTTATTTTCTGTTTCTGAATATCCCCGACAAGGTTGCTGTGATTCTTTTATCCTGTTCATTCTTTTCCTGCCTATTCAAGGATATAAACTGTCTTTCTTCACAGAAATTTCCAAGGAAACTATATTTCATATATTGATGGAAATGTATGGAAAGCATACAGTTGGACCGAAAAACTGTGAGTATATTCTCTCCAAATATGACAAAAAACTAACTGCATTGTAAGATCCTTCTTGGTCCAGAATTTTGAGGTCCGTACCTCCGAGAAAAGATATTTCCCCTCCATACCCCAAATCAACCTCTGTGGATTGCAATCCTATGGTTATTTTAAAATTAAATTTGGTAGGCTCTCTCTAAAATAAGAGGCAATTTAAATTTATTTTTTATCATACAAATAATACATGGTTATATTCTTTTTTTTCCCTTTTTTTTTCAGAGACAGGGTCTTTCTTTGTTCCCTGGGCTGGAGTGCAGTGGCACAATCACATCTCACTGCAGCCTTCACCTCCGAGGCACAAGAGATCCTCCCACCTCAGACTCCCAAGTAGCTGGGACCACAGGTGCATGCCACCATGCCCACCTAATTTTGTATTTTTTGTAGAGACAAGGTCTTCCTATGCTGCTTAGGCTGGTCTTGAGCTCCTGGGCCCAAGTGATCCTCCCACCTTGGCCTCCTAAAGTGCTCAAAGTATAGGCATGAGCCACCACCCCCAGCCCATGATTCTATTTTTAATGTATAAAAATATAATAACAGGTATAACAAAAACCCTCCTTGTGCCCTACTCCCTCATCCCTGAGGTAATGCTACTCTGTGTTTAGTATACATGCTTCCAGACTTTTCCCCATTTACCTACATACATATTTACATAAAGCAAAATAGATTTGTTGTGTGGTTTTTAAAATCTTTTTTCTTTCCATAAAGGGTAACATCTTGCAACTTGATTCTTTCACTTCATGGTATCACTTATATCATATGATATTCTTTCACTTCATAATTTCTTTCCTTCCTAGGACTTAGAGGGTCACTCCATTCATTTAAAGTCCTGCATAATCCATAGTATGGATGCATCATAGTTTATTTAATAATTTCCCCATTGATGAATGTTTAGCTTATGCTTAGTGGGCAAGTATTCCTGTAGCATAGATATCTAGAAATGGAAGAGTTGGGGTGAAGACTATGTAGATATAAAATTTTAATTGTCCTCAAAAATGTTGTGCCAACTGACTCTATTGTCAGCAGAATAGGACAGCATTCACTTCCCCACACCTTTTCACTGCTAGGTATTCGCCAACTTTTTGTTGAAGTTATGGATGAATAAAAGGGATTCCATCCAAATTTGAATTTTTCTGATCACTTATGAATTTAATTAAATATCTTTATATGTTTGTTGAACATTTGTGTTTCTTCTCTGAGTTTTCTGTCCTTTGTTCATTTTCCTGTTGAATTGTTCTATCGTTTTCTTCCTGATTTATAGAAGGAATTAGTTTAGACACATAAATGATTTTGGAAAAAATGCTTACATTCAAAGTAACATTTTTCACAACAGTTTGTGTCACATCATTAGTTTGACTTATATAGACAAGATATACATGAATTCTAAATTAAAAATAAAACACATGCTAGGTGCAGTGGCTCACACCTGTAACCCCAGCACCTCGGGAGTTCGAGGCAGGCGGATCACCTGAGGTCAAGAGTTTGAGACCAGCCTGGCCAATATGACAAAACCCCATCTCTACTGAAAATACAAAAATTAGCCAGGCATGGTGGTGGGTGCCTATAATCCCATCTACTTGGGAAGCTGAGGCAGGAGAATTGTTTATTTATTTTTTGAGACGGAATTTTGTTCTTGTTGCCCAGGCTGGAGTTCAATGGTGCGATCTTGGCTCACTGCAAGTTCCACCTCCCGGGTTCAAGGGATTCTCCTGCCTCAGCCTCCTGGGTAGCTGGAATTACAGGTGCCCACCACCATGCCCAGCTAATTTTTCTATTTTTAGTAGAGACAGAGTTTTGCCATGTTGGACAGGCTGGTCTCAAACTCATGACCTCAGGTGATTCATGTGCCTTAGCTTTCCAGAATGCTGGCATTACAGGCATGAGCCACCACGCCAGGCCAGGACTACATTTTAAAAGCAAGCAAATCATTACAAAAGTCAGGGTAGTGGTTACCTGTTAGGGTTAGAGAGAGGAATATGATTGGAAAGGGGCACACTGGGGCTTCTGGGATGCTAGCAATAATCTTTTGTAACAATGTTTACATGGGTATCTGCTTTATAATTATTAAACTGAATATTTGGCCCGGTGAGGTGGCTCATGTCTGCAATCCCAACACTTTGGGAGGCAGAGACAGGAGGATCACTTGAGCCAGGAGTCCGAGACCAGTGTGGGTAACAGAATGAGACCCTGTCTCAGAAATTAAATTAAATTAAATATAAACAACATTTATGTTATGTGCACTTTATGCACACTGTAGTTCTCAAATTTTTTTGATGGGGGAAAAGAGTTGAATGGCTTCACTTGCAGCCCTGACATGGTCCCATGTGGAGCTTTCATAGTAAGGTTTGGGAAAAGAGAGGAGGAAATGGAGGTTCTGCTGATCTTGGTGCCACCCAGAGTTGGATTCTGAAAGGTATATTATGATCTAGAGAGGAATCGTTAAAGATATAATTTGGTGGGAAGAGTGGAGCGGTGTGCTTGTGTGCGTGTGCTTGCTTGTGTGTGTGCTTACGTGTGTGTGTGTGTGCTTGCGTGTGGGTGTGTGCTTGCATGTGTGTGTGTGTGTGCTTGCATGTGTGTGTGTGCTTGCATGTGTGTGTGCTTGTGTGTGTGTGTGCTTGCATGTGTGTGTGTGCTTGCATATGTGTGTGTGTGCTTGCCTGTGTGTGTGGTGGTGTTGGTGGAGAGAGATAGACACTAAAAGGAAAATGTAGGGAAAGATTTGAATGAAAGCAGAGCAGATCCCACCATTTTGAAATGATCATGACCCAGCTTTCCTCCACATGCAGGAGATAGTCCCTGTGTAGCAAATAGTTGTAGTTTGCATTTTAATCTAGAAATAACTTTTTCATTTTCCAGAATTCTCAGTGAAAATTATTTGACTGAATTACGTAAGGATTCATTTGAAAGCCTGCAATCCCTCCAGTATTTATAAGTTAGTTAATCATATTTTTGAGTTTTTAGTCATATTATCTTTAAAATGAATAAGGGGTTCAAATGAGATAATCTCTAAGATTTCTCCCAGCAATAAAATTCTGCAATTCTGTAAGTTTGTATAGGGTCTCAGCCCATCTCTAGCATTAGCTACGTCCTATGCATTTTCAGTTTTTAAATTGTATAGACAAAATACAGACAGAAAAAGTTCACGTGGTAAGAAGATCTGAGCAGTGACTGACACCCATATGAACCTTGCTTTATAAGGGTTTACATACCATCTTCTTCTATTCAGTCTACAGCCAATAGATCAAAGCTAACCTAAGGTCTGTTTTTTAATAGCCTATTAAGTTAAGAATGGTTGTTGCATTTTTAAAGGACTGTGAAAGAAAAAAGAGAAATCTGTGAGAGAGATCATATGTGGCCCACAAAGCCTTAAAATATTTACCGTCTGACCTTCACAAAAAAAGATTTGAAAAAGTTGGTTTGGTAGGCTGAAAGGAATTAAAGTTAACTTCAGATTGTTGCCTAAAGGAGAAGAAAATATAGACCACCTACATTCATTTGAACATCATTAATCCAGAATTTTTTGGTAATTTAATTGGAATTAAATTAACATTTAAATATTTGAAATCAGCTGAATTATAGAAATAATATTATCAAGAATATTAAGCTACCAAGAGAATAGACTAGTATTAAGGATTTCATTTTTGGAATTGTTATATTAAAACAGATGTTTAAAATGATGGTTAAGTGGTAGAGCTAGAAATGTTTACACTAACAAGCATATCAGAAATGCCCCTAACTCTTCACTAATTCCACAGTAACTATCTCCCCAGCCCTGTTACCAGGAAAGGGATACCTGCATAGTATTTCTGTCTGTTTAGAGACAAGAAGATACTATGTTCAATTGCTATGAAAGCTTGATTCTTATCCTCTGTCCATAGAGGTGTGTATGTCATTAATCCTTATTAGTGATGCTCTTTTGCAAACAGATTCTTTCAAATGTGAAAGGCTTAAGGAAAGTGGGTGTAAAGACCCTCAAGTGGATGCCAAAGTGCTACAGAGGCCATGAAGTAATAAAACTACATTTGCTTTAAAATAATCATTTTCCTTCTACTCACTCCCCCAGCTATTCGTTTATTTATTTATTTATTTATTATTTTTTTAATTTTTTTTTTTTTTGAGACGGAGTCTCGCTCTGTCACCCAGGCTGGAGTGCTGTGGCACGATCTCGGCTCACCCCAAGCTTTGCCTCCTGGGTTCACTCCATTCTCCTGCCTCAGCCTCCCAAGTAGCTGGGACTATAGGCACACGCCATGCCCAGCTCATTTATTGTATTTTTAGTAGAGACGGGGTTTCACCTTGTTAGCCAGGATGGTCTCGATATCCTGACCTTGTAATCCACCCACCTCAGCCTCCCAAAGTGCTGGGATTACAGGCATGAGCCACTGCGCCCGGCCAGCTATTCATTTGTTTTACAAATATTTGAATTTACTTTATTTCCATGTGTCAGTTTTAAACATGGTGGGCAATGCAGATGAGCAAGACCTAGTCCATGCTTTCAAGGAGTTTATGCTCAGAAAAAATGGGATGAAAAATAACTCCATTAAGAAGAAGAAATGGATGTGGGCACTAGGAGGGATAAATTGTTTCTGAAGCACAGAAGAGGGGGAAATGACTTCAGTTTGGACCCAGGAAGATGTTACTAGAACAATCCCATTTGAATAGGACTTTGAAGGGCCATTGTGTAGCATCGGACAGACATCTTGGGGACAATATTCTAAACTTGCAAAAGGGAAATAGGAGAAGGGCAAAACACAGGAAAGTATTCGAGGAATGCCATGAGTACCTGTAGATTACAAGGAGGGAGAGTAGGAAATTGGAGCCAGATCTTCTAGGGCTTTGAATGCCAAGCTGAGGAGCCATCATGGGGAACCGTGTTATCACAGCAGTGCTGTAAGATGGATCTGCATCACAATCATTGAGAGGGCACATTAGAACTCAGTTCTGGACTCCACCCTCATAGTTATTGATTCAGTTGGTCTAGAGTGGGACCAAGAATTTGCATCCTCAATAATTTCCCAGGAGGTGCTGGTCTTTGCAAGCCACTTCTGGAGAGTTTATATGATGACTGTGTGTAGGATAGTTTAGGAAGGGAGAGACTAGAGATGGAGACACCAGCCAAAGTTACACCATCCAGGTAAAGGAGGAGGGAAAAGCCCCATCACTGTATAACTGAAGAAATTGCTTTCATGAAATATTAAAGCAATATAAAACCAAAAATGAATTTCTATTAATATGATAGAAATTAATTGTATTAATATGATTTGAATATTAGTTCAACGTTATGTATTAAGTAAAGGGGTAACTTCCTTTCAAATGCTGTTGAAAGGATGTCTTTTATTTCTTCTGATACTGAACTGGCTTAGGAAAACAAACCTAAACTAGGAAGGTGTATAAATGTGAGGCTATTCGTTTTTATATTAGAAACTATATATAGAGATAAAAGCCTTGAGCTCATAATCTAGGATTTGATGAGACTACAAAAGGGCATCTAATCAAGTCTACTGCTCTCAGGAAAAATTAATTCCAAAGTCTATTAAGTTGTATATTTTATTTACTAAAAGTATGAAGGTGAGACTCTAGGAGAGGTACAGGCAGGGTTAGGAGCTCTGGAAAGTTCAAATACAGGTCCAAACGTTTAGAGTCGAGATGAAAAATGTGTATTCAATATTATTCTAAACTCTTGCTATTATTCTTACTAGTCAACACTGATAACTTATCAAGGCAATATTTTCCTTTTATTTTTCCTAGAGATTTATCCTGCAATAAAATACGGTATATTGAAAGACATACATTTGAATCACTACCATTTTTGCAATATACGTAAGTTACAAATATAACTTTATTACATTTGGAATTTTTATAAAACTTAATTATAACCTCTTTGCTATTCATTTTGAAATATGATTAAAATTTGACCAGTAGAAAGGTACTAAAATTATATAGCAAGTCCTTTTTGTCTCTAGCAAAGATTAGTGTGAGAATTATTACAGAGATCATAGTGAATCATCAGAGAGCAGTGGTTCTCAACTGGTGTGATTTTGTACTCAGGTGACATTTGGTAATGTCCAGAGACAGTTTTGGTTGACAGAACTGTGTTTGTGCTCCTGGCATCTGGTGGGCAGAGGCCAGAGATGCTGCTAAACATCATGCAAAGTATAAGACAAGCCCCAAAGGCAAAGAGGTATATAGTCCAAATTGTCGATGGTACTGAAGTTGTGAAATCCTGTTCTAGAGAAATAAAGGTCACTTAACATAGGTATTTAATGAGCGTTCACTCTTTTGTAGCTAATGCACCACATGTGCAATGTTAAAGTATAAATCATAAGCCAGTATCTTCCACAGTGAGATTTCCTTAGTGCATACAGAAAGGATTGAGGTTATGTTCCATCCTATATAGATTAGACTCACAGCAAATGTAAGTGTTCTGAAATAATTTTTTTTCCTTTGGCTTATGTCTTTTTTTGTAGAAATCTGGGCTGCAATTTAATTACGGAACTGAGCCTTGGAACATTTCAGGCCTGGCACGGAATGCAGTTTTTATACAAGTTGTAAGTGAAATAGAAGATGAATACGTGTAAACAACTATTTTGTATAAAAACTCATACAATTATTGGTTAGCTGGGTATAAGCCCATTACGAACTCTGAAAAGCATGTCTTAAGATCCATTCATTTTTCTCAAATGGGGAAACTAAGGTACAAAGAGGCCAAGAGACTTACCCAGCTTATATATGACCCGCTCTGCTTGTCCTAGTTCTGACCTATGGCATGGGCAAGAAAAGGCATCAAACAAGTGACCCTCAAATTAGCCTTGTTGCTGGGTGGGGTGGCTCAGGCCTGTAATCCCAGAACTTTAGGAGCTGAGGGGGGCGGATCACCTGAGGTCAGGAGTTCAACACGAGCTTGGCCAACATAGTGAATCCCCATCCCTACTAAAAATACAAAAAAATTAGCTGGGTGTAGTGGTGCAGTTTTTTGCTCCCTGGAGGACTTTGTGTTAAGCTTTCTTCCTTGAAGCTAAATGTTGCAGACATTTAAGCAGTTTGAAACTCTGCATGTGAGCAGGAATCAAAGTTAAATCCAAAGTGTAGGGCTGGGCGTAGTGGCTCATGCCTATAATCCCAGCACCTTGGGAAGCTGGGGTGGGAGGATCACTTGAGGTCAGGAGTTTGAGATCAGCCTGGCCAATATGGCAAAACCCTGTCTCTACTAAAGATACAAAAATTAGTAGGTCGTGGTGGCAGGCGCCTGTGATCCCAGCTATCAGGAGGCTGAGGGTCGAGAATGGCTTGAACTCGGGAGGTGGAAGTTGCAGTGAGCCGAGATTGTGCCACTGCACTCCAACCTCCCCTCAAGGCTGGTCTCAAACTCCTGTGACCTCAGGTGATCTGCCCACCTTAGCTTCCCAAAGTGCTGGGGTTACAGGTGTGAACCACCATGCCTGGCCAAAATGGTGTTTTTGTTAAGCTGTTGTGCAAAAAAAAATTTTGTAAAGAAAATACGTCGCTCTATTTTAATTCCATATACTTTCCTGACTACTCTTCTACCATAAGTGCAAAAATTCTATGATTTCTCTGTATAACATACCCAGCAAATCAGAGTGGGTATATTCAATGGCCTGCAGGGGACTCTAGACTCAAGGTGAAGATTCTCCTCTACATCTGACTTTAGAAAATACTTTCCACCTTTCTTGTGGTTGAGAAATCTAGTTTCACACAGTTCATTTTGAGGTAGAGGGAGGTGTTCAGGATGTATCTGGATTAGAGCAGCAGTTTCTGCAGATGCTCCTCTCTGTCTTCATTAATTTGCTGATGCTTAACTTAGGGAAGAGACACTGAGGGTCTGTTTTTCTTTTGCCTTCACACCAGAGAACAGGCTCATTAGGTCCCTCCCCCAAGAGGTTTAGGTAGCGTCCATACAAATGTCTTAAACTCACCACCTTTACTAAGCACTTTATAACAGTAGGAGTCCCACATAACAATCTGGCGGCCGGGAGCAGTGGCTCATGCCTGTAATTCCAGCACTTCTGAAGGCTGAGGTGGGTGGATCACCTGAAGTCAGGAGTTCGAGACCAGCCTGACCAACATGGTGAAACCCCGTCTCTACTAAAAATACAAAACTTAGCTGGGTGTGGTGGCGGGCACATGTAATCCTAGCTACTCAGGAGGCTGAGGCAGGAGAATCACTTGAACCCAGGAGGCGGAGGTTGCAGTGAGCCAAGGACATGCCATTGCACTCAAGCCTGGGCGACAGAGCAAGGCTCTGACAGAGATGGGGTTTTACCACGTTGGTCAGGCTGGTCTGGAACTCCTGAACTCAGATGATCCACCCGTCTGGCTTCCTAAAGTGCTGGTGCTGGGATTATAGGCCTAAGCCACCAGGCCCAGCCAATAAATGGAAACTTTAACTCAAAAGAAGGAAGGAAGGAAGGGAGGAAGGGAGGGAGGGGAGGGAGGGAAGGGAGGGAAGGGAAAGAAGGAGGGAGGGAGGGAAACGAAGAAAGAAAGAGAAAGAAAGAAAAGAAAAAATTGTAAAACCATAAGGTTAAAGTAAACCTTTTTTCTTCATACAGATTAAGCACGTGAGTTCAGATTATAGCTTTGCTTCTTCGTAGCTTGGTGACCTAGGACAAGTTATGTAACCTCTCTGTGCCTCAGTTTCCTCATTTATAAAATAGGGCAATAATAATATCTACCACATAGTTATTGTGAGGATGAAATGTGAAATGCTGATCACAAATATGTGGCAGCCTAATAGATACTCACTGTAATAATTATTACTTTTATAATTTCTGCAAAAGTACAATGATGATTCTTGGGTTAATCTAAAGGGTGATTTTCTTTTATTTCTTCCTGTTTCTTTTCTTTTTCATGTTCATTTTAAAGAATTAAAAAGAAAATAGATTCCAGCATTTTGGAATAAAAATTCACATCAAAATGAATTTATTCATTTTATTGACATATAAACAAAATGTCATTTGTTTATTCAATAAACATTTATTAAATCCGTAGTAAATTTCAGACATCATGCCAGGCACAGGGATGACAATGACAATAAGATGTGGTCTCTGCCCTCAAGGAGCTGATAGCCCAGGAGACTGACAAGTAGACAGGTGGTTACATGCAGTGTAACGAAGGCTGTGATGTCATACAAGAAGACAAGTGGGAGTATGTGATGGGAGTATGGTTTTGACCAGTTCCTCCTCTTAGATTTATCCCTTTTTCTTTGGGTATAAAGCAAAAGAATTGGTCCTATTTTTTTCCTTAACTGTGCAAATTAAACCATAAATTTAAAAAACTTTATACAGATAAAAGGCAAGCAATCAGGCGCAGTGTCTCACACCTGTAATCCTAACGCTTTGGTAGGCTGAGGGGGGTGGATCACCTAGGTTAGGAGTTGGAGACCAGCCTGTCCAACATGATGAAACCCCGTCTCTACTAAAAATACAAAAATTAGCTGGGCGTGGTGGCGGGCACCTGTAATCCCAGCTACTCAGGAGGCTGAGGCAGGAGAATTGCTTGAACCCAGGAGGTGGTGGTTGCAGTGAGCCAAGATGGAGCCACTGCTGTCCAGCCTGGGCGACAGAGCAAGACTCCATCTCCGAAAAAAAAAAAGGAACTTGAATTATGGATGAACAACTTGAATTATGGAGGACACTAGAATAGTGTTTCCTACAGACTCAGGGCTTCCTACCAACATTGTCATTTCTAGGGTTTTTGACCTGAAAACTTCTGCGGCATATTTTTTCTTTGCTATCCACTTCTTGTTTTTTTTTCTATTTCTTCCCTGCTTTCTCTCCTCTACTTTAGCTTCTAGAGACCTAGCTAGTTACCAAAGGAATAGTGCTTTATGGAGTCTAATGGTGATTTATTATGTAAAAGCAGAAAATTATTTTTTTTACCTAAAATTTCCATACCAAAAAATGAATATAAACTTTTTATGCAGTTTCACACATTGAAAATGCAGGTAATTTTAATTTCATTGCATTTTTCAGAATTCTCAGTCGCAATCATCTGACTGCTGTCAAAGATCCATATCTCTCTGAACTGCCGGCATTAAAATATCTGTAAGTACTATAGTACTCTCATGAGTCATGAGATGATTTATGCTTTTTAAAGTATTTTGCATTTAGGCTAAAAAGTCATAATTTAAATTTTAACTGAGTTATTGAAAAAAGTTATTGGCAAAGAAGAGGATTGAGAAAGGATGTATAATGGTCAAGACAGCCAGTGGGGGAAGAGAACAGTGTTGAAGAACCCGTATAGATTTGGAACATGTTGACACATGGAGGAATATTACTTAACCAAGAAAGCAAAGAGGAATAGGTGTTCATTATTCTAAAAACGAAAAAAAGAGTAAATCAAGATGGGTGAATGCAATATGAAATGAGAAGTAAGATAATGGTAAAAAAAAAAAGTGTAAGTTCTCTTAAATATCATTAATTTGATAATGTAGATCAACTTAAATTTCTTTAATAAGATCTCTCTGGAATTTTACAGCAAATATCCTGTTGAAGTGGCTTGTTTTATAGAGAAGCCAAAATAGAAGTAATCACATGTCCTTGAATTATCTTTTGAAGTACAGAATTTTGTAATGGGTTCATATCATGAATGATTCAGCTTTCTTCTTCAGAGACATGGGAACAACGCACATCACACTTACAATACTTAACATTCTCATGATGACTGTTGAACTGGAAAAACTGTAAGTTATTTTTTTCTTAGATTTATTTTTACTTAGTTGGTTTTTTAGGTTTGCTTTATTATTTTCTTAAGTCAGGTTTATTGAGATATAATTTTCATATAACATTTACCCTTTGTAAGTGTATAGTTTGATGAGTTTTGACAAATGTATAGTTACATAACCACCACCACATTCCCAATATAAAGCATTTCTGTCACCTCAGAAAGGCCCCTCGTTTCCCTTTGTAGGCAATCCCTTCCTCCCACCATCAGCCCCTGTTAGCTACTAATCTGATTTCTGTTCCTATAGTTTTGTCTTTTTCAGAATGTCTTTTAAATGAAATCATGTAGCATGTAGCCTCTTGTATTTGACTTCTTTCACTTAGTATTGTTTTTTATTTTTTTTGAGACAGAGTCTCACTGTCGCTCAGGCTGCAGTGCAGAGGCATGACCTCAGCTCACTACAACCTCCACCTCCCAGGTTCAAGCGATTCTCCTGTCTCAGCCTCCCAAGTAGCTGGGATTACAGGTGTGTGCCATCATGCCCAGCAAATTTTTGTATTTTTAGTAGAGATGAAGTTTCACCATGCTGGCCAGACTGGTTTCAAACTCCTGACCTCAAGTGATCCGCCTGCTTCAGCCTCCCAAAGTGCTAGGTGGGAGCCACCTCACCCGGCCTCACTCAGCATAATTTTTTTGAGATTATGCTACCATCCATGTTGTTGCACCTATCAGTACAGCTGGCCCTCCATATCTACAGGTTCCTCATCCATGGATTCAACTAACCATGGATGGAGAATATTTAGAAAAAATAAAAAATATAAAATAATACAACAATAAAAACAGTAGAAAATTTAAAACATGGTATAATTATTTACATACAATTTACACTGTATTAGGTACTTAAAGTATACCCAAGGCTTATGTCATTTATTACATCAAGTATTATGTCATTCCATATAAAATACTTCAGCATCTGTGGACTTTGGTATCTGTAGGGGGTCCTGGAGCCAATCCCCTGCAGACACCAAGGGACAACTCTTCCCTCCTTTTTATTGCTCAGTAGTATTGCAGTTGTGTGGATGTATCAATTTGTTTATCCATTCATCAATGTATGGACATTTGGGTAGCTTCCAATTTTTTGCAATTATGAATAAGACTCCTAAAAACACTCATATACAGGTCTTTGTGTGAACCTATGTTTTCATTTCTTTGGGTAAATACCTAGGAGTTGGATTGTTCACATGCTTAGTGTATATTTAACTTTTTAAGAAGCTGCTAAACTGTTTCCTAAAGTGGCTGTGCCATTTTACATTTCCACCAGCATTGTATGAGAGTCACAGTTGTTCCACATCTTCAGCATTTTTTTTTTTTTTTTTTTTTTTGCAACACAGTCTTGCTCTATCCCCAGGCTACAGTGCAGTGGTGCCATCTCGGCTCACTGCAACCTCTACCTCCTGAGTTCAAACAGTTCTCCTGCCTCAGCCTCCCAAGTAGCTGTAGGCACCCGCCATCACACCCAGCTAATTTTTATATTTTTAGTAGAGACAGGGTTTCACCATGTTGGCCAGGCTGGTCTTGAACTCCTGACCTCAATTGATCCACACCCCCTGGCCTCCCAAAGTGCTGTGGTTCAGGCGTGAGCCACCATGTCCAGCCCAGCAGATGTTTTTTTGAGACAGAGTCGTTGCTGGAGTGCAGCAGCAAGATCTCAGCTCACTGCAACCTCGGCCTCCCAGGTTCAAGCGATTCTCCTCCCGCAGCCTCCTGAGTAACTGGGATTATAGCCGCACACCACCATGCCCAGCTAATTTTTATATTTTTAGTAGAGATGGGGTTTCGTCTTGTCGGCCAGGCTGGTCTCAAACTCCTGGCCTCACTTGATCCACCTGGCTTGGCCTCCCAAAGTGCTGGGATTACAGGCGTGAGCCACCATGCATGGCCCAGCCCAGCAGATTCTTATATTTGAGTTTTTAAAGAAATGTTCACCTTTCTACTGCTAGATGTGTAGAGGAATCTCATTGTGGTTTTAATTTGCATTTCTTTAATAGCTAGTGATGTTGAATGTTCATGTGCAAATATCTTCTTTACTGTTCAAATCTATTCCCATATTTTAATTGGATATTAATATTTTTATTGAGGTTTTTTTCCTTGTAATTCCATTGGAGATTCATTATTATTGAGTTTTAAGAGTGCTTTAGGCCGGGCGCGGTGGCTCATGCCTGTAATCCAAGCACTTTGGGAGGCCAAGGCGGGTTGATGGTCAGGAAATCGAGACCATCCTGGCTAACACGGTGAAACCCAGTCTCTACTAAATACACACACACACAAAATTAGCCGGGTGTAGTGGCGGGCACCTTTAGTCCCAGCTACTCGGGAGGCTGAGGCAGGAGAATGGCGTTAACCCAGGGGGTGGAGCTTGCAGTGAGCAGAGATCACGCCACTGCACTCCAGCCTGGGCGACACAGTGAGACTCCATCTCAAACAAACAAAAAGAGTGCTTTATAGATTCTAGATACAAGTCTTTTCAGGGACCAGGTACAGTGGCTCATGCCTATAATCCCAGCACATTGGGAGGCTGAGGCAGGAGGATTGCTTGAGGCCAGGAGTTTTAGACCACCTGGGCAATATGGTGAAACCTTGTCTCTACCAAAAACATAAAAATTAGGCAGGTGTGGTGGTGCTCACCTGTGGTCCCAGCTACTCGGGAAGCTGAGGTGGGAGGATTGCTTGAGCCTGGGAGGTCGAGGCTGCAGTGAGCTGTGATCGCCACTGCACTCCAGCCTGGGTCACAGAGTGAGATACTATCTCAAAAATTAAATAAGTAAATAAATAAAAACAAAAAACAAGGTCTTATAGATATGTATTTGGCAAATATCTTCTCAGTTTGTGGTTTGTCTTTTCATTCTGTTAAAAGTGTTTTCTGGCTGGGCATAGTGACTCACACCTATAATCACAGCACTTTGGGAGGCCGAGGCAGGTGGATCACTTGAAGTCAGGAGTTCGAGACCATCCTGGCCAACGTGGCAAAACCCCAATCTCTACTAAAAATACACAAATTAGCCAGGTGTGGTGGCCCATGCCTGTAATCCCAGCTCCTCAGGAGGCTGAGGCACAAGAAGTGCTTGAACCTGGGAGGTGGAGGTTGCAATGAGCCAAGATTGCACCACTGCACTCCAGCCTGGGCAACAGGTGAGACTCTGTCTCAAAATAAATAAATAAATAAATAAAATAAAGTTTTCTGAAGAGCAGTTTTTAATTTTGATCACCTTTAAGTTAGCAATTTTTTCTTATATGGCTTGTGCTTTTTTGTTTCTTACCTAAGAAATCTTTAAGAACCTGTTGTTTAATCCACAGTGGAAAAGATTTACTCTCTATGTCTTTTCCCAGAAATTGTATAGTTACATTTAGATCTATGATCCATTTTGAGTTAATTTGCATATATGGTGTGAGGTTTATTTTTTTTTGTTTTTTTGCAATTTTATTTTTATTTTTTGGAGAAATGAGGTCTCACTGTGTTGCCCAGGCTGGTTTCGAACTCCTGGCCTCAAGTGATCCTCCTGCCTCATTCTCTCAGAGTGCTGGGATTATAGGCATGAGGCACCATGCCTGGCCTTCTTTGTAGGTATAGATATCTATATATATTTATATCTATATCTATCTATATATATATCTCTCTTCACCAGGTGTGATGGCACATGCCTGTAGTCTCTGCTACTAGGGAGGCTGAGGCAGGGGGATCGCTTGAACCCAGGAGGTAGAGGTTGCAGTGAGCCAAGATGACGCCACTGCACTCCAGCCTGGGTGACAGAGCAAGACCCTGCCTAAAAAATATACATATATATTATATGTATATATATTATATAACATATATAATATATATATTAATTATACATACATACATATATATATATATATATATATATATAATTTCTGCAGGGCCCTATGTGAGTTTGTTACACAACTTACTGCAACTTAAATTGTGCCACCAGCACCCCCCACAATATGGCAAGCTAAATGGAAACTCAGTTATGCTAAGGCTGGTTCAGGGCATCATGCAAGATTAGCATGGAAGGGGCCCTTCATTTAGCACTCTGCTCCATTCATTTTTGTCAGGTCACTTCCTTATCTTCACCAGGTTGTCAGATCTGTTTTACTGCTCTAGCCTCACTTTCCTCAGCCTCCTGCAGCATCTTCCCTGTGAGCTAGATCCCTTCCTCTCTGGATGAAGTCCTCTTCATCAACCAACTTTCTCACTCAGTTCTCTAGTGTCTGCTTTTTTCTTTACCATTAGTGGATAGGAAAAATGCTCTGATTGTCTGTAACCATTTGTCACCAAGGACATAAAGACATTGAACTAATTTCCTTATTGGAGTTCATTATTGGAACTCTTGAGTTTACACATTTATATACAAAGTAAGTAGGCCAGCTCATTTGTCTTGGCTCATGTGTAATGATCTTTAATGCGCATTGAAAAATTACTATTCTCAAGTAAGGATACTGTAAATCTCAGGTCATTTGCAGTCTCAAAGTTTTGTCAGTATACTTTAAAACAATCCTGGGAACAGATCTATACTGAAGGAGACTAAAGATTCATAAACTCGAGGCGGTGCCGGGGCAAGTGCAGAGCTGGCAAGCACATGGTGGGGCCTCTGAGGCGCGCAGAGGGTCGCAGCACCTGGGAGCCTGTTGCTGGTGGAGTCCGGGCGGGAGGTTCGGCGGTGGGAGGCAGCATGTCGGTTGCAGGGCTGAAGAAGCAGTTCTACAAGGCGAGCCAGCTGGTCAGTGAGAAGGTCGGAGGGGCTGACGGGACCAAGTTGGACGATAACTTCAAAGAGATGGAGATGTCATCAGCAAGGCGGTGATGGAAATGCTGGCAAGGACCATCAAGTACCTGCAGCCCAACCCAGCCTCGCAGGCTAAGCTGACCATGCTCAACACGGTGTGCAAGATCCGGGGCCAGGTGAAGAACCCCGGCTACCCGCATTCGGAGGGGCTCCTGAGTGAGTGCCTGATCCGCCACCAGGAGGAGCTGGGCAACGAGTCCAACTTCAGTGATGCACTGCTCGATGCCAGTGAGTCCATGAAGCACCTGGCAGAGGTGAAGTACTCCCTGGACATAGAGGTCAAGCAGAACTTCATTGACCTCCTCCAGAACCTGTGTGAGAAAGACCTGAAGGGGATCCCGCACCACCTGCAGAAGCTGGACGGCCGCCGCCTGGACTTAGAATAAAAGAAGTGGCAGGGCAAGAGCCCCGATGAGGAGCTGTGCCAGGCACTGGAGAAGTTTGAGGACTCCAAGGAGGTGGAAGAAACCAGCATGCACAACCTCCTGGACACCAACATTGAGCAGGTGAGTCAACTCCCAGCCCTGGTAGAGGCGCAGCTGGACTACCATTGGCAGGCTTTGCAGATCCTGGACGAGCTGACAGAGAAGCTCAAGCACAGGATGCGGAAATCTTCCTCACATCAAATATTTGAAAAGAAACTAGAAACTGTCCAAGCGCATTTCTACTTCACCCACCCGCAGATGTAGTTTTCTCCGCACGTGCGCGCCTTCCCACCTCCCCGCCCTCAGGGTCCACGGCCACCATGGTGTATTAAGGGCAGCAGTGCCTGCGGCAGCATTGGCCTTTGCAGTGGTGGAAGCAGCACCAGGCTCTGCAGCGGCACCCCCCAGAGGCTTAAGCCATGGCGCTTCTCATGGCATTCAGCAGCAGCGTTGCTGTAACCGACAAAGACACCTTCGAATTAAGCACATTCCTTGATTCCAGCAATGCACTGCAACATGACCGAAATGAGCTTCCTGAGCAGCGAGGTGTTGGTGGGGGACTTGATGTTCCCCTTCCAGCAGTCGGGTTTGGGGGCAGAAGGAAGCCTAGGTCTCTTAGATGACTACCTGGAGGTGGCCCAGGATTTCAAACCTCATGGGTTGTCCAGTGACAAGGCTAAGGCGGGCTCCTCCCAATGGCTGGCTGTGGATGGGTTGGGGAGTCCCTCCAACAACAGCAAGGAGGATGCCTTCTCTGGGACAGATTGGATGTTGGAGAAAATGGATTTGAAGGAGTTCGACTTTGATGCCCTGTTGGGTAGAGATGACCTGGAAACCATGCCAGATGACCTTTTGACCACGCTGGATGACACTTGTGATCTCTTTGCCCCCCTAGTCCAGGAGACTAATAAGGAGCACCCCCAGACAATGAACCCAACTGACCATCTCCCAGAAAGTTTAACAAAACCCTACTAGGTTGCCCCCTTCACCTTCTTGCAACCTCTTCCACTTTCCCCAGGGGTCCTGTCCTCCACTCCAGATCATTCCTTTAGTTTAGAGCTGGGCAGTGAAGTGGATATCCTGAAGGAGATAGGAAGCCAGACTCCACTGCTTACTATACCATGATCCCTCAGTGCATAAAGGAGGAAGACACCCCTTCAGACAATGATAGTGGCATCTCTATGAGCCCAGAGTCCTATCTAGGGTCTGCTCAACATAGCCCCTCTACCAGGGGCTCTCCAGATAGGAGCCTCCCATCTCCAAGTGTTCTCCGAGAGTCTGCCTGCCCCAAACCTTACGATCCTCCTGGAGAGAAGATGATAGCAGCAAAAGTAAAGGGTGAGAAACTGGAGAAGAAGCTGAAAAAAATGGAGCAAAACAAGACAGCAGCCACTAGGTACCGCCAGAAGAAGAGGGTGGAGCAGGAGGCTCTCACTGGCGAGTGCAAAGAGCTGGAAAAGAACAAGGCTCTAAAAGGGAGGGCGGATTCCCTGGCCAAGGAGATCCAGTGCCTGAAAGATTTGATAGAAGAGGTCCGCAAGGCAAGGGGGAAGAAAAGGGTCCCCTAGCTGAGGGTAGTCAGGAGCGTCAATGTGCTTGTACATTGCTGTAGCTGTGTGTTCCAATAAATTATTTTGTAGGGAAAAAAAAACAAAACAAAACTGTCCAACCACAAGAAAACAGCCGGCAGATTCAAAGTTAGGCAAAAGCCTTCAGAGAGTAAACAGAGTCCTCACGGGCCCAAGGAGCATCCAGAAAAGGCACTTCAAAGAGGTGGGAAAGCACAGCACTAGGAAAGAACAGGATGCCCAGGCATTTGTGGACAATGCTGCCAAAGAAAAAAGCCTTGAGGGTCCAGCCCCAAGGGAGCTGGAACAGCCTCACATAGTGCAGGGGCCTGAGAAGGTGGCGGGAAACACTGTCTACACCAAGCCTTCGTTCAACCGAGAGCATAAGGCAGCAGTCTCCTCTGTGCTGAAACCCTTCTCCATGGGCGTGCCTTCTGCCTCTAGCCCTGCAAAAGCCCTACCTCAGGTCAGAGACTGAAAGACTTAGCCTACACCAATTTTAGAAATTGCAATGGCTAGAGATAAAAACATGAAGGCTGCTCCATCCTTCTTTCCTTCCTTTCTTCCTTTCTTCCTTTCAACGGTCTCCCTCTGTTGACGAGCCTGGACTGTACTGCAGTGATCTCAGCTCGCTGCAACCTCCCTGCCTCGGGCTCCCGTGATTCTCCTGCCTCGGTCTGCCGAGTGCCTGGGATTGCAGGCACGCACCGCCATGCCTGACTGGTTTGTGTATTTTTGGTGGAGACTGGGTTTCGCCCTGTTGGCCGGGCTAGTCTCCAGCTCCTGACCTCAAGTGATCTGCCCGCCTCGGCCTCCCGAGGTGCTGGGATTGCAGACGGTGTCTCACTCACTCAATGCTCAATGTTGCCCAGGCTGGAGTGCAGTGGTGTGATCTCGGCTCGCTACAACCTCCAGCTCCCAGCCGCCTGCCTTGGCCTCCCAAAGTGCTAAGATTACAGCTTCTGCCCGGCCGCCACCCAGTCTAGGAAGTGAGGAGCCTCTCTGCCTGGCCACCCATCGTCTGGGATGTGAGGAGCGCCTCTGCCCAGCCGCCCCGTCTGGGATGTGAGGAGCGCCTCTGCCCGGCCGTCCCGTCTGGGAAGTGAGGAGCGCCTCTGCCCGGCCGCCCCATCTGGGACGTAAGGAGCGCCTCTGCCCGGCCACCACCCCTTCTGGGATGTGAGGAGCGTCTCTGCCTGGCTGCCCCGTCTAGGAAGTGAGGAGCGATTCTGCCCGGCCACCACCACGTCTGGGAAGTGAGGAGCGCCTCTACCCGGCCACCACCCTGTCTCGGATGTGAGGAGCATCTCTGCCCGGCCGCCCTGTCTAGGAAGTGAGGAGCGCCTCTGCCCAGCTGCCCCGTCTACGAAGTGAGCGCCTCTGCCCGGCCGCCCCGTCTAGGAAGTGAGGAGTGACTCTGCCCGCCCGCCCATCGTCTGGCAAGTGAGGAGCGCCTCTGCCCAGCCGCCCCGTCTGGGAGGTGAGGAGCGCCTCTGCCCGGCCGCCCCGTCTGGGATGTGAGGAGCGCCTCTGCCCGGCCGCCCCGTCTGGGAAGTGAGGAGCGCCTCTGTCCGGCCGCCCCATCTGGGAGGTAAGGAGTGCCTCTGCCCGGCCGCCACCCCGTCTGGCAGGTGAGGAGCATCTCTGCTCGGCCGCCAACCCGTCTAGGAAGTGAGGAGCGACTCTGCCCGGCCACCACCACGTCTGGGATGTGAGGAGCGTCTCTGCCCGGCCACCACTCCGTCTGGGATGTGAGGAGCGTCTCTGCCTGGTCGCCCCATCTAGGAAGTGAGGAGCGCCTCTGCCCGGCCGCCCCGTCTAGGAAGTGAGGAGTGCTTCCCATCTCCAGGTGTTCTCTGAGGGTCTGCCCGCCCCAAACCTTACGATCCTCCTGGAGAGAAGATGGTAGCAGCAAAAGTAAAGGGTGAGATACTGGAGAAGAAGCTGAAAAAAATGGAGCAAAACAAGACAGCAGCCACTAGGTACTGCCAGAAGAAGAGGGTGGAGCAAGAGGCTCTCACTGGCGAGTGCAAAGAGCTGGAAAAGAAGAACGAGGCTCTAAAAGGGAGGGCGGATTCCCTGGCCAAGGAGATCCAGTGCCTGAAAGATTTGATAGAAGAGGTCCGCAAGGCAAGGGGGAAGAAAAGGGTCCCCTAGCTGAGGGTAGTCAGGAGCATCAATGTGCTTGTACATTGCTGTAGCTGTGTGTTCCAATAAATTATTTTGTAGGGGAAAAAAAACCAAAACTGTCCAACCACAAGAAAACAGCCGGCAGATTCAAAGTTAGGCAAAAACCTTCAGAGAGTAAACAGAGTCCTCACGGGCCCAAGGAGCATCCAGAAAAGGCACTTCAAAGAGGTGGGAAAGCACAGCACTAGGAAAGAACAGCATGCCCAGGCATTTGTGGACAATGCTGCCAAAGAAAAAAGGCTTGAGGGTCCAGACCCAAGGGAGCTGGAACAGCCTCACATAGTGCAGGGGCCTGAGAAGGTAGCGGGAAACACCGTCTACACCAAGCCTTCGTTCAACCGAGAGCATAAGGCAGCAGTCTCCTCTGTGCTGAAACCCTTCTCCATGAGCGTGCCTTCTGCCTCTAGCCCGGCAAAAGCCCTACCTCAGGTCAGAGACAGATCGAAAGACTTAGCCTACACCATTTTAATTTTAGAAATGGCAATGGCTAGAGTGAAAAACATGAAGGCTGCTAAATCAATCGCATATTCCAGAAAAAAATACCGCTTTTATAAAACTCACTCCCGTGTGGCCCACAGAACACCCAAGGCCAAAAAAGATTAGAAAGTTTAGAAAGGGCAGTTATCTCAACAGACTGATGCTCACAAAGAGGCCGCCGTTCACTGCAGCGAAGAGCCTCATAAATTCACAAGGTGTTTTTTCATCCTTAGGAGACCTGAGTCCTCAAGAAAACAGTCTTCTGGAAGTATTTGCTCCTTCAGAAAGTTTTACAGAAAACACTAATATAAAAGACACGACTGCAAGAGATGCCTTCGAAGAAAACGTTTTTATGGAAAACACTATTATGCCACAAGGCACCGTCTCTGAAAACACAAACTACAATCATCCTCCTGAGGCAGATTCCACTGGGACTGCATTCAACTTAGAGCCAACTGTTAAACAAACTGAGACAAAATGGGAATACAACAACGTGGTCACTGACCTGTCCCCCGAGCCCAAAAGCTTCAATTACCCGTTGCTCTCGTCTCCAGGTGATCAGCTTGAAATTCAGCTAACCCAGCAGCTATGGTCCCTCATCCCCAAAGAGGATGTGAGAAGGTTCATGTCTCATGTTATCCGGACCTTGAAAATGAATATTCAGAAGCATATGTGAAAGTGACCTGTGCCAAGCTCATCTCATGAACAGATCTCCTGATGAAGCTTCTCAGCGAGCAGCAGGAAGCAAAGGCATCCAAGGCAGAATGGGATACGGACCAATGGAAAACTGATAACTATATTAATGAGAGCATGGAACACAGTGAACAGAAAGAGCAGAAGTGAAGTGAGGTGAGGACCACACAGAAACATGAGACCCAGATTTCCCATCATTTAGCATATGCCATGAAAGTGCCCACATAGGAGAACCTGGGACTCCCAGGCCATAGCTTGTCTTGGCCATGTAACTTTGGCCATGACAGTGATCTCCCACTTTGCTCATGTAGACGGTGAAATAGATTAGGGCACAAGATGAACTGTAGGCCGGGGGTGGTGGCTCATGCCTATAATCCCAGCACTTTCGGAGGCCAATGTGGGTGGATCACTTGAGGTCAGGAGTTTGAGACCAGCTTGGTCAACAAAGTGAAACCCTGTCTTCACAAAAAATACAAAAATTAGCTGGGTGTGGTGACACGTGCCTGTAGTCCCAGCTACTCAGGAGGCTGAGGTGGGAGGATCACCTGAGCCCAGGGAGGTCGAGTCTGTAGTGAACTGTGATCACACCACTGTACTCCCGCCTGGGTGACAGAGTGAGATCCTGTCTCAAAAAAAATAAAAAAGAACCTGTAAGCTACTCAACTGGAATACTGACTGGGGTTTTGAAAAGTTAGCTTCCATTCTTTTTTTTAATTGTTCTTTCCTTTTTTTTTTTTTTTTTTTTAGCTTACGAAAGAAGTTCCAGGATATGGCTATAATAAACTCATCTTGGCAATATCTGTGACTGTAATACTAACAATTTTGATTATAATTTTTGTCTTGTTGAGGTAAGGACAATAATTAATTCAGGTTTTCAGAATGCAATCCTCTCTTTGTGTGGATTCAGAACCCACAAACTGAAAATCAACGTCACTTTCCCACTTGACATTCTTCTTCTGTTGTTTAAGGCTGAGGTATGCTTTGTTCTTTTACTGCAATGTATATTCCAGGATTTTTAAAGGATCCTCACTTCCAGGAGATCTCTGTGAAATGAAACCAAGTTAATCCCACTAGACTATTTTAAGAAGTTAAGTTGATATAATAGCAAAATTTCTCCCATCCAAAACTATGTCAACAATTGGATGTACTCACCGAGTCACCCCTTTCTGCCACTAATTTATTTCCTTGTTGCTTAAATGATGAGAGATGTATAATCTCCACCCTCACGGAGTTGTCATCACCCTGGAGAGCAAGAAGACAGCCAAAAGAGAGAAGTATTGTCTTGTAGACTTATTGATTCACATAGTATCATCCTTCTCCAGTGTGTAAGGTGTTGTCCAGTTAAAGCACTACAGGGTAGCCATTTTTAAAAAAAAATTTGGCCATGTTTTTAAATTCACAGGGGAGGGGGAATGTCTCATACTCCAGCCCTCCTGAGCCTAGGCCCTCTGTGAGATGTGTTACCATTTCTTGGACACCATATGAGACATTCCCCCTCGGATTAGAGATGCTCAACCTGCATCAACATATCTAAAGTCTGCATCTGGCTACTCTGGGGTGAGTCCTGTGTGCCCATTCCTGGAGCTTGCCTCTTTTTGCCTTTTGTTTGATTATGTGATGTGTTACTTTTCCCAACAGGCCAGTGCTAGCATATTGGAAGAGTGATTTAGTAAGGTGGCAACGTTGACGCTATGCTCCTAATCCAACCTTATTTGCCTCATTTACCATTTCCATTATTGTGGTAGCCCTCCATTCCAGCCAGAGCAGCCCCTCACCATACCCCAGTCACACCATCCCCATTTCTGCTCGTCTGTGCCTTTGTCCATCTAAAATTCCCTTATTTCCCTCTGCCTGTGGGAGTCCTGTGAATCTCTCCAAAGCCAACTCAGTTCATCTTTCTGCTTGAAACCTTCCCTGAATAGGCCAGGTGCGGTGGCTCACACCTGTAATCCCAGCACTTTGGGAGGCCAAGGCGGGCGGATCATGAGGTCAGGAGATCGAGACCATCCTGGCTAACACAGTGAAACCCTGTCTCTACTAAAAATGCAAAAAATTAGGGCAGGTGCGTGTAGTCCCAGCTACTTGTGAGGCTGAGGCAGGAGAATGGCGTGAACCTGGGAGGTGGAGCATTCAGTGAGCCAAGATCGGGCCGCTGCACTCCAGTCTGGGGGACAGAGCGAGACTCTGCCTCAAAAAAAAAAAAAAAAAAAAAAAAAAGAGACCTTCCCTGAATATTCCGGCCCTCCTTAGCCTAGTCCCTTTGTGAGATTTGTCCCCATTTCTTGGACACCATATGAGAAACTTCAGAGGCTGAAGTGGGAGGATTGCTTGAGCCTGGGAGGTCGAGGATGCAGTGAGCTGTGGTCACACCACTGCATTCTAGCCTGGGCAACAGAGCGAGAGCGAGACCTTGTCTCAAAAACAGCCACCACCAAAAACTATCTTGGGATTTGAATAGGATTACCTTAAATTCGTAGATTAATTTGAGAATTGACATCTGTATGACATTCTAGAACATGGTATTTCATGTCATGTATTCATTTCTTGTTAATGTCTTTCAGAAGAGTTTTAGGTTTTCCATCATATAGATCTTACACGACTTTTGTTAGATAATAGATCTTTGTATTTTTGTTCATAAATTCTTCTGACATTTGTATTACCATTGTAAATGGGATCTTTCTTCCATTTTCTAGTTAGTTATTGGTGGTACATCTGAAAAGTATTTGAGGTTTGTGTGCTGCTCTCTTGATTTTGTTTCTAGCCACCGTACTGAATTTTCATATTACTTCCAGTAAAATCTTAGCTGATTGTCTTAGGCTTCTTTGGCTAACATTTATTATTTTATATGCAAATAATGATAGTTTTGTCTCTTCCTTTTCAATACTTACACTCTTTCCTTCCTTTCCTTTCTTTTTTTTTTTTTCTTTCTCAGGGCCTTGTTGTCACCCAGACTGGAGAGCAATGGTGTGATCTAGCTCACTGTAACCTCAAACTCTTGGGCTTAAGGGAGCCTCCTGCCTCAGCTTCCAGAGTGGCTGGGACTACAGGCAGGCAGCGAATTTTAAAACTTTTGTTGTAGAGACAAGATCTTGCTATGTTGCCCAGGCTGGTTTTCCTGCCACTTTAGAGCAGGTTTCCTTTTTTTCATACTTTTAAGAGTTTTTTATTAGGAGTTGTCCATTGAATGTTAGCTAAAACAGTCAATAAAATGCATTAAGTGCCAGCTGCATGCAAGACCCTAAGTTAGATACAGTCAGCCCTCTTCATCAGCAGGTCCACATCTTCAGATTCAACTAGATGAGGCTGAATATTTGAAGAAAGAAACAATAAAAATACAAATAGAAAGTACAGTATAACAACTATCACCATTACACAATATCTATACATTTTATTAGTGATGACCTAAAGTACATGGGACCAGGCACGGTGACTCACACTTGTAATCCCAACACTTTGGGAGAACAACCTCGGCAGCATAGTCAGACCTTGTCTTTAATAAAAATAAAAATAAAAAAATTAGCCAGGTGTGGTGGTATGCACCTGTAGTCCCAGCTACTCAAGAGGCTGGGGTGGGCAGATCACTGGAGCCCAGGAAGTTGAGGCTGCAGTGAGCTGTGATTGTGACACTGCACTCCAGCCTGAGTGACAAAGGGTGATCCTGTCTCTAAGTAAGTAAATAAAGTATATGGGGTGTGTGTGTGTTGGTTATATGCAAATACTGCACCATTATATGTAAGGGATTGAGCATCCACAGATTCTGGTATGGTGTGAGGGCGATATCCTGGAACCAGTCCCCCGCAAGGTAGCAAGGATGACTGAACTGTGGAAGAATCAAAGCACTGTTAAACAGCATACAATTCCTGTCTTCAAAAAAGTTACCTCATCAGGTAGATGAGACTTAAAATGAATAAAAAGAATGAATACACATTTGGAGATAGTGGTCGTTGTGATAGATAACTTTAATTGTGTTTTCTTCCAAAACAGATTCATTCGCACAAAAGGGCATCAGAGGAAGATAAAGAAGACTCATCAGTATCAGGCCGCTGAGCCCAAGTTAAGGCATCTGGATGGCCTGGAGCCATGTTTTTAAAATTTTATTATTAAATATTTTTTTTTACTGGTTAAATCAATGAAAACATTCTTTACTTTGTGTTTGTGTTCCTCAAAATGAGGATTTTTAACAATAATAAAAATAAAGCTTGTTAGATCATTTTTAATGGTAATAAATTGGTTCCTGAAGATTTGACTGAAGAGAAAACTAGGCCAATCTAAGCAGAGTCCAGATGAAATAGAAAGTCCACAGAGAACGGGCAAAAAGGACGTTGTGGAACCACAGACACAGTAAAAGGAAAAAACTGGCCGGGCGCAATGGCTCACACCTGTAATCCCAGCACTTTGGGATTATCCAAAGTGCTATCCCCCTCAAGATAGCAAGGATGACTGAACTGTGGAAGAATCAAAGCACTGTTAAACAGCATACAATTCCTGTCTTCAAAAAAGTTATCTCATCAGGTAGATGAGACTTATAATGAATAAAATGAATGAATACAGATTTGGAGCTAATGGTTGTTGTGATGGATAATCTTAATTGCGTTTTCTTCCAAAACAGATTCATTCTCATAGAAGGGCATCAGAGGAAGATAAAGAAGGATCCTCAATGTCAGACATCTGAGCCCAAGCTAAGCCATCATAACCCCTGTGACCTGCACATATACAGGCCCCACTCCAACTAATCAATCAACCTTGTGGCATTCCTCCCCTGGACAATGAGTCTCATGAACTCCCAACCCTGCACCTTGTGACCCCTCCCCTGCCCACAAGAGATAACCACCTTTAACTGTAATTTTCCACTACCTACCAAATCCTATAAAACTTCCCCACCCCTATCTCCCTTTGCTGACTCTCTTTGTGGACTCAGCCCACTTGCACCCAAGTGAAACAAACAGCCTTGTTGCTCTCACAAAGCCTGTTGGTGGACTCTCTTCACATGGACGCACATAACAGTTGGGAGTTCGAGACCAGCCTGACCAACGTGGTGAAACCCTGTCTCTACTAAAAATACAAAATTAGCTGGGCGTGGTAGCGCAGGCCTGTCATCCCAGCTACTTGGGAGGCTGAGGCAGGAGAATTGCTTGAACCCAGGAGGCAGAGGTTGCAGTGAGCCAAGATCACGCCATTGCACTCCAGCCTGGGCAACAGAGTGGGATGACCCTGCCTCAAAAACAAACACAAAAGCAAAACAAAAAAAGGTCAGGCGCAGTGGCACTCAGGCCTGTAATCCCAGCAGTTTGGGAGGCCAAGGTGGGTGGACTGCTTGAGCTCAGGAGTTTGAGACCAGCCTGGGCAACACAGTGAAACCCCCTTCTCTATAAAAACTAGCTGGGTGTGGTGGCATGTGCCTGTAATCCCAGCTACTTGGGGAGCTGAGGTGGGAGGATCGCTTGAGCCCAGTAGGCAGAAGTTGCTGTGAGCTGAGATCACACCACTGCATTCCAGTCTGGGCAACAGAGCAAAACCTTGTCTCAAAAAAAAGAAAGAAAGAAAGAAAGAAAGAAATTGGTAATCAAGATATCCTCCACAACCCTCAAATTATCTGGTCCTGATAATTCCATAGGTAAGTTTCACCAAACTTGGAAGGAATAAAACCTCATGTCTTGTGCAAGTTGTTCCAGAAAATAAAAATAGAAAGTTACCCAAATCATTCTGTGGAGCAGGTATAAACTTGATTCTAAAGTCATATACAACAGGAAAAGCAAATAAAATTAGGCTCATTTTACTTACCGACAAAGATGGGAAAATTCTAAATAAAATATTAGTAAATCAAATAGAAAAGAGGCAATCTGCTTGACTCAGTTTACCGATTTAAATGTTACACTCACCCAAAAACACCCTCACAGAAACACCCAGAATAATGTGTGACCAAATACCTGGGCACCCCATAGCCCAGTCAAATTGATGCATAAATCTAACCAATACAGTGTTCCTCCTCACTAAGGTAAAATATTAAAAACTATCTCCAGTGAATCATGCCTCTCCGGATCCATCCCTTTGCAATGTGCCTTTGCTCTGCTGCCCACCACCAGGCCCTCAAACATGTGAATGAAGCCATCTTGAAGCCTCTAAGACAGTCCAGTCACCCCACTGATGTCATGTGAAGCACTTTCTGCAGAGAGCTGCCTGAAACTCAGACCCCCAAGAATCATGAGTAATAAGATGGTTGTGGTTTTTTTTTTTTTTTTTGAGATGGAGTCTTGCTCTGTCTGTAGCCCAGGCTGGAGTGTAGTGGCCTAATCTCGGCTCACTGCAACCTTCACTTTCGTTCAAGCGATTCTCTTGCCTCAGCCTCCCGAGCAGCTGGGATTACAGGCGCCCACTACCACGCCTGGCTCATTTTTTTGTATTTTTAGTAGAGATGGGATTTCACCATGTTGGCCAGGGTGTTCTCAAACTCCTGACCTCAGGTGATCTGCCCGCCTTGGCCTCCCAAAGTGCTGGGATTACAGGTGTGAGCCACTGTGCCTGGCCCGGTTGTGTTTATTCAGAGTTTAGGGAGTGGTTTATTATGCAGCCGTACATAAGTGATGTAACTGATACTACTGATTCAATAAGTAATGAGAAAATGTGAATTAAGATATGACACAATAGCACCAGAAATTATTGTGTATCCTGGAATTAACCTAACACAAATGCACAAAATCTTTATGAGGAAAAATATAAAACTCTTTCAAAGGATGCTTTAAAAGACTCAGATAGAAGACATGCCTTTTTTTTTTTTTTTGAGACAGGGTCTCACTCCATCTCCCAAGCTGGAGTACAAGTGGCACAATCTCTGCTCATTGCAACCTCTGCCTCCCAGGTTCAAGTGATACTCCTGCCTCAGCCTCCTAAGTAGCTGGGATTACAGGCACGTGCCACCACACCTGGCTAATGTTTGTACTCTTAGTAGAAACAGGGTTTCACCATGTTGGCCAGGCTTGTCTCGAACTCCTGACCTCATTATCTGCCCATCTTGGCCTCCAAAGGTGCTGGGATTACAGGCATGAGACACCACACCTGGCCCAGAGTTTTAAAATATCCAGGTGGTAGAGGCTTTTGGTTCTAGTTATGAATTTATAGTTTTATTTCACTGTGATCAGAAATCGGTGTTTTCTGTACCACTTTTTCTTCCCCCCCAAGAGATAGGGTCTTGCTCTGTTACCCAAGCTGAGGTGCAGTGGCACAATTATAGCTCATTGCAGCCTCGACCTCCTGGGCCCAAGTGATTCTCCTGCCTCAGCCTTCCAAGCAGCTGGGACTACAGGTGCGTATCACCATGTCTGGCTAATTTTTTTTATTTTTGTAAATTTTTTTGTAGAGACAGTGTCTCACTATGTCACCCAGGCTGGTCTTCAACTTCTGACCTCAAGTGATCCTCCCAACTTGGCCTCCAAAAGCACTGGCATTACAGGCGTGAGCCACCGTGCCCAGCCTGTAACACTTTTTACTTTTGAAATACTTGAGTTTTCTTTGCGATATAAAATGGGGTCAATTTTTGTGAATTTTTGATGGGCACTCAAGAGTAATGTGTACTCTTTGTTTTCAACATACAGATTTTGATATGTATCAATGAGATATAATTTGTCAATTATATTATTTATGTCTTCTGTGACCTTAGACGTATTTTGATCTAACATAATCAGAAGAAGGTAAATTAGAATCTTTTGTTACTATTGTTTTTATTTCTCCTTATTTCTCTGAAGTCCTGCTTTATAAATAGTACCATGTTACTCGTGCATAAATATTCATTTGTCTTATATTCTTGGGAATTTTCCCATTTCATCATAAAATGACCTTCCTTGTCTCATTTAATGTATTCAACCTTTGCCCTGAATTTAACTTTGTCTGATATTATAACAACCCTGCTGAATTTTGTTTGTTACCCCAAACAACCTTTGCTGTTTTCATCTTTTCTGAACCCTTTATTTTAGGTAATCCCTTGAATTAGAGCAGTAAGTTTTGCTTTGTGATTAAATCTGAAAATCTTTATCTTGCCATAGATGAGTTGAGCCCTATTCATGTGACAGCTATATTATGCTGTTTCACAGCCCTTTTGGTCCTTTTTTCACTCTTGCATTGCATATTTTGTGTTTACTGTGTTTTGTGTTTCTTCTGATAATTTGGAAGGTTTGTATTTTTATTCAAGGAGTTGCCTTATAATCATAATCTGCAATACACATCGTCCTCAGTTTCTTCAGACTAACTCCCTATTCTGAATAAAAATGACATTGTAATTTCCCTTTTTTCTTTACCCCTTTTCTTCTCCTCACCTAATGTAAATGATTTTATCCTTCTTTAGTATTTGCTTTTTTTATTAACTACATTTATAAATATCTTTATCACTTGATTTTTAAATCAGTTTGAATGAGATATTTGGATTCCTAGATATAAAGATGTTAATTATACCATTTCCACATTAGTAGGTTTATAAAATCATACATTTTGCTGTGTAACCATCATCCCACATTTGTTTTAGTTCTACTTCTACAGTTAAAACAGATTCAGAATTATTGCTAACAGTTATTTTGCCATAGTTTTTTCCCCCACCCCATTTTGTGGTAAGTTATGATCCTGCTTTAGTTTCTTCAAGAATAATTTATAGAGCAGAGTGTGGTGGCACACGCTTGTAATCCCAGCACTTTGGGAGACAAGAGGTAGAAGAACTGCTTGAAGCCAGCAGTTCAAGACTACCCTGAGCAACACAGTGAGACCCTGTCTCTACAAAAAATTTTAAAATTTAGCCAGACGTAGTGGCGTGTGCCTATAGTCCCAGCTACTCAGGAGGCTGAGGCAGGAGGATTGCTAGAGCCCAGAAGTTTGAGACTGCAGTGAGCTCTGATTGTGCCACTGCACTCCAGTCTGGGCAAGAAAGTGAGACCCTATCTCTTTAAAATAACAATAATAACTTATGAAAATTATATTCCCTGAGTTTTTCATGTTTAAAAATATTTGTTGCCTTTATCCTGTAAAAGTTTGACTATAAATTCTTGGATTATACTTCATTTATTGAAGAATGTATAAGTATTCTAGAATTGAGTGTTGCTGTAATGAAATCAGAAGTCAGCCTGGTTTATTTTTCCTTAGAAGTGAAGTAATTGCCGGCCGGGCACCGTGGCTCACGCCTGTAATCCCAACACTTTGGGAGGCCGACACGGGTGGATCACGAGGTCAGGAGATCGAGATCATCCTGGCTAACATGGTGAAACCCCGGCTCTACTGAAAGTACAAAAAATTAGCCGGGCGTGGTGGCGGATGCCTGTAGTCCCAGCTACCCGGGAGGCTGAGGCAGGAGAATGGCATGAACCTGGGAGGAGGAGCTTGCAGTGAGCCGAGATTGCGCCACTGCACTCCAGCCTGGGCGACAGAGCGAGACTCTGTCTCAAAAAACAAAAAAAACAAAGAAGTGAAGTAATTGCCATGATGCTCCAAGAATTATCTCTTTGTCTATGAAATCCAGAAATCTCACTGTTATACATTTTGGAATTTTTATTCTGGGCCAATATTTCCTGGGACACAATAGATTGACTCTATAGATTTAATTCTTTTTTTTTTTTTTTTTTGAGACAGAGTCTCACTGCAATCTCAGCTTACTGCAACCTCTGCCTACTGCGTTCAAGCAATTCTCCTGCCTCAGCCTCCCAAGTAGCTGGGACTACAGGCGCGTGCCCTACCATGCCTGGCTAATTTTTGTATTTTCAGTAGAGACGGGGTTTCACCATGTTGGCAAGGCTGGTCTTGAACGCCTAACCTCAAGTGATCTACTCGCCTCAGCCTCCCAAAGTGCTGGGGCATGAGCCACCACGCCCAGCCTCAATTC
This sequence comes from Pongo abelii, assembly GCF_028885655.2. Classification (NCBI taxonomy): domain Eukaryota; kingdom Metazoa; phylum Chordata; class Mammalia; order Primates; family Hominidae; genus Pongo; species Pongo abelii. The sequence goes on along the minus strand of NC_072004.2, from coordinate 44,725,682 downwards.
ATCTTTCTATCTGGTAATTTTTCTTAAGTTAAAAACATTTGTTCTAATACGTTATTTCAGTGTTCTTGTAAGATGCGTAAAGCAACCTATTCCCAGGTCGGCCCCCACCTTGCTGGTGAGCTCGGCTGGCTCTTCACAAGAGCTCTGGTTTTCTCCAGCTTAATCTCAAGTGCCTCTGTCAGCCTCCACCTGGTTTATGATTTGGAGTTTTTTTGTTTTTTGTTTTTTGTTTTTGACAGAGTCTTGCTCTGCCACCCAGGCTGGAGTGCAGTGGCACGATCTCGGCTCACTGCAACCTCTGTCTCCCAGGTTCAAGCGATTCTCCTGCCTCAGCCTACTGAGTAGCTGGGATTACAGGCACGTGCCACCACACCTGGCTAATTTTTGTATTTTTAGTAGAGATGGGGTTTCACCATGTTGGCCAGGGTGGTCTCGAACTCCTGACCTCAGGTAATCCACCTGCCTCAGCCTCCCAAAGTGCTGGGATTACAGGCGTGAGCCACCGCGCCTGGCATGGTTTGGAGTTTTAATCTGTAGTTTTAATAAAGATAGTGCTTATGTTTGTGTTTCTTGTATTTCTTGGTACTCTTCGGTAATTTGTAAGATCCCCACATCTACGCAAGAAGTCCATTTTCAATTATTTTCTTCAGGCTGTTTATTTTATTTTATTTTATTTTATTTTTATGTTTGAGATGGAGTCTCGCTCTGTCACTTCTGGAGGCTGGAGTACAGTGACGCGATCTCAGGTCACTGCCACCTCCGTCTCCTGGGTTCAAGCAATTCTCCTGCCTCAGCCTCCCAAGTAGCTGGGATTACAGGCACCTGCCACTTTTTAATTTTTTTAGAGACAGTCTCTCGCTTTGTCGACCAGGCTGGAGTGCAGTGGTGCAATCATAGCTGACTATAACCTCCAACTCCTGGGCTCAAGTGATCCTCCTGCCTCAGCCTCCTGAGTAGCTGGGACTACAGGCACATGCCACCATGCCTGGTTAATTTTAATTTTTTTGTAGAGACAGGGTCTCCATATGTTGCCCAGGTTGGCCTCCTACTCCTGGCCTCAAGTAATCCTCCCACCTCAGCCTCCCAAAGTAGTAGGATTATAAGCGTAAGCCACCATGCCCAGCCTTGTTCTACTATTTTAATTTCATATGTTAGGTGACCATGTAATTGATCATCCAAACCAGGATACTGTAAGAATGAAAGAGGCTGACAGTAGTATGATGCTGGGACTAGCATTGTGCACTGAGATTATTTCTAGGAAAGCAGGAGATACGGTCACCCTACTTATAGTGTGCTTATCTTTGGATTGTTGAATTTGGATTTTCTATTTGCAGGCTTATTTCAACTGGGCAGCCTTGATCCACCCTGCCCAGCAATGCTACCGTTCTCTCCACCAGGTCTCTGGGATCCCTTCAGTCACTATACTTAGCTCAGTTCCCCACCCTCCCACTCCCTAAAAACCTAACCAGGAATCCTGCCTCAGGTCTACTGCCATCTTCTGTGGACTGTTTTAGTTCCTATTACCCAGAGTCAAACTCCCAGCATTCCCTGCCTGATTCCAGACTTGGAGTCCAGAGCTTTAACCTCTTCAGGCCAACTCCCCACTTTGCGTTTCTGTCCCTATGTCTTAGTCCATGGTGATACATTTCATATCTTTTTTTTTTTTTTTTTGAGATGGAGTCTCGCCCTGTCACCCAGGCTGGAGTGCAATGACGCCATCTCGGCTCACTGCAACCTCTGCCTCCTGGGTTCGTGTTTCATCTGCCTCAGCCTCCTGAGTAGCTGGGATTACAGACAGGCACCACCATGCCCAGCTAATTTTTTGTATCTTGTAGTAGAGACAGGGTTTCACCATGTTGGCCAGGCTGGTCTCGAACTCCTGACCTCGTGATCTGCCCACCTCAGCCTCCCAAAGTGCTGAGATTACAGGCGTGAGCCACTGTGCCCAGCCAATTTTGCTCTTTTTATATTTCATTGCTATATGTTTAGAGGATAAGTTTACACTGCTATATGCATTCCCAAATATTAGACCAAAAAATCTCCAAAAGATTAGAAACAAAATCCAAAAAATCTCAAAAAATACCAAAAAGCAACAATCTCACAGACCATACTCACTGACCCCCAATAAAATAAAATTAGAAATTAACCACAACTTAACAAAATAAAGTACTCAAGTCAGAAAGAGGAAATAAACATCAAAATTACAAAGTCTAGGCGGTGCTGTAATCCCAGCACTTTGGGAGGCCAAGGCGGGCAGATCACAAGGTCAGGAGTTCGAGACCAGCCTGGCCAATATGGTGAAACCCCGTCTCCACTAAAAATACAAAAATTAGCCAGGCATGGTGACGTGTGCCTGTAATCCAGCCACTTGGGAGGCTGAGGCAGGAGAATCGCTGAACCCAGGGAGACAAAGATTGCAGTGAGCCGAAATCGTCCAGCCTGGGTGACAAAGCGAGACTCCATCTCAAAAAAAAAAAAAAAAAAAAAGTTGCAAACTCTTTAGATAGAAATTTTTTTTTTTTTTTTTTTTTTTGAGACAGAGTCAACATGAGGCCGGGCACAATGGCTCATGCTTGTAATCTCAGCCCTTCAGGAGGCTGAGGCATGGGAGGATCACTTGGGCCCAGGAGTTCGGGACCAGCATGGGTGACAGAGACAGACCCTGTCTCTATTTATTTAAAAAAAAAAAAAAAAGAAAGAAATTTCAACATGAAAAATATCTCTCAAACCCTTTGAGATGTTGACAAAAAGTGACTCAAAGGAAAATGTATTACTGTACGTGAATTTACTTGAAAATAAGAAAGAGGCCAGGTGTGGTGGCTAACACCTGTAATCCCAACACTTTGGGAGTCCGAAGCAAGTGGATCATGAGGTCAGGAGATGGAGACCATCCTGGCTAACACGGCGAAACCCTGTCTCTACTAAAAATACAAAAAACTGGCTAGGCACGGTGGCTCATGCCTGTAATTCCAGCACTTTGGGAGGCCGAGGTGGGTGGATCACCTGAGGTCAGGGGTTCGAGACCAGCCTGGCCTACATGGTGAAACCTCGTCTCTTCTACAAATACAAAAATTAGCTGCACGTGGTGGCAGGCGCCTGTAATCCCAGCTACTCAGAGGCTGAGGCAGGAGAATCGCTTGAACCCGGGAGGCAGATGTTGCGGTGAGCCAAGATCGTGCCAGTGCACTTCAGCCTGGGCAACAGCCTGGGTGACACAGTGAGACTCCATCTCAAAAAAAAAAAAAAAGTACAAAAAATTAGCTGGGTGTGGTGGCCTGTGCCTATAGTCCCGGCTACTCGGGACCCTTAGGCAAGAGAATTGCTTGAACCCAGGTGGCAGAGCTTGCAGTGAGCCGAGATCGCACCACTGCACTCCAGCCTGGGCGACAGAGCAAGACTACGTCTCAAAAAAAAGAAAAAAAAAAACCCTGATAATAAAGAAGCCAAATGTTCAACTCTCAAAGATGGGAGACTTCAAAGAAATAATTAATAAAGGCAGAAGTTAAAGGGAGGATGTTTGACCTGGTCAATAAAGCAATTTTTTTTGTCTTTTTTGAGATGGAGTCTTGCTCTGTCGCCCAGGCTGGAGTGCAGTGATGCGATCTCGGCGCACTGCAACCTCTGCCTCCCGGGTTCAAGCGATTCTCCTGCCTCAGCCTCCTGAGTAGCTGGTACTACAGATGAGTGCCACCAGGCCCAGCTAATTTTTGTATTTTTATTAGAGATGGGGTTTCACCATATTGTTCAGGCTGGTCTCAAACTCCTGATCTCAGGTGATCCGCCCACCTCGGCCTCCCAAAGTGCTGGGATTACAGGCAGGAGCCACCACGCCTGGCCTAAAGCAAAATATTGGTTCTGTACAAAAGGTCAATAAAAAGAGCAAATGTTTACAAGCTGGAGCCCGCACCCATTCAGCTCAGTGTGTCTGGAGAAAAAACAATCTCGCTTCAAAATTCCTGATCATGCAGCCCTTTTTGCTTCCTAAAAATCCTACTATGTTGCTGTTGACCATTCTCCCTCTTTCTCTCTCTCTCTTGCTTTCTCTCCAGAAAAGCTATTCAGACTTTCTCCTCTTTCCTCAAACCTCCAACACTTTCTCCTCCATCCTTAGCCTCAGCTGCTGACCTCACTTCTAATCACTGAGAAACCAGGAGAAGCATTTAAGAGTGAACCTCCACCTCCCCACACGGGCAAAACTACCCACCTCCCTATGTTTGTGTCCCAATTCTGTGTCGTCTCCTCTCTCCATGGATGGACAGTCCAGGCTCTGAGCCAAAGCCAGGCCTCACCTGGAGCTCTGGATCCACCACCTGCAGCTTCTCAGGCAGGGCCCCAGCAGCTCCCATGCTCCCTTGCACCATCAGTCCCTCCCTTCACTGGGTCACTCCCAACAACATACAAATTTAGTGACGTTTCTCCCATGTGGTAAAGTCACTTAGCCTCACTCCTCCCCCAGCTACTATCCTATTTGTTTCTTTCCATTCTCTGCAAAACTTCTCAAAGCGTTGTGTCTATGTGCTGACTCCATTTGTCTTCTTCCGTTCTCTGCTGAGTCCTTCTCAGAGACTCTCGCCCCAGTCACTCCATGAAATGACCTCTGCACTGCCACATCCAATGGTCAATGTTCAGTTCTTAATTTTATTCAGTCTTTCAGCAGCATTTGAACTGGCCGATCACTCTCTCTTCTTAAAAATACTTTTCTCAGCCAGGCATGGTGGCTCACACCTGTAATCCCAACACTTTGGGAGGCCAAGGCAGGAGGATCATGAGCGCCCAGGAGTTCAAGATCAGCCTGGACAACATGACGAGACCCTATCTCTACAAAAACTAAAAAGTAGCCAGTGTGATGGCATGCACCTGTAGTCCCATCTACTCAGGAGGCTGAGCCAGTAGGATCACTTGAGCCTGGGAAATCAAGGCTGCAGTGAGTCATGATTGTACCACTGCACTCCAGCATGAGTGACAGTGAGACCCCGTCTCAAAAAGACAAAATAGAAAACTTTTCTCAGCACATTCCTCTGATTCTCCTGCTGCTTCTGGCGGCACAGGTTCAGTCTCCTTTGCTGGTTCTTCCTCATCCTCCTGATCTCTTGACCTTGAAGTGCCCCAGAGTACAGTCTTTTTTTTTTTTTTGAGACGCAGTCTCATCTGTCACCCAAGCTGGAGTGCAATGGCGAGGTCTCAGTTCATGCAACCTCCGCCTCCTGGATTCAAGCGATTCTCCTGCCTCAGCCTCCCAAGTAGCCGGGACTACAGGCACACGCCATCATGCCCAGCAAATTGTTGTATTTTTAGTAGAGACAGGGTTTTACTATATTGGCCACACTGGTCTCAAACTGCTGACCTCGTGAACCGCCTGCCTCAGCCTCCCAAAGTGCTGGGATTACAGGCATGAGCCACCACGCCTGGCCCAGAGTACAGTCTTTAGATGGCCTCTCTACCTATACTTGCTCCCCTCATAAACTCCTACTGCCTCGTGGCTTTAAATACCATCTGCAGACTGATGACTCCCATATTTCTTTGTTTTTTGGAGACGGAGTTTCGCTCAGTCCCCCAGGCTGGAGTGCAATGGCGCGATCTCAGCTCACCACAAGCTCCACCTCCCGGGTTCACACCATTCTCCTGCCTCCGCCTCTGGAGTAGCTGGGACTACAGGCACCCGCCACCACACCTGGCTATTTTTTTTGTATTTTTAGTAGAGACGGGGTTTCACCATGTTAGCCAGGATGGTCTCGATCTCCTGACCTCGTGATCCGCCCATCTCGGCCTGCCAAAGTGCTGGGATTGTAGGTGTCAGCCCCCGCACCCAGCCGATGACTCCCATATTTCTATCTCTTGCTGGGTGGGAGTTCTCCTCAGAACTCCATACTCATAAATCCAACTCTCATAAATAGCATCTCAAATGGGCAATATGCTCAAAGGTCAATTCCTACTTTTCTCCCTAAACTTGCTTTCCTGAAGTCTCCACCATCTCAATGTCCAATCTAAACTGGAGGCAAAAACTTTAAAGTCATTCTTGACTTTTCTCTATTATACACCCTATCCAATCTTTCTGCAGATCCAGTTGACCCCCAAATCCAATTAGCTCTCATCATCTCCCCTGTTACCCCCTGGTCCAGGCCATCTTCCTCTCTCACCGGAATCACTGCAGCATTCTCCTCACTGGTGTCTTTGGTTCTGTTTTCACTCCACCTTAGCATAGTCTCCACAGAGCAGTCAGAGGGATCCTTTTAAAGTGTAATTCCCATCCTGTCCCTGCTCTGCTCAAAACCCTGTCGTGATTCCCGTTTTAATCTGTCATATTAAAAGCTAGAGTCTTTCCAGTGACCTACATGATCTGCCTATTATCACCTCCCACTTCTTTCCCCTTGCTCACTCCACTCCAGCTCTGCAGCTGTCCTTTCTGTTTCCTGAACAGCCCAGATTTTGCTTCTTTAGAACCTTTGTATTTGCTGTCCCCTCTGTCTGGAATGTTTTTCCAGGAAGTCACCTGGCTCTCTCCTGCACTTCCTTCCTGACCACCATGTTTAAAAATCACGCAAACACACTTCAGGCCGGACATGGTGGCTCATGCCTGTAATCCCAGCACTTTGGGAGGCCGAGGTGGGTGGATCACCTGAGGTCAGGAGTTCGGGACCAGCCTGGCCAACATGGTGAAACCTCGTCTCTACTACAAATACAAATATTAGCCGGGTGTAGTGGCACACAACTGTAATCCCAGCTACTCAGGAGGCTGAGGCAGGAGAATCGCTTGAACCCAGAAGGCTAAGGAGGTGCAGTGAGCCAAGATCACGCCACTGCACTCCAGCCTGGGTGACAGAGCAAGACCCCTTCTCAAAAAAAAAAAAAAAAAAATCACACAAACACACTTCTCTTCAAATTCCCTTTCCAAGTTTTATTTTTCTCCAGAATACTTTACATTGTTTTAACAAAAGTTCTCTGTTTCCCCCCAACTAGAATGGGTACTTCCTGCAGGTAGGCACTCTAGTCCTCCCATCCAAGTACTAACCAGGCTCAACCCTGCTTAGCTTCTGAGAGCAGGGGAGATCAGGCCTGTTCCGGGTGGTATGACCCAAGAATTTTGATTCTGTTTTATTCATTGCTGTTCTGTTGATTCTCTTTTGTTCCTCCTCCTAGTGCTGAGAACACTACTTGTACATAATAAGCATTCAATAAATATTTGTTGAATGAATGAATTGTTGAATGAATTAATCTCAGAAATGCAGGACTGGCTCTACATTAGAAAATTTTTCAAGGTCATTCTCTGTTGTTGTAACACATTAAGAGAGGAAAATTTTGTACTCTAAATCATTTGATAAAATACACACTGATTTCTGTTTTCAAAAACTCTTATCGGCTGGGCGCGGTGGCTCACGCCTGTAATCCCAGCACTTTGGGAGGCCGAGGCAGGTGGATCACGAGGTCAGGAGATCAAGACCATCCTGGCTAATACGTGAAACTCCGTCTCTACTAAAAATACAAAAAATTAGCCGGGCCTGGTGGTGGGTGCCTGTAGTCCCAGCTACTCAGGAGGCTGAGGCAGGAGAATGGCGTGAAGCTGGGAGGCGGAGCTTGCAGTGAGCCGAGATCGCGCCACTGCACTCCAGCCTGGGCAACAGAGTGAGACTCCATCCCCCCCCCCCAAAAAAAAAAAAAGAAAAAAAAACATTCCCTCTCCCTCCCCCTCCCCCTCCCCCTCCCCCTCCCCCTCCCCCTCCCCCTCCCCCTCCCCCTCCCCCTCCCTCTCCCCTCTTTTTTCGGTCTCCCTCTCCTTCTTTTTTCGGTCTCCCTCTGTTGCCGAAGCTGGACTGTACTGCCGGGATCTCGGCTTGCTGCAACCTCCCTGCCTCGGGCTCCTGTGACTCTCCTGCCTTGGCCTGCCGAGTGCCTGGGATTGCAGGCGCGCGCCGCCACGCCTGAATGGTTTTTGTATTTTTGGTGGAGACGGGGTTTCGCCGTGTTGACCGGGCTGGTCTCCAGCTCCTGGCCTCGAGTGATCTGCCTGCCTCGGCCTCCCGAGGTGCTGGGATTGCAGACGGAGTCTCGCTAACTCAATGCTCAATGGTGCTCAGGCTGGAGTGCAGTGGTGTGATCTCGGCTCTCTGCAACCTCCACCTACCAGCCTCCTGCCTTGGCCTCTTAAAGTGCTAAGATTACAGCCTCTGCCCCACCGCCACCCCGTCTAGGAAGTGAGGAGCGTCTCTGCCTGGCCGCCCATCGTCTGGGATGTGAGGAGCCCCTCTGCCCGGCCGCCCTATCTGGGAAGTGAGGAGCGCCTCTGCCTGGCCGCCCATCATCTGGGATGTGAGGAGCGCCTCTGCCCGGCTGCCACCCCGTCTGGGAGGAAGTGAGGAGCGCCTCTGCCTGGCTGCCCCGTCTGGGAGATGAGGAGCACCTCTGCCCGGCCGCCCCGTCTGGGAGGAAGTGAGGAGCGCCTCTGCCCTGTTGCCCTATCTGGGAAGTGAGGAGCGCCTCTACCTGGCCGCCACCCCGTCTGGGAAGTGAGGAGCGCCTCTGCCCGGCTGCCACCCCATATGGGCAGTGAGGAGCGCCTCTGCCCAGCCGCCCCTTCTGGGAGGTGAGGAGCGCCTCTGCCCAGCCGCCCCGTCTGGGAGGTGAGGAGTGCCTCTGCCCGGCCGCCCCGTCTGGGAGGTGAGGAGCGCCTCTGCCTGGCCGCCACCCCGTCTGGGAGGAAGTGAGGAGCACCTCTGCCCAGCTGCCCCATCTGGGAAGTGAGGAGCGCCTCTGCCCGGCTGCCGCCCCCTATGGGAAGTGAGGAGCGCCTCTGCCCGGCCGCCCACTCTGGGAAGTGAGGAGCGCCTCTGCCCGGCCGCCCACTCTGGGAAGTGAGGAGCGCCTCTGCCCGGCCGCCCACTCTGGGAGGTGAGGAGTGCCTCTGCCTGGCCGCCACCCCGTCTGGGAGGAAGTGAGGAGCACCTCTGCCCGGCCGCCCCGTCTGGGAGGTGAGGAGCGCCTCTGCCTGGCCGCCACCCCGTCTGGGAGGAAGTGAGGAGCACCTCTGCCCGGCCGCCCCGTCTGGGAGGTGAGGAGCGCCTCTGCCTGGCCGCCACCCCGTCTGGGAGGAAGTAAGGAGCACCTCTGCCCGGCCGCCCACTCTGGGAGGTGAGGAGCGCCTCTGCCCGGCCACTCCGTCTGGGAAGGGAGGAGCGCCTCTGCCCGGCTGCCACCCCGTCTGGGAGGAAGTGAGGAGCACCTCTGCCCGGCTGCCCCATCTGGGAAGTGAGGAGCGCCTCTGCCCGGCCGCCACCCCATATGGGAAGTGAGGAGCGCCTCTGCCTGACCACTCCGTCTGGGAGGTGAGGAGCGCCTCTGCCCGGCCGCCCCGTCTGGGAGGTGAGGAGTGCCTCTGCCCGGCCGTCACCCCGTCTGGGAGGAAGTGAGGAGCACCTCTGCCCGGCTGCCCCGTCTGGGAGATGAGGAGCACCTCTGCCCGGCCGCCCCGTCTGGGAGATGAGGAGCACCTCTGCCCGGCCGCCCCGTCTGGGAGGTGAGGAGTGCCTCTGCCCGGCTGCCACCCCGTCTGGGAGGAAGTGAGGAGCACCTCTGCCCGGCCGCCCCCTCTGGGAAGTGAGGAGCGCCTCTGCCTGGCCGCCACCCCTTCTGGGAGGAAGTGAGGAGCGCCTCTGCCTGGCTGCCCCATCGGGGAAGGGAGGAGCACCTCTGCCCGGCCGCCACACCGTCTGGGAAGTGAGGAGCGCCTCTGCCTGGCTGCCCCATCTGGGAACGGAGGAGCACCTCTGCCCGGCTGCCACACCGTCTGGGAAGTGAGGAGCGCCTCTGCCTGGCTGCCCCATCTGGGAAGGGAGGAGCATCTCTGCCCAGCCGCCACACCGTCTGGGAAGTGAGGAGCGCCTCTGCCTGGTCGCCCCGTCTAGGAGGTGAGGAGCTCCTCTGCCCGGCCGCCCAGTCTGGGAAGTGAGGAGCGCCTCTGCCCGGCCGCCCTGTCTGGGAGGTGAGGAGCGCCTCTGCCTGGCCGCCACCCCATCTGGGAGGAAGTGAGGAGCGTCTCTGCCCGGCCGCCCCGTCTGGGAAGTGAGGAGCGCCTCTGCCCGGCCGCCCCCTCTGGGAAGTGAGGAGCGCCTCTGCTCGGCCGCCCCAGTGAGGAGCGCCTCTGATCGGCCGCCCCGTCAGGGAAGTGAGGAGCGCCTCTGCCCGGCCGCCCCGTCTGGGAGGTGAGGAGCGCCTCTGCCCGGCTGCCACCCGGTCTGGGAGGAACTGAGGAGCGCCTCTGCCCGGGCGGCCCCGTCTGGGAAGCGAGGAGCGCCTCTGCCCGGGCGGCCCCGTCGGGGAAGTGAGGAGCGCCTCTGCCCGGCCGCCCCGTCTGGGAGGAGAGGAGCGCCTCTGCCCGGGCGGCCCCGTCTGGGAAGCGAGGGGCGCCTCTGCCCAGCCGCCCTGTCTGGGAGGTGAGGAGCGCCTCTGCCCGGCTGCCCTGTCTGGGAGGTGTACCCAACAGCTCCGAAGAGACAGCGACCATCGGGAGCGGGCCATGAGGACGATGGCGGTTTTGTTGAAGAGAAGGGGAGGAAGTGTGGGGAAAGGAAGGAGAGATCAGATTGTTGCTGTGTCTGTGTAGAAAGGGGTGGGCATAGGAGACTCCATTTTGTTCTGACTAGGAGAAATTCTTCTGCCTTGGGATGCTGTTGATCTATGGCCTTTCCCCCAGCCCCCTGCTCTCTGAAACATGTGCTGTGTCAACTCAGGGTTAAATGGATTAAGGGTGGTGCAAGATGTGCTTTGTTAAACAGATGCTTGAAGGCAGCATGCTCTTTAAGAGTCATCACCACTCCCTAATCTCAAGTACTCAGGGGCACAAACACTGCAGAAGGCCGCAGGGTCCTCTGCCTAGGAAAACCAGAGACCTTTGTTCATGTGTTTATCTCCTGACCTTCTCTCCACTATTATCCTATGACCCTGCCATATCCCCCTCTCCGAGAAACACCCAAGAATGATCAATAAATACTTCAGAAATTAAAAAAATAAAAAAAATAAAAAAAAAAAAAAAAAAAAAGATTAATATCACCAATAGACATTGCCAAAAGAAAACTGGCAGAGCTGCATTAAAAATCGGGTGAAATGTTGTCCTCTTACATCTTACTGGGCTTTGGCATCTAGACCTCCAGTCCAAGGACAGGGCCAGAAACAAAGCTCATCTTCAGGCTAATTCCCTGGAACTGGAAATGCCTCCAGAGCAAAAGCAGCTTGGAACATCTAGGCTCACCCCGCTGGGTTCTTGTCTTCTTCCAGATCTTGCTAGCTTTGTGATGCTTTCAGTAAGACTTTTGAGGGCTGTTATTGTTCAGCTTCTTGAGTCATCCTCAGACGGAAGGCTGATCTGGACTGCCTAGCTGCCAAAGGTCTTTCTTCTGATTCCTCAGGAGAAACCAGGGAGCGACTGAATATCAAATAGGACAATGGCCAGGCCATACATATGAGTAGAACTTGTCCCATAGTCTGCAGCAACCAGCCGGGATGCCAGCCTGCTATCCCTATGCAGCTAAATGCATAGGAAGTCAGACCACTCTCTCTAGCAACGATCCTGGAAGGCCAAACAATAACCCCTCTAACAATAGGCCCCAAATGGCCAGAACTTGATGAATAACTGGCAGCTTCCCTAATTTTTGTCCCTGCTTCCAACTTAGGACCAGCCAGAAAAAAAAAAAAAAAAGATGCTCTTCTAACCAATCACATAGGCAGCCCCCTTTCTAGTGAGCTGCCCCAGCTTCCCCAGGCCGGCTGCCTCCATCAGGGCTCACCTGAGCCTCCCTTTTCCACTGTGAAGCTTTCCCTCCCTTTCCCTCTGCCTGCCTGTGAGTCTTGGCCAAATGCAGTGATGGCGGCCAGCCCCCTTGCTAGAGCAGCTCTAGCTGAAGAGGTTCTGCCTGTTCTCATGTGGATGGTCTTTCTGTATTCCCACACCAGAAAGCTAGCTTTTAATGGTCCTCTAATGTTAGCAAAGAAAATAAAATTGTAAAATGTCATGGGGGTAAAAAAAAAAAAAAAAAAAAAAACATAAGACCTCAAACTATTAAAATTACAGAAGAAAACCTAGGAAATACCCTTCTCAACACTGGCCTTGGCAAAGAATTTTTGGCTTAAGTCCCCAAAAGCAATTGTAATAACAACCAAAATAGATGGAATCTAATTAAACTAAAGAGCTTCTGCACAGCAAAGAAAACTATCAACAGAGTAAACAGACAACTTACAGAATGGGAGAAATATTCACAAACGATGTATCTAATGTCCAGAATCTATAAGAAAAACTTAAATCAACAAGCAAAAAACAAATAACCCCATTAAAAAATGGGCAAAGGACATGAATAGACACTTCTCAAAAGAAGACCTACAAGTGGCCAACAAACATGAAAAAATGCTGATCATCACTCATCATCAGAGAAATGCAAATCAAAACCACAATGAGATGCCTTCTCACATTAGTGAGAATGGCTACTGAAAAGTCAAACAAATAACAGATGGTGGTGAGGCTGTAGAGAAAAGGGAGCACTTATACACTGTTGGTGGAAATGTAAATTAGTTTAGCCAGTGTAGAAAGCAGTTTGGAGATTTCTCAAAGATCTTCAAACAGAGCTACCATTCGACCCAGCAATCTCATTACTGGATATGTACCCAAAAGAAAACAAATCATTGTACCAAAAAGACATGTGTACTCATATGTTTATTCCAACACTAGTCACAATAGCAAAGACATGGAATGAACCTAAATACCCATCAATGATAGACTGGATAAAGAAAATACGGTACATATACAACATGGAATACTACACAGCCACAAAAAGAAGGAAACCATGTCCTTTGCAGCAAGATGGATGCAGCTGGAGGCCATTATCTTAAGCAAACTAAGGCCGGAACAGAAACCAAATACTGTATGTTCTCACTTATAAATGGGAGCTAAACATAGAGTACACAGAGACACAAAGATGGGAACAACAGACACTGGGGACTCTGAAAGGGGTGAGGCAGGGTCGGGGACAAGGCCTGAAAAGCTAACCATTGTATACTATGCTCACTACTTGAGTGATGGAATCAATTGTACCCCAAACCTCAGCATCACACAATATACCAATGTAACAAACCTGCACATGTACTCCCTCAATCTAAAATAAAATACATATATATATACACACACACGGAGAGAGAGAGGGATTGAACATAACCTATCATGCTGTACTTTGGTGAGGTAAAAAGAAAGTTATTTTAAGTAATATGCACATGACTACTGGTTTTCAAAAAAACTATGAACCATCTGACTTTCACCACTTTTTTTTGGCTTCCTAATTCTGAGAGAACAAGCCTATGAGGCATCATAGACAAACAGGTCTAGACACCATATTTTGTGAAGAGTAAATAAAGCAGACACATATTTATATTTCTAATTTTACAGAGATTTAACAACGAATAAAATTACTCCAGGCAAAATGAGTTTGGGTTTCATCAAATGTAAAATGTTTTGAAAACTAATCCGAAGTATTAACACACACACACACACACACACAAACACACACACACACAATCACGCCAGCAGGAAATACTATTCTTATGATCAAGATTGGAAACATCTTATTTTCCATCTCTTCCCTGCAATCTCATTATGACAGGTTACATCATAAAAGGGCACTAATGAACATGTGAACTGCCTTTGCATATCCACTCTGGCAGCTGCCTCAGTCCATTTCTGTCAGGTGGGGGACAGCACAGGTAGCATCAATGGAGTCCTTCTTGAATGACTGCTCTTTTTAACTGTTTTCTTCAATTTCCTGTTACCATTCCTATTTCCTTTATGCTAAACCTCCTGCAGGCAGCCGCCTCCCTCTAGCTTTTTACTCTTTCCAGTGTTCTTGGCAGCATGGCTGACGGGCTGGGGAGGCTGTAACCTAGGGGCCTTCCTTCATGGTATGGTCCAGCCCCGGAACGGGGCGGAGGCAGAATGGGCAGGGTAGCAGGAAGAACAAACAGGGGTCTGAGGCGAGTTTATACTTTGGGAGCCCCTATTACTGGTCAGTAACATGACAGGTTTTCTTTTCTTTTCTTTTTTTCAGACAGGGTCTCCCTCTGTCACCCAGGCTGGAGTAGAGTGGTGCTATCACAGCTCGCTGCAGACTTAAACTCCTGGGCTCGAGCAATCCTCCTGCCTCAGTGCTGGGATTCTTTTCCATTTTCTGACATAAAGTGAAAAGGTAATGGCAGCAGCAGATACGAGATACATATATAATCTGGGTAGATTCTGGTTTTAAGACATATGGCGGAGACTCCCAGCCCTGCTAATTTACTATCTGGGCTAGGTCTAGGCTGCAGCTGGGTTTTCCCTGCCAGCTACTTGGGAAGCTGAGGCAGGAGAATCGCTTGAACCTGGGAGGTGGAGGTTGCAGTGAGCTGAGATCCAGCCATTGCACTCCAGCCTGGGCAACAAGAGCAAGACTCCATCTCAAAAAAAAAAAAAAGCAACTTCCTTAATTTGATGAAATCTGATAAAGTCTAATACTAGCCAATAACAAATAACATAATTAACAGAGAATTATGGGAAGCTTTTTCCCCCAGTGCAAGACCAGACGAGGATGCCTGCTATCACTCTTTAATCAGCATTGTAGTGGAGAAACAATGCAGTAAGAAATAAAAAGGCATTAAGATTAATTTTTAAACCAAAAAAATTGTCATTATGTGTATATGACACTATTACATGCCTGGACAATCCCTGAAAACCCCAAAACTGTTTCAATTAATAACTTACTGGATACATTATTGTTATCAACCAGATTACTATATACTAGTATGAAACCAATAGAAAATAATGATCAAACTAGAGAACAAGTATCTATGACAAAAATGAGCCAATAAAGGATCAATTTGCAGATTTAAGATAAATCCTTCAAATAAATATAAAAAAAAGGACCCTACAAAAACACGCACAAAATGAACAAAGCATATGAAGAAAAGTAAGGCCCAGAAGCCAATAAACATTTGCTAAACTCTACCTCACATGAAACCCGCCACTGCAAGTTCCAGGTGAGAGGATCCCTGCAGAAACACTGCAGGGCAGGATCCCAGGAGGCAGGACCACCGGGGAAGTGATGGAGCCCCTGCAGTGGGGAGGGTCTCAGGCCAAAGAGGGCCAGGTGGCTCCAGACCTCCTACTCCAGCTTCCCCTTACTCCCCACACCAGGCACAGCCCCACGTGAGTGCCCCGATGCAGGGAGGATTCTGACTGGCCATGTCTTCTCTGCCACTGTGCAGCCTGCTGAATGGCAGCCTCCTTGCCCATTACATCATTCCAGGCTTCCCTTTCATGGGTCACCTTCTCCCTCCCAACACAATGCCAGAATCCACCCCAGGAGGATAGGGACCAGGAACCAAACTGTGGCACCATGAGTGGAGACCCTGGAGGCAGACATGGGTGTAGGCACAGAGTGGAAACATGCTAGGCCTGGCCGACGGGTGACAAGCACAGAGGATGGGGACATTCAAGGGCAGACACGGGCTGCAGGCACAGGAGAGAAGACCTGGGCTACAGTCACAGGGGATCCAGACAAAAAGGGAGCTCGCTGGCTACAGCTGCATGGCAGAGAGGCACACCAGGGACAGACATGGGTACAGGTGCAGGATAGAGGAGTAGGTGAAGGTTGGTGTGGGCAGGGGGCACAGAGATAAAGACACCTGAAGGTAGATGTGGCTGTAGGCTGAAGGGTAGAGTCACAAGAGTCCTAATGTGGGCTGCATGGACAAGGGCTGGAGACACAGGAAGACAGGCATGGGGAGCAGGCACACTCAATGACAGGCCTCTGCTGCAGTAACAACAGACGGAGATACTCAATGAAAGAGACTGGCTGCAAGTACAAACACTGGGGATAGGAGTTTGGGGCATAGTCTCCTGGGAGAAATGATCCAGAAAAAGGACAGAAATGGGCTGAAGGCACGGGGGAAGGAGACACATGAGTGCAGACATGGCCCAAAAAGCATGGATGAAAACACTGACTGTGGACATGGATTAGGGGTACAGAGAATGTAGCAAACATAAGCTGGCATGGGCAGAAAGAAGCTCAGGGGACAGACTGACAAAAACATCAGAATGGGCTGCAAACACAGGGATTGAGGCACTGGAGGACTGCTACTGCCTGAAGGCTAAGGAGACGGCAACATTCAATGCAAGCAATGTTTTCCAAGCACACAGGATGGAGACTCACACGGCTGGCACGGGCTGCAGGAGCAAGAAATGGAGACTTCTGACGGGGCATAAAGTGCAGGCAGAGGACAGACCAGGTGACAATACACAAGGGCAGACGTGGGCTTCAGTCATTACGGGATGGTGATACTGGCGAGAAGATACAGGCTTCAGGCACACGGATGGAGACACACACGTGTCTGACACTAAGTACATAAGTATTTAAGTACGTAAGTACATAAGTACATAACTACATGAAAAACCCACCACAATCCAAAAATGATGGCTATGAATATGTGAATTAAGCCAGGTAACACGATACAAAATCAATCTATAAAATCAATTAGTTTCTTATTTACCAGCAAGAAAGAAATGTGAAATAAAATTAAGGTACAATGACCAGACTAAGAAACAACTATCTGCACTAGAAATGATCCCATAAAGGATTAATTTATAGAATACCTTTTTAAATTCTTCAAATCAACGTAAGAACACAAATGACTCAACAGAAAAGCCAGCACTGAAAATGAAGACGAAGACGCAAAGGCCAATAAATATTCACAAAACATCACTTCACTAACTTATTTCCAGTTCCAGATGACAGGAGGCCCTCAGGGACTCAGGAGGCAGGAGTACAGGGAGGTGACAGCGCCAGCAGCAGGAGGGCGGGCCTCTGCCTTGGCCCGAGCGGGGCCACAGCCAAGCCGGAGCAGCCTGGCGCTCCTGGCCCCTGCACACGCTTCCCTCCCTCCACCCCGTTCCTCTCTCTCTCTGTGCCTTGGGCCCCGTGGGATGCGCTCACATCCAGACTCACCAGGCCCGAGACGTTGGGAGAATGGAGAAGCGCTTGCGAGCCGAAAGTCCTCCAGGAGCACCTGAAGGAAGCTTCACCTGCACCTGGGACACCCTTCCCTGATGCTGGCCTCAAGGCAGGCGCATCGCACACGCTTCTGGTCCATGATGACCGCAGCACAGAGCTACACGCGAAGCCAGCCTCCACGAAGAGAAAATGGCGGAATGGGCCTTCGCCTCCCTTTTATCATGGCTGTACTCAACCGCTGTATCTTGGAAGCTTGGTTCTGATTGGGTGAGAAGGAAATTTTTTCGACAACTCTTATTGGATAATAGTCTCCTGCTCTGACTGGATAATCTTAACTAATCAGAGTTGGAGACTTATCTAATCTGTGTTGTAGTACAGAGTCTGCTTTCATCCTATCAGAAAGAGGCTTCCAGGATATGTCATTTGAATACAGACATTACAAAAGGGAGGCAAAGATCTGCACCTGATGTGGAGGTTGGGCTCATGTGCTCCTCTGCATTGGAGTTAGCCAAGGAGCGTGTGCAGAACACTTGCCTCATAGGCCAGCCGTAGAGAAGGATGTCCCACGTGCAGGCGAAGTTTTTTTGTGTGTGTTCCTGGAGGATTTTTTCCGTGGCAAGCGCTTCTCCATCCTCCAGCATCTCAGGCCTGGTGAGTCTGGATGTGACCGCTTCCTATGGGGACCCCAGGCACAGAAAGATGCAAAGGAGGGTGGATGGAAGGGGAACGTGGGCAGGGCCCAGAGAGCATCAGGTTGCCCGTTTCACCAGGCACCCCTGCTCCGGTGCAAGGGAGAGGCCGGCCAGGCCCCCACCCAGCGCCCCTCCTGGGCTCTGGCCCTGGCACCTAGACCCATCCCGCCATTCTCCGTAGCTCCACTGCCCCGCAGGCAGGAGGTGCCGGCGTGGAACCTGCAGGCTGCAGTGAGCAGTGGAGGCAGTAGCCGCTGCTCCCTGGATTCCCGGGATGTTTTTCTTTGGCTTTTTTCTTTTTCTATTTTATTTTAGATTCAGAAGGTACACGTGCTTGTTTGTTATGTGTATATCACATGCACAATGTGGGGGTTGAGCTTCTAGCATACCCATCACCCAAATATTGGAGGTTGTACCCAGTAGGTACGTTTTCAACTCTTCCCCCCAACTTTTTGAGTCCCCAGAGTGTATTCTCTCCATCTTCATGTCCATATGTACCCATTGTTCTCACTTAATACATGAGAACATGCAATATTTGGCTGTTTCTGCATTAATTCACTTAGGATAATGACCTTCAGCTGCATCTGTGTTGCTGCAAAGGACATGATTTTGTTCTTTTTTATGACTGCCTAGTACTTTGTGGTGTATATGTACCACATTTTCTTTATGTAATGAACCGCTGGTGGATACTTACCTTGGTTCCATGACCTTGCTGTTGTAAGTTATGCTGCGATAAACGTGGGAGTGCAGTGCCTTTTTATATAATGATTTCTTTCCCTTTGGGTAGATACCCAGTAGTGGGATTGCTGGGTCAAAAGATAGTTGTACTTTTAGTTCTTTGAGATACCTACCTACTTTTTCCATAGAAGTTGAACTAATTGACACCTACTGCCGCTTGCTGGAGGTTGAGGACGCCCAGCGAGTGTGCACCTGGGTACCTGCTGCGGCAGGCTGGGGGCCCGCTTCACCCAGGGAGAAGTTGGTGTCTGAGCACCAGCGAAGTTCAGGAGGTGTGAATGTGGGAACCTGTGGGGGTTTGCAGGAGGTGAAACTGACCATGCAGACTGGAGTCTGACTGAGGAGCCTCGAATGCCAAGTTAAAGCGTCTGGACTAGATCACGTAGGCAATGGGGAGCCATGGAGGGATTTGGAGCTGAAAAGGGGAATGAACATCAAGATATTTTAGAACATTCACTCTGACTGCAGAGGGAGAAATGGATCAGAGGGGTCGGGGTGGGGCCAGAGAGATGTGTCAGGGGGCTGCAGCAGGGAGTCTGGCCAGAGAAGTCCTGCGGGGTGGAGGTTGGGGTTGGGGGGCAGGGGAAGGAAGGTGGTGCACGCAGAAGAGAGGTTATAGCTCAAAACAGTAGGACTGGATGCCTGGATCTCAGGGTAAGCGTGGCTCACAGTCAGGACTCAGTAAGTGTCGGGTGAACACATGAAGGAGTGGGCATTGATGGCCCTGGGTTTCTGGTTCCAATGACTGTGTGAGTGGTGATACCATCAGCCACAGGGTGAAGAGCAAGGTGGGTGGTGGTTGGGTTTGCAGGTGGGAAGGGTGATCAGGCCTTCAGCTGATAGTGTCCTGGAGTCTCCATGCTTAGTCACACATTGCAGCTTTTTGCTCCCCGAAAATGGTGAAGTCCATCTATAGTCTAACGACAGTCTCTCCTGCTTTAATTGGGTCTATTTGTTGGGCCCTCTGGGATATGGAAAAACCACTTGCTCAACTTCTTGTAAATTCCTGGTGAGTGCCACCAGGCCTACTGCTGTGCTGTTTCTTTTTCTTCTTCCTGCTGGGCTGAACCGCTGCCCTTTCATTCTTGGGCCTGTGCTAATTTCTGTGCATTCCCAACTGTGATTTCTCACCAATTTGGGGGAACCTCCTCTGCCAGGGCCTGCTTCATCCCAGCAGTGCTTGCAGGAGCCTGGGCTGGCTGACATCCCTGGGCTGATGGGTGCTCCTCTCCCTGCAGGCTGGCCACTCAGTACTCCTTGTCCCTGGCCTCACAGCCCACCCGGGAAGGTAAGAAGCTGCCCTGTCCTGCTGTGTGGACCCCAAGGCAGGGGAGAGGCTGAGGAGCCTTCTGTGTGGGAGACTGGGGGGACCACAGACTCGGGGGCAGGTGGAGGGAAGAGCTCCTGTCTGATGTTCCCTGTGCCTCCTCCTCCATCGCCTGCAGCCACAGTGACCAGCCACCAGGTGTGCCATCGTGGAGGAAGTCCAGGTTGGAGAGGTGGTCTCCTTCTGTGAGCAGGTCCACCTCTCCACCCACTGAGGCCCCTTTCTGCCTGTGACAGCCCCACCTCGAGGGCCACAGCACAGCCATCAGCTCTAGCTCCCAGCATACTACTGCCGTGCCCCGAGTGTCCGTCTGGGCCCCGGTCCGTGACCTGTTGTCTTTCTGTGTCTACTTTCTGCAGCCCCTCACTGAGGAGGCCTCCTGGGTTTGTCCAGTGCCTGCTATTAAAGCTTTGCTCCAAGTTCAATGCCTCGTGTGATCTGGTCTGTTCATTGGTTTGGGGCAGTGTGGGCGGAGGGACTGGGGGAGGTGGAGAATTTATTGAGTGTTTGGGTATCGGCTTGTCACCTGCCAATCCGTTCTGCCCACTCCATCCAGGCCTGGGGCTCCTGGAAAGATGTGAAGGGAAGAGGCAGAAGGATTAAGGGTGGAGGGATGGGACAGCCCCTTGTATTGGGAAAAGTTTCTAAGAATCAGCCCCTGAGTCCCTGTCACCTATGGCTGATCCCTGGGAAGGCCACACAGACTTTCCAAGGACCACGCCTTTTGGGGAGCACTCCCTGCCTCAGCCCAGGGGCAGGTTCAAGAGCAGAAGGAGAGGGGCTCCGTGGGAGGGGCTCCTGAAGGAGTGGTCCAGGGCATTGATGAGTGAGAGGGGGTGAGAGCGACGCAGCCAGCCCAGGAAACCAGACCGGCTCTGCCCAGCTCAGGGTGTGTGTGAGGCGGGGTGGCCGCTGTGCGTGTATGCGTAGGGGGGTGTCCTGTTTGCTTTGGTGGCTTGGCAGCCACTGGGCTAGTGAGGAATCTCTCTCGGCTGCTGGCGGGGCTATCTGGGCCTGTCTGGGAAGTGGAAGCCATCGGTAGTCTGAAACATGACCACCTTCCACCCAGCGGGCCTGGCGGGACCCTGGGACCCAGGGCGGGGCTTGGGGTGGGGGGCAGGGCAGGGTGAGGCTGTGGGGTGGGGCACATGGCCCACCCGAGGAGCCACATCTTGGGGAGCCTGGAGTGGGGAGGGAGCTGGATGAAGTCTCTGTAAAAGCCTCTTCTTGGGCAATGTCCTTTAGGTTTCCTGTGGGCTGAGACCTGAGATAAATGCCCCTCACCTGACCCTGAGGTCTTTTGGGGTACAGAAGGGTGAGAGGAGTGGAAGGGGGCATCCCCCTCTCAGTTGGTTTAGATCCTCTCTTAGCACAGCCCACCATTTCCCCATCCTATAGCTGAACCCCTGTTTGCCCACCCCAGCCTGGAGTATAAACCTGGGGAAAGGTTTACACGAGGAGACTGGTTTAGCAAAGGCTTCTAGGGTTGGGGCAGGGACAGAAGCTGACTGGATGGAACTGTAGCCCCTAGAGTGCATTCCTGGGTGTCAGGCTCTGCAGAAGGGGCCAGTGTGGACACTGCACCCCTCTGGAGCCCCAATTTCTTTATCTGCGATGTGGGTTGGTCTCCGAGGCTTGATAGCATTTCTGTGCTGTGAGGTGGGCCTAGTGGGTTTGGGCTCAGTTTCCAAGGCAGGATAGGCTCTCGGTACCCTCTTTCTCTTCAGCACCCAGCCCCGGGCCAGCACCATGGGTGGAGCAGTGTGGAGTGAAAGACAGCGGGGGGGGGGGGGTGCGGTCACCTGACACTGCAACCCATTTCCCCACCAAACAGGGTTGAGGTGGGCCAGGCTGGGGTGGTGGCTGCCTGGGAGGGCCTGGGGACGGTGCAGTCCTGCCTTCTCCTCTTTTCCGTATTAGGTCATGGGAAAGCGTAGCTGGAGGGCCCGCCCGAATCACAGGTGACAGGCCTGAGAGCAGTGGCACGCACAAGCACACGCGCGGCACCCAGCACGAGGATTTGGAGAAATGAGGCAAATTCCTGATGATGGGCGGGGAGGGGGCCCCCAGCCACCTGGGAGCTGGCAGGTGGCCCGTGGTGATGAAAGCCCAGGGGAATGGAAACAGAGGAGCAAGCCTGTTGTAGTCGTGACGCCCACTTGGTGGCCTACAAAGGAAGCATGTGAACCCCGGCAGCCCTACACAACTTGGGGCCCCTCTCCTCCCCAGCCCTTCTCCTGTGTGCCTGCCTCCTGCCGCCGCCACCATGACCACGACCATCTGCCAGTTCACCTCCTCCAGCTCCATCAAGGGCTCCTCCGGCCCGGGGGGCGGCTCGTCCCGCACCTCCTGCCGGCTGTCTGGCGGCCTGGGTGCCGGCTCCTGCAGGCTGGGATCTGCTGGTGGCCTGGGCAGCGCCCTCGGGGCAGCAGCTACTCCAGCTGCTACAGCTTTGGCTCTGGCGGTGGCTATGGCAGCAGCTTTGGGGGCGTTGATGGGCTGCTGGCCGGAGGTGAGAAGGCCACCATGCAGCACCTCAATGACCGCCTGGCCTCCTACCTGGACAAGGTGCGCGCCCTGGAGGAGGCCAACACTGAGCTGGAGGTGAAGATCCGTGACTGGTACCAGAGGCAGGCCCCGGGGCCCACCCGTGCCTACAGCCAGTACTACAGGACAATGGAGGAGCTGCAGAACAAGGTAGGGCCTGCTGGTGGGAGGGGTCTCCAGGGGCATGACTTCTTTCCCCCAACTCCTGCCCTGGCCAAAGGCCTAGAGTCCAGCCATAGGGTCTCAGGGAGCCAAAGGTGGTTTGGCTGTGGCTTAGCTTCTGGGAACCTGCCTTGGGGCCCCTGTGTGGCCCACATGCCCCTTTTCTGGGGGCAGCAGGCTGAGTCAGGAACAAACAGGCCTCGTGGAGCCCCGGGAGCCTCAGTTTCTCCCTGGTGGAGCTCCTCCACCTGGAGAGGTTGTAGGATGAGGCAGGAGGCTGTAGATGGAGGGCTGGACCCGTGGGCTGCTGGATGCATGGTGTCTTGAGTCAGCAGGAGGGGGTTTTGGGAGATGTGGAGTGGGGGTGTCTGAGTGAGCTCCCGATATCACCTGCTGCAGGGGGAGGCAGAAAGGAGGGGGTGGGACCTCAGAGTGGGGAAGGCCTCTGATGTGCCTTATTTGGGGATTTTTCTGGCTTCTCCTTTCCTCCTGCTGTCCCTTAAGACAGGCTCAGCAAACCCCAGGGGGTGGGGCTGCTGGCTGGAGCCCAGGGTTAGGGATTAGGAGGGATCCTGACTTCTGATTTGGAACCACTCTTTGGTGAGGGCTCCTTTAGCCTCCTTTTTGGGGGAGCCTGTCAGGGGCACCCTCTAGCTGATTGTAAAACTAGGGGGTTGCCCACATCCCCTCCCTTGTTCTAGAATTCTGGGACAGCTTCTGCCCTGGGGACATTTTCCCTTTCTTTTCTGGTTGCCTCATACTCCCAGCCAGCTGTCTCCTCTTTTAAGGCTGAGCCTGGCATGGGGGTCTGGTGGGGTACTGAGTAGCAGACAAAGAAGAGGCACCTTTCAGCCCTTCAGACTCCTGCTTGCCCCTCTTCTGCCCATAATACAGCATGGGGCAAGGGAGGGGCTGGGTGGGAAAAGAGGCCCCCAGGCAGGAAGATCTGCTCAGAACCCTGGTGTGGGCTCAGCCACCCCCATCCAATGACCTGACTACTCTCCCATCTCCTCAGATCCTCACAGCCACCATGGACAATGCCTACATCCTGCTACAGATTGACAATGCCCATCTGGCTGCTGCTGACTTCCGCACCAAGTGAGTCCTAGCTGTGGGCTTGGGCAGCCTGGGCCAGCTGGGGGAGGATCTCAGGGTACCCCTCCTGACCTCAGGACTCCTTGGTTGCTTGCGGCAAGGCCCAGGAGCTCAGGGTGGGGCAATCCTAGGAGCCCCACTCCTTAGTCCAGGATGCAGTGAAGGCAGCCGGTTCTAAAGGTTGCTGGGCTTAGGCAGGGAATAGAAGAGAGGGAGAGGAGGCGAGAGGCAGAGAGAAGTAAGGAAGCTGGTGGGCATGGGATCTGGCCCTGTGATGGTCCCGGTGCCCCGGGGCTGGAATTCATTTCCACTCGACCCTCTCATCAGCCCTTCCAACCCCTTAGAGTCCTGGCAAAATGAAGGCAGGTGAGCAGCCAGGACCTGGACCTGCAGGTCCAAGCAGCCTGGGCTGAAGTCCCTGATTCCCAAGGCAGGTTTGAGACAGAGCAGGCCCTGCACCTGAGTGTGGAGGCCGCCATCAGTGGCCTGCGCAGGGTGCTGGATGAGCTGACCCTGGCCAGAGCCGACCTGGAGATGCAGATTGAGAACCTCAAGGAGGAGCTGGCCTACCTGAAGAAGAACCATGAGGAGGTGAGGTGGCTGGGGCAGAAGGTCAAAGATGCTGAGGAGTGCATGGCAGAGCCCTGGGGCTGGGCCATGGCTGAGGCCGTGGGAGAGAGCAGAGCAGGTGCACTGCGATTAGTCACCTTAGAGAGCTTCCCTGTCTGCAGAGCCCTGATCCTTGGGGTCCAGCGTGCAGGGCAGACTCCTCTTTGTACCACACTGCTTCTCGGTATCCAAGGAACCTCCCAAGGGCCCGCAGAGGTTCCCTCTACCTGCCCTGGCCTCCCTCACGAGGGTGGGGGATAAGTAAGGAAGTCTCCTTCTTGTCCCATTTCAAACTCTCAAAGCTGAACATCTACATAGAAGCTTGGAAATTAGAGGGGAAATTTTTGGGGCATAGGCCTATAATTAGATTTTATTTTGGAGAGCCCTTGGTCTAATGGGGGAGATAGAGTCTGATGGTTGAGGCAATACTCAGCAGATGAATGAAAATCATTTAGAGGGTCAGATAGAGCAGAGGGAGAACAAAGGAGGGGTTCTTGTGGGGAGTGGGGTCCCCTTGTGGGGGAAGGCTTGGGAGTGAGAGGTCAGGATGGGTCCAGATGCGCACATCCACATCCCCTTTTTCCATAGGAGATGAACGCCCTGCGAGGCCAGGTGGCCGGTGAGATCAATGTGGAGATGGATGCTGCCCCAGGCATGGACCTGAGCCGCATCCTGAACAAGATGCGTGACCAGTATGAGAAGATGGCAGAGAAGAACCGCAAGGATGCCGAGGATTGGTTCTTCAGCAAGGTGGGGGCTGCTGCAGGCCAGAGGTCTCTCTTTTGGGGCTGGGGCTCAGGGGCCTTAGCACTGACAGTAAGCCCACAGCCAGGTGTCTTGGAGGTGCCCCCTCCTCAGCAAGCTGCGTGGACCACAGGGTCACCCCCTGCATCAACAGACCTGGAGCTGAGCTCAAGCTGGGATCTGGGGGGGTGGGTGGGGAGGTAGGGAGCCCCTACAGAATAAAGGCAGAGGGTAAGTACCTTGGGAGTCCCCACCTCTCTCTCAAGAAGTCAGGAACTAGCACCAAGAGCCAGGCTACATGTTCTGGCTGGTTCTCAAGTTTCCAGTCTGTGCCTCCCACACGCAGGGATTAACCATAAAAAGTTAACATTTCAAATGGCGTGTTTCTGGGCTTTGGGACATGGGAAGCTGGTAAGAAGGCACCACTCTCCCCACAGTTAGATTTGGGAGGAGGCCTGACTTGGGAGAGGGATCCAAGCTCACACCACCCTGTCCTGTGTCCTGTCTGCAGACAGAGGAGCTGAACCGTGAGGTGGCTACCAACAGCGAGCTGGTCCAGAGTGGTAAGAGCGAGATTTTGGAGCTCTGGCGCACCATGCAGGCCTTGGAGATCAAGCTGCAGTCCCAGCTCAGCGTGGTAGGAACAGTCCTGTGCATGGGGGTGGGCCCAGAAGAGGACACTGACAACCCTCACTGACCCCTGGTCTTCCTGCCGTCCTGCAGAAAGCATCCCTGGAGGGCAACCTGGTGGAGACAGAGAACTGCTACTGCGTGCAGCTGTCCCAGATCCAGGGGCTGATCGGCAGCGTGGAGGAGCAGCTGGCCCAGCTTCGCTGCGAGATGGAGCAGCAGAACCAGGAGTACAAGATCCTGCTGGACGTGAAGGCGTGGCTGGAGCAGGAGATCGCCACCTACCACCGCCTGCTGGAGGGCGAGTATGCCCAGTGAGTGGGGGAGCCTGGGGTCAGGGCTGCGGACCTCTTGGCAGGGGTGGGGCTCTCAGACTCACATCTAATTTCCTCTCTGTTTTTTTTTTTTTTTCTTTCAGCCTGACTCAGTACAAGAAAGAACATAAGCATCTTTGTGGCTGAGGCCCTGGGGATTGGGTGCATGGGACAGGGAGCCCACCTGCACACTGCTGGGGCAGGGTCCCCAGGAGCTCCAGGAGTTGATGGCTGTCCCTCAGCAGGGGTGGGGGAAGTAACCCATTAGCACCGAGGATTGATACTCAGGAAAAGATCAAATGAGAGAGACGCCGTCTGGTCTGATGGGGGTGGGCCAGGGAACTGGTCCTTACCTTGGAGATCCTAGTCTGATGGAGGAGACAGGTCCCAGCTCTGGAGATTGTCATCTGATGGGAAGATAGGAAAATGGTCTCATGATCTTTGCTCTTGACAGCTTTTGGATGAGCAAAAACAGTCCTGTCTCTGGGGACGCTAGCCTGGTGGGAGATAGGGACATGGTCCTTGTCCTCCAAATTCCAGTCTGATGGAGAATATATGATCCTAGTCCCAGGGTTCTTAGTCTAATGGAGGAGATAGGGGCCTGGTTTTTGTCTTGGCGATCCCAGTCTGATGGGGGAGATGGGAGCAAATCTATGTCCTCCTGGAGACTGCAGAGAAATGAAGATGGATTTCATGGAGTCTACATGGCTCCTCCCTGGCAGGACACACTGGGTCAGAATCAAATAACCCATCTGCGGAGGCAAGACTCACACGGGGCCACCGGCAGAGGGATGGGATAGAAGGGAGGCGGTGGCAGGGACGGAAGGGATGTGTGTGCAGTGTGATGTCGAGGTGCCAGTGGAGGCACTCACAGCACCTGGGGGAGGATGAGGGAGAGACCTGGCTCCTGTCCATGAGGGCTAGGGGGCAAGCGAGGGTCTCCTGGCCCCTACCCACTTCAAAGTGCCTGCTTCTCCTGCAGCGGTGACCACCCGTCAGGTGTGTACCATTGTGGAAGAGGTCCAGGATGGCAAGGTCATCTCCTCCCGCGAGCAGGTCCACCAGACCACCCGCTGAGGACTCGGCTTCCCCAGCCAGCCCCCCAGGAGGCAGGGAGGCAGCTGCCCCATCTGCCCCACAGTCTCCGGCCTCTCCAGCCTCAGCCCCCTGCTTCAGTCCCTTCCCCATGCTTCCCTGCCTGATGACAATAAAGCTCGTTGACTCAGCTACGAAATGTGTCCTTGTTCTGGCCCCTGAAGTGGGCACTAGGGACAAAAGGGTGAAATGGGAAGGAGTGAGGGTGAGGGGAGATGGTGCTTGGCTACCCCCTGTTGTTAACTGGCAGGTCAGGGGTCAGCTTAGACCAGCATAAAGAGTAAGTCTAGGGAGAGTTTGGACGGGGGTGCTTGCATCTCCCAAGGGCTGGAGATTTTCAGGGGGTGGTCCAGGCTGCGCTAGACCCGGGGTGGAGTCCGTGTATCAGGTGTGGTCCTAGGTGGCCACTGCTTGCCCTGTGAGTAGCTCTGTGACCTTGGGAAGTTAGGCAGTCACTTCCCCTCACTGAGCTTTGCTTTCTCATCCATAAATGGATGGGAAGATCTCAGGTGTGGGAGCCTGAATCCTCAGAGATGACTCACTCAATCAGTTGCTCCTCCCGGTCCTGTGGGCTGTGACCTCCCCTTAGATGGGGCAGGAGGTGGTCGAGGGCTGGGATAAGTACAAAGGGAGGGTGGGTGGGGGAGGCAGGCTGGGTGGTTGGGGCCCAGACACCTGTGTGAGTCTCAGGAAATCCCTGAGAGGGGCTCCCGTTGCCTCTGCCCTGGGAATGTGAGCGGGAGGCTGGTGTTTTCAGGGAAGGCTACAGACCCCAGGCAGGTATGGGAGAAAGGGTGGGGCCTCTCTCAGGGATTTTTCCTCACATGGTCAGCTGTTGCTCAGGTTGCAGACGGGGCAGAGTGGGGATGCACTGCCAATGGGGTGGCTGTGCCCAGGGAGCAGTGCCACTCTCCCTGGCGGTCTGGATCCTCTTTGGTTCCCCACTAGGGACAGGGGTGGCGTGAGGGAGGGTAGAAACTGCCTCCTAGGAAAATGAGAAGGAACAGTCCTGCTCCAGCCACTCCCAGCACCCTCTGAGCACCAGCCCCAGCTCTTGCTGTTGGCAGCAAACATGGCTGTGGGGAGCAGTCTGTGGGAGGTGAACCTGACACCTGGAAATCTTCCTTCTAGTAAATCCGGAAACTGCTAGGCAGGTTGGCCTGCTTTCCTGGTTTTCTTCAAGCAGGGGGTTAGTGGGGGGAGGATGCCTCCACCTCATCACTGCTGGACCTGTGGTGTCTCTGCTGCTGCAGAATTAGACCAGGGCCCCCAAACACCCTCTCTCTCCTGGTGCCTGGAGGCTGGGGGTGGGGCCCAGACCTGAAGAGAATGGAAGTGACCAGAGCCTTCTAAGCCTGGGTTGGTGGGGGTTTGGGACTGGCAGAGGCCAGGGATAGGGGTGGGTACTGACCACTGGGGAATGGGTGACTTTGGGCTGGTCACAGGCCCTCCCTGGACCTCAGAGCTACGACATCCCAACATTCCGGGAGAGTGTTTCTCTCTGCAGGGGAGATGGCTGCCTGGAGTCGGGGACTTGCGCCTGCAGTGGCATCCGCACGACTCAAAACAAGGGCAGGCTCTGCTACGTCACAGGCTGATGTCTCCCTGCTCTCTGGCAAAAAATGTGGCGCCATGGAGGGCAGGAGGGAGGCACTGTTTGCACCAGGCCCCCACCACACATCCCGCCACAACCAGAAGAACCAGCCCTGGGCTGCAGATGGCTCATTCTGGAGGGTGACTTCATTTATCTGAATAGACCCCGGAAGCAGGGAGGGTCTGGGGGAAGGCGCCTCGTTGTGTGGATGGGGACACTGAGGCTCCAAGGAGCAGTGACTCAGCCCTTGTCCCGAAGCCTGGGGGGTCAATAGTGGAGACAGGCGCAGGAAAGGAGTGGGCCCAGCTTCCATGCTGGGAAGAGGAGCAAAGCCCCCCCTCCTCCCCCACCTCAGGCTCCAGGCAGGACTATCTCTCCCTCCTGTAGAGCCTGGGGTCCGCAATTACTGATGGCGTGAGTGAGGAGGGGTCAGAGTGTGGGAAGGACCAGAGACAGCCCCAGACTCTGCCCCTCTGCTGGGGAAGAAGCCCTTCTCTACGAAGTGAGTGGGTGGGAGGCTCAAGAGGCCAGAATGGGGGAGGCGCCCGGTGTGCCCAGATAGCTAAGCCAGTAGAGGTAGTGGTTGCCAGGGGCTGGTGGGGAGACTTGAGTGACTTTGTCCAAGGACCCCAAGTGGGCCCAGGATGCTGGGGACATGTGCCTGGGCTGGATTGGGGATCCAGCTATGGGACTCAGTGAGGGACTCACAGTTCGTCCACACCCGCCCTGCCCACTGCACAGAATGTTTCACCCCCTGTCATCAAGGCAGAAGCTGCAGATCTGTGGTTGCCCTATGGAGCTGCCACACCTGGTCTCGTGTGATGGACACACACGTAGGACTCTCAGGCCAGGCCCATGCCAGTGGTAGCCTGCCTCCAGACCCCCCTTGCAGGGGCTGACCTGGCAGCATGTCTTGTAGGGAGATGGATGTGGTGGGGGACACCCATCCATGGCATGACATCGCTCTGCGTCTGGTTTGCACTGAGTCCAGGGGAAGGAGGAGACACCGGTCCTGACCCCGAGAGCCAGTGCCTGCCCCGAGGGGACCTGAGGGACTGACAACAGTCCCTCAGCCCTTATGCAGTGTGGGTCTCCTGTGGCAACCAAGGTTTTGGGGAGATGAGGGGAACAGAGGGAGCAGAGCCAGGCAGGTCTCCCCACATGCACAGAGCCGAGGGGATAACTGAGCTTGACAGAGGCCGGTCCTCACCCTGAGCTGTAGTGAACATTTGAAGAAACATCCCTGAGAGAGGCCCACTCTTTCTCCCACACCCCCCTGGGGTCCGCAGCCTTCCCTGAGGGCACCAGCTTCCCGCTCACATTCTTGGGGTGGGGGCAACGGGAGCCCCTCTTGGGGGTTTCCTGAGACTCACACAGGAGTCCGGGCCCCTTGTTTGTGCAGAACAGGCACCCCAAGTGGGCCCAGGCTGCTGAGGACATGCGCCTGGGCTGGACTGGGGACCCAGCTATGGGACTCATGGAGGGACTCACAGTTCGTCCACACCCGCCCTGCCCACTGCACAGAATGTTTCACCCCGTCATCGGGGCAGAAGCTGCGGATCTGTGGTTGGATTGTGAAGGGCTATGACAGCCCCACCTTCAGAAGAGGGACGTCAAACATGCAGGAGGGGAGAGGACCCCTGAAGGTGGGCCTGGCACTCACAGATTTCCCCAGATCCCGGGAGCCATCACGGGGCAGAGCCTGGGCCTGGACATTCGTTCTCCCCCAGGAACCCCGCTCCTTCTGTTTCTCTGCAGGGCCCCAGCACCCCATCGTGGCCTGACTTTAGTGTATTGGTGTATTGGGGTTGTCTTTACCACCTTCTCCCCCAGAAGACTATGTCTCCAGGGCTTCTCTGTCTTGTTCTTCGAGTCTGAGTGCCCAGCACAGTGCCAGGCACATAGTAGGTGCTTTATAAACACCTGCTCATAAACATAACGCTAGCCACCAGCCTTTGCCAGGTGCTTTATTTATTTGGCCTCGAATCCCCTAATATGCCTGTGAGGCAGAGCTGTTATTCCCATTTCCCAGAGAAGGAAACTGAGGCTCAGAGAGGCTGAATGTCCTGCCCAAGTTTTCGCCCCTGCTTGCCCCGATTCCAGGCTGCTCTGTCCTGGCTCAGTGGGGCTCTACTTTTCCTTCCTCCTGCCCTGAAGCCTGTGGCTCTGGCTTGTCCACCCGGGGCTGGGGGCCCTGCCGCAGCCCCCTCTCTCCCCTCAGCTTCTCTGTCTCCCTCCTCAGCCCCCTAAGCTGCCTCCTGCCTTCCCAGCCTGAGTTGGCTAGGGAGCTTGTAAAACAGCCCCACCAGCAGGCTTGTCCTGAGTGGTGCTGATGAGGGAGTTGGAGCAGGGCTGCGAATCTTCTTGGGGACTCTGATGATCTGCCTGGTTGGAGAATCACTGCAAGCCAAGGCGCGGCATTGGCCAACGGTGTTTCCCGGCCTCCTCAGGTATGCCATGATCTCATGCCTCATGCTTGACATGGGCAGGACGAAGGAGGGAGGAAGGAGGCAGGGTGTGGGGAGGAATCCTCTGCCTGGAGAATGCCCACCGGGCTTCTCTGTGCTCACCAGGCTTAGTGGTCCTGGCCCTTGGTCACCTTGGGGCAGGTGTGCATCACTGATGCAGAGGAAACACCTCCTCCTCCTCTGTCAACTCAGATCTTCTGAGGCCTTGCTGGTGCCTCCCTCTGCTGGGACCCTTTCCGGGATCAAGGCCAGGAGGGCAGCCCCCTCCTCTACTGCTGAGGCTCAGCAGTATCAACTCTAACCCCATTGAGGGGATTTCAAGGCCTGTACTGATTTGGTCCCAATTTAGCTTTATTATCCATATTTACCCCCACTGCTCTGCAGCTCCACTGAAGCACCCCCTGTTTCCTCTGAGCCCACTATGTCACACCCAGGACTCTGCCTCAGCTGGGCCTCCACTGCCCGCCCCTCTATAGATGCCTAAATCCCGGGCAGTTATGCAGACACAACTAAAGTTCCATCCCTTCCATGAACCCTTCCCCAATCCCTTGGTGGAAGGTCACTTCTTCCCCTCATGAGGTTCTGAGCTTTCATTTCTTTTTCTACTAAGAGTCTTAGCACTGTCTGCTAAATGCTACAATTACCTGTTCACATTCTCTACCTGCCCCCACGAGACCAGGGGCATCTCAGAAGCAAAGATCATTAAAACCAACTAAATCTATTTCTAATTATAAAATGAGGTATGCCGATTGATTGTGAAAGAATAAAATAATAAAGTATGGAACATTTTTAAAAAGCATATAGATCTGGCTACAGAGCTTTAGTGAGAAGGAACTAGCTAAGTGTGGTCCGGGGTGACACCAATATCTCACCTCCTCTCACTGTGGAAACCACTTCCCCATAAACAGCCCCAAGACAAGTGAGCACTTGAACTATTCTTGCAAATACCCTGAGCCCTGTGGCCACCAAGAACCCCTAGCATGCGCAAGTCAACAAGACACCATGGTGCTTAAAAACCATCCTCTCTCATCAGCTGCCATTTCCGTCTTCCCATGACTCAGGGCTTACCTCTTGAGAGAAGGGGACACAGCTTGGACCCCAGAAGGGGGCCGGTGACTGAGTGCCCAAGCCCTGTCCTCTTCTGTGCACACCCCCAAATCCCCAACTTCCTGCTAGTTCTTCTCACCCCCAAATCCCCAACTTCCTGCCAGTTTTTCTTATCCCCAAATCATCCCCTGAATAGTGCTGTCTCCATCTACTTCCTTCTGATTTTATCACGGGGTAGAAGGAGTTGGCTCACTTGTCCCCAGTGAAAAATGACTCAGGGTCACACTGCTCCTTCCCTCAGAATGCCCAGGTCCCCAAGCACCAAGGTGTCTGCTGCTTTTCCTAGGACCCCCAGAAGCCTCTTAGCAAAATGGTAGATGGCAATTATGAGACTCACAGCTGGTGCCAGGTAAGGGCTGGTGCTCCTGCCCATCTCTGGAGAGAGGCAGGACTTGGAGGGGGGCAGCCTGCAAGGGCACCAGCTGGTATGAGGGCCATCCTGGGGACCCCAGGCCTTTGAGGTCCTATCTGGTGATGGGACACAGGGAAGGGCCAGAGATGTGTTTTCTGGCCTGACCTGGGGTCTGCAAGGAAACAGGAAAGAGCTGCCCCCAGCAGAGGGAAGAGAGGAGGAAGTGTTAGCAGGAGAATGCTGCCTGAGGAGACCCCCTGAGCCACTGAGGAAAGGTCTAGGGAGCTGAGGTTGGATAAAGAGTCCTGAGCAAGTGGACAGGCCCTACGCTTGCCAAGACAGAGAGGGGACCAGGAATTCCCTTGCTGATTCCTCAATTTTTATAACTCTGTCTTTTAACAGCTTCCAGACTGAAAGCGGCTGAGACTGGCAGGTCTGTGCCAACCCCATCGAGTTCTGGTGCCAAGTGCATCATTGACCTTAGAGTTGAATCCCTGAGTGACCTGGAAGCAACAAGACACTGTTACATTTGTGGCAGATTAGGAAGCAGGGGCCCAGGCCCTAGGGACGTCCCTTCAGTTCCTGAACCTACCCCTACCTAAGCAACCTCACTCTGGGACTCTTCTTAACATGCATTTCAACTTACCTAGATTATTTAATTTTTGTAATGTATTTCTATGTGTTCTTGACTGCTTGTCAGAAGGGATCCCACAACACTGTCTACACCCCTTCCTCAGCCCCTCCAGTCACACAGTGGTTGACATATATTCAGGCACATGGCTATTCTTTGCGGCTCTCATACAAGGTGGGTGGCTACGTTCAGCTTTTTCTAGAGGACATAGTTCCAAAGCTGTCAACCAACAAATATTTGTAGAACATTATTTATCATTTCTGTGTTCCGCTATGTAAAACAATGAATTCGTTTTGAGTAAACCAGTCTTAAACTGTTGGTGATTCTATTGGCTTTGTTTTGTGACAAAGCAAGGCGGTGGGATGGGAGGGGAAGAGTAGAAAACTCTGAAGAGGGGAAGTCAGCAGAAAGGAAATGACAATAATGCCTCTTCCCAAATAATGAAACACTATTTCATAAAACAATGATTATTTTATAAAATATTATGCACCCAGTGTATAATGCATATGAACTAGGTAAATTTGTGCTTGATATATATACTCGTGCATTTAAGTTTATTTTTCTCACAAGTCAAGCTCTCTTAAAAATTACTCACTGTCCTTCAAATTCTAACAATGTCTCCAAGGGCTAAGTATTATTAATATTCCCATTTGATAGAAGAGGAAATGTTGGCTCAGAGAGTTAAAACAGCTTGTCCACGGTCATGCAGCGAATAAATAATGTAACCAATATGCAAACCTCTGAGAAGCCCAGAACCACCTGGGATGGTTGTTTAAAATGCTCACAAGAGAACTGGGTTTGGTTGTGGGAATCTAGATTTTTACCAACCCCCCCAAGTGATACACATGCAGACTAAAGACAAAAAAACTACTGAATTTGTCAATAAGACTTTTTTTTTTTTTTTGAGATGGAGTCTTGCTCTGTTGCCCAGGCTGGAGTGCAGTGGCACAATGTCAGCTCACTGCAACCTTCGCCTCCCGGGTTCAAGCAATTCTCCTGCCTCAGTCTCCCAAGTAGCTGGGACTATAGATGCCCGCCACCATGCCCAGCTAATTTTTGTATTTTTAGTAGAGACGGGGTTTCACCATATTGGCCAGGCTGGTCTCAAACTTCTGACCTTGTGATCTGCCCACCTCAGTCTCCCAGTTTTGTTTGTTTGTTTGTTTGTTTGTAGATGGAGTCTTGCTCTGTTGCCCAGTCTGGAGTGCAGTGGTGCAATCTCAACTCACTGCAACCTCTGCCTCCCGGGTTCAAGCGATTCTCCTCCCTCGGCCTCCCAAGTAGCTGGGATTACAGGTGCATGCCAACACACCTGACTAATTTTTGTATTTTTAGTAGAGACAGGGCTTCACCATGTTGGCCAGGCTGGTCTTGAACTCCTGAACTTGAGAGATCTGCCTGCCGAGGCCTCCCGAAGTGCTGGGATTACAGGCATAAGCCACTGCACCCGGCCTCAATAAGAATTTAGCCACTCTTTTAAAAATAAGACGCACATGGTAATAGACTTCTTACCTGGGTATTATTTCCCTAGAATCCATGCTCCACAAAATCGACGGTTAACATTAGAGAAAGGAAAGACAGTCAGCCAACATGTACAACAAGATTTCTATTGTGAATGCAGAATTATTTGACGGATTGCCTAGACTGAGGTTAAGAAACTATGGTCCTCAGAACAAATCTAGTATGACTCCTGTTTTGTAAACAAAGTTTTGTTGAAACAGAGCCATTCCCGCCCTTTTATGTATTATCTATCGCAGCTTTCCTAAGACAAAGGTGGAGTCACAGTGTTGCAACAGAGATTATATAGCCCACAAAGACAACAATATTTACTATCTGGCCTTTTATAGAAAACGTTGGCTAACTCCTGGCCTATGTTTTAGTATATACTTTTTTAAGTATAAGAAAGTTAGACTGAGTCAGGATTCCTGCTGTACAATGCAAGGGGGAGAAATTCAACACACTTGTGAGAAATGCAAAATATATTAACTTTTTGATAAGCCCTACTTACTTTGTGTGTTTTAAATAATCTATTTTTTAGTATCAAAAAGTGACATTTTGGTAATCAGCATTTTTGAAGAGCAATGACACG
Source organism: Pongo abelii (assembly GCF_028885655.2). Lineage (NCBI taxonomy): Eukaryota > Metazoa > Chordata > Mammalia > Primates > Hominidae > Pongo > Pongo abelii. Next base: position 44,690,476 of record NC_072004.2, on the reverse strand, counting down.
GTCTGTAGAAAAATTTAAAATTTATATACTCTTCAATCTATCTTATTTCTAGGAATCTATTTCAAGAAACACTATCTAAAGAAACAAAGGAGGGCCAAGCACGGTGGCTCACTCCTATAATCCCTGCACTTTGAGAGGCCGAGGCAGGTAGATAGCTTGAGGTCAGGAGTTGGAGACCAGCCTGGCCAACACGGTGAAACTTCATCTCTACTAAAATACAAAAATTAGCCGGGCATGGTGGCAGGCGCCTGTAATCCCAGCTACCTGGGAGGCTGAGGCAAGAGAATTGCTTGAACCTGGGAGGCAGAGGTTGCAGTGAGCCGAGATCGTGCCACTGCACTCCAGCCTGTGTGACAGAGTGAGACTCCGTCTCAAAAAAAAACAAAAGAAAAGACACAAAGTGTTGGCACATTGCTGTTGTTTGCAGCTCTGTTTGTAAAAACAACCAATAGAAATAAATTCTTTAAAATATGAATAGTTTAAACCATGATGGTATAGCCACATAATAAACATGAAATTACTGAAAATAAAGTAGATATACATACTGAAATGAAAGGTATCTATGATAGTAATGTAAAACTATGTATATAGAATATACATTTGATATGTGTATCTCTATACCAATATCTGTATTACCACATATTTATTATATAACTGTACATCTAATAATATTTGCCTTGGTAAAAGCTATATATATTTACATAAACATAAGAAGAACATTTGATGTGATTAAATCTATTAAATGTGATTTCCCTGGCAACCATGATTTTTAAGAAATGAGGAGCTCCACTTTTCATTTTCCATTATCTGTGCTTTGATTTTCATAAATATGAGTATGAGATTTTTAATTCAAAAACCAAGATTTGAGAAGTTGGGGCTTGCGCTAAAAACTGGTTCTCTCTTACTTCTCTCGAACCACTTGCTCTGGGTCCCCGGGGCACGAGCTTTGCAGATTTCAGTCTAGTTCAGAGAACTTCAGGAATGTTTGCTGCTGTTATGTTACCTATTGTTTCAAGAGATCAAGGCAACAAACGTGTCCTGTCTAGATCCAAAGAGTACATTTGGACTCTCTCTCTCTACACACACACACACACACACACACACACACACAGAGAGAGAGAGAGAGAGAAAGACACACACACCTGCATAAATAGCTTCTCTCATGCAATATTTTATAATCCCTTCCAATTTTGAGATATTCCTCCTCTAGCCCATCATAGCAAACCAGCTAGGGCAAATGTGGGGGCATTATCCGGAATCATGATAGTAGCAACCTCTGCCTTGATGAAGCCATAGAGTCTTATCCTTTCTTCCCCTAAGGGCTCTCAACATCTGATGACTGGCACCATTGGCCCATGAACTTTAAAATATTTCAAATAGATCTAGGATTTATTTCACATCTCAACAACATGAATATTGCATAAATCCTTCATATATTAGATGAATACTAAACTGACAGCCTATTATAATCAGGGGAAAGGAAAAGCAAAAGATTCTAATAGACTGCAAGTTCACATTGGCTGGGCCTCTTTCCTTGGTTAATCTCTTTTTTAAGGGTAAGTGACAGACAAAGCAGTGCTCACTAAATAGTCCACGTGATCCCCTTCATGGCATTTGCATTGGGCTCTTGTGGCTAATTCTGGCCAGTGAACTGTAAGATTAAGTGAAGCATGTCACTTCTGGACCAAGACAGTTAAAAGCAGTATGCCTTTTCTGTCTTCTTTCTCATTCCAGAATCTACAGCTACAGGATGGAAGCAGCCTGAATTCCCGAGTCACCACCTGGAGGAGAGCTGCTCTAGGATCAGCACTGCTCAGAGTGTAGTTCATGGGTCAGCAGCATCAGCATCACCTGAAATCTCATTAGAAAGGCAGAATCTTGAGCCTTACCCAAGACCTGTAGTATCAGAGTCTCAGGTGGAACCCACGAATCTGTGTTTAAACAAGCCCACCACAGGATTCTGATGCAACCAAATTTTGAGAACCAGTGATCTAGCCCACATCAGATTTTGTGTGAGTGGAAAACTTTTACCTTGTTATTCCATTGGGGGTTTGTTTGTTATCTGGGTACAACCTATACTATCCTTACTGTTATAGAGTATAAACATAAAATGCTTAACTGTTCTCCAATCATCAGCTCTACCTTAACATCTTGGAGAGATCCCATCATGTTTTGGTCACATCCAGTTATTAAAATTCCTTCAGTTTAGAACTCTAATATTGAATTCGATTTAAATAACATTTCTACTTCTTCCTTTCTCCCCGCCCTCAACCAGAGAAAAACAGCTCAGGGAGTTGGAGTGCGATGAAGCTTTAGTTTGGTTCAGAGATGCTCACCTTCCTTCTCTTTTTAACTCCTCTGGTATGGCGGGAAGAGGGGTGGTTTGTGTGGGGGTAATATAAGGAGAAAATGTTGCTGGATGTGGTGGCTTGTGCCTGTAATCTCAGTGCTTTGGGAGGCCAGGGCCAGAGGAATACTTGAGGCCAGGAGTTGGAAACCAGCCTGGGCAACACAGTGAGACCCAGTCTCCACAAAAAAAATTTTTTTTAACTTAGCAGGCATGGTAGTGTGCAGCTATAGTCCTAGCTACTCAGGGGGCTGAAGCAGGAGGATTGCTTGAGCCCAGAAGTTCTAGTCTGCAGTGGGTTGTGATCACACCACTGTACCCCAGTCTGGGTGACAGAGCAAGATCCTGTCTCTAAAAGAAATTTTTTTAATTTAAATTTTTAAAAGAGAGAGAGAAAAAATTCTTTTAACTACCTACAGATGTAGTCCCTGCCCCCACTGCTATGTTATCCCTGCATCTTTTTAAAAAATATTGAAATTATGGGCAATGCATGTATATTTTCCTCAGACTGATGGGCGTTCCTGAGGGTCCTCTCTCTGCATAGTTTCTTAGGTGAGAGATCCCACCCTTGCCCAACATCTTCCACCTCTTTCTTCTGCTCACACCACTGGCAGCATACCCTGGGCCTTTGCTAGCCTGGAAGACACCGTTGAGCATGTTACACAAAAGCACCATGAAGCAACCTAGCCCTGTGGGAGTGCAAGACCTTACAGGTGATGGGCAGACTAGCTTTCAGCACCCTCTTGCCCAGACGTCCAGGGGCCTTTATAGACAGCAGCCCTGAGACCACCCCACCTGCTACTGCTAAGATCCTTGTAAGCTAAGCAGTGGATCTCCTATTGGTAGGATGAGCACTTTAAGACTCAAAGGGGATATTATTAATAATTATGCTGGCACAACTGGCATAAACTGGGTCACTTCCCAGACAAAATGGGACATGTGATTCCCCCAACCTGTGTGGAGTGTCACTGGGAGGATGGCTCGAGCCCAGCTCCCTTCCACAGGATCATTCGGCCAATGGAAAGCTCATTCCATGTGGTGGGAGAGCAGCCTCCAACAATCCTTTTCCCTGCTTTGGTTCCTATCTCCTGTTTTCTTTTCCCCTGCTAATTTTGGCTCAGGCAAATCATGAGGTTCACTGTGTAAGCTGACATCCAACTGGAAAAGGAGTTGCCTTGTTTGCAGGCACTTCCAGTTTGTACAAGTTACCCTCTGGAGACCCCTTCACTGGGCTTCAAGAGCAGTTAGAAGTAAAGACCTCTCCTTCACAAAGGTGGAACCCACTAGGGTGGCCACTTTCTTTCCTCTTCCTACGTCTACAATGCCCTGGAAGGATTGTCTGGCCCCAGTTGTTAGTGACTTAGTTTAGAATATAAAGTCTATAATGAAAACTTAGCCTCAGATTTGCGAACTAGCCATCATTTGGGGCAACAGGGTATATCCCAATCAAAATCCTTTTACAACCAGTAAAATAATTCAGGAAAATACAGAATGGCAAAGGGGTATATTATTACTGCGTTATTAATGTAAAAATTGAGTATAGTGTTGAATAAAGTGAGAAAATCCCTAAGACAACTGGCATATAACAGGAGAGTCTGGATTGAACCCCCAATTTGGGAAAAACATGTCTGGTGTGATGTCATCACAGGCAGGGGATTGGTCGTCTGCACATATCAAGACAGAATTAATATGAGAAAGTTACATACATTTGGTAGATACTAGTTGGGTTCCAAGGTCTTTCTCTCTCTTCCTCTTTTATCCTTAAATGATTCTTTGGAAAAGCAACCCCTCTGGTAGTTTGTGTGGTTTTGAGCCCATCAACATTGCTTATTATAGACACTGATCAGCTCAAAAGAATCAGTAAATCCACCTCCCTGGCCACAAAGATGAATTAAGATATAGGCTGGCAAACTTGCTCTGTAAAGGACCAAATGGAAACTACTTCAGGTTTTGTGGGTCTTACAGTGTCTTTCACAACTACTCAGCTCTGCTTTGTCGTATGAAAATATGATACCTTCCAGGTAAGGAGTCCTTGCTAGACTGTGGGCTGTAAAAAATATACAAACAAATAAGCCCAACTGCATTCCAATAAAACTTTTTTATGGGCACTAAAACTCAAATTTCATACAATTTTCATATTTCTCAAAATATTCTTCTTTTGGTTGTTTTCAATCACTTAAAATGTAAAAACTTCTTAGCTTGCAGGCCATACAAAAACAGGTAGTAGGTCAAATTGGGCCCAATGGCCATAGTTTGCTGACCCCTGGGTTAAGAGATGGGCTCTTAATCCAAGCCCGCCAGACCAATAAAAGTGGAACTCAGGCTCTTGGCTCAAAATATGAGGATACAGACATTATCTTCCCAATCCACATTGCTCTGGAAGTTTCTGGAAGCTATTCTGCCAATAGAGTAATGAGGATGAATATAGTAACTTCGTTCTAGGATGAAGCTCTCAAATGTAGGGAGATCAGAAATTCAGAAAGACATGTATAGTCAATGGCAAAACAAGCCCAACTGAATCAAGTTTTGCCCGAAGCTAATTCTATTTGTTGAAGCTTCAGTTACGTGAACTAACAAGTTCCCTTTATCATTTAAGCCAGACTGAGTTACTTTTCTGACACTGTGACTTAAACCATCCCTAACTAATATAGACTGCAATGTTGTAAGTAATAGGTCCCCAAACATGGAACTGATTGAAGGCAGTAGCTAAGGTCAAAGTCAGTGGGGACACCTCTAGTTAGCAAAACAGCTGGTTACCTCCATGGCCTGTTATATATTCTAAGGCCATCTTCCAGCCAAGGTTTTATCAAAAAGGAAAATGCAGGGTATTGGAGACTGTTTCTTGCATTGGTCTTAGTAAGGCCCATTAAGAAAGAAATTAACTTACTCTGAAACTGATTCATCTGATAGCAGAGAAGGGGAAAAAATGTAGATTTTTTAAAAAAACGTACTTTCTGCTTGCTGCCTGAAAACCAAGCTGATTAAGAATCCAGTGATCTGGAGCTTGCAGGACTAGAAAAGCAGAGTTCTCCACTCCAAGCTAATGTTAATATAAGCAGAAATGAGGAGGTGAGAGATTAGGCAGGACAGGCAAGCAGGCCCTGAAGCAGCCCAATCCACCTCCTTCTCAGATCCCTCCTTGTAAATATTCATCTTGATAGTAAAATGAATGTATTAGTTGGTCATCCAGAAAAACAGAAACAATAGGCTATTTCTCTCTATAGATATAGATTGGATACCAATGTTGGTATAGATACAAATACCAAGATATTTATTAGGGGAATTGGCTCCCACAATTATGGAAGCCAAGAAGTCCTGCCATCTGCAAGCTGGAGAACCAGGAAAGCCAGTGATGTGATTTGGTCTGAAGGCCTGAGAACCAGGGCAGCCGAAGTTGTCAGTCCTGGTCCAAGTCCACAGACCTGAGAAGGGGTCAAGAAGGGGAGGTGATGGTACAAGTCCCTGTCTGAGTCTGAAGGCTCAAGAATCGGAAGCGTGGATGTCAGAGGGCAGGAAAAGATGGATGTCCCAGTTCAAACGCAGACAGCAAAGTCACCCTTCCTTGTCCTTTTTGTTCTATTTGGGACCTCAGTGAATTGGATGATGACTGCCTGCATTGGTGAGGGCAGATCTTCTTTAGTCTTCTGATGCTAATCTCTTCTGCAACACCGCACAGACACACTCAGAAATGATGTTTATCAGCTATCTGGGTATCCCTTAGCTTAGTCCAGTTGACGCATAAAATCAACCATCACAATGAACAGTCTTGCTCTTTCTGAAGGTGCGATTGTATTCATCAGAGGCAGGGAGCTAAAGAGGCTGACCTTCGCACTTGTTTCACCAGCAGGGGGCAATGTGGAGTCAATACACTGGGGAGCCGGTGGGCGGTGGAAGGGATGACCACAGAGCTCCCAGTGCTGTGCTGGAAGAGACGTGGTAAAAACCCAGTTCTAGAAATAACTGTATCTGATGGATTTTCTGCTTATGATTAACCATCCAATGGAATGAACCAAAAGTAAGTAGATCAGATGCCTTCAAAAATTGGAACAGAGTTGCATTGCCTCTGAAACCCTAACGGTGGTTAAAACCAGCCTATGACCCCACACCAACAGTGGTTCTCAAACTCGGCTGTGCATTAACATCCCCTGGGGAGTTTTTAAATTACTGATGCCAGGCCCCACATCAGTCCAATTAAATTCATAACTTTGGAGGTGAGGCCCTGGCATTGGAATTTTTAAAACTCTCCTAAGTGATTCTAATGTGAATTCAAGGTTGAGAAGCCCTGTTCCACACGTAAGCCAATCGACAGACATCTCCAACAGGAAACAGACACCTCTATAAGCGGTATTCCTTCTTCAGAGGGTTGCCAGATACAGTTTAGGATACCCTGTTAAATTCGAGTTTCAGATAAAGAACAAATCATTTTTTGTACGAGTAGGTCCCAAATATTGCATGGGATGTACTTACACTAAAAAGTATCCATTCTGTATTTTTATTTGCTAACTCTGGCCACCCAGCCCCAAGCCTCATCTCAGATAGTCATGGAAAACATCCTCCCCAGAAGCAGAGTGGAGAACAAAGATAACATGACCAAGGCTTTCAGCAACTTCCAGGTAAGGAGTCCTTGCTAGACTGTGGGCAGTGTTTGCTAGACTTTCACTAATATAAGTACTTAGCCCAAAACCCAGCACTTGGTAAGGCCTCAACAGATGTTAGCCATCATTCTGAGGAAAGCTTCATTTATAAAAATGAACTTGTGTGCATAAATATGCATTGCAGTGTCATCTTGGTATTCATTTCAGTAGAAAATTTTTCTCTCACATTTCAGTTACAATATGGTTCATAAAATAATAGTGTCTGTTTCAACTTTTCGGGAAAGTATCTCCAGGGAAACATCTGGTATGACTGTAGAAGTACTCGGTCCCTATCTTGTGGTTTCTGCCCCTTTTCATATTTCCCTACTCCTCCCCCAGAATTCCTGTCAATCTGTGATTCCGATTAGTGAAACAAAATAGAGTCGTCACAAGGAGAATGCTGGTTTACCTTTTATATAAGTGCTGCCAATATATTAAAAGGTGATGCTGAGCAAAACCATTAATAAGGATTTGTCATTTGATACATATGGCATAATGTCTGCTGAGAAAGGTAATCACACTGATTGATCCACACATTGAATGTGCGAAGAGTTGAAGGGAAAGGGGAAAGGGTGATAGACAATGTCATGAGATGTCAGAGAAAATACTAATTTCATAATGCAGCTGAACAATAGAAATCAATTTCAAAATGAAATGTGATGCATGAACTAAGATTAAAGTTAGTTAATGTGGCTGGGCATAGCAGATGGGACTCTTAGAAGAGGTGGCCTCCAGGGTGGCAGGGTCATTGCCCTGGCTCAGGCTCCTGCTCCCTCCTGGGCCCACCAAGGTCACTGGGTCCTCACAGCTTCCAGGTCCCTCAGGCATCCAGCTTCAGGTCGCTGATGTATTTCTGGACCCATTTCTTATTGGGGTCAGCACAGATCTGCCAGCCTCTCTTGGTTAGGAGGCCGTGGAGAAGGAAGGAAGAGTTAAGAACTGATGAATTCATCAGGGGAATCCTGTGGCCCCTGCGTCCTTCTCTGTCCCAGGTATCTCAGGGCCTGTCCTCTCGCCTGTAAAATTTCCCCTTAACTTCGGGGTTCATGGGCCTTCCCCAAGTGTCTCAGATGGGGTTCCTCAGGAAGCAAACTTCCTGTTGTCAAGTCTTCTCTCTTCCCTCTGCCCATGGGCAGGCCCTTCAGGACTCTGCAGGCCCCAGGCCAGGTCAGAAAACACTGCAGGGGCCTGCCCTGGAGTCCTTCACCTTGATGGGCCTTAGAGAGCTGAGTACTCTGAGGGGACCTCACCCCAGACCTCCCAGCCTCCCTCCCGAGGGGTGGGCAGGAGCACTGGCACTTACATGACACCTGGCTTGGGGCACTGGGGGCTGGTTTCAGAATAGTCAACTATGAACTTTTGCAGAATCTCCCCAGAGATATAGACGAAGCTTCAGAAATCTTTGTTGGTACCAACTGCAAAAGACAAGACAGAAAGATCCCAAGTCATTGTTCACAAGGCAAGCCAGATGCTCCTGGTCCCTTTCCTTGGGACTCAGGAAGAACCGGGAGACATCACTGCCGAGCAGTGGGGATGTGGAGACAAAGAGATCCAGAAGGAAGCTGGCATTTCTTCTTTTCCCTGACATTTTAATTTCCGCATCTTTCTCTCTTTTGGTGTTTCTCATTCTCTGTCTGTCTTCGTTCTGGGTCTCTATGTCTCTTTACTGGAAATTTAGTTTTCTGAACAAACTATTTCTCATCCCATCTCTCCTTGGGGAGTTCCATCTGAATTCATAAGGACAGCCAAGGCCACACCACTGAGAACAAATTGGACCCACATCCTACCTCTTGTGAAAATCCCTGTGGGCCTCCATCTTCTCATCCGTAGAATGGGACTCACTCTCCCTCTGTCTCCTAGAGCAGGAGAGTAGAGTTGCTGAAACCTCTTAGGAAGACAAATCCTCCTCGGGAAATGGTCCCTGAAATCGCTCTGAAGTTCTCTACTTGGAGGTCTCAGGGATAGACTTGGGCAGTGGGGTCCAAGCCATGGCCAGACAGTGGGGGCACAAGAGCAAAAGACAAATTCACACAGGGCAGAGCAAGTCTTGGGGCAGAGGGACTCAGTGAAGAAAAGGACAGCAAGGGCAGCTGCAGGGGTCCCTAGGATGCTGGGCAGAGTGTGAGCTCACGTGGCGGCCGGATAGAACTGAACTCAGGACTTGTAGCTGCTGCCTCCTTCTGTGTTCTCAGCCATCTCTTCTCTTTACAGGCAGCCTTGGGGTATTAGAAAATACAAACTTGGGGAGACTGAGGGGGAATTTTGTTTCTTTTTTCATTTTTTTTAACTTTTAAGTTCAGGGGTACATGTGCAGGCTTGTTACATAGGTAAACTCATGTCATGGGAGTTTGTTATACAGATCATTTTGTCACCTAGATATTAAGCCTAGTACCCATTAGTTTTTTTCCTGATCCTCTCTGAAGGGGAAAATTTTTAATCATGATATTGGTGTCATGCCGTGCATTGCACAAACCAGGACAGCTTCAGCTCACCACAAAGCTTCAGGCTATTCACAAGAATGCTTCAGTTGCTCCCTTGGTGGGGAAATGGTTTCCACAGTGAGAGGAGGTGAGATGCTGGCATCACCCTGAGACTGGGTTAGCTGGTGCCTTCTCACAAGGGCAGATCTGTAGATAAAGCCTTTCTCCCATGGAGTGGAACCTTCTGATAGCCTCCCCAGCTGTTCCGACACCATAGATGTGCCATGGACAGTAATGCCAGAGAATCGTAAGAAGCACAGCCCAAGAGAAAACTATGCCCTGGATGGAGACAGCAGAACTGGGGAAGTGCTACAGGAGGGGCGAGGTTGAGGTTAGCCTTTCAGACACTGGCTCATTGAACCTCTACAATATGCCAGTCCCTGGGTTAGCTGGGTTAACTGGGGGCTAGTATGAATGATGAGCCTTAAAGAGTTGTTACCATTTGATCAGCAAGGTGCTCTGCCAGGGATCTATCCCATGGATATAAACATAAAGATGAACAAAGTGTCACAGCTTATCTGTATCAATTAAAAAATGATGTACAATTAAATAAATTATGGCATATTCACCTCTTGTAATAATAATTAGTCCTTAAAACTGAGAAAGTAAATAAATCCAAGCCAGGCCTGGTGGCTCACGCCTGTAATCCCAGCACTTGGAGAGGCCAAGGTCGGAGGACTGCTTGAGCCCAAGAGTGTGAGACCAACCTGGGCAACATAGTGAGACCCTGTCTCTACAATTTTTTTTTTTTTTTAGACAGAGTCTCGCTCTGTCGCCAGGCTGGAGTGGTCCCTGCTCCAGGCTGGAGTGCAGTGGTGTGATCTCAGCTCACTGCAATCTCCGTCTCCCAGGTTTAAGTGATTCTCTTCCTTCAGCCGCCCAAGTAGCTGGGACTACAGGTGCATGCCACCACGCCCAGCTAATTTTTGTATTTTTAGTAGAGACAGGGTTTCACCATGTTGGCCAGGATGGTCTCGATCTCTTGACCTCGTGATCCACCCACCTCGGCCTCCCAAAGTGCTGGGGATTACAGGCATAAGCCACTGTGCCTAGCCCATATATATATATATATATATATATATATATATATATATATATATATTTTTTTTTTTTAGTAGCCTGTAGTTCCAGCTACTTCAGATGCTGAGGCAGGAGGATTGCTTCAGCCCAGGAAGTCAAGCCTACAGTGAGCTGTGATCATGCCACTGCACTCCAGCCTGGGCAACAGAGCGAGACCTTGTCTCAAATAAATAAATAGATAAATAAGTAAATTTAAACAGGTGGTCCTCCCGAGTTTGTTTAACAGCTCAATTGTGTCATCAAGAACTCAGGCTTCTTAAAACATCTCCCCTTCCCCCACCATTTTGTTGGCTTTTCTTATTTGAGCTTGTCACCTCATGGCCACAAAATGGCTGCTGCTTTCTCAGTCATCACATCTTCACAATATCTCATCCACAAGCATACGAGGGGGTCTCGTAGGAGTACAGGAAGAGCAATGTTACTAGTGTTTTTAGTTCAAATAGCTTTTTATATGATTTATCATGTGAACTAAAGATTACACCCAAAAGTAGTAAAAGCTAATTTTTGAAAACACATAAAATATAGAAAAGAATACAAACTCATTTAGGATCCCGAAGCAGGGTAGGTGGCAGGCAAACAGAGGTAAGGATGTGAGAGTTTTTCTCTACATTCCCTATTGTGGCATATATGCATTCTGATGCAAAATCTGGAAAAAAAATTTCATTGAAAGTAGGAAAAATTCTAGTACCCAAACCTAGCCACTTTTTTTTCTTTTTTTTTTAACAGTTTGGTATATTTCTTTCCACTGCTGTTTTTTTCTAGGCTTATGATAGGTGTGGGCCACATCCTGGGCCATGCACACATCCTCGCAAACATAGAGGTGGCCCCGCTTCTTGTGGAGTACATGGAGCACCTCGCTGGCCAGCTGCTGCTGCAAGGTGTCCTGCATATAGACCTAAAAACCAGAGGAAACGGTGGGTCTAGTCCCCGGCCGCTGGGGACAAGGCTTGCAGGCAGGCCTTCTGGCCTCAGGGAGGTGGGGAGAGGGCACTAAGGGCTGTGGAGTGAGTCCCCTCCCCGCCAGGACCTTGCACAGGGCCAGGCTCAGGGTGAGGAGGAGCACAGATGCCTTGGGGGATGACCTGGAAGTAGAGAGATAAATGCTGGACACAGTCCTGTCCTCGAGGGGCTGACCATCCAGTGGGGATCCCAGACTGCCGAGACCAGCTCGGTCGGGGAGACCCTAACCCAGCGGCGCTAGAGGAATTAAAGACACACATACAGAAATATAGAGGTGTGAAGTGGGAAATCAGGAGTCTCATAGCCTTCAGAGCTGAGAGCCCCAAACAGAGATTTACCCATGTATTTATTAACAGCAAACCAGTCATTAGCATTGTTTCTATAAATATTAAATTAACTAAAAGTATCTCTTATGGGAAACGAAGGGATGGGCTGAATTAAAGGAATAGGTTGGGCTAGTTAACTGCAGCAGGAGCATGTCCTTAAGGCGCAGATCGCTCACGCTATTGTTTGTGGCTTAAGAATGCCTTCTAGTGGTTTTCTGCCCTGGGCGGGCCAGGTGTTCCTTGCCCTCATTCCAGTAAACCCACAACCTTCCAGCGTGGGCGTTAGGGCCATTATGAACATGTCACAGTGCTGCAGAGATTTTGCAGTTTTGGGGCCAGTTTATAGCCAGATTTTGGGGGCCTGCTCCCAACACCAGACTGTCTCTGAATTTGCTTCAAAGAGGCATCAATGAAGCTAGTCCCCCTGCCCAGGGCTCTGCCTACACCTCAGAAAAGGGAGCCTCTCAATGCAGACTGTCCATTAGGTCCCGGCAGGGTACGGATCCCCAGCTCCCCAGTTAGAAGGTCCAGGAGTCAGTTGGGGACTCTCTGCTCCTGCTGCACACAGGATGCCCAGTGGCCCCAGCACTGGGCACAGAGCACTGGGCCTGAGAGGTGTCCTGATGCAACAAATGTGTGAGGGCCGAGAGTCTATTCGGACACCCCAGGCTCAGGGGACAATGCGGCCCTGGGGGCAGATGAGCCCGTCTGAGGGCCGTGGTGGAAGCATCGGCCGCCCTCCAGCCTTGCTGAGTTTGAGCGTAGCCAGCCTGGACCACCTTTCACCGGGCAGTCACGTGTCCCAGGGGGCCTGCTGCAGACCTTCAGTAGGCTGGGCTCTGGGGTTAACCCGCGTGTGACCTGGATTAGTCCTGAACCTCTCCAGGCCTGTCGCTTCTCTTGGAAGAGAGGGCGTAACCCTCTTCACAGCATCACCCTGATGGTTGTGAATTACCCGCATTTCAGAGCTCAGAAGCTAAAGGCTCAGGGAGGTGAGGGGCCTGTGGGGACCCAGGGCTCACCCTGGAGCCTGTGTGTGTAACGCTTCACCTGCTTTGAGGCTGCATTTACTTTGGGCTTGCCAGGCAGGCGGGAATAGGCTGTGTGCACCGCATGCAGCACGCCTTCTGGGCAATCTCCAGCATCTCCTCCCAGCAGAGGTGGTCCTCATCTGGGCAGCGGCACCCCAAACACCAGGGTCATGCGGCCTCCCCGCACTCCAGGAGTCCCGGGCTGTTGTTACCATGTCGGCCACCAGAGGGCGCCACGGCTCCAAGCCCAAATGGAATTCTCACTTCACTCCCACAAGTATCCTAGCTAGTTAATAGCATTATCCCCACTTTACAGATGAGGAAACTGAGGCCCAGGGCATTCCGATCACTCATCCATAGTCACACAACTGAAAATGCAGATGCAGGATTCCCTCAGCCCATCGGAGGTCAAAAGCAGGGACTTTCCCGTTCCCTCCGCTCCCGGGAGAGGGAGCCCCGGTTGGCCGTTCTCACCCACAGAGGCCCGCACAGGGAGGCAAACTTGGGAGGCCTTCCCTCCAGAGAGGTCCAGGCACGGTTCGTGGGGCTGCGGTTCTGCTCCTAGGCAGGCACTGGCCGCTGGTGCCCCTCCCACCTGGGAAGCCTCCAGCCTTACCCTTATGCGGGGAGTCATGGAGCCGCTGCTGCCAGAAACTGAGGAAGAGGGTGATGCCTGTGCCAGGCCCGACGAGGACGCAAGGATGGGAGGGGTCCTCGGGGAGGTGGAAGCCGCTGGCACTGAAGAGGACAGGAGAAGAGGGGGCCAGTCCTCAGACACCCCGGGCCCACGCACACACAGGATGGCTGAGGAGCTGGGCCTGTGGGAGGCAGTTGTGAGGGGGTGGAGAGGACAATAAGCTCCTATTTGATTTCCCACGTCCTGCAGGCTGCTTCGCTTCTGTCCAGCCACCAGCACCTCCCCCAGGTCCTTCTGAAAAAGGGCCAAGCTCACGGGACTCTGGGCCCTTCCTGCACTGCTGTCATAGCTGTCCCTGCTAGAGACAGCCGCACCAATGTGACCCCAGTGTCTTCTTTATGGGCCAAGGAACCTTGAGCGGCACCTAAACCCCAGATCCCTCGCTTTCCTCCCGGAACTCCCAGGGGTCGGCGATCCCACAGGGGACAGAGAGGAAGGGGTGCTTACTTTCGTATGAAGGAGGGCACTGGGTCTTGAGGCTTCAGGCTGTTGAGCCATGTGCTGCAGACGCCGTGGTGCAGGGGATCCTGGCCATCTGCAACGATAACACAAAGTGACCAACGTCCCCCCACTGCCCATGCGCAAACTGTACCAGCTGCTCCGCCCACACCACGTCCTCCTTGACGCCCCCACTCAGGCACTCTCAGGACTCAATGAGCAGCTGTTTGTCCTCCTGGTTCTGAGATCCACCCTCTGTGAGCACGGAGCTGAGGAAGGTTGAAAGGGACTTAAGCTCCAAGTTGCTCCTTCTACCAATGCAGAAACTGAGTCCCGGAGAGGAAAAGTGACTTGGACAAGGTCACTCAGGTCGTGGTGGAATCAAGACAGCTCAGCTTCCCTGACTACTACTCCAGTGCTCCTTCCAAAGAGTTTCTCCAGGAACACCCCCAGCTCACCACTGAGCTCCACTGACAGCAGCATGAAGTGGCCCCTCAGGCTGGCTACTGCTGTGCGTGCTAATGAGTGTGTCCCTTGCTGGTAGCAACCCTGGGTGGTGGATGAGCTCCGCGCATTTCAGCCTGCTCTGGCACCTCGCTTTCCTCCTCAGTGGGCCCTCCTGGGCTTGTAGAAACCCAGGAGGTCTCTCTGGGTGGCGTTCCCTTTACAATGGCCCAGCACTTGAATGAGGCCTCCTAGTTTTCCTCGGGATCCCCCTAGTTTTCCTTGGGATTGAATCTTGCTCTCACAGGACATGTCTGCCTCTCCTCTCCTGGGCTGGGTGGGTGTCCTCTAGCAGGGCAAACAGTCTCTGTGCTTCCTAGAGGACAGAGGGCTCAGAAGTGTGGGCAGCTCCCAACCCAGGCAACACTCAGTTACAGAGGGCAGGGCAGCGGGCAGAGGCCAGTGGTGGAGCTGAGACCACCTGGATGAGATGTTGGCCTCCCTCTCTATGGCAGCGTCACCCCCTCTTCGCTGCCCTCAGTGACGCTGACCTTTCCTTCTTGGCTTCTGAACAATGGGAATCATCTAATTATTTCTATGCCCATCTCTCCACTGCTGCCTCTAGATGCTCCCTGAGGGCAGGGCTGATGTCTGCTGTATTTCCACACCCACCCCAGTGCCGGGCACGTGGAGGTGTGAAATAAACCATCACTGAATGAGCTCAGTGAGTGAGTGAACAATCAATGCAGAATCTCCCCTGCATTCAGGCTGCACGACCAGGAAGACTAAGAACCACTGGCCTCCCACCAAGCATTGGGTGCTCTCCACGTCTGATCTCATTAAATTGTCCCAAGAGTAGTGGGACAGTGGAGTGGTGGAGGACTTGGACTCAGCAGTTAGACTATCCAGGTCCGAATCTCAGCTCTCCACTTACTAACAGTGTGACTTTCTGTGCCACCTGTAAAATACACACAGTACCTGCCCTACATGGTAACTGATCACATACATACGGAAGGCTTGGTTTAGTGCCTGGTTCCTAGAGATCTCTCCCACACGCCTCCTATTACCGTTAACAACTCTGGGCTGTGGGTGTTCCCTCCCTCCTTGAACTGATGAGGGAGCTGAATCCGAGTTGATGAACAGATGCCCAATAACGGGCGGAGCACGGCTGTTCCAGAGCCTCTGCCCCCAGCTCACCTCGGGTGTGGTAGGTGACCACAGCCACAGTCAGGTGGATCTTCATGGGCGTGTGATCCTGGGAGGAGCTGATGGAATAGAACCCGGGCTTCAGAATGGGGAGCTGGGAGAGCAGGAAGCCAACAACACCCGCAGGGACAGGAACTCCTCCAGCACCTCCAGGAACGTGAGGCTGTTGGTGAACTTCCACTTGCTGTACTCTGAGGGCAAGTGGAGGATGATGTGAGTGACTGAAGGTGCCTGCCCCACTTTGGGGGAAAAGGCTGTGACAACCCAGTATTCATTCATTCTTTCACTCACTCACTCAACAAACAAGTCCATGTGCCAGGCACTGTCCATGGTACTGAGACTACCAAAGTTGAGATGAAATAAGTGCTTGTCCTGGAGGAACTCAGTCCAGTACATTTATCTAACTTGTGTTACCTCCACTGTCAGGAACTCATGGGCAGGGGTCAAATCTTTGTTGCAATTTAATTTGGGGCAAGGCTTTGGAACCAATCAGACCTGGGTTGAAATCTTTGCTGGATGTCCTCACTAGCCGCAGAATCTCATCCCAATTACTTAACCTTTATGAAACAAGGATAGTATTGCCTACCTCGTGAGGATGTTTTGGGAATTAAATGAGAAAGCATGTGCCAAATTAGTACATTGCAGCCACAAAATAATGGCGGTGGAGGTAGTTGGAATCAAGATAATTAGCTATAATGATGACGATAATGATGACAACCAGTGCCTTTTGCAAAGACTTGGAACCAGACAGTTGCAGGTGAGTTAATGCATTCTTTCATTAACTTATTAATTCAGCTATCTGTCTGTCACTCTGTCCTTTATGCCCATTTATCCATTCATCCACACCATCCATCCTCCAATACATCTTAAGTGACAAGTTTATTCCAGTTTTGGGGAAAGCAAAGACAGATAAGGACGGCTCCCCTTTCTAGCTAATGTCCAAGGCAGTGCACTCTGGTTGTACCCTGCAGACACTGGAAAAACTCAGTTCACTCAACACAACTGTGTCTTAGACATGGGCCAGCGGACGATGTCTGGCTTCCCACCAGCTTTGACAAGTCTTGCTTTGGGAACCTGGTGTGGATCCCTCTTGGAAGTTAAAGACCAGCTCTGAGCTCCAGATCCCCGCATGCTGGGACCCCCCACATACCCCCACTTCCCACCAGCCCTGATCTTCACCTGACACAAGGCCTCCAGCCTCTGTCTCTCAGGCTTTTCTGTGGCCACCCGGGCCAGCTTTTGGAGCAGCAGCTGGGTTGGGGGGGTGGTGATGTCCAGGAAGTAGGTGAGGGCCTGGCTGAGTGAGCAGGGGGCAGCCTCTTGTCACTGACCCAGTAGCTGCCTGGATGGGGAAGGAAGGTGTCAGGATGGAAAAGAGGCCCCATTCAGGATTCTCAGTAGGTAGCGAGGCCCCTAGGCAGACACCCCCTATTCTCCAGCTTCAGGGGAAAGGAGGCTCTAAAGACCTGGCTCTAAGAGCAAAAGGCAGGAAGAACGTGGCGCATGGAGAAAGGACTGCCAGGGAAGGCTGATCACCAGCCCCCCAAGGGGCACTAAGTTGGCGTGGTCCTGATGAACTAACCATGTCCTTCTCTGGCCCAGACCTGAACTTTAGCAAGACACTCACTGGTGATCTACAGACTCACAGTGACTAAATCCACCAAAGACTAATGGATACCTCACAGGCCAGTTGTTCACTTAGAGAAAAGCCCATGACTACAGTCCCCTGGGTGCTGTACCAAGAGGTGCTGGGTGAGCAGAAGATGAGCCCAAAGGGAAGTCCCAGGGGGCAGCATGCAGGGCAGTCACAGCACAGACCCGGGGGCCAGAAGACACGGGTTCAAACCCTGGCTCCCCACTTTCGAGGTGACTGAAGCCTCTGGGCCTTGGGTTCCCTCCCTGTGAAACAGATCTGATACCACAACCTATCTTGCTGGGTTGGCATGAGCGCTGAATGAAATTGTGCTGTAATAGTTGGTGCTGTGCCTGGTACACAGATGCTTTGTAAATACTGGGTAAAAATATGAGCATGACATTATCTCCTCTGGAACAGAGTCCTGATGAACCACATGCATCACCCTACAGTCACAAGGGCAACTGTCTCGTCGTCCCCATGTCTCAGGTTCTCTCACTTTCTCGTGGACAGTGGGGGACACTGCCAGGCTCTGTTTCTCTGATCCCACCTTCTTTTTTATTTTTTTGAGACAGAGTCTCTGTCGCCCAGGCTGGAGTGCAGTGGTGCAATCTCAGCTCACTGCAACCTCCGCCTCCTGGCTTCAAGCGATTCTCATGCCTCAGCCTCCCGAGGGGCTGTGATTACAGGTGTGCACGACCATGCCTGACTAATTTATTTTGTATTTTTAGTAGAGACAGGGTTTTGCCATATTGGCCAGGCTTGTCTTGAACTCCTGACCTCAAGTGATCCACCTGCCTCAACTTCCCAAAAGTGCTGGGATTACAGGCATGAGCCACCA
Source organism: Pongo abelii (assembly GCF_028885655.2). NCBI lineage: Eukaryota > Metazoa > Chordata > Mammalia > Primates > Hominidae > Pongo > Pongo abelii. Next base: position 44,672,359 of record NC_072004.2, on the reverse strand, counting down.
CACCCAGCTTATCCCACTTTCTGACTTTGGCCACTGTATTTAAGGGGATACACTGGCGGTGTCGTTATCACTGGGGAAACTAAGGCCAAGGAGCCATGCCTTATGGGCTGGGACTGTTTCCACAGTGGCTTTCACACAAGCTTTGGTGGCCCACCTTCTCAGCACGAAGGACAGGGATGGCTGTTGCTGGCAAGCCCAGGCCTGGGCCCAGCCCCTCAGCCAGGTGGGGTGGCCGGATGATGCCAGGCAGCACTGGCTCCCCGGCCCAGGGCTCACTGCTCTTGTCCATGGCCTCCAGGCGCACTGTCTGGTGGGGCGTGGGGCCTTCCACCACACACTCCAGGATGCCTTGGACCAGGGCCACCTGGTTGCCTGGGCAAACCCCAAGGTGCTCACCCAGCCGTAGTTCAGGCCTTGGCCATCCCCACAAGAAAGTTCCACCAGGGGAAGGAAAAAGAAGCCTCAGGTAGGCTGGGTGCCATGGCTCACACCTGTAATCCCAGCACTTTGGGAGGCCGAGGCGGACAGATCGCCTGAGGTCAGAAGTTCAAGACCAGCCTGGTCAACATGGTGAAACCCCTTCTGTAATAAAAATACAAAAATTAGCTGGGCGTGGAGGCGGGCGCCTGAAATCGCAGCTACTCGGGAAGCTGAGGCAGGAGAATGGCTTGAGCCCGGGAGGTGGAGGTTGCAGTGAGTCGAGATCGCACCACTGCACTCCAGCCTGGGTGACTGAGTGAGACTCTGTGTCCAAAAAAAAAAAGAAGCAGCAGCAGCAGCAGCCTCAGGTGACTGCAGGATTTCCTCCAGGGCTCCCCGATGGGCAGGCCAGATTCCCCAGGAAATGTGCCCTCCTTTCACTTTCCTGGCTGGTTCCACAAGCCTGGGCCCCTACCCTGAACATGGGATGAGGCATCCCCACAGCCAGGGGTGCTTGAGAAGGCCCTGGGGGCTTCCCTCTGGGGAGGAGGGGGGCCCACCCATTCCCAGCAGCCCTTGGAGCCCCCTGAGCACTTGGCCACAGCCTCTGCCTAAAGAAAGCATCTGCCTTGGAGATACATGGATATCAGAAGAAACCTTTCCTTGTTGCCAGGACAGACCCTGTTCTTATTAGAACCAAGGCCAGTTTTCCTAATGCATGTGAGGAGGACAGCACGGATCAATGAAACCTGCAGATAATCCACAAGGCTCTTTCCCAGAGCTGGGAAATTTCCTTCCCTGCCAACACTTTTCCTGAAAGTTCTTAAGAATGAGTCAAACAGTTTAAGTCTCTCTTGCACTCTCCTTTTAGTGAAAGAATTCAGTGAGGAAGGAGAGGAAGTGGAGCAGATACTTAGAGTCCAAGCTGGAAAAGTGGCCCGTTGTTAACCAAGAGTAGACGTAAAAGCACAGGTGGCCACAGGTTACCAGGTGGGCCAGTCCTACCGACAGTGTGGTTGCTAATGCCAGCAGATGCTCCTCTCCTCTCCCTTCAAAGACTGACTTCTGGTCTTTCATTTGTTAAAATAAAATCGACAGAGCCATCACCCAAGAAGCCCTGCACTTTCCCTTACCTGGATGTTGGACTCTGTAGATTCTGCCGAGATTTAAGCCTCATGGTGAACATGTTCTTGGAATGCATGCTGCTGAGGGCTGTGGAGGACACAGAGATGGTGAAACGGCAAAGTGGCTCTTGAGCGTGGGTGGCGGAAGCCCCCACATGTCTGAGTCAGTGACACCTGGACACCACCCTTGGGGCATCCTGCTGAGGTGGCTGTTGGGGTTTTCTTTCCTTTCCTTTTATTCCACTGTTTCTGAATCACAAATAAAGGTCCTTGGTCTCATACAGGGTGGCTGGGTTGCTTCTAGGTGTTGGAAAATTCAATTTAGGAACCTAAAAATGGAAAGTCCCAGGACATCTCCATGGCTTGGGATCCACAGGAGAGCATCGTTGACGTTGGGGATATCTTAAACATGTAGAAACCTGCAGGACTACCTTAGACAGGGCACAGGGCACAGCACCCCGGGGTGCAGAGTGGAGAGTTCACCACTACAGCCTGGAATCGCCGCTGTGACGCCTTCTTCACGACCCTTGGCTGCCTTCACAGCTGGAAGGCTGGAGATCAGATCCCAACATGGCCACAGGCTAGCAACGTGCTTCACCTCCCTGAACTGCAATTTCTCCATCTGTGCCTTTCTCCCAGGAGGAGTGCCCAGGCTCTTGGACACTCCTCTCCTTGACGTGAGTGTCAAGGAAACCTAGAGGTCTCCTTGACCATGGACTCAGGGCTCAAACCCCAACACAAATAAGCCCCATGTGCTGCAGAGAAGCAGGTCCCTTTGCTGAGGTCCAAAGGCTGTGAGTCCTGCATGAGCCTGAAGTGGTGCAGGTGCCTGGTCACACTGGAGGTGTAGAGCTTGGGGATCTGAATATGCTGTTTGCCTCGGACATAAAACGTCTTACAGGCTGCCTGGAAGAAGGTGGAGCAGACAGGAGTTAATGGTTCCCTAAATGACCGGGGCCAACCGTGTCGCTAAAGAGCTATGGAGATACTGAGTGGATCCAAAGTGGATCTGCCACTGTGTGATGCCTGTCCCCAGGCTCTCTATGGCTGTGAGACTGAAACAGACACAGTAGTTAAGAGGTGACCTAGGTAGTCAGTTGGGGAAAGACTTTAACCAGAAGCTCCCTAAGGGCAGGGGTGTACCTGTGCCACCTTCTCCCCCAGAGTTTTGTACACAGGGTGGAGCCCTTCTGGGGGACTGAGGGAGAGCAGCAGTGACCTGCGCCCTCAGGTCAGTGGCCCTGGCCCATGTCTGCGACCACATCTACAGGACCAGGGGCAGAGGTCATGCCACCCAGGAGGCCCAGCACAGATGTCCTAGACATGAATGCACCCTGTCATGTCCATGCTGTGGAGCAGCTCTGGCTGGGAACCGACCTTGAAGGTTTGCATGGCCCAGCTGCAGAAGGTGTCCTCCTGCCCACTGAGCTCATCCTCTTCCCCCATCGGGGTGAGGTGAGAGGCCCCCAGGTGGGACAGCTTCTGGTTGAGGTCATGAGCAAAGGTTCAAAACTGAGGGTACTTGCTGGAGCTGAAGCCAAACACAGCATACCTGCCCGAGGAAACACACAGAGACTCATGTCCTATGTAAGCAGCACCTGGCACCCAGCACCCAGCACCAACAGCCTGGAGGGCCAGCCCCAGACTCTTCCTCTCCAGCTGGAGCATGGAGCTGGACCTCCTTCTGGTCCTCTCCATCCCCCAGCCTTGTCACCAACTCCTATGACCACTCCATGCTTGGCCTGCAAACCTGTGAGAGGGACTGGGTTTCCGTGGCTTGACCCTCGACACACTCCGAGGGCAAACCTCTGACCCAGGTTCCCTCTGTGCCTGGTCAGCTCTGAGACGACCCCGTATGAACACCCAGTTCCATCCCCTGAACCGAGACTTTGGATACAGAGGGAAGGGCTAGGAGGTGTAGGAGGAGGGAAAAAGCTTTACCTGAATTTGTTGGTGAGCTCTTTCAGGGTGAAGAGGGATTTCTTCAGTTTCTAGATAGAGAGGGAACGACAGAGTTCTCAGGACAGGATGAAAAAACAAAACAACAACCAAGAAAACACTGTTTTTTCCTTTCTTCTGGAAAACTGGCCACAGCTGGCAGGAGATGGCTCCCGGCCCACAGTGGAAGTTGGTTTACATATGGGGCCACCTGGCCAAGGACCTGGTTTTCAGCTGACAAGTTTAGCTTGTCTCTCACCCCAGCTAAACTGTACCAACTCATGTGGGCCCTGCCCCTTCATGGGGGACCTGGAACAGCCTGGGCCCCCTCCCATCCAGCCCTGGCAGAGGGGGCCTGCCTTATAGCAGGGCATCTCCAGAGGTCCTCCTAATAGGCGGTGATTCTGTCTTCTTGTTTGGAACCTGGTAGAAGCAACAATTGGCCCTGTAGTCTCTGCAATAAGGCTGGCTTTCCAGGAACCCAAGATGATTCCAGGAGGTATGTGACCCAGCAGAACTAGTGTCAAATCCCATGGTGATTATTTACTCCCTTTTCATAATTTATTTTTTAGTTATTCCCCTTCAATTACATTTTCATTCTTCTGAGCACTGGAGAGACAGTCTCGAGTTGGTGCTAATAGACCTTTAATACCTCTCTCATTGCCTAGTACTCTTTTTAAAAAACAAAGATAGAGCAGGCCTTGGTCAGGGAATAGTATCTAGCTAAAATTCATTAACTTTATGTTGTTTTCATTGAAAACAACAGCCTGCACCAACAGCACCAACAGCCTGGTTTTGCTGCTTCCATTTGTGACAGTGATACAAGTTTCCTTTAAATATGAATTTTTAAATACAAACAAGTAGGCCATTCACAGAAATATATTAAATATGTCATAGGAAAGGTGGCACTCCCATATGGCAATAATTATGACAGAGGCCGGCAAATGACCTGAGTGACCCGGAGTGACCTGAGCACTGACTCCCAAATGCCCTCCGTAGGACCTGCTGCATCCCCTAGACCCTTTCCTGGGTCCTCCTGCGCCCTAACACTCCCTAGACCATCCAGACCTCAGGCCACCCACCTCTCCATTACCAGAGCAGTCTCCGTTCCCAAATGTGCTGGTCACCACCAAGAGCAGCTGCTCCTCCTCCAGGCAGCTCAGCCCGTACTTGTCCATGCAGAGAAGCTGGACGGCACCCAGGTGGACATAAGCCCTCAGCTCCCAGTAGACACTCTGGGCTTCCTCCCACACCTCCCCCAGCCTGGGGCTGCTGTGCTCATCTGTCTCTTCCAGTGCCCAGCACAGGCGTGGCACGGAGGAAGTGAATGAACCAATTTGAACACATTGTCGTCGATTCTCCTTTCCCACTCACACCTGGCAGCTAACCCATCGGCAAGCCCTGAAGGCTCTGCCTCCAAAATCCTGCCTATCCCATGTCCAAACGCCTCTCACCACGTCCACTGCTGTTTGCAATTCTGTGTGTGTGGAAATATTTCCACAAAACTGGAATGAGCAGGTCACAGCTGTGCCTGGAGGGAACGGCCGGGGAAATGTACCCTCGCCTTGCTGTTCTATCCAGGCCCACCCAGATGAGGATGGGGGACCTGCCACCACTCTCCTGGCAGTTCCGGACTCCTGGGAGCTGGCAGGTGAGGACACAAGAGGTGTTTTCAGTGACCTGGCTGACCTGGTCATCCGTCAGTCCCACCTTAGCCTAGGCCTCTACGTGGCACAGATCACAGTTCATCCCATCGTGGCATTATGCTGGCCTGTGCCCTGTCCTCAGGGTCACATCCATCTCCCAGAAGCCGTGCGACCCTGGAAAACCCATCAACCTGTCTAACAGTCAGGTTCCTCCTCTGTGCATTAACAATGGCATTGACGCCTGCTTTGCAGGGCGCTGGGAGGGGAGGGTGGGGTGTGCATGCCGGAGAGCTCCCCAGGGGCAAGGCCTGGCTCTGAGCCACTCACTGTCAGATCCTCAGAGCCCGGGGCTGGCCCAGCACGTGGCCACCGTTCCCTAAGAGTTGGATTTGATCCATCAGTGCTGCAGGCAGGGGATAGAGCTTAGACAGACCTCCTGTGTCCTGTCTTCTTTATCTGCAGCTTACTCATCCTTGCCCCTTTCACATGCACCCTGCAGAGCAGGTGTTCACTGAGCTTGAACAAAATTCAGCAAGAGCAGCTGATGTATACTGAGGCCTAGATTCACTGTCAAAGTGTTTCTCAAACTGTGCTCTGTGGAACACCATGGAAAACTCATTTACTGTATAAGTTTGAAAATCCCAAGAGCCGGGCGTGGTGGCTCACGCCTGTAATCCCAGCACTTTGGGAGGCTGAGGCGGGTGGATCACGGGGTCAGGAGATGGAAACCATCCTGGCCAACATGATGAAACCCCATCTCTACTAAAAATACAAAAATTAGCCAGGCATGGTGGAAGGCACCTGTAGTCCCAGCTACTCGGGAGGCTGAGGCAGGAGAATTGCTTGAACCCGGGAGGCGGAGGTTGCAGTGAGCCGAGATCCTGCCACTGTACTCTAGCCTGGGCTAGAGCAAAAACTCTGTCTAAAAAAAAAAAAAGAAAAGAAAAGCCATGCACACAGGTCTATCCTTGTGTGCAAGCAATCAACTCTATCATTCAGCTCAGGTGTGTGTTTGGCTGGACCATCTGGAGGAAGCTGAGGAGATATAAGCTGAAGGCAGAGGGTGGGTCCGAGGTGGGATCTTGGGACAGGCATGAGGAGGTAAGCAAAAATGGGTGAAATCAAATACATTTCACCATATTAATATAATTATAGCCTTAATAACCTTAGATAACAGTTCACATTATTTAGTTAATAGGATTCTACCCACGTTAAATTTCTTAATTTTTTTAATTTTATTTATTTTTATTATTATTATTATTATACTTTAGGCTCTATGGTACATGTGCGCAACGTGCAGGTAAGTTACATATGTATACATGTGCCATGCTGGTGCGCTGCACCCACCAACTCGTCATCTATTTTTTTAAGAGCTAAAATCTCACTCTGTCACCCAGGCTGGAGTGCAGTGGTGCAATCATGGATTACTGCTTCCTGGAACTCATGGGCTCCAACAGTCCTCCTGCCTCAGCCTCCTAAGTGGGACTACAGGTACACACCATCATGCCTGGCGAATTTATTTGACTTTTCTCTAGAGACAGGGTCTACCTGTTTTCAAGGCTGGTCTCAGACTTCTAGGCTCAAGTGAACCCGAACCTCCTGCCTCAACCTCTCAGATTGTTGGGATTACAGGTGTGAGCCACCACATCCAGCCTAAATTTCTTATGTGCCATGGGACTGCAAAACATCACTATTAGGGGCAGCTAGATGGAAGGTGTAGGAGTACACCATAGTGCCTTTTCAATTTTTCTGTATATCTAAAATAATTTCAACAGTAAACATTTATTTTAAAACATGAAGGTGGTTATCCTTCCATGAGTATAAAGTACAAAGGCAGGCTCAGGATGTCATCAGAATTCAGAACACTGGTCGCGGGGCTGGGGGTGCTGGGAGGGGCTGGGCATGGTTGGTTTTGTGATCTGGGGGCTGGTGTGTTCCATGTGTGAATGTCTTTCGAGCTGCACACATTCAGAAGGGACACACAACTAGCAGCTCTGTCTGAAATCATAATGGGGGAACCAAGAGTCCCCCACATCCAGGTCTGTCGGGAGCTGGGGCATTGAGTTCCACTGCAGGAATCTCCAGGAATGCCGAGGTCCTCCCTGAGCCAGGGCCAGGCTGGGCACACCCTGAGTGCCCACAGGGTAGATGTCTTCACGGACAGCCCCACCAGGACAGGATGTGGAAGGACCAGGTGCCCGTAGCAGGAAAGCTGACCAAATGCCCCGCTGGAACCAGGCTAGTGGGCTGGGAGGGGCCTGCCTGTTCCCCTCGCAAAGGGTCTTCCTGCCACGTGAAGCTGGCACAGGCCTGGGTGTTGAGGACCCTTGCTTGGGTTTGGCTGAAAGGAAAACAGAGGTGGTCAGCGTCTCCAGTGAGTCCATGCAGGGCTTTCCGGGCTGGGCCCCACCTGCCTGCGTCCCTGGAGTCCTTGGGGTCTGTGTGTGGCCCCCGTGGTCTAACACTGAGGACACGCCTGTAGTCTGCTGATCACAGAGGGAGGGGTGTGTGCCGCCGGGCATGGGGAAGCTGTCAGGGCATGGCGGGTGGCTCCTGGGACTGCCTCCCAGGGTTCAGCCTGGCTGGGGCTTCCTGCCACACACCCTCGTCCCAGGGCTGTTGGGTCTGGAATTCGGCCCCCAGTCAGAACTCAGGTGGAAGGGGCCTTGGCTGTCACCCAGTCCCCTTGCCACCTTACATGGGGACCTGTCTCCACAGTGGGTGACCAGGCCCAGATGTGGGTCACCCTTTGCCCTCCTGGGCTGCCCAGTCCATGCCAGGACTGACTGTTCCCACATCTGGCTGAACTCTTGGCTCTGGCTCTGGGCCCGGGGTCCCGCCTGTGCCCTCTCCCTGAATGCTGTGGGGGTCAGGGACACCGATTCCCTTGTCTCGCTGGCTCAAGGCTTGTTGTCCTGGCAACCTTGGAGGAGCGTGCACGAGTGAGGGGCCACTGCTGCTCTCTGAGGCTGTGGGTGCTTGCAGGGAGGGGCGGGGTCTCCCACAAATGGGTCTGGCTCCTCCAGTGCCCTTGAGGGCCCTGTGAGGGGGAGAGCGAGACACTGTGGAAAGTGGGAGGGGGCTTGTTGGAGGGTCTTGCCCACATCCCCCTCCTGTGTGCACAGCATGTTCCGTACACACGCACTGAGCGCCTGCCCTGAGGACCGGTGGACCCCCTGTACTTTCTTAGAGTCCAGGAGGAAGAGGAGGAAGAAAAGCTGAAGAGGATGGCCCAGGTAGTAGGGTTGGGGGTCCCGGGCACTCCCCCACTATTGACTGCCCCAGAGGGTGACTCAGGAGGGGACATGGCACTGGAGCCCACCTGGGGGTGGCAGGTCCTCATGCTTCCTAGTTAGCTTCTTCATAGAGGCCCGAAGATGTTTCAAAAAAACTTCATCATCATTAAGGGCCCAGGTACGGAAGAACTGGTCCCAAAAACGTGTCCACAGGCCAGACCTGGACGTCTTCATGTGGGGCTCTAGGGACAGGGTGGGCATCAGGCCAGGAGAGTTCCCCGGCAGGGGTCAGAGCCCATACCCCGTGGCCGCTTCAGTCTCCCACTGGGCAGTGCCGGATCCTTTTGTGGCCACCCCAGGAGTCCAGATGTGCATAGGAGGCTGTGGCTGGGGGGTGTCCTGGGCAGGGAAGTGCTCACCACACTCCCAACCTTCATCTGGGTCATGTGTGGGATGGGCTCGGTGTCCCTGTGCCCTGCCCAGCCCACCTGGCCAGACCTCTCTCTGGTCCAGAACAGAAGATCATGAGGACTGTGTGAGGAAGCTGCTCTCAGGCCAGTCGGGGTCTGACCCCAGTGCTCCCCAGGCCCCACTGGGCACACGCGGACTTACTCCTCTGAACCTTAAAGGCAATGCTTGTTATCGCCATCAACACCTGTTTTCCTTCCAGCAAATACACGTCCCACAGGCGCAGAATGAGCCTGAGAGAGATCTGTAGGGACAGTAGGCATGGGAGGACCTGGCCCTTCCAGGCTGGGGCTGGTGGCTCGAGCTGCGCCCACTGGGGTTTCAGTCCCCAGAGTCAGTGACCTTCACCATGATGGTCACCTGACCCCTCCAGGATGCTGGGTCAGACAAGGTCTTGCTCATGGGGGGCACTCATTTGAGTGGGGATGTGGCTTCTAGAGAGAGGGGCTTGCTCAGGGCTTGAGGCTTCCCTGAGCCCTCCCAAGTCGGGTCTTGGCCCAGTCTGCCCATGAGGCTGGGCCTGAGCCCCGCCCTCTGCCGTGGGATGACTCCTCTTGGGCAGAGGGTCTTGCTTATGTGTCCTGTGGGGACCCTCCTGTGGGCTGGGGTTGAGCCTGACCCCTGGGCTGGGGAAGCAGGGCACTGCAGGGCAAGGAGGGTCCCTGAGCCAGGGTCTCCCTCTACCCTCTCACCCCGTCATTCAACATCTGGAGAAGCCCGCCAAACGAGGAACCCTGCGCCCATAGACCTTCCTTGTCCTGATGGGAGGAACAGAGGTGCTCAGGGGCCCCTGGGCTGCCCTAAAAACATCCCTCTTCCAGGGCCCTCTTCCAGGGTCTTCCTGAAGACCTTTCCCCTAGTACAGAACACGGGGTGGTGTCCAGGGCTCCCCACAACACTGTCCCCTTCCCACAGTCCCGGTGGATACACTGCCCTTTGCCCTGCTCTGCAGGAGCTGGACCCCCATCCCTGTGCCTGTCTCCTCCAGGGCAGGAAAGGAAACCAAGTCCCAGTCCGTGGAGAACCCAACGTCCCAGGTCAGGCCCTGGCTGGGACTCAGCCTGTCACCAACCCCACGACGGGCTTCAGACCCCGCTGCTCCTCCAGCCCCCCAGGATGCAGGGCCTCTGGGGAAGAGCTGAGGGGACCATAAACTCACCAGATGACCCATGATCTTGGGTTGTGACGTGGATACCATATGCTCCTGATGGTCTTGGAGCCCCTGGACTGTCCCGCCATTTGGGCTATGGAATCCTGAGAAGCCCCCAGCCCATCATGAAATCAGAGCCTTCTCCCAAGGTGTGGAGCCATCAGCTGGAAGAGCTGGGCAGCCGCAGAGCCCCCCAAACCCCGAGGCCTCCCACCCTCCCATCTGGTAACCCCACCATGTGGCCTTGGCCCTAGGGAGGAGGGGTGGGAACATCCCCTGGAGCCTGGCTGGATGGGGCGGCCAGAACAGGGTGGGTGCTCGGCTTCGTGGTCGTCTCCTGGAAGTGGGGTCGGGCCAGGGGACACGGGATGGGGAGATGCTGCCATCTGGGCTTGGTACCCTTTTGTGGGTACCAAGGGCAGCTGGAGCCTGGGCAACTGGAGGGCAGGAGGACTCTCAGGGAGGGGAGAGCCAGCTGCACAGAATCAGAGCCGGAGGGCGTGGCTCCAGGACACAGAGGGCAGCCACGGGGAGGATGAGATGCCTTCTGCTGATGGGGATGAAAGGTGTCTGACTTGGGCTCTGGGGGTCAGTTCCGGGTTCCTTTGGGACCGTCAGCAGAGACATCCTAAAGGCTCCCAACAAGCTGGCGACACAAGGAAGGTGCCTTGGCTGAAAGCCGAGATCACCTGGCCAGGGTGGCCGTCCCCAGGTCTGGCTGCATGAAGCCCCAGGGGCAGCTGTTCACTTACCCGGCAGGAAGTGCCTCTCACTGGCCAGCAGCTGCACCAGTGCCCAGAATGCATCCTCCTCAGGCAGATAAAGGAGGAACAAGGTGGCGATGTGGCTGAGGTCCCTGCAGTAGCCCACCTCCTGCAAGAGCCAGAGTCACCATGGAAGTATGTCACTTGGGGGGGCTGAAGTCGCCTGGGAGGACTCATGTCATCGGAGAGGGCAGAGGTGACTGGGGAGGCTTCCTCTGAAAAAGAGGCTTCCTCAGGATGCAAATTCATTTCATGACAAGAGCCATGTCTATCGGGCACTTCAGCACCTTGTCCAAAATGTCTGCTGATAGCACTGTCCTGTGTGTGACGCTGCCAAGCTCCTGGGCTTTGGGGCAGCCCCAGGAGGAGGGTGTCATTTCTTGTTCCGGTAAGTGGTGGTCAGGCCCAGGTGACACCAGGAGTCCAGGCCCTGACTCCTTTGTGTCTCAGCTTGACCCCTTGAGACCACCCCCTTGCTGGAGGTTTATGCCAGCGGTGAGCTGGAGTCCTACCTCCTATATCCTGGTGGGTCACAAATATTAACTTTAAAAGAAGCAACGACACCCCCACCAGACACCCACTCCTGTGAATATGGAAATACGGCCCAGGAACCTCACTGCCAGGAATACTCACCGGGTTATACTCCGAATATGCCAGGAGGATATAGAATAGTTCCCGCTGCCTAGGAAACAGAGAAAGGGGGCTATGGTTTGGTTTGTGCAGATGCTGTTAGTTTCACTTTGTCTATAAATCCTAACAGCAAATCCCATTTCAGGTTCAGATGATTCACCAGATAAGTAGTGAGCTCTTCAGGGCCTTTGACTGTTGAGGAAATGTTTCAGTAAAATCCACATCTGTGAAACGCAAATAGCCCAGTTGTAGTGACCTGCCTGATCCTTTTCACTCTGAATGATCTTTTTTTTTCCGGTTTGCACACATGCCAGTTCAGTCTTTGGGTGTACGGTTCCTCCATGGTTCTAAACCAATGTGCAGAGTCTCCCGGCCACCGCTCCAGCCCCTCCTGCAGCGACCCCTTCATCCTCTAAGTCTCCAGGGTTTCCCCTATGCACCCAGCCTCTCCCTGAACCGTCAGCCCCTGGCCGCCCAGACTGCTTCTCAGTCCCTATGGTTTGGCCTTTTCCACAATGGCCTAGGAATGGGAATCCTACTGTGGTAGCTTATTGGGTCTGGCTTCTTTCCCTTAGCAAAATGCACCTAGGATCCACCCACGTTCGTGCAGGCATCACTGGCTCACTCCATTTTCTCACTGAGTGTTCCATTTGAAGGGAGGACCAGCCTTGCTCTCCCCATTCCCACGTTGAAGGCCGTCCCCGAAGGCTCCATGTGTGAGTGACGAGGAATCAAGCAGTGAACTTGGCATGCAGGTTTCACGTGGATGTCAGTTTCCAAATCAGTGGGTTTCATATCTGTGACACTTTGGGGACGTGTGGTTCAAGTCCATTGAGCTTTGTGAGCCACTGCCCAACTGGCTGCCAAAGTGGCTGTGCCGTGTCACGTTCCCAGCAGATCTGGATGACAGTTTCCAGGTCCCTGAATCCCCCCAGCTTTTGGTGCTGTCAGTGTTGCCTGGGGAGGCTTACGGGCCCTCTATCCTGCCACCCTCCCGTGGGTCCTACCATGGGTCCCCATGGGTCAGGGAGAGCACCTTTCACCATTGTGCATGATTTTCTTTGCTGCCTTCCGTCTCCTCAGGATCCTCCTGGGTTCTGGCCCTACATGTTCCAGTCTGCCAGGGCTTGGAACCTGGGAGGTGCCTTGGTCCATGGTGCCGCCTGCTCCCTGGGCCAGGAGAGCTCTTGGAAGCTCTGTCATCCCTCCTGAGTGACCCTGGCTTCTGCTCCGGGGAAGTCCCCATCCCTCTCGTTCACCCCACCTCCGCTGGGACCCTGTGGCTCCCGTAGGCTTACTTGGTTCCATATCGATCCCTGAAGAACATGTGGTTCCTTAGTGTCTGGCTCACGGCCAGGTCGATCTGGTGGATGTGCTCAGATGACCTCTTGCCCTTCTCCTTCATGACCTGTAGGGCAGGGCCAAGAGGAGGAAACAGCCTCAGAACAGATGGAAGACTCCCAGTCAGCCCACAGTCGGCACTTCTAGAAGGAAGGAAAGAAGGAAGGTTTCTTTCTGCAGAAAGCTGCTTTTTGGCTTGTTTCGGAAGCCGGGGAGGGTCACCAGAGCTGAGCTCACCTGTGGTGCCTATGTCACCGTCCGTGCTCAGGATGTGCATCTGACCACCCCACCCACCGTCCAAAGCGGGGCTTGACGTTCTCTCCAGCTGGAGAACTGGGCCCTGACCCAGCCTGGCCTGTTTGTTGTGCTCTGGCTGAGCATACCCGGTATTGTCTGGGGTTTTTCGCCTTGATTTCCTGAATGTTCAGGAGGACTGACCACACCTCGGCCTGGATGTTCATGGGAATGCCCTTATACACTCGCTTCATCAGCTGTGGGCAGAAAACGATCTGGTGTCACAGGCCCCGCGACAACCCCAGCAAGAACCAGAGCCTGAGGATTCTGGAAATCTTTGGTTTTGGCCCCATGATTCCTCAGTAGAGGTGATGTCAAGCTGGGACAGAGTCTCCCTTCCCAGGACTGAAAGAGGGGATGGGCACTCAAAGTCTGAACTCTGATCTGGACCTTTTCCTTCCTTCGGGTCACCAGGAGGCTTCCCTAGCCCTGAGCTCCGGGTGGCCCCAGCCCTAGATATAGATTCCCTCCCAGCAAGGTGACGCTTGCACGAACAGGCAGCAAAGCTGGCGACCAGGCCTGCGGTCCTCTGGGTGAGGACAGTGTGCCACGTGCCCTCTGAGAGGCTGACGGTGCCAGGCCACAGCCATGGGTGCCTGTCCCCTGTCTCTGCAGAGAGTGATTCTGGGGGCCTCTCCCTCTACACATTACTTTTTTGCTGTTCTGATATGTGTCCCATTCTCCCAGCATTTCCATCCACTTGCTCTTTCATCTCATCTCCTGCCGCATTTGCTGTCAAATGAGGAATGTTGGAGTTAGCGGAGCTGCCAGGCTTCCTGGAGCCGCCCGTGGATGCTGGGTCTTGGGCTCTGGAGCCCCGGTGGGACCCAGCTGGAAGGAGTCAGGGAAGGGCAGACCCTAAGGGCTGAGGGCCTTTGAGCAAATAAGCACAGTGGGCTTGCCTTGGGACCCTGGGAAGTGCCATCCTCAGGCCACAGACACACCAGTTGTAGGTCAGGTCCCAGCCTCTAGGTGGGGTCCTAACACAAGTGGGCAGCCACCCCCATACCATGACTGTGGTTCTCACTTTGGAATTTCATCAAACTGCCAGTGATAAAACAACCTGGGGTCAGGTCCAGCAGGAACAGCTGCCCCTCCCAGTGACAGCGTGTTGCCCTCACCTGCCACCGCCCAGGCCCACTGCCTCCTCTGCTCATCAACGACCCGCTGAGTCCCCCCGTCCCTGGGCCAGTCCCTCATGCATCAGGCTCTTACCTCCGCCTCCCGGGAGCTGACAGGGGGCAGCCTCGTCTCACTGTAAGGCAACCCAGGCAGAGCTGAGGACCTGCACAGGGCCTGGAGCCGTCCGGGTCAGGGAGTCGACCCCCAAAAAGGACTGGCTCTGTCCCATCCAGCTCAGGGCTCAGCCCAGGAGAAGGCACAGCAAAGGGAGGACAAAGGCCTTCCTGTGGGGCTGACTCCCAGGAGGGGTCAGGACCTGGGAGAAGAGGGAGTGCAGGGCCAGCCTGGCCAAGGTTACTGGGGCTCCTGGTGTCGGGGGTGGTCAGGCTGCACAATGGGGCTGCCCGTCCTGGACTCGAGGTGGTGCTTTCTGCTGGAGCTGAGAAAGGTCAGCCCTGAGATGGGATGGGGGCTGCCCAGGGTGGGTGACCGGGCCCTGACAGGAGTCCCTCAGGGAGTGACCACATGATGTGGACCTGCCAGGGTCTAGGGAGCCTGCCCTGAGACCTGCCCAGTGCACCCAGGGTGCGCCCGGGGCCCATCCCACCCGACATTCCCAAGGCCCTTGCAGGGTATGACCTCCTAGCGTACACCTGCCTCTCCCTGCACCTGAGCCACACACCTTGCGTTTCAGAAGTGGCACGGCTCATAAGCTTCCTCCCACCCTACCTCCCCTGAGATCCTCCATCTCTCCATCCTATGATCCCTGAGGGATGGGCTCCAGGCTGGGCTCCTCTTTTTTTTTTTGAGACAGAGTCTCCCTCTGTCACCCAGGCTGCAGTGCAGTGGCGTGATCTCCGCTCACTGCAAGCTCCGCCTCCAGGGTTCACGCCATTCCCCTGCCTCATCCTCCTGAGTAGCTGGGATTACAGGCATGCGCCACCACACCCAGCTAATTTTTTGTATTTTGAATAAAGACAAGGTTTCACCATGTTAGCCAGGATGGTCTCAATCTCCTGACCTTGTGATCTGCCTGCCTCGGACTCCCAAAGTGCTGGGATTACAGGCGTGAGCGACCACACCCAGCCCTAGGCTCCTCTTAACCTGGCCCCAGATCCCTTCCCAGCACCAGACCCAGGGTCATTAGCCGCAAGCTCTGCTGCCTCCCTGGCCTCTCTGTGAGATGCCCAGAACCGGGCCCTGCCCATCTTCTCCTCCATTCCCCTAAGACCACAGCCCCTACTGTCCCCATGCCTTTTCCCCTTTCCCATGGGGACAGTGAGGGCTGTAGCTCTAGGGAAATGGGGGAGAACAGGGGCAGGTGGGTCCTCAGAGACCTGCCGGACAACATCCCTGAGGCTGGGCCAGGTGTCTCCTCACCCTGTGGCCACAACCCTTGGATCTCACTGGGGTTGTCTCCAAGTGAACAGGGCCAGACCCTCAGGCTGACCCCCTCCTCTTGTGCTCACTTGCCGACAGAACTGCTGAGAGCCTAGGGGCCTGACCTAGCCCCCTCTGTATTCCCACCCGCTCCCTAGATGGGCCCTGCACCACTGGCCTAACAACAACCTCGGGCTGGACCTGCAGGGGAGCCACGGAGGAGTTCTGATCCTGGAAAGGAGGTTGGCTCGACCTGGGGAGACATGTCCTGCGTCAGGAACGCCTTTCTAAAAGCAAACCCATCCCTGAGCTGAGACAGGTGCTTTAGGGGCTGAGAGGAGCACAGAGGACTCACTGCAGAATCCCAAAGCGATCAATGTTGCCGTAGATTCCAACAGGCACAGGCCCCATGTCCTCTGGCAGCCCAGCTCGGTGTCCCTGTAACCCAGAGGGAGCCTTGGTGAGGGGTCCAAGGTAAAGGCTGAAAGGGCCTGGGGGTAGTGGCCACCCTGCACTGTGCTCCTAGGGAGCCCAGGACCATTTGACCAGGGTGCACTGGAAGAGGCCTCCCTCCAAGGAGCAGATGGATCTGTACCTTCTCATACTTCATAGTGATGTCCTCTCACTCCTCCAAAGTATCTGTGTCCTCTACCATGTCCATCCTGTGAGACAAAAACATCTACAGGTTACACTGTACCTGAGAGCTTCAGAGAACACCTGAACTGCTCCTGCCCGGCTCCCAGATGCTGCCTGGCTGCGTAACCCCCATTCCACCACTACCCTCAGGTGAAAAGGGGCCAGACACAGTGGCCCACACCTGCATGGGTCTCTGGGGTCTCCAACAGGGGTGTGCATCTTCCCAAGGACTTGAGGACAGTGGGACCTGGACAGAGAGTCCCGTTGTCCCCAAATGCCATGAAATGGGCACATATTTGGCCTGGCAGTTTCAATGGTGTCCACCTGCCAAGGGTGAAGGGCCCATGATGGGCTATTCCAGGGATATGGAGGCAGACTGGGGACAGGGACCAGAGGTCTCTGTACGATTGGCCTCCTGGGATGCTCAGGACCACAGAGATGCTCAGTTTCCTATGGGGAACAAGGTCTCTCCTGAGTGCTCGGTTCTACTCTGCTCATCACTTGGGCTACCACGGCCCTTCAGTCTCACCAGTGAAGCCACTTTAGGAACAACGGGTTTAAGGAATGAAAATAAGCTACTGTCTCCAAAGCAGCCTCTGTGCTCGTGGAAACCACGTCTCTCGGGGAGGGACTGTGGACTCCACCATTCTGAGCTATCCATAAAGGAGGGGAGGCCCATTTTCCTGGGTCACTGAGGAAGAACAGTGGGTCTTTGGTCCTGGGGAACACCTAGATGGATCGTCCCTCCTGGGAACACTTGGGGCAAAAGGAGGGCAAGGCCTGGATAGGACCAGACAAAGAAATACCTGGGGACAACCCCAGTTCCTGGACCCCTTTGAACAGGATGGAAGATAGCCTCCCTCCAGCCAGCTCTCCAGGGCTCCTTCATTTTCCACAGCTGCCCAAAGGCAGAAGGCTCCCCATGCCACTCCCAGACAAGAGACCATGTGTGTTCAGTGGGTCCCACAGGGACCATCAGGACCCAGCTTAGGCCACAGACGTGTTCTTAGGACCCTCCCCTCCACCCCACCCACAGTGGATCCATCCCAGTGGCTCTGCCAGGGCCAGGCTCTGCCCCATTGGGATCGGAAACCCTCGACAGATTTGGGATCTAGGGCAGGGAGACCACAGGGTTCAGGCCTCAAGTCCAGCCCAGCACAGGGCAGGGCTGAGAGCAAAACCCAGGGTCATGTCAGGATTCCCGGGTCTATTACCGCCTCTCCGACCCCAGACGTCTCAGTTGTCAAATGGGTTCATTTGGGAACAGCACCTACCCTGTGGAGGCACCATGAGGATGAAAGAGACAATTGTCTACACGGGCAGCGTAGAACGGGCGCCTGGTGAGTGCTCAGGGATGACCCTCTTCAGCAGGTGCCCAGAGGCCAACACCGCCCACTCGGTAGCCACTGTTCCCAAGTCAGCCTGGAGGGAAGAGAGCAGGTCACACTCACCTGATTCTGATGAATCAGCTGGCCTGGGTTATGCCTCTCAGGGAGAAAACCTTTGAGTCCACTGAGCCACTCACAGATACCACTGCCTGTGTGTAGCTGCTGTAGAACACAGAGGCAGGCCAGGGAGCAGCAGGTGCTAAGCACCAGTGATAGTCTGAGGTCATGGCACGCATCACAATGGGGCCTTGCCCGGGTCAGCAGGGCCCAGAGTCAGTATCCATTGCCTGAGGCGTCAACATGCCTGCCTGCAGTGTATACACTCCGGGGTGAGGAAAGGAGCCCAGCCTCTCCAGCAGCCACACAGGCCTGCAGTAGGATGGGGGTGGAGCTGGCCATGTGGATCACTTGGGCCTCATGAAGGGAAAAGAAAGACCAGGGGGCAGAGGAGGAGCATGGGGGCAGCTGGTGGCCTAAGGAGAAGGCACTTCAGGGAAGGGGTCTGTATTAGTTTGTTTTCACACTGCTATAAAGAAATACCTGAGACTGGGTAATTTATAAAGGAAAGAGGTTTAACTGACTCGCAGTTCAGGAAACTTACAATCATGGCGGAAGGTGAAGGGGAAGCAGGCACCTTCTTCACAAGGCGGCAGGAGGGAGTAAGTGGAGAACAAGGAAGTGCCACACTTTAAAACCATCAGCCTTCCTGAGAATTCACTCACTATCAGGGGAGCAGCATGGGAGGAAACTGTCCCCAAATCCAATCCCCTCCCACCAGGTTCCCCCCTTGACACAGGAGGATTACAATTCCAGATGAGATTTGAGTGGGGACACAGAGCCAAACCTGTGAGGGTCTCAGTCTGTCTTGCAGCTCCCCTGGGTCTGAGGCTGAGTGCAAATCTGCTGGCCCTGCTCTACAGCATGCGGGGTCTCTGCCAGTGAACCCCCATCTGCTGCTTGCTGGGGGTGGTGGCTACTTCCCCAAAAGGAGGGTGGATCTGCTCTCCTGTGCGCCCCCCTACCCCCGAGGGACTTGTGGAGCCCTGGCCACATCCTCCCAGGGTAAGGGCATGAAACTGGGCTCCTTGCCCTTCTTACTGCTTGGGTGACAAGCCTGGGGTCATCCCTAGGCCCCGTCACTGCCCCTGCTTCTAAATGGAGAGCATTTTGCCAGACCTTCCTGGGAGAGGCTGGGGGCTCATCCCTGTTGTCTGTTCCATCTTGGTAAAGCCAGGTTAAGACACCTGGGTAAGCAGACAGCAAAGTGGCGCCCACGAAGGGTGGGTGGAGGGCGCTGGCCTTTGGGCTTGCCTGGACCGTGGTGGGAGGGGAAGGTTACCAGGAAGCAGCGCTGTCAGGGCGAAAGTCAGGAGGAGGTGGTTATACGGGTGAGGCAGGGGTGTGGCTGGCTTGCGGTGGGCCATAAATGAGAGCCAAGGTTTGTCTGCATGCAGAGGAGGCAGCTGACTCATCCCTAGGGGCTGCGGAGGAGGTCGGGTCACTCTTGATCCCAGTTCCCAGTGAAAACTGTAGGTCGCCATCACCTAATCACACATGCAATAAAGTCTTCTGCCTGCTGCTTACAGCCCCCGAGAACCCCTTCTCTGAGAGAATAAAACCTTTGACCACTGCTCTTCCTTAGTGGATTTTGTTTGTGTCTTCTGATGAATTGTGATGTCCCATCTATCATTTTCCTAGGCTCAAGGATCCACCAAAAGTTGACGCCTCTTTTGGGGAGGCTCTGCGGTGCCTTCTTCTCACCAGGCTCCCCGGGAAGCTTGTGAACTTGGCTTGCACCCTAAGCAGCCAGGTACACACAGGGGCTCTGCTTCTCGCTTTCACTAAGAAAGAGAGCCAAGAAAGAGACTGAAGCATGGTCTGCAGAGAAGACACTGGTGCAAACACCAGGAGAACGAGGGGCCTGAGTCGTCTTCATTCCCCTTAAAAACATGCATTCCCTCCCAGGCCACCTTAGTCAGGGCATGAAGCACAGTGAGTGTGTGTGTCTGTGTGAGTGTGTGTGCGTGCAGGTATATGCACGTGTATATATGTGCATGTGTGCGTTTGTGTGCGTGCATGTGCATGTGCGTATGCATGTGTACATGTCTGTATGCATGTGTGCATGTGTGTGTGGTGCAGGGCTATGAGGTGGACAGGATGTAGGAGGGCAGCTCCAGCTCCAAGCTGCACGTTTCTCTGTTAGAATGGTTTAGATTCCCTGGACCACAGCAAGAGAGTGTTTTCATGTGCATCCATTTTTCTTAGCATTGAAACCCATATTTTTAGCAGCATGTAAACCTTAATTTGCTTAACTATTCTTAGAAGCATTTATACCGGTGGTCCCCAACCTTTTTGGTCCCAGAGACCAGTTTCACAGAAGACTTATCCACGGACCCAGGAGAAGGGGAAAGGATGATGCGGAGATGATTCAAGCCCATTACATTTATTGTGTGCTTTATTTCTATTATTATTTCACTGTAATATATAATGAAATAATTATACCACTCACCATAATGTAGAATAAGTAGGAACACTGAGCTTGTTTTCCTGCAACTAGATGGTCCCATCTGGGGGTGATGGGAGACAGTGACAGATCATCAGGCATTAGATTTCATAAGGAGCACACAACCTAGATCCCTGGCATGTGCAGTTCACAGTAGGGTTCATGCTCCTATGAGAATCTAATGGCACCACTCATCTGACAGGAGGCAGAGCTCATGTAGTAATGTGAGGGATGGGGAGCGGCTGTTTCTACAGATGAAGCTTTGCTCACTGGCTGGCTGCTCACCTCCTGCTGTGCAGCCTGGTTCCCAACAGGAGGGAACCCCTGATTTATCCAGTAAGATAAATCCATTATGTAAGTTGACATTATTCACTCTGCACCACCCAAAATTATCTTGCATACCTACACCCACCCAAGGGTCCCATAGCACACTTTGGGAGCTGTAGACAGTAAGCCTGGAGCTCCATTGTGAATTCCATCTCTTCACCCTGTGGGCTAACAGGCTATGTTAGTTTCCTAGGGCTGTTTTACAGTACCACAGACTGGGCACCTTCAACAACAGAATCTTACTGTCTCGCAGTACTGGAGGCCATGAGTCCAAGATCAAAGTGTCAGCAGGGTGGGTTTCTTCTGAGGCTGTGCAGGAAGGTTCTGTTCCAGGCCTGTCTCCTGGCATGTTGGTGGCCCCCAGTCTCTAAAAAAAAAAAAAAAAAAAAAAAAGAATATGGAAAGGAAAGGTCATTCTGATGAAGTCTCAGATGGAAATCAAGAAGAGGTAAATGGAAACTGGAGGAAAGGTGAGTGACGCTTACCATAAAGTGGCAAAGCACTAGTGTTTGGTGGAAGGTAGAACTTGTGAGTGATGAAACTGAAATTTGGCAGAAGAAATATCTAAGCAAAGTATTGAAGGAGCGGCTTGATTGTCTTAAAGGTTTATAGGAAAATGAAAGAAAAGAGAAATGATTTAGAGACAGAACTTATAATCAAAAGGGAAGCAGAACTTAAAGATCTGGGAAACTTTTAGCCTTCTCAGCCTGCCCATCTTGAACAGATAAGAAAGTGTGTTTGGGAGAGAACACAAGGGTGTGGGTCAGGAGGCCTGCATGGATCAGGGCAGTGCTCCTCACCAGGACGATGGAAGAGCGACCCTGAGGCATTGTGTAGATCGCTCAGGCTGCACTCTCATCACAGGCCCATGGTGCCAGGGCACTGACGGCAGTATGGCTTCCAAGGAAGGTCCTGGGGCGCCCTGAGGACCTTGGGGCTTGCTGCTCAGCACTCCCTGAAGTCACTGGTTCCCACATTGTGCTGTGGTGCTCCTTGGCTGCTCCAAGTGTTGCTCAATGGACCCTGGTGGAGTGGGGGACATGATATCACCCCTCCAGAGGACACAGGCAGAAAACTCTTTGGAGTATCCACGTGGTGCTCATTCTGCAGGTGTGCAGAGTGCAATAGCTGTGGGACATGGCTGCCTCCACCTGCATTTCAGAGTATGTCCCAGAGAGCCTTGGGGTCAGGCAGAGAAGTGCCACAGGGGCAGGGACACCGCAGAACATCCCCACTAGGGCAATGCCCAGCAGAGCCGTGGGGAGGAGGCTGTCCCCAAGATTCCAGGGTGGTAGAGCCAGCAGTGTGCAAGTCCACCCTGGGAGAGCCTCAGGCATCAAATTCCAACATGTGAGAGCTGCTGCCTGGGCTGCACCCAGCAAAGCCATGGGGGAAGGGCCACCTGAAGCCTTGGGCCGCCCAACCACATCCTAGTATATCTGGAACATGGGCCATGGAGTCAAAGAAGGTTCTCAAGTTTTAAGATTTAATGTTCTTTTCTCTGTTGGGTTTTGGACTCACTTGGGGCAACAACAACAACCAAAAACACCAAGCTGAAAGCAAAAAACACAAAATAAACACCTTAACCCTATCCCTCCATTTAATGTAATTCAGGACTCCAACCAAGAAGAATTTCTCAATTTCTCAGCAAAGCTACAGGGCTAGTATTCAAACCCACCTGTAAGCAATGCTATTTCTTTTCCTTAAGTAATTATTTTCCCAGAACTCTTTGAAAAACAACTAAAATATTTTTGACCAACAATTAAACATATAAAAAAGACCATCTAGGCCTTTGCAGCATGCACCTCCAAACTCTTCCAGCCTCTACTCATTATCCACTTCCCCATTTTTGCATATTTTTTAGAGCAGCATTCCACTTCCTGGTATCAAAAATCAATATGAGTTTGCTAGGGCTACGGTAACAATATACCACAGATGGAGGTCTTAAATAACAGAAATATTTTTTCTCACAGTTCTGGGTCCCAGAAGTCCAAGACTAAGGTATCAGCAGAATTGGTTTCTTCTAAGGCCTGGCTCCTTGGCTTATAAGTGGCCACCCTCTTGTCTGTGTCTCCATGTGGTCTTTGGTCTGTGTCTGTGTCCTCATCTCCTCTCCTTATAAGGACACCAGACAGACTGGATGAGGGCTCACCCATATGACCTCGTTTCCCCTTAATTACACCTTTAAAAGCCCTATCTCCAAACACAATCCCATTCTGAGGCACTTGGGGTTAGGACTTCAACATATCAACTTGGGGGTGGGGGACACAATTCAGCCCCTAACACCCGACTTCTGTGCCTCCAAAACTGCTGAGGCAGAAGAAATGATGGGGTGACTCACCACGGTCCCTTCAAAGCTTCTGCCCAGAAATGGCACCTGTGACTTCTGCTCCACTTCACTGCTCACAGCAGGTAACATGGTTCACTTCAAAGGGACAGGGAGGTGCTATCCTACCATGGATTTAAATATAAGACCTCAAACTATAAAAATCCTAGAAGAAAACCTAGGAAATATCCTTCTCTACATCAGCCTTGCCAAAGAATTTTTGGCTAAGTCTCCAAAAGCAATTGCAACAAAAATAAAGTGACAAGTGGGACCTAAGTAAATTATGTTGTAAATCAATAAATGTGATTGACTTATTGAATCAGCAAATGTATATTTATTGATTATAAATTTTATACACTTTATATCTATAATAAAGTTTCTGCACACCGAAAGAAACCATCAACAGAGTAAACAGACAGCCTACACCATGGGAGAAAATCTTCACAAGCTAGGCACCCAACAAAGGCCTAACATCCAAATCTATAAAAAACTTGAACAAATCAGCAAGCAATAAAAACCCCAAACAACCCCACTACGAAATGGGCAAAAGACATGAAAAGACACTTCTCTAAAGAAGACATACAAGTGGACAACAAGGATATGAAAAAATGCTCATCATCACTAATCATTAGACAAATGCAAATCAAACCACATGAGATACCATTTCACACTAGACAGAATGGCTACTATTAAAAAGCCAAAAAACAACAGGCACTGGTGAAACTATGGAGCAAAGGCAATGCTTACACACTGCTGGTGGGAATGTAAATTAGTTCAGCCACTGTGGAAAGCAGTTTGGAGTTTTCTCAAAGAACTTAAAACAGAGCTAACATTTCACCCAGAAATACTATTACTGGGTATATAACCAAAGGAATACAGATCATTATACCAAAAAGATGCATGCACTCATATGTTCATCGCCAAACTATTCACTATAAGGAAGACATGGAACCAACCTAGGTGTCTATCAATGATTGAGTAGATAAGAAAAATGTGGTACATATACTATGGAATACTACACCACCACAGAAAAGAATGAAGTCATGTCCTTTGCAGCAACATGGATGCAGCTGGAGGCCATAATCCTAAGTGAATTAAGACAAGAACATAATACTAAATACCACATGTTCTCAAGTGGGAGAGTGGGAGCTAAACACTGAGCACATGTGGTCAAAAACATGGGAAAATTGGACAGTGCAGACTACTGGAAGGGGGAGGGTACAGGATGAAAAACTATCTACTGGGTACTAGGCTCACTACCTGGATCCAATATACCCATGTGACAATCCTACACCCGTACCCCCCTATATCTAAAATAAAAGCCGGAATTTAAAACAATATTGCTAAAAACACTAAAAATTGTTTCAGCGAGTTGTAATCTTTTTGTTGGTAGAGAGTCTTGCCTCAATGTTTATGGCTGTTGACAGGTCAGAATGATGACTGCTGAAGGTGGGTGTGTGCTGTGGCAATTTCTTAAAACAACAATGAAGTCTGCTGCATCCATTGACTCTTCCTTTGAAGAAAGATTTCCCTGCAGCATGTGAAGCTATTTGACAGCATTTTTCCTACAGTAGAACATCTTTCAAAAGTGGAGTCAATCCTCCCAAACCCTGCCACTGCTTTATCAACTAAGTTCATGTAATATTCTAAATCTATGGTTATCATTTGGACAGTGTTCACAGCGTCTTCACCACAACTAGTTTCTATCTCAAGAAACCACTTTCTTTGCTCATCTGTAAGAAGCAACTCCTCATCAGTTCCAGTTTTCTCATGAGATTGCAGCAGTACAGTCACATCTTCAGGCTCCACCTCTAATTCTAGTTCTCTTGCTATTTCCATCACATATGCAGTTGCTTCTTCCACTGATGTCTTGAATCCCTCGTCATCCATGAGAGCTGGAATCAACTTCTTCCAAACTACTGTTAATGTTGATATTCTGACCTCTTCCTACCAATCCTGAACGATATGAATGCCATCTAGAATGTTGTCTTCTTTCCAGAAGATTTCAATTTACTTTGCTCAGATCCATCAGAGAAATCACTATCTATGGCAGTATCAGCCTCCTTGTGTACCTTTATCAGACTTCTTGTGTAACCAGGTGGATTATCAATGAGCAGGAATATTTTGAAAGGTATATCTACATTTTCCAAGCAGTGGGTCCCAACAGTGAGTTTAAACTATTCTGCAAACCATGCTGTTAACAGAAGTGCTGTCATCCAGGCTTTGTTGTTGCACTCAAACAGCACAGGCAGAGTAGATTCAGCTTCATTCCTAAGGGCCCTGGTAGTTTTGGAATGGTAAGTGAGCACTGGATTCCAACTGTAGTCACCAGCTGCGTGCACTCCTGAAACGAGGGTCAGCTTGTTCTTTGAAGCTCTGAAGCCAGGCCTTGACTTCTCCTATCCAGCTGTGGGAATCCTAGATGGCAGCTTCTCCCAGTAGAAGGCTGTTTGGTTTACATAAAAATCTCTTGCTTAGTGTAGTGCCACCTTCATCAGTGATCCTAGCTAGATCATCTGGATAAGTTGCAGCAGCTTCTGCAGCAGCACTTGCTGCTTCACCTTGCACTTTTATGTTATGGAGACAGCTTCTTTCCTTAAACCCCATGAACCAACCTCTGCTAGCTTTAGACTTTTCTTCTGAAGCTTCCTCACCTCTCTCCGTCTTCATAGAATTGAATAGAGGTAGGGTCTTGCTCTGGATTAGGCTTTGTCTTAAGGAAATGTTGTGGATTGGTTAATCTTCTATCTAGGACACTCAAACGTCCACTCAAACGTCCTCCATTATTAGCAATAAGGTTGTTTCACTTTCTTGTCATTTATGGGTTCACTAGGGTAGCATTTGTAATTTCCTTCAAGAGCTTTTCCTTTACATTCACAACTTAGCTACCTGGTACAAGGGGCCCAACTTTTGGCCTATCTCGGCTATAGACATGCCTTCCTCACTATCCTTAGTCATTTCTAGCTTTTGATTTAAAGTGAGGTACGTGCAACTCTTCCTTTCACTTGAACACTGAGTGGCCACTGCAAGGTTATTAAGTGACCAGATTTCAATATTGCTGTGTCTCAGGGAAGAGAGAGGGCCAAGGAAAATAGGAGAGATGGGGGAATGGCTGGTTGGAGGAGCAATCAGACATACAACATTTATCAATGAAGTTTGCCATCTTAGATGGGCACAGTTCATGGAGCTCCAAAGCAGTGACAACTGTAACATCAAAGGTCATCAACCACAGATCACCATAACAGATAGAACTACAACGAAAATGTCTGAAACATTGTAAGAATATCCAAAATGTGACTCAGAGGCACGGAGCACATGCTGTTGGAAAAATGGCGTTGATGAACTTGCTCGAGGCAGGGTTGCCACACTATCAATTTGCAAATTGTGTTTTTAATATCTGGAAAGCACAAGAGATCACAGCACAATAAAACAAGGCATGCCAGGAATTGTTAAACTGCATTGTTAGGGACCAATGACAAGAAAAAATGGTCTTATGTGTTCAGCACAGATGCAACCATTATTTTAAAAAATATTTTCCATCCATGATAGGTTGAATCCAGGGATGTGGAGGCCCAACTGTACATGATTTCAGCAAATGCATTTGAGTCTCTAGTGACAGAATTCTGCATTTTGTTCTTCACTATTATTTTAATGAACTCATTTTAGCAGAGTTCCTGATATTGCCTCTCTACAAGTCTACAACCCTTCATAGGCCAATCTTACCCAGGAACCCAGATGCAATACAGGCAAACAAACAAACAAACAAAAAACAAATGGAATCACAATGCATAAAAGGACCCACTTGGATATATCTCAAAAATGCAAACTTGGCTGAAGTTGACATTTTTGTAATGCAAAAATTTTGTATTAAAATTTCTATACATACAATGTGATTCCAATCAAAATCACATCATGTGTTATTTCTGAAACTTAACAAAAGAATTGTAATATTTATATGTTTAAGAAAAGCCAAAGCACCTGGAAAGAACAAATTGGATAAGTATGTCTCATCAAATAGTAGGCTGTGTTAGGTATAAAGCCATAGTACTTACATCATTGTGATGCAGGGAAGGAAAAACTGATGAATGGAGCCGAATGGACAGTTCCAATAGTAACATTTGTATACAGGAATTTGATTAACATCAGCATTGCAGATTAGTGGGAAAGAATGAGTTCTTCCATAAACTGTGCTGGCATAACTGATTATCCAGATAGAAAGAAATGAAATTGTACCTCTATAACATGCCATATAGATAATCACTCCTAAACATTACATGATGAATGGAGTAGGTAAATTTCCAGGGCCAAGGGAAAGCTACAGGAGTATATGGGTGATTTCTCTAAGGAATGTGATTGCAATGTGCAGATCATTCTCTTAGGGTCCCTGAAGGTAAGGACAGTGCCTCAGGCTAATGAGATACTCAGGTAGAAAAATCAGAGAAGAAAAGAAAAATACAGCAACTGAGATCCAAGAAAAGACAAGACTCAGGAGGAAAATGTTCATAGTAATGATGGCCCAAGGTCTTTGAGGACCAGAATATTTGAGCTCAGATAGTGATATGTTCTCTATGTAGCTGGGCTTCAGATAGTCATAGGGAAGGTCTAGTTTCTCATTTCGGGCCACAATTTCCCTTTCCAGGTTGTCCAGATCTGTTTGAAATTGTCTCAGCACAGCTTTGGGCTCAGGGCCTGAGACATATTCTTTCTGATGCTCAAGGGGGTACCTGGGGCAGAAAAGAGGATGAATGAGCTCCTAGTTCCAAGACACAGGGACCCGGAATCCATCCCCGTACCCTGATATCTCCTCTGTAGTCTCAGAGGTCCCCTCTCACCACGTCCACCTGCCACCAGCTCGGAAGCCACATGATGCTCATTTGAACATAGGACTGCCAGACATCAGGGAGTGACCTCCTCACTGTAGGCCTTGTTGCATCTTCTTTGGTGGTGGGTGAGGGCATCCTCACTGAGCATGGGCCATTAGGGATCCAGGCATACCAGTCAAGCTAGAAGAGGAACCTGAATTCACCCTGAACCTTGATGTGTGGACACTAGCCCCCAGCTGTCTCCTTCAAGAACCCCGAGTCCAGACACCTGCCCTGACAGATGCAGGCTTTCGTTTATCCACACCTGGCCCTGGTTGATGGCTGCATGGTGGGGAGTGCGTGTGAAGATTCACATGGCGAGTAAACGGCAGAGCTGAGCCCGAGACTGGAAGGAGACAGGGAAATCTAGGAGAAGAATGAGCCAAGTTTACAATCTGCAGCCCCAGAGGGGATATAAAAATAAATCTTCATGTCCTGGGACACCCAAGCCTTAGAATTAATGAGTGTTTATTCATTTATTCAAAAAGTATACAACTGCTACGTACCAGGCACTCTCTAGGCATTGGGAATATGTGGGTATACAAAAGTAACAGAAATCCCCGCCCTCTCAGAATTTAGATTCTAATAGAGAAGAAAGAGCATATATAGAATCATTAAAAATTAAAATTATGCATAGTATGTTAGGGATAAGAATAGAAATAAAGCAGCAAAAGGAGATATGAACAGTCAGAGACGATGGCTGGTAATTTCGTTAAGGGAGCAAGCCTCAATAACAATCATCTGCAAAGCAGGGAGTGCTGTGGTCGGAGCACAGGCTGTGGCATCAGCTCTGGGTACAGTCCTGGCCCTGCTGCTGCCCAGCTGCATCCCCTTGGACCTGTTGCTCACTCTGTCTGAGCCTCAACATTTGCCTCTGAAAGTGGGGATAATATTAATTACCTTATACATCAGATGATGATATAAAGCCCCTCAGTACCTTATAGCTATGATTATTATGGTAGATTTTGAAGGATGAGGAAATCTGAGAGGCTGTGTGGTGGTCAAATGTTCCCTGTTAAAAAACAGTTTAAAATAAGGGAATAATAGGAGACAAAAGGAAAATGGGCAAAACGATTTTAAAGGGGTCTGCTCAAAAGAAGATGTCCATGTGGCTACTCAGCCTAGGAAAAGGTGCTCAGATCCACTGGTCATTGAGAGAATGTGAGTTCAACTCACAACATGATAATGCAGCATATTCACCACAACAGCTAAAATGAAAAAGACAGAAAATGCCAAGTATGGCTGGGCACGGTGGCTTACACCTTTAATCCTAGCACTTTGGGAGGCCAAGATGGGTGGATCACTTGAGGCCAGGAGTTTGAAACCAGCCTGGCCAACATAGTGAAACCCCGTCTCTACTAAAAATACAAAACAATTAGCCGGGTGTGGTGGCAGGCACCTATAATCCCAGCTACTCAGGAGGCTGAGGCAGGAGAATTGCTTGAACCTGGAAGGTGGAGGTTGCAGTAAGCTGAGATCATGCCACTGCACTCCAGCCTGGGTGACAGGGTGAGTCTCCATCTCAAAAAAGAAAAGAAAAGAAAACACCAAGTATTTGAGAGGATGTGAAGCAACTGTAACTCATACTCTTCTGGAAAAAGTGGAAATTGCTGGAACTACTTCAGGAAACTTGTCAGTAACTACTAAAAGTGTATATGCACATAACCTATGATCTACCAATTCCACTTCTAAGCATATACCCAACAGAAATGCACATACAACCATGTTCATAGCTGCACTGACGTTGTTAGCCTCCAACTGGAAACAACCTAAATATCCATCAAAAGCAGAAAAAAATAATAAATTGTGCCATATTTATAAATGGGATACTTTACAAAATGAAAATGAAGAACTATCTGCAACAATGTGGGTAAATCTTAAATATATTGCTTAGAGAATGAAACCAAGCACAGGTGAGTGAGTGTTTTTATTTGCATTTATGTCAAGTTAAAAAGTAACCTACACTGTTAGAAATCAGGACAGTGGTTACCTTTGGATCAAAAGACTAGGAGAAAATACAAGGAGCTTCTGGGAAAGCTGGTAGTACTGTGTTGATTGATATGAGTGCTAATCATATAGGTTTGTAACCTTAGGAAAAACATATCAAGTTGTACACTTAGGATTTATACAACTTTTCTGTAAGTTTGTTTTATTTCAGTGAAATCTGTCTCTGACACCCAAAGTAGTTAAGAATACAGAAGCATGCCCTCCTATTCCCAGGAGGTTTTAGGCAGTGGTTTTAGGTATCTGGATTATAATGTAGAGAAATAGAGAGGTCCTAGACTCATGTCAAAGACAGTAAGGAAACTGGAAATCAACCATTCCATTCCACTCAATTTACATGTGAGATGGGCATCAGAGAATTTAATGACGTCCATCACGTGGCAGGGCCTGGGCTCTCCTATTCCACATGCGTATTGGGGAGGTAGTTTTTGTAGAGTGGGGCATACGATAACAATCATCTTACGCCAACTGTACTACCCACACTTCAACAATGTCACGTTCATTATTTATTTGGTCTCAAAATTCTGAATGTGTGTGTGTGGTGGGGGCATGTAATACATCCATTTTAGAGATAAGGAAACCAGAACTCAGAGATTAAATAGCTTGCTCAAGGTCACTTAGCCAAAAAGAGGACCATCCTAGTCCTTAAAAGAAAAATTTTAAATCTCAGTAGGTGACACTCATTCCTAGTTGAAAATGAACAATGTAGAGAAAGATGAGTACTGTAGAACCTGCAAGAACCAAGCCCCTTCAAGTGATAAGTGAGAAATATTAGCCACTTTGATCTTTACTATTCAAAACACTGATCCTTGCCATTATAGACTGGAAGGTCTACCTTATTAATCATATGTATACTGTAGTGGCTTATACTGGTTTGTATTTTCTAGATGATAGACACAAAGGAAAGAAATCTGAGTAAAATGTAATAAAACTGGGTAGCTGTTGTTCATTTAAAGGATCATCACCTAAGTGCTACCATTTGAAGTCCCATGCAATTTTGTGATTCATGTGTCAGGACTGTGCCATTACTGTTACATAGATTTCATTGGAATTGCTGGTTTCCCGGATAATTTCCAAGTGTCTTTGATATCATTTACTTCCTTCTTCTACTCCCATCAATGGAAGCTGAGAGACGTACATACGTATTTGTTTTCAAATTTCCTCAAATAAGTCTGACATGCATGTTCTGTTAAATGCTCCTTTTAAATGACAGTATTTGTTTGGTAAAATATTATGGTAAAATAAAAATAAAAATACAATAATTGTTCCATGGTTAAATAAATTTGAATTGAACATAGCAGGGATGAAAAAACCACTTGGCTGGTGCTGGGATAACTGGCTAGCCATATGCAGAAGATTGAAACTGGATCTCTTCCTTACACCATACACAAAAATTTACTCAAGACGGATTAAAGACTTAAACGTAAAACCCCGAACTATAACAACCCTGGAAGACAACCGGGGCAATACCATTCTGGACATAGGAATGGGCAAAGATTTCATGATGAAGACACCAAAACAATTGCAACAAAAGCAAAAATTGACAAACAGGATCTAATTAAACTAAAGAGCCTCTGCACAGCAAAAGAAACTATTAATAGAGTGAAGAGACAACCTACAGAATGGGAGAAAATTTTTGCAAACTATGCGTCTGACAAAGATCTAATGTCTAGCATCTACAAGGAACTTAAATTTATAAGCAAAAAGCAACCCCATTAAAAAGTGGGCAAAGGACATGAACAGATACTTTTCAAAATAAGACAATACATGCAGCCAACAATCATATGAAAAAAAGCTCAACATCAATGATCATTAGAGAAATGCAAATCGAAACTACAATGAGATACCATCTCACACCAGTCAGAATGGCTATTATTAAAAAGTCAAAAAATAACAGACGGTGGCAAGGTTGTGGAGAAAAAAAGAAAGCTTATACACTGTTGGTGGGAGTGTAAATCAGTTCAACCACTGTGGAAGACAGTGTAGCAATTCCTCAAAGACCTAACAAAAGAAATACCATTTGACCCAGCAACCCCATTGCTGGGTATATACCCAAAGGAATATAAATCATTCCGTCATAAAGACACAGGCATGCCTATGTTCACTTCAGCTCTGCACACAATAGCAAAGACATGGACTCACCCTAAATGCCTATCAACGGTAGACTGAATAAAGAAAATGTGGTACAGATACACCATGGACTACTATGCAGCCATAAAAAAGAACAAGATCATGTCCTTTGCTGGAACATGAACGGAGCTGGAGGCCACTATCCTTAGCAAACTAACACGGGAACAAAAAACCAAATACTTAAAGTGGGAGCTAAATGACAAGAACACGTGGACACAGAGGGGAACAACAGACACTGGGGCCTATGGGAAAGTGGAGGATGCGGGGAGGGAGAGGATCAGTAAAAATAACTAATGGGTACTAGGCTTAATACCTGGGTGACAAAATCATCTATACAACAAACCCCTGTGACAAAAGTTTACCTATATAACAAACCTGCACAGGTACCCCTGAACTTAAAATAAAACTTAAATTTAAAGAAAATTAGCACATTGCCTTTTCCTCAGGTGATGAGAGAATGGTGAGGTGAAAAAGAATATTGAATCTGGCGCAACAGAAATGGGGAAGGAGAGGTTAAAGCTTATGTGTAAATATGTATTGCACAATCTCTAGTGTGGCTATTTCATGGGGAGAAGAGAGCCAAGGAGAAAAATAACGGTCTTTTGGGGCATGGGTTGCCTAAAAGAAAGAACCTAGAAAACTCGAGAAAGTGGCTGGGTGCGGTGGCACACACCTGTAATCCCAGCACATTGGGAGGCCAAGGTGGGTGGATCACGAGGTCAGGAGTTCGAGACCAGCCTGGCCAAGGTTAAGGCTGAGGCAGAAGAATCGTTGAACCCAGGAGGTGGAGGTTGCAGTGAGCCAAGATCGCACCACTGCACTCTAGCCTGGGCAACAGAGCAAGACTCCATCTCAAAAATAAATAAAAATAATAAAATAAAAAAAAATCTGGAGAAAGTTTGGTTCTTGAAGGGCCCAAAGGGTGGGGTGGGATGGGTAAGGTGGTGTAGCCCCAGGTCCTCCAGGGCAAGACTCCCCTTTAAGGCAGGGGGTTAATTTATTGATATGGGCATCCCCAGGGCCTGGCCAGTGGGTGTTTGCGTTTTCCCACACAGGCAAAGGGTGGGACTCAAGGTGTTGCTCTGAAGGATGAAGGGAGAAGAGCTGAAGGATGACCTGAAACAATCCTGGCTGGCCCGTGTGTGCGAGAGAGAGGAAAATGAACCTGGGAAGGGCCCAAGAAAGGCTATGTCTTCTCCATAAATAAAAATGCAGTGGCGGGGACAAAAGGTAGCAGCTAGATCCTAGGGAAGGGGCTGACCCAAAGAAACTGACCCAAGCATCAGGGCATTGAGTTCAGGTTGGAGCCAAAGCATATACAGTATTGAGATGGCATCTAGAGCTGGCCTTGCACTGCCGTGGGGGTGCAGCAGGTCTGGGCCCTTCGTGTGTGTTGGACAGTAGCAGGCAGGAAGGGAAGGGAGTGAAAAAGCAGACAAACGTGAAGTGAGAACATGAGCCCCAGCAGGGACCGGCAGACCCCCTCACAGCTGTGGCTCTGGCCTGGTTGGGCCCACGGATATGGCAGCTCAGGGGCATCTGTGACTGGGGTGGGGTGGGGGTAGGGTTGATGGCCAGGGTCTCCGAGGAGGACAGTCCTCAGGTCTCTAGAAGTGTCCTGAGTCTGGGGAGGTGGGAATGGGATGCAGATGCTTTCCTGTGTGGAGGAAGGGAGGTGTGAGGAGAGGCTGGGGTCCTGTCCCCAGAAGGGCAGCACTGGGAAGGGTCCCTGGCAGAGTCTCCCAGGAGCTCCTATCTCTGGGACGGATCTTACCTCGGTCCTGGGCCTGGCACAGCCCCACCTCCATGATCTCTTGATCCCAGGCCTGCAGCTCAGGGTCTACCCTCACCGTGTCATCCCTTTGGTAGAAGAGGTGGACGATCTCCACGCACCTGCCCAGCGGAGAAGGCGCTGAGCCTCGGAGAGGAGGCCCGGCCTCTGACCTCTCCTCCTCTTTCTGTGACATCTGCCCAATGCTTTCAGTGTATCTGGACAGACCTCATGAGACATGCCTTCAGGACACCCCTGACCCTCTAAACACATTAGCGTCTAATAGAAGGAGATGTGGGTCCTTAGTTCCAGGAATTCCCACAGTTGCGGCCATGCTTCCTCACAAAATCCTGTTTTTTCCCAGACCTCTGTCTCCCCCGACAGCTCCCCTCACCTCCTCTCTCTGCCCCATCCCAGTCTCCTCATTTTCAGAGCCACCCACTGTGTCCTCGCTCTTCCTCGTCTCTCCCCACGATTGAGTTCTCTGCTCCTCCTGTCTGGACCTTCTCATTTTCACTTTGCTTTTGCCCCATGCTGGCCTCAGACCAGAGCCCCCCTCCTCCCCACCATGCCCCACTTCTCAGCTCCGCCTCACCCGCTGGGCAATAATCTCCCAGGACCTAAAGCATCATGGGCATGGACAGCACGTGGGAGTCCCAGCAGGCCACGGGCAGCCAGGTCATCAGGACAACAGAGGGAGCAGCAGGTCAGCTGAGCCGCTGTCCGATGGAGCAACTGCACATGGCCCCCTCCACCTGCGCTCACTGCCTGGGACAAGAGAGATGACAGGTCTTGAGGGATGGAAGCACAGCTGGAGAATGAGGACATACTATAAAGGGGGTTCAGAGATGGGGTTTTCATATTTAAAGTCATGGCTACAAAAGGGATAGGGCTCAGGGGCTTAAGCTTCAGGACGTTCACACAGGTTGGTCTGGGAAATCTTGAAGCTGGCAGGACAGAGATTGTTGGATGATTAGGTGGCCTCATGCCCCATTCCCTTCTTACCTTAGCAAATATTCCACCATCTGAGATGTGTTGGGATCAGGTCCAGGTGTTGAGTTCCATGATGCAGTAGATATGGGGGATCAGGAGCTGGCGAGGAGGAGATTGGAGGGGTGGTGGGTGGAGACCATGCTTGGCTGTTTCCTGGTAGGGCCCATCACACAGCATGGAGCCTTCTCCTCTCGATGCTTTCCTCCCTGCTGCTGCCTTGACAGGCTGGTCTCCTGCTGCCCTGACACTCACGCTCGCGCTCTCCGACTTCCCTGTGCGTCATGCCCTGGAGTCAGACTGACCTGGATTTGAGTCCATGTTCACCTCTAATTTTGATACTTGGCGATGTAATAAACTCTCCGAGTGTCAATCTCCTTATCTGTCAGTGGGAGGTGATAACCAGGTCTCTTATTTCAGGCACTGTGGTGATGTTTATGTCCGTGATGTACAGAGAGCATTTTTAGCACAGTGCCTCGGGTACACAAGTCCTCAAATAGCAGCCGTTATCATTACCTCTATTATTTCCACCTTGAGTACAGGTGCCCTTTAAGAATCAGCCCCTTAACTTTTGATTTTTTATATACCTCCTCTATCATTCACATCCTTATAGCTTAAACTAGCCTCTGCTTATTTTCAAAGCTTTTCCTCCAATCTCTGATCATCTTACTCTTATTGTTTATATTGAAGAGGTGTTGAGTACGGTGCCTTCAGTCAGAATTCATGGAGCAAAGCCAAGCTATTCTCATCAAATCTTCCCTGGTCCCCAGTTAGATACTATTAGGTTTCCTCTTTCCTGCTTTTGACTCTTAAAAAAGGGGTCCCTGATTCTCACATTCATTTTTTTATTCTTCACCTATTTGGGGCCAAACATGGTGGCTCACACCTATAATCCCAGTACTTTGGGAGGCCAAGGCAGAGGATCACTTGAGGCCAGAAGTTCGAGACCAGCCTAGGCAACACAGCAAGCCTCTGTCCCTAATTAAAGTTAAAAATTAGCCAGGTACACAGGTGTAGTGGTGTATGCCTACAAACTAAGCTACTCAGGAGACTGAGGCAGGAGGATCCCTTGAGCCCAGGAAGCTGAAGCTGCAGTGAGCTGTGATTGTGCCACTGCACTCCAGCCTACGTGACAGAGCAATACCCTGTCTCTAAAAAAACAAAAAAAGAACTATTTTGTTTTCATTTTCAACTGGTTGATATGCAGGATTTATGCCATTGGTATCTATCTAAGGTCTTTAATGCCGGACACATGGGACCGGCCCAAAGAATACTCTTGAGGCAAAGATATCAAAGCGGCTCACATTGGCTTGAACCTGGAAAACTCCATGGAAAGATGGTGAATGTCATAGAAAACCCAAAGTCCAGATGAAGTGGGTAGATACCCAAGGATAAGCAACTAATAACAACATGGAGTGAGTTGGCTGAAGGAAAAAAAAATAAAAAAAATAAAAAAAAATAATAACAACATACCCAAAGATAAACAACTAACAATAATAACATATTGCTACATAGTAATAGTAAAGACTCACATATCACTCCTATTTATCCTGAGTCACACCGTCTGTCCTGTCGTTTAATCCCTTAACAACCTCACAATGGAAATTCTGTTATCTCCATTCAGAGAAGAGGACCCTGAAACACACACCTGTTAAGTACTGAGGACTCAGACTCCAACAGTCTGAGTCCAGAGCCTGCACAGGTCACTTTTATGATATTTGCAGGCTTAGCCCTCCTCTGTGTCTTGACAACAACTCAGCTGTTTGCCATGGGAGGAAGTGGTCATGTGAGGGAGATGAGTGAACAGAGGGCTGAACTAGTGAAGGGGGATTCTGAGGTGTGAGAGTGGGCTTAACCTGTTCAACCTGGGCACCAGATGGTGAAGCAAAGGCAGCATGAACACAATCAAATCTAAGATTCCATAAAGTATATTACTGCCTGTCTTATCTATGTTCTCTCAGACCCAGAGGGACTACAACTAGTAATAGCCAGATTTGGGGGTGGAGGTGGTGACCAGCAGCAGAAACACAATCCAGCTGTCCTGCCTGCCAGGCGCTCACCTGCATATCTTGCCAACTCTTTGAACTCCATGCATCTAAACAGAACACCTCATCTTTGTCCCCCAAACTGCCTCCTTCTCCTGATTTTACTGTTTCTGACAACTGCTCTGGTTCATAAGCTTCTATCATTTTGCTCCCTTTTTCTATATATAAAATGTCATAAAGATTTTGAAAACATGTTAAAGCAAGCACAAGTTTTACTTTGCTGCTTTCTGCCTAGCGATAGATACTAGACTCGCTGTTTTGTAAAATGTTAGTATTTCTAGGGAAGTACAACATGCCCCCCGTAGGCTCCTAGGTGTTGAGGAAGCTTACATCTCCAACGTTCTCCATTCCATCTTGGACACAGGCATGCTGCAGCTACTCTTCCCCCATCACCACGTATTTTATTTTTCTCTTCCATCCTCCTGTCACTGCCATGCTAACGTCTTTATCTGCTTCTCTCCTTGGTCAGGTATGACAAACCCGCTGGGCTGCTCGCCTTGCCCTTTGATCTTCTCCCTAAAGACTCCCCACTTGTGGTGGAACATTCTCCATAGATACTATAGTGATTACAGCTATTTCTCTTCATCTCAAACTCTGTTTCTAGATTGTGGTAGTCTGTTTTGCATCGCTATGAGGGATTATCTGAGACTGGAAAATTTACTAGGAAAAGAGGTTTAAGTGGCTCATGGTTCTGCAGACTGTATAGGAAGCATGTTGGCATCTGCTTAGCTTCTAGTGAAGCTTCAGGAAGCTTTCAATCATGGTGGAGGGTGAAGGGGGAGCAGAGCAGGCATGTCACATGGAGAGAGGGAGCAGGAGAGCAAGAGCAAGAGACAGAGGGGAGGCACCATACTCTTTTAAACAACCAGATCTCGTGTGAATTCAGAGTGAGAACTCACTCATTATCAGGAGAACAGCATGAAGCCATGACCCAGACACCTTCCACCAGGCCCCACGTCCAACACTGGGGACTACACTTCAACACGAGAATTGGAGGGAAAACATCCAAACCATATCACAGATACTGTTTTCTGTTTTTTTCTCATATGTACTGCCTGTCTTTCATGATAAATGATAAATCTCCCAATGCAGATGCAACACTTTTGCTTAATATATTTGTATTCCTACTCTACTCAAGACCCATTGCTAGAGAATTTCAGAGAACCACCCTACAGTATGTACTGGATAAATGCTAAGTGACTTGACTTAATAGGATAGATGGGATCTCTTTAGTATTTCTAACAACTGCCTGTGAGTCTATAATTAGCTTACATTAAATTAATTCAGACATTAAAAGTACAATCACAAGGCTGAAGGCCCTGGCTCAATCATCCATCTCCTCGTGCCTCCATTTACAAATTGCCGTGAAGATTCTCTGCTGTAGTATCATATGGATGTTTGTGAAATTTCAAGCAGCTCTGTTTACATGTTGTCCCAGGTGCCTCAGATCTCTTTAAAACTAGGCAGCTGTTGGGTTCTTGCTTTGGGACATGGAGAGTGGTGGAGCTGGTACCTTGAAGACAGGCGCAAACGTGGGAGGCACATTATGGTGACAATAGCAATGACTTCAGCTACCAGATGAGTGTTCAGCAAATAGTATCGGAGCTTGTGCAGTTGGAATCTGAGTTTCAGATCCAGGATTTAGCCAGGAGCCAGGCAAGCAAAGGATTTGAGGGCAGGAACAGTATTGGGGTGGGAGAGCTGAAGCTGGGAGGGTGAAGTCAGAAGGAGGAAGAATTAAGCATTTATTCACCTCTCCCCATATGGATGATGCTATGCTGAGTGTTCCGGGGGGAACATATGGCTAATGTAAGATTACTGCCTTCCAGGTAGTAGGAAGAATGAAGACCCCTCCACCCTGCCTGTCACGATCTGTGGTGCTCTGTGAATGCAATGATAGGTTAAGTGCAGGAGAGAATGGTAGAAGGAAGCCAAGTAAGGCTAACAGTGCTTTGGGAGAAATGCCATGAGGGTCTGAGTCAGGATACTGGAATGAGAAGGAGAAGCTGGATGTATGAGATAACTGACAATCGCTGTCCACTCACTGTGTGAACAATAGGAGTGAAAAAAAATCATTAAAACCAAAAGGAGAAAACATGTTTAAGAAAGAGGGAATGTTCAATAGATTCAAAGGTCACAAACAGGTTGAGTAGCCTCAGGATGAGAACCAAGAGATGCCATTATGACTCTCAGAAGGTAGTTCCAGGTGAGGAAGGACAAGACAGCAAGCAATCACTGGGTGACTGAACACAAGGATTGGATCTGCTAAGTGGGGGTAGCTTTGGGAGTCAAAAGCCAGGAGGCTGGGTCCCTGGGAGCAGAGGTTAAAATGAACAGAGCACAGTGTAGGCAGGGAGGTCCAGAGCCCTCACCAGGATGACCATGGGTAGCAGCTTCCCAGGAGGCTCCATCTTCAGCATAACGAGGGCCGCAGCCTGGTACTGCTTCCCTCTTTGGATCACATTGGCTGGAATTCCATCCAGCAGGATGAAGTCAGCCTGAAACAGGGACCTGTTCTGTGGAAAGGAAGAGTGCATGGATGGTTAGAGTTCAAAAACTACACCTGGAGGGACAGGGCAAAGGGCAAGACACATTCAACCTAGCTTCTTGCCATCATCCTCCATCAGTACCAGTGTCCTAGTGGTAGAGCTGAAGGAAGCATCCAGAGCATCAGGTCCAAGTCCTCTCATTTCACGGTGAGGAAAGAGGCCCAATGAGGGGAGTCTTCTCCAGGGACGTGCAGCTTTTTTGTGATGAAGGGAGTTTTAGGACCAGTCCTGTCCAATCCACGCATACTAAGCTCTCCTCTTGCCAAAGTGTCCAGGCCTCTTTCTCCTTTACATCCCATTGTCTGCTACCCAGTATGATTGTAACCAGC
This sequence comes from Pongo abelii, assembly GCF_028885655.2. Classification (NCBI taxonomy): domain Eukaryota; kingdom Metazoa; phylum Chordata; class Mammalia; order Primates; family Hominidae; genus Pongo; species Pongo abelii. Next base: position 44,632,986 of record NC_072004.2, on the reverse strand, counting down.
CTTGTGGTTTTTTCCTTACATACTTTATCATCTCTAGATTTCTCCAGTACAGGACCCTGTACCAAGGTGCAGTGGGTTACTGCAGCCTCCTTTCCTCTGACTCCTATTTGGTCTCTTCCCTTCACCACCTCTCCTCGCCACAGTCAAGGACAGAACATGAAGGGTTGGAGGAGACACCTGGGGTTCTTTCTCCAAGTATACCTGAAGCTCCTCCATCCCAGAGGCCAGCACCAGCCTGGAGGGCAGACAGGTGGAGCAGTACTGAAATATTAACAGGACTGAAATAAGTGGAGGGAAATATCATGATATGAACCGAAGGAGTCAATATTGTAACTATGTTCATTCTCCTCCAATTGACCTATATATTTAGTATAATACCAATAAAAATCTAGCATGTTTTTCTTGGAAGCTGACAAAGTGATTCTGTAATTTATATAAAAATGCAAAAGACCAAGAATAGCCAAGACAACCTTGAGGAAACAGAACAAATGGGCAGGACCTGTACTACCAGATATCAGGACTTATTGTGAAATTACAGTAATTAAGATAGAGTGGTATTTTCTCAAGGATAGAAAAACAGACCAATGGAAAAGAATGAAACATCCAGAAAAAGACTCCCACCTAGACAATTGCTTCACTTATGACAAAGCTAGTGCTCCAGTGCAGTGAAGAAAGGACAACCTTGTCAAATGGTGCTGGATCAATTGCATATCCATATGGAAAAATGAATCTTGACCCCTGCCTCAAATCATACATAGTAATTAGTTGCAGAATATTTCAAGTTCTAAATTGAAAAGCAAAATAATACAGCTTCTAGAAAAAAAAAAAAAAACATGGGAGAATATCTTCATGGCATTGGAAGCAGGCAAAGATTCCTTAACAGGATACAAAAACACTAACCACAAACGAAATAAATTGATAAATTGAATTACATTAAAATTAAGAACTTCATCAAAACCACCATTAAGAAAGGAGAACAAGGCCGGGCATGGTGGCTCATGCCTGTCCCAGCACTTTGGAAAGCTGAGGTGGGCGGGACCAGCCTGACCAACATGGTGAAATCCCATCTCTACCAAAAATACAAAAATTAGCCGGGTGTGGTGGCCCGCACCTGTAATTCCAGCTACTTGGGAGGCTGAGGCATGAGAAGCGCTTGAACACAGGAGATGGAGGTTGCAGTGAACTGAGATCACGCCACTGCACTCCAGCCTGGGTGACAGAGCAAAACTCCATCTCAAAAAAAAGAAAAAGAAAAAAGAAAGTATGGCTGGGTGCAGTGGCTCACGCTTGTAATCCCAACACTTCAGGAGGTCAAGGTGGGTGGAGGAGTTCGAGATCAGCCTGAACAACATGGTGAAACCCCATCTCTACTAAAAATACACAAAAATTAGCTGGGCGTGGTGGCACATGCCTGTAACCCCAGCTACTGGGGAGGCTGAAGCAGGAAAATTGCTTGAATCTGGGAGGCGGAGGTTGCAGTGAGCCGAGATCACACCACTGCACTCCAGCCTGGGTGATAGAGTGAGACTCCGTCTCAAAAAAAAAAAGAGGAAAGAAAGTAAACGACAAGTCACAGAATGGGAGGGTATATTTGCAACATATTTATTCAACAAAGGAAAAATTAACTGGAAAAAGAGTCAGATTAATCAATATGCAAACATCTGAAGGGATATTACATAAAGAAAGATATCCTAATAGCTAGTGAGCATGTAAAAATGCCCAGCCTCATTAGCTACCAGGGAAATGCAAATTCTGACTGGCATCATTAAGTGTTGCTGAAGATGTGAAGGAAATGGAATATTCACACATTACTGGTAGGCATGGGCACTGGCACAACTGCTTTGGAAAACTGTCTGACAACGTATCTTAAAACTGAGTATGTGCATCACCTATAATCCAACAATCTTATTCCTAGGTATAAGCAACAGAAAAGTGTACATGTGTGTCCCAAAACCCATGTTCGAGAATGTCCAGAGCAGCACAATTTGTAATAGTTCCCAACTAAAAATAAAAGCTATCGGTCTAGAATGGAATGACTAAATAGAATGTGTGTACTTGTAGAGCGTGACACTCTAGAGTAGTGGTTCTCTACCTCTGGCATGCATCAGAACCGCTTGGAGGCTGGTTAAACTGATTGCTGGGTTCCACCTGTCTATCTACACAGAACCGACCTTACATTTCCCCACTCAGCTGCCTTTATCAAAATTAAGGATGTCTGCTGATCACCTCTTGAATGTTCTCTCCTCTCCCACATCAGCAAGAGGGAACAAAAGAGGCAAAAGAGGCCCGGTTTCTCACTATTAGGACAAACCCAAGGATATCTCTTGCATCAGGTGAGCCCTGCACCCCTGGCTTTGCTGAGATGCTTATGAGCATTTCCTCACATAACCCTGACAATATAATCAGGGCACAATTATGGTAGCCATCCTTATCACCATTTTATAGAGGAGGAATTGACCACTGGCTGGATTAACTGCAAAGCTCTAAAATTAGACAGTGGGACTGGTTGCACAACTAATGTACTAAAGCTCAGCAGTACACGATTTTTTAAAAATTAATTTATTTTTGAGACAGGGTCTCTGTCACCCAGGCTGGAGTACAGTGGCACAATCATTGCTTACTGCAGCCTTGACCTCCTGGGCTCATGATACTCCCACCTCAGCCTCCCGAGTAGCTGGGACTACAGGTGCACACCATCATGAATGGCTAATTTTAGTTTTTGTAGAGACAAGGGCTTTGCTATGTTGCCCAGGCTGGTCTCAAACTCCTGGTCTCAAGCAATCCTCCTGCCTCGGTCTCTCGAACTGCTGGGATTACAGGTGTTAGTCACTGCACCCAGGCAATTCTACAATTTTAGATTCCCATCATGCCTCCTGAAGTTTCATGTTAAGAGATTCCCCTTCACTTCTAGGGCTAAAATACTAGTGGACTGTTCATATGATGGTTTCTGAATGACACGTGACAGCTTTTCAGCACCTGTATTATTTCATCCTGCGTTTCAGGACATCATGAGAAACACTTATCAACACCAAAGATACCATAATCTCTATCCCCAAACTACCTTGATAGTTACTGTTTCAATATAAACAACCACAAATGCAATCATTAAGATTTCTAATTTATTATTAAATTACATACCAAAGCTTCTTCTATACAGTCAGAAAATGCACATTTAGATGAGAACAAAAATTAAGTACAAATACAATAAAATTGGTTCCAAGAAGCTATTTTAAAAGCAAAAACTTACAAAGTGCATTTGGAAAATAATAGATTTTAAAAATCTGTATTGGCATTTTTTCAAGAGGAAATATCTTCCATCACAGGAAAGTCTGGTTGGAATTGATTTCTCTCCTCCCTTAAGAGCTAACAGGGTGGGAATGAATGCAAATACCTTGATATTAAAGTGAGCTCTCAGGTAGAGAAAACGAGAAAGATCCCTCAAGACCATGCATGGCTCAGCTTTAAGCTTCTTATCCGCTAAACTCCTCAAAATTCACTTGTTCCTCTCTCATTTTCTTTTTGCCTACAAAACTTAAAGAGTATGCAGGTTTATAAAGGAATAAACAAGATTAGTTTATTAAGACCGTGATGAAAAGTTCTGCATCTTTTTGGAGACCAGGGTAAACAACCCTTAACCTAACAGGAGAGTGGAACACAATGATTCTAACTTTCTGAGCAGAATCCATTTGTTCTTTACTTACATTTGCCAGAAAATTCAGTGTAACACTAGACATGGCCAGTTATCCGCAACAACTTAATCTTCCAAGTTAGAAGACTCAATCCATTTCCAAAAATCATATCTGACAAACGATCAAATGAGCTATCAGAAACCAAAAGGCTAGTCCAGTTCTTTAAAGTCATTTTCATCAGGTTGAGATCACTAACACTGAAACAGAAAATTAATAGTGGGAATGCAAACCCAAGGTGCCTGAATTCCATAGAGGCCAAGAGCCACTGCATCAAAAAGCTCAGTAAGTTATCTTTTTCTATTCAGATGTATTCACACCCAGTATGAAAGAGCTAAAGTATTATTTGGTTCCACGTATAAGGATTGCTCTCATGGTATCTCCTCTCATCACCTGTCTCCATTCTCATGTGTTTTCTTCCATGCCTGATCCGAGTACCAGGCAGTATGGAAAAAGACAGGAAAATCATAGAGAAGGAAAGCCCCTTTCTATCATGAGGGAAAGAAAAGGTGAGCAAATGCAGATTACAGGGAGTCCTCCAGCATCATTAATAGGAATTGACAAGAATGTAGAGATTGCCAGGATAGATAAGTGAAAGCACTTGGATCTGAGTTTGAATTTGAGTGGTGAATTTATTCCACATTTTTACTAAAGTCATCAGTACACATAAAAACGAAATGTCAGAAATATGTCTTTTGGAATTTCCTGCCTTTTCGTTGCCATGTTTCTTCTTCTTTTTTTTTTTTGAAACAGGGTCTCACTCTGCCATCCAGGCTGGAGTGCAGTGGTGCAATCATGGCTCACTGAAGGCTTGAACTCCCGGGCTCAAGTGATCCTCTGGCCTCAGCCTCAGTAGCTGTGAGCTAGGACCACAGGCACTCACCATCATGCCAGGCTAATCTTTTAATTTTTTTTGTAGAGACAGAGTCTTGCTACATTGCCCAGGCTGGTCTCAAACTCCTGGCCTCAAACGATCCGCCTGCCTTGGCCTCCCAAAGTGCTAAGATTACAGGCGTGAGCCACTGCACCCAGCCCTATTGTCATGGTTTTTCATATGTTTTCAGTGAAATGAAAAGTTTTGAGTGGTTACTTAAAAGGACCAAAAAGGAAAGATTCATTACAATAAGACAATAGTTGAGGGGGCATAACTTCCCCTAAGAGGCAACATTTGGATCCAGAAGTAGAAAATTCCTTCTGACCTCCTGGCTGTGACTAGCATTAACAAGTAACTAACTGTTAGCCTCTGAATCTGGTAACTGGTCCATAAGGAGGACAGCAAAAAAGGAGAGAAAGCCAAGGTGGTTAAACAAAAAAGTTAAATGACATGGAGCTGAAAGAGCTCAAATACCTTCATGGGATCCACACGGAGCCGCTTCCTGTGGACACATACCTCTCTTCCCTTGCTGGAGGTTTCTTTCTGCAAAGAAACCCTAAGAGGAAAAAGCACTGGCCTAGCTATCTACATGTGGCCCTGGGTCACCTTACTATGGGCTGCAGCACGGGGAGGTTAGTCAGACCTATCTGACACCAACATCTACACCAAGCCTTTTAACTTCCTTGGAAGAACTGGTTTATTTTCATAAAGAAAATAACCAACATAATTCCATTACTTCACATAAGCAAAACCCTAATGGAAAAGCCCATCAGCCGTCAACACGGTTTGCTTGGCTGCAGTGAGCTAGACTAGCTTGTGTCCCAGTTCACTCTCACACAATCAGCTTTAATGAATGCACCAAAGAATCAGACCAGTAAAAAAGACTGGTAGTATAATTAAATAAATAACTTTATTTATGATACTTCAGATTTTATAAATGCCAACTACACAGCAAAGTCCCATAAATTCTAACCGAGACACAACCACCAATCAAGGCCCTTTGAAAAATCAAAGATAATAAAGTGTCAGGGGAGAAAAGTTTTGTTCTCCCAACAGAGAATTTAATCAATGAACTTACTTCTCTGATCATTTAAGGTTCACAATGGAAAAACTTTTCCTTTAAGGGTACCCTGAATTGACGAACAGTCAATCAACCCATATTTAGAAAAATAAACCCCATAGTTAAGAAAAATATATCAAATGCCCTTCACACCCATAATGTAACAAAACTTTGACACCAGAATGAAAAACTTCTCAGTCTCTGTACCAAACCAGGTGTTAGTCCACCCGTGAGCAAGTTCACCTGAATAACAGCATCTATACACCATGATGTAGCTGAGAACTACATGCTGATATCCTTTTATTGCCTGTGGCTCGGACTGAAGCCAATACTATAAATACCACAGTGAATTCCAATGGTGAAGAGCAGCAGTGTAGATGCTGGAAGTCTACAAACCAGGTTGTAGTTCAGTAAGACAAGTCATGAATTTACAGAAACTAAGAAATGGTTAACTCGAAAAGAATTCTGGTGGCTGGCTTAAAATCTGTCACTGTCCGGGGATGGTAACAGAAGACAGTTGCAGAGACAGACAGATTCTGCCACATGCACCCTCAACAGTGAAACCATTCTCTGGATGTTTGGAAATGCTTAACAGATTTGGAATGAATAGATTTTCACAGAACTCAGGATTCCTGGTACATCAGGCAGTAGTCTTAAAACTTTTGCCCACACGTTGTGGAGCATTTACAAATGCAATTCTCTGGACAGTGAACCCTCAATGCCTTTTTATATGTGGCTTCTTGAATAGATCACATTAGAAATTGAGCAGTCCCCTCCTCAGCTACCAGTGTCAATGCTGGTATGAGGAGGAGCAGTTGGGGCACTGACAGACACTGGCAATTCGTTTCTTTTATCATAGTGGAACTGAGATTACACTTCTTTTCAGTAGAAAATATTAATTCAAGGGAAGAATTAAAAAAAATGGAAACAATGACTGATGCCTTAAATATAAGACTGCCATTCTTGATGTTTTTCCAGCAATACAGTTAACCCCAGTGTACTTGTAATTTAAAAGAAAAAGACAGTTTTACAGTGATCTCCATTTCAGACAACCTCAAACATGCTGAAGTTGGTCCATCAGCATCTCAAAGAATCTATGAAAAACAGAATTTTCCTCAAATATCAACAGAGTTGAGGAGACAGAGTAGAAATCTATAGCACAGATCATCAAGAAAGAACTTGTGATTTCTCATTATGAGTGTAAAATAAGAGGACAAGAATTATTTTTATTCACAATCCAATCTGGCGGCTAAAAGAAAAGCAGTCTTTGGATGTAGAAACCTGGTTTTCTGAAGAGCCCAGCTGTAAGACCTGGCTTGTCATTAGGCTTCAACACTACCACGGAAACACAGAAAACTCTGTTTTTGATTGGTTTACTTGCCTCCTAGGGAGACAAAAGCAACTGAAAACCTTTTTGTTTTTTTTTTTAATTAAAAACAGAAAAATGTGTTAGAAAAGACAGCACAGAAAAACTGTGGCTTCAGCTCAACCTGACCATGTCACAGAGTCCATCACTGTCAGTCTTGCATTCATCCTGCTGGTCAGGCTAATTATCAAGACAGTCAACTTCTCCCTCCGATGTTTCCTTATTCCAGACCAGGGCGTGAAAGTGGTGGTTGTCAAGAGTCCCTGAAGACATCCCATCAATGGAACGCATACAGCAGCAACAGGATGGTACAGATCCCAATAACACCCCCTAGGATGAGCGAGTCCCGCCGCTTCCTCAGGTTGATCCTCTGGATCAGGCTGTTTACAGCAGGAAAACGATCTTTGGGAAATCTTTATTAAGGTCATATTTGGAAGAAGCCTCTCTGGCGAAAAGTCGCAGGAATCACAAAAATCAGTGGTGTCTAGAAACAGTGATGAAAGGCATGGGGAAGAAACTCACACCAAGGAAATCTTTAGCAGACGCACTTGCCCAAACCGGGAATGCGCTGCAGCTCAAGGCCCCTAACCAATACACATCTCCCAGTCTTGTGTGTAACACAAATAAGAATAGTAATAGAGAGAGAGAGGGAGAAGAACAGGACGATGACAGCTCCCAAGCACTGAGGGCTTACTGCCAGGCTTCAGGTCAGGGTGGGAGCCAGCGTGGCCAGGAATGGAGGAACTCTGGCAAGGAGGCACAGGCATAGCCAGCTCCCATCGCCACCACCACCCATTTCCCTCCCTTTCCTCGTTTTCCTTCTCCACCACCCATTTCCCTCCCTTTCCTCGTTTTCCTTCTCTCTCTCTCTTTTCCTCTTCTCTCAGAAGACTGGGGAGTTCTGCTTGAGAGTTTGAAGAAAATACCTGATCTTTTCCCACCTTGGATTCAGGCAATTCATGGGAACCAACTCTAGGGTCTATATAATCAGACAATGGTGAATTATTAACATTTTCAAAGTTACTTTGCAGCAGAAGGCAGATACAGGAGGAAAGCAGACTAAACTTTAGCCCTGACTAACCCACACCCATTTTGTTTGATTTTTTTTTTTTTTTTGAACACATTCTTTTGGAGTAATTGTAAAATTCCCATGTGACTAATTTGTATGAGGCGCTATGCTAGGTTCCAGTATACTACTTTGCCTTAAGAGAACTTAGTGTTGGGCTGGGCAGGGTGGCTCACACCTATAATCCCAGCACTTTGGGAGGCCAAGGCTGAAGGATTGCTTGAGCCTAGGAGTTTGAGACTCGCCTGGGCAACATGGTGAAACCCCGTCTCTACAAAATATACAAAAATTAGCCGGGCGTGGTGGCACACGTCTGTAGTCCCAGCTACTCAGAAGGCTGAGGCGGGAGGACTGCATGAACCTGAGAGGTTGGAGGTTGCAGTGAGCTGAGATCGTGCCACTGTACTCCAGCCTGGATGGGTAATGGTGAGACTCTGTCTTTAAAAAAAAAAAAAACAAAGAGAGAGAGAGAGAGAACTTATGGGAGAGATGCTTACAGAGTAGTAGAGAAGAGGTCACAAAGAAGACTAGTGGTAAATTCTAATGAACAATTGAGAAAGGCTTTAGTGTTTTAAATCATCAGCTATCTGACTCACACTTCTATTTCAAAGTTTCAAAAGTTTGACTAAATACAAACTCTTATATTCACTAATCAGCTTTTCTGGCTGGCAATTGAGTTCATAGTTTAGTAAAATGAAATAATGTATATAACAGCACTCTGTAAATTTTATAGCCCTATCTAAAATGTGATTTTGGACATGTGGTTTTATACTTAGGGCGACAAGGCAAGACCAAAATTCACAGTGGACTGGAGAACAACAGCACACATCAGGAGAGTCTTTTCCTTAGGCAAAGACATATCAAACTAAAAGTGAACTCAAATTATCTAGGACTACAGGATACTCAGCTTTTGAAAATTCTAGGTCCCTCCCCCTTTGGCAGTTGGGGAGGAAAGCTTTTTGCCTAGAAGGCTTGTCTTTTCAGACGTTCGCTGAATCAAATGACTCAGAGTGCCAGGCTTTCCTGGTTCCCTAATGGGTTTCTGGGAAGTATTAATAATCCTAATTTAAAACAGAAAACTGAAACATTTTAAAGGAGAGGTTACAACAAACAAGTGGAGAATGTATCCCAGAATTCAGCCTGTGCATAGAGTTACAAACTCCATCGGTAGCTATAGCTCATCCGCACGGGTGGCTGTCTCCTTCCTTCCCCCTTCCAAGCATCTGCCACTGACTTATCTCTAAATGGGAAAAACAACAAAGGCATACAATTTATCATGTTTAGGTAAGAATAATGTATAGTGTGGAGTTCTAACATGAATTTAAAAGCTTTCTAAAATGTAGAAGAAATTGGTGAATAATTTTTAAATTCACATTTATAATTTTTTCTTCTACATCTAGTAGTAAGAAACTTCTGAGGTGCAGTCTTTTAGGAATGGTACTAAAGAGCATAAACTTTCACAAAGTAGGAATGCACAGTACATTCATATTATGCAATTACTGATGGGCTCCACTGCTACTGATGATGGCAGCCTGCCCCCTATAAAAGCACACACAGACACTTCTCCCCTCTACCCTCAAAACACAGACTGTGAACATTCAAAAAGGATACTGGCCAAAGTGTTCATTTTGCTGTGAATTGACTTCAACATTCCTCTCTGTGAAGTCATATTTTCTTTTGTTGCCATAGCAATGCTGCAAGGGGAAAAAGAGATGACAAATCACCATTTAAGATTATCCTGCCTGGAACCATCATGCCTTTAAAAGTGAAAGAAAACTACAGTGAACAACATCATCTTAGAAAGCACTGTGCCAGAAAATAAGGGGAAAAAAATCACTTCTGAAGCCACTTTACCAGTGCTTTTTCCAAATGACTCCACTGTTCTCTGATATCTTTTTATGCAAGGCAGTAAGCCACTTCCTATGTTTGCTTCAAAATAACAAAATAAGACATAAACAGACAAATCACATATTACAAAAGCTTAAAATTTAAAGTTTAAAAACTTTAAAAAGTTTAAAAAGAGTTTAAAAAGAAGCCAGCTGCTAAAATATCTTTAATCAGGAAAAACTGTTGAAAGGGAATTATAATTATAAAAATAGAAAAGAAATATAAAATATCATAAAATATGAATACACAACCAGCCCTTAATTTATGAAGAGATTATGTTCCAAAATTCTACTTGAGAACTAACTAGGCATGCATGCAACATTATGCTGGGTTTCCATGATGGCTGACAAAGGTCACAGATTCATTAAACGTGGCTAAAACAGCTGGGTGTGGTGGCTCACGTCTGTAATCCCAGCACCAAATTTGGAAGACCGAGGTGGGAGGATCACTTGAGCCCAAAAGTTCAAGACCATCCTGGGCAATGTGGCGAAATCCCATCTCTACCAAAATAAAAAATTAGCTAGACGTGTGTGCCTGTAGTCCCAGCTACTCGGGAGGCTGAGGTGAGAGGATCAATTGAGCCCAGGAGGGGGAGGCTACAGCGAGCTGTGATGGAGCCACTGCACTCTAGCTTGAATAATGGAGCGAGACCCTGTCTCAAAAAAAAGAAAAGATTAAAGAGAAAAGAGAAAGTCACTTTTTGTAGAACACAATCTCTTCCCTGTGACTACCTTGATGTCCTGTTTAAAAGATCTCTGAGTTAATATCCTTTTTTTTCGGGGCGGGGGGTTGGGGGACAGGGTCCTGCTCTGTCACCCAGGCTGAAGCCCAGTGGTCTGACTGTGGCTACTGCAGCCTTGACTTCCTGGACTCAAGCAATCCTCCCACCTCAGCCTCCTGAGTAGCTGGGACTACAGGCATGTGCCATCATGCCTGGCTAATTTTTTTTTTCTAATTTTTAAATTATTTCTAGAGATGGGGTCTCCCTATGTTGACCAGGCTGGTCTCAAACTCCTGGGCTTAAGCCATCCTCCTACCTCCGCCTCCCAAAGTGCTGGAGTTATAGGTGTGAGCCACCAAGCTTGGCCCTAAGTTAATATCATTTTGCTATCACTTCCAGGATTATTCATTTCCCATAGTCTTATCTCTCTGGACATTAGAGCCCTAGAGGGCAGGGTCAGTATCCACTTTGATATGTAACACACAGAGGAGTGCTTTGCATGTTGACATTATAAATAGCAACAGAAAATGAAATGCTGTTGAGCAATTTTGAAAGTATCTATTTTTTTAAAAAAATCAAGAGATTGAGATTTGGGGAAGATGATGGTGAGAGTATAAATTCCTGACTTGACCTTTGGTCCATTTCCTGCATGGAGTAGCACAAGAACAAAAGCAGACACACTAGGGAGGGTCCATCTGAGGCCCCAAGTTCCCTTGAGATCTCCAGGGAAGAAAGCCAGGTAGAGGGCTATACTCTCTCAAGTGAAGAGAGAACCAGGGAACTGACAGCAGGTAAGCTTAGATTTTTCTTCAAGCTTGAGGTGAAGACCTAGGGCTTCCTTGCTTCCTGAGGAACCCAGACAGTGGAAGACTATGGATCTGCATATACAGGGGTTGCAGTGAAACTGCTCCCAGGCCCTGCAGCTGGGAAACGACTGCTACACGCAGCCAGAAAGATGACAAGCAGAGAGCCGATAGTCTTGTAGCTGGTGTGATGCCCAGCCCCTAAGGGGAAGAGCCCAGTGATGGATGCATCACTGCCTGATATGCCATTGCTTAAGAGGCTCTCATAGCTGGACCTATCTGGGAGCCGAGTGAACACATTTTTGGCCAGGTAAGGTCTCACAGAGTAAACCACCACGTGTCTTACTGAAGGGAAATGCTAGAAGGAGTATTCTAAACAAGTGACACATGAATCAAAACTTGAATTTCAAGATTTGAGATGGCAAAAGAGAAACAAAAGTGTGTAAGGAGGTATATACAGGTTGAACATCCCTAATCTGAAAATCAGAAATCCCCAAGACTTCTGGTCCCAAGTATTTTGGATAAGCAACACTCAATCTGTAAAAGAATATTTGTTGAAGCATTTTTGGAATAGTAAAAAACGAACAACAACAGCAAAAAGACCAAAAAAAAAAAAAAAAAATCCCCCAAAACTGGAAGTAACATTTGAATGGTATAATAGATTATGATATAACCATACTATGAAATAGTATTTGGTTATTAAAAAGGATGGGTTAGTATTATTTCTATTAACATGAAGGATGTTTATAACATATTGAGTGATAAAGCAAGCTACGGAACGTGCAGAATATGAATGCTCTAATATTTTCAGAAACAAACATCCTTGGGGATGTTTGTATGACAGTGAAAAAGTTGTGTATCAGTAAGATACACAACTGTCACTGAACACAAGTTACTTCAGAGGTTAAGAATGGAGGGGTACTACCAGGAGATTGACTTTTCCTTTATCCATTTTAGTATTATTTAAGTTGTTCAATAAGAACATTTTGATAATATACAAATGTACTTTGATAATATATAAATATGTAATAAAGAAAAATGAACATTAGAAAAATCCCACCTGAGTGATTAAGAAATGTTAATAACATCTGAAGCTGCACACACACAAAAAATTAACATGGACATGCTAGGATTTAGGTCACTTTCAACTGAAATCACAGGCAGTGATTACACAGTATTTGGGTATTTAAAAAAATGAGTTAGGGCTAGGTGCGGTGGCTCACGCCTGTAATCCCAGCACTTTGGGAAGCCGAGGCAGGTGGATCACTTGAGGCCAAGGAGTTCAAGACCAGCCTGGCCAACATGGTGAAACGTCTTCTCTACTAAAAATACAAAAATTAGCCAGGCATGGTGGTGAGCGCCTGTAATCCCAGCTACTGGGAGGCTGAGGGTGAAGAATCACTTGAAGCCCAGGAGACAGAGGTTGCAGTAAGCTGAGATTACACCACTGCACTCCAGCTTGGGTGACAACACAAGATGCGGTCTCAAACAAAACAAAACAGTCAGTCAGTATTTCTATCAACTTGAAGGGATGTTTATAACATACTGAGTGATTAAAGCAAGCCACAGAATGTATAGAATATGAATCCTGTAATTACAGAAACAAACATCTTTGGGGATGTTTGTATGACAGTGAAAAAGGTATCAGAAAGATACACAACTGTCAGTTAACACAAGTTGCTTCAGGGGTTAAGAATAGAGGGGTACTACCAGGAGACTGACTTTTTCTTTTTCTTTTTTTTTTTTTTTTTTTTTTGAGTTGGAGTCTTGCTCTGTCACCTAGGCTGGAGTGCAGTGGCACGATCTTGGCTCACTGCAACCTCCGCCTCCCAGGTTCACACCATTCTCCTGCCTCAGCCTCCTGAGTAGCTGGGACTACAGGCGCCCACCACCGCGCCCAGCTAATTTTTTGTATTTTTAGTAGAGACAGGGTTTCACCGTGTTAGCCAGGATGGTCTCGATCTCCTGACCTCGTGATCCACCCGTCTCAGTCTCCCAAAGTGCTGGGATTACAGGCGTGAGCCACGGCGCCCGGCTTTTTCTTTATCCATTTTAGTATTATTTAAGTTGTTACAATAAGAACACTGTACTTGTATAATATACAATAAACAAGTGTCTAATAAAAGAAAAATGAAAAGAACATTAGAAAAATTCCACTTGATTAAGAAATGTTAAATAACATTTGAAGCTACACACACAATTAACATGGACATACTAGGATTTGGATCACTTTCAACTGAAATCACAGGCAGTATCTCTGCAAATTTAGAAAATGAAAAGTCCTAGAGAATATTACAGTTCTTCCAGGGTCCTGATTTCCTATGTGTTCTAATGCTGACAATCCCATCTTCCCAATACTTTTAGGCCTATTCTAGAAAAATATCTGTTCATATGGAGATATTATGGTCTGGTCTTTTGAAATGACATTTCAGAATAAAGAAATGTAATTGGGTAAAACTAAAACAAACAAAAAAACACATTAGCAGCTCCAAATCCACCACTGTGATGCACCTCAATAAAATTATGAGTCAAGCAATGATTTTAAAAATTTTCCACAGATTTCGGAAATGCTTAAGAATGGAAGGGATCACTCTCTCTGAGGGCAGAACTGTGGAGTAGGGTTAAAAATGGAGATTTGTAGAAATTTGCACAAGGAGTTGCCATACTCCAAAATTGTCCTTCCTAACGCATGCAGCTAGGTGGCTGCCCCTAGTCCAGTAGAAGACCTAGCTCAGGAGAAGAGACATAGAGATCTGGCAATTTGAAGTCCCCAGTGAAACAGCCAGGTCCGCTTGATCATGCATGGTGAGGCCTAACACTCAACAAGTGTCACCACCCTATGCTCACAGGATGAGCTTCCCAACACACATTCTTTTCACAACATGGAGAAACACCATGTCTACAGAAAAATACAAAAAAAAAAAAAAAAAATTAGCTGGGCATGGTGGTGTGTGCCAGTAGTACCAGCTATTCAGAATGCTGAGGTGGGAAGATTGCTTGAGCCCAGAAGGTCAAGGCTGCAGTGAGCCATGATCATGTCACTGCACTCCAGCCTGGGTAACAGCAATGAGTGATTAGAAGCTCATCGTCTTTTGGAGTCACACCCTTAAATATGAAGGAACAGCCAATAATCACTAGATGTGTAAGGAGGTAACATGAAAGGCAGAGTTCAAATAAACCACCCAGCAAACAGAAAAGTGAGGCTGAGCAAACAGGGGCAATAAAGGAAGCTCAAGAAACTCTAAAATAAAATTACACTTAATGTTTTCAGAGAGATAAAAGATTATTACATCCACAAAACATACACATAAACATGTGTATCTGTCTCTCAGGAAAGAGCTCTTGTAAATTAAATGAAGAGCTGATATAAAAATGTAATAGAAGAATTGGAAGGAGAAATTCAGTAAATCTCCCAGAATGTTAAACAAAAAGATCAATAGAAACAGAGAAAAGGTAAGAAAGGATCAATTCAGAAGGCCCAACACATAATCTTTTTAATATTTTTTTGAATGAAACAACAGAGAAAGAAGAGGGAAGAAAATGATAAAGAACGTAAGACAATTTCCAAGAACTGAAGATGAGTTTCCAGATTGTAAGAGTTCACTCAATGCCAAGAGCATTGGACTGGAAAAGACGCATGCCACTGTGTCCAGCCTGGCCTTTAGAAGCAATACTGGAAACAATGCCTTTAAAAATTTCAAAATTATTTCCAACTCAGAATTCTATCTTGGTTAAGTTAAATAATGAATCAAGAATATGAGCAGAATAAAGACTTTTTGGATGTGGGCAGTCCAAAACAATTTACCTCCTGTTCTTTCTCAGGAAGTTACTAAGGACATGGTTCAGCATAATAAGGGAATAAAGTAAGAAAGTGGAAGGCACTAATCCCAAGAAGTAGGTAATCCAATAGAGGAAATTATTTTAGGATAATGGAGGAAGGACATCTAGGACCAGAACAATGTTGGAGGTGTAGAGAATCACCAGTCAAGATTAGAGCAGAAGGAGGGAGCGATGTCAACCACATAATACACTGAATTTTTGATCTCCAAATGAAAGGAACACAAGAAGAGCTTAACAAACAACTTCCTTTGCATCATTTAGTTCTTATTCATAATTTTTCAGTTTGAGAGATTATGACAAAATATGATACACTGAAAATGTGGTTGTTTTGTAGAAAAGTGTACAAGGTATTTGCAAGTAGATACTATGGTCTTGTATAAAGTAACAGCTTTCAAACCTATGCTGGCCCATATATCAATCTTTGAATGATATATTATTATTTTTTTGAGACAGGGCCTCACTGTGCCACGCAGGCGGGGCTGCAGTAGCACCACCATGGCAGCCTTGACCTCATGGGTGCAAGTGCTCCTCCTGCCTCAGCCTCCCAAGTGGTTGGCTTACAGATGTGCACCACCATGCCTGGCTTTTTAGAAACAATTTTGTAAAGATGGGGTCTCACTATGTTGCTCTGGCTGACTCGAGTTTCTGGCCTCAAGCAGTCCTCCCACCTCAGCCTCCCAAAGTGTTAGGATTATAGGCGTCAGCCACCATGCTGGGCCTGCTTCTGTTTTTTAAACTGGAACTATCACCATTTCCTGTAGACTTTGACTCACAAGTGGACAGAGGTTAAAAAATAATTTCTGCAAAGCACTTTGTATTCCTTGGGGAATAGATATCATCATCATACATTATGTTAACTTGTTGAAGATGCATGATTTCCAGTACCACAAAGTATATCTAGACATACTTCCTCATCTCATTTCATGACTTAGAGTCAAGCAGAATGAAATCTAGGCTGTTATTTCAAGGGTCAAATACTTAGAAGCCAAATATAAGCTCTAAATAATATATACCGCTTTTAAAATGATAAATCACTGATACACTTACGGGAACTTCAACTTTCTTACCTGTTACCTGCTCTGTGAACTGAACTCAGTCATGTTTTTTTCAACAACAGATAATACAAGTCATACATTTAAAGGTTAGAAATGAATTTATAAATATTAAAAATGCTAGTTCTTTTCAATAAGTTGATGTCAAAGTCTATATTCAGTTGCTCACATAGTTTTAAAATGTATCTCTAAAAGGAAAAGGTAAATTTTTTCCATATGGAATATGCAAAAATATTATTTGACACAAACTTTATATTCTTCATAAGAAATCATAACTAGCTTTATACTCAGTGAAACTTTTCTTATAATGCCTATCATATTTTGAAACAAGGGAAAATACTGAAATAAAAGACCTCCTAATAACATGTTTTTTTAACTAGCAAAATAATAGTAACAATTCAATGGTTCTCAATTGTTCCTTTTAATTTCTTTTTTGCCCTATGAGGTACCCCAAGTTTTTATACTCGTATTACCAGCCCTTAAATAGGCCAGTTCTGAAGTGAAAGCTTAATTAAGGCAGCCTGGCCCTAGAAGAGCAGGCAGAAAGAAAGGGAAATAAAGGAAAAAAGAAAAAGGATGATTGGGAAACTTTAAGTAAAGAATTCCTGGCAAAATGTGATCAGATCTCATGTGCTGATGAAAAGGAAAAAGTTACAAGGAAGAAACTTCAGTCAACATTAGGAAATTCTGTGAAAACTTTCTTCAGGTGGAAGGCTCAGCATATACAATTTAAACAAAAATTCAAGACACAATCACAGCTTATTGTTATAAAAGATCACAATGTATTAAGATGATTAATGATGGAAAATATTCCAATCCATTGAATAAAGAATCCATGAAGCCATACAAAAGAAACAGATATTTAGGAAACGAACACTGAAATATTTAGGAGTAAAAAGCATCAATGTATGTTAAACTTGGTAGAAGTTGGGTAAAGGGTATATAGGACTTCTTTCCACTACTGAAATTTTTCTGAAATCTGAAATGATATCCAAACAAAAAGCTAAAAAAGAAAGGATTGGTAATAATAATATAGCTACCATTTACAGATTACCTAGTATTAGATCACGCATTTTCCTCACATTATCCTTAACAGTCTTACAGATAAGTATTATCATCAATACTATATTTTTAAACAGATAAGAAAATGAATGTTCCAAGAAGTTAATTATCTAAAGAACAGAAATCTAAGATCTAATAAACAGCACAGGCAGGTTCCAAACCAAATCAGACCCAAAACCTTGTATTCTTTCTACAATGTGGTAAATATAGCAGTGGTTTAAATAGAGCTCTGTTTCTAGAGTTAGACTAAGACTGAATCAGGTTCTGAATCCTTAATACTATTTACTAGTCATGTGACCACAGGCAAATTACTTAATTTCTTTTTTGTTTTGGAGATAGCTCCTAATGATTTGTGTCTATCTAATGGGTTATTGAGAAAATCAAATAAAATAATGCATGCAAAGTACTTTTAGCACAGGCCCAATATCCATGGTAAGAACACAAATGTGGCTGGGCGCAGTGGCTCACACCTGTAATCTCTGCACTTTAGGAGGCCAAGGTGGGCAGATCACCTGAGGTCAGGAGTTCGGGACCAGACTGGCCAACATGATGAAACCCTGTCACTACTAAAATTACAAAAAATTAGCTGGGCATGGTGGCACACACCTGAAATCCCAGCTACTCAGGAGCCTGAGGCAGGAGAATCACTTGAACCCAGGAGGTGGAGGTTGCAGTAAGCCGAGATGGCACCACTGCACTCCAGCCTGGGCAACAAGAGTGAAACTCCATCTAAAAAAAAAAAAATACAAATGTTTGTTATTGTCATGTACTTTGATTTACCTTTCCCGAAAACCAATGCTTTACACATTGGTGAATTCTAGAGCACAGAGACCTAGTTAATGTACTTTTTTACTGTCATAAAATAGGTATTTTAAAATTCATCAAACCTAGAAAGCTAAGCAGTTCAAAACAAGAAATAAATGTCCCTTAACTTAAGCAAGAAACCAGTTCAATGTTATTACAGATACTATGAACTATTACTGCAGTAGATTTTCTGCAGGTGCTATAACAGCAAAGTCTATATGAATGGCATAAAGTTATTTATCAAATTATGCTTTAAATCACTTTCCTTTAAAAAGTGAGAATAAAAAGACTGAGATTGAAAATATTAAGTATAAATTAATTGGAAAAATTAACCTAAGTAAAACAGCTTAATTAAAGTAACTATGGAAATGTTACTTTGGGTGTCAAACGTCTCTTGTAAGGGAAGGACATAGTAAAAATTTCATCTTTAAGGAGGATAAACGAACTTTGATCTGTTCATTAAAATGTTTTTCTTTAATTCTAAAACAGCTGTAACACTGTTTATTAAATTTATGTGCAAACAAACAAAAACCAACAAAGCAAAACAAAAACTTATTCCTACCTTATTGTCTCTTCTATCAGACGATCTGAGCTGCAAATAAAAAGAAAAATTCAAATTCTGAATTTACTAAATGCACATTTAAAACCTGTATTAATTTTTCTACATCTATAAACTTTTTAGTCATTTATGTATACAGAATGTCTAGCTTTTTGAAAGCATCTGGAGAAAATTCTGGACTCTAATTTTTTTCTTTTTTAAGACAGAGTCTCGCTCTGTCACCTGGGCTGGAGTGCAGTAGTGTAATCTCAACTCACTGCAGCCTCCGCCTCTTAGGTTCAAGCTATTCTCCTGCCTCGGCTTCCCAAATAGCTGCGAATACAGGCACCCGCCACCATGCCTGGCTAATTTTTGTATTTTTAGTAGAGATGGGGTTTCGCCATGTTGGCCAGGGTGGTCTCGAACTCCTGACCTCAGGTAATCTGCCCACCTCAGCCTCCCAAAGCGCTGAGATTACAGATGTGAGCCACTGTGGCTGGCCTGGACTTCGAAATAAATTTAATTTCATTCGCATACAATATATATAATTTCCATCTTACAACCAGGCATGGCGGCGGCTCACGCCAGTAATCCCAGCACTTTGGGAGGCCAATGCAGGCAGATCATTTGAGGCCAGGAGTTCGAGACCAGCCTGACCGACATGGTGAAACTCTGTCTCTACTAAAAATACAAAAATTAGCTGGGTATGCTAATGTGTGCCTGTAGTCCCAGGTACTCGGCAGGCTGAGGCACGAGAACTGCTTGAACCCGGGAGGCACAGGTTGCAGTGAGCCGAAATCATCGTGGCACTGCACTCCAGCCTGGGCCATAGAGCAAGACTCTGTCTCAAAAAACTGCAAACAAACAATTTCTATCTTACTTTTGTTAGCTTAAATCTATTTTTTCCACAGAGATACCTGATAATTAAGAGTCAGAACAGTTTTAATGACAGCATAAAGAAATGAACTTTCTCTTTAAATAGCTCAAAGTTGTCTCTATCATCTATTCAGAACTTAAGAATTAGAACCAACTTGTTGAGACAGGATAGGCAAATATAATTCTGATGTCTATAAGTAGTAAATATTTACATCTTAATGTTTATTTCTTTTTTGGGAAACATTTTTTTTTTTAATTAAAATCTCAGCTTACTAAACTTTAGAATTCAAGAATCTTAAGATACCAAATACACCTTTCATCTGTAAATTGCCTTTATGCAGCACCCATTGGAAAGAAAGAAACAAACAAAGCCATTTTAGGGAGAAATGAATAGGTAAAGTTTGGGAAAGGGCCAGCTTTACAGCAGAAGTAGGAAAACAAACTTCCAGACATCTGTATCTACTTGGCATAGAGTAAAGTACACAGTAGGCACTCAAATAAATATTTGCATGTATTTTTCCAACTACTTATTTCCAAAAGAATTTCTAAGTTCATGCTACAAAGTCAAGGTTTCATTATAAATTAGTGGACTAGGTAATCTAAGTTATTGAATATATTAGGGAACAAATGAGCTTTAAAAAGTCATAAATACCGGCCGGGCGCCGTGGCTCACGCCTGTAATCCCAGCACTTTGGGAGGCCGAGGCAGGTGGATCATGAGGTCAGAAGTTCTTGACCAGCCTGGCCAATACAGTGAAACCCCGTCTCTACTAAAAAATACAAAATTTGGCTGGGCATGGTGGCTCACACCTGTAATCCCAGCACTTTGGGAGGCCGAGGCAGGTGGATCATGAGGTCAGGAGTTCTTGACCAGCCTGCCCAACACAGTGAAACCCCATCTCTACTAAAAAATACAAAAAGTAGCTGGGCGTGGTGGTGGTGGGCGCCTGTAATCCCAGCTACTTGAGAGGCTGAGGCAGAAGAATCGCTTGAACCCAGGAGGTGGAGATTGCAGTGAGCCGAGATCACGCCACTGCACTCCAGCCTGGGCGACAAGCTAGACTCTGTCTCAGGAAAAAAAAAAAAAGTCATAAATACCATATATAAATCCTGTTATTAAAAATTTTAAAAATTACAAAGATGGCAGTGAAAGACAGACTATGTGGCTATTTAAATGCTGAATCTACCACTTATTAGTTATTCGACACAAGGCAAGTTTCTCCATGCCCCAGTTTTCTCATCTGTAAACTGGCAAGGATAATAAAACCTACTTGTTCAAATAAAGGGGTTTGTATAGATAGTGATTGGATCAGTACCTGGCACATAGTAAGTGTCAAGTATTTTTTGCTATTAGTTTCTCAATAACTACACATTGTAAATCTAAGCATAAAATTGATACAAATTTCCAGATAAACTCACTATTCTGATGAAATCTATGATTATTAACTATGCACTTACTCTTCTAACAAACACGTATAGAAGCACCCCTGAAGGGCACTGGGTCAGAAAGTGGCTACAAAGATATGGCACTAACCTGCCAAGATCTTACAATGGAGACAGACAAGACACAAGCCAAAAGGCATCTGGTGAAGTGGCCACAAGGTCACAAAAAAGAGGGTTAACTTGGGTTAATACCTCCTTCTTCAATATAATGGTTTGCCTGACTGTCTTCATCAGGGCCACTTAGCACATTAAAGAGCATAAACATAAGATATTCCAAAATCTAGGAAGTATAATATGAACATAAAGATTTATATTGCTCAAATCAACAAACTAGTTTTGTGCCAACAGCCTTAATGAAGATAAAATAAATGAAATAAACTACTAAATAAAGTAAAAAAGAGCAAACAATCTATTAATTTACTAATTTTGTTAAGAATAATGATAGCTAATACTCACAGAGAGCTTACTATGAGCCACGTCCTATCCTAAATGTCTTGCTAAACAAGTAAGTTAAAACATAACTTCATCCTCCCAACAAATCTATGAGATTGATTCTAAAATTCTCTTCACTTAGGAAAAACTGGGGCCTTGAGAGATTTCTCTGTACCATAAGATGCTGTTTGGTAGCATTTTGCCCCCAGTAGAGCTTCTTTCAAAATTGGAGTCAATCCTCTCAAACCCCTCTGCTGCTTTATCAACTAAGTTTATACACTCTTCTGAATCCTTTGTTGTCATTTCAACAATGTTTACAGCGTCTTCACCAGTAGAATCCATCTCAAGAAACCACTTCTTTTGCTTATCTGTTAAAATCAACTCCTCACCTGTTCACGTTTTATCATGAGATAAGATTGCCGCACAATTCAGTCATATCTTCAGGCTCCGCTTTCTAACCTTTTTTTTTTTTTTTTTTGAGACAGTCGTGCTGTGTCACCCTGGCTGGAGTGCAATGGCATAATCTTGGCTCACTGCAGCCTTCACCTCCTGGGTTCAAGTGATTCTCCTGCCTCAACCTCCCAAGTAGCGGGGATTACAAGTGCGCACCACCACACCCAGGTAATTTCTGTATTTTTAGTAGAGTTGGGGTTTCACTATGTTGGCCGGGCTGGTCTCAAACTCCTGACCTCGGGTGATCCGCTTCCCTTGGCCTTCCAAAGCGCTGGGATTACAGGATTACAGGCATGAGCCACTGCGCCCGGCTCAGGCTCCACTTCTAATTCTAGTTCTCTTGCTAGTTCTGCCACATCTGCAGTTATTTTCTCCACTGAAGGCTTGAACCCCTCAAAGTCATTCATGACGGTTGAAATCAATTTCTTCCAAATTCCTGTTAATGTTGATATTTTGACCTCCTCATGAATGTTCTTAATGGCATCTAGAATGGTGACTCCTTTCCAGAAGGCTTTCAATTTACTTTGCACAGATCCATCAGAAGAATAACTACCTATGGCAGCTTTAGCCTTACAAAATGTATTTCTTAAATAATAAGACTTAAAAGTCAAAATCACTCCTCGAACCACAGGCTTCAGAATGAATGCTGTGTCGGCTGGCATGAAAACAGCATTCCTCTCCTTGTACATCTCCATCAGAGGTGCATTGTCAAAGAGTAGTAATATTTTGAAATAATTCTTTTTTTCTGAGCAGTAGGTCTCCAGAGTGGGCTTAAAATATTCAGCAAACCATGTGGTAAACAAATGTGCTGTCTTCCAGGCTTTGTTATTCAATTTAGAGAGCACAGGCAGGGTAGATTGAGCATAACTGTTAAGAGCTCTAGAATTTCTGGAATGGTAAATACACAATGGCTTCAATTTAAAGTCACCAGCTGTATTAGCACCTAAGAAGACAGTCAGCTGTCCTGTGAAGCTTTGAAGCCAGGCACCGACTTCTCGTCTCTAGGAGGAAAGTCCTAAATGGCATCTTCTTCCAACAAAGGCTGTTTATTCTACACTAAACATCTGTTGCTTAGTGGAGCCACCTTTATCAATGATCTTGGCTAGATCTTCTGGGTAACTTGCTGCGGCTTCTACATCAGCACTTCCTGCTTCAACCTTGCACTTCTATATTATAGAGATGGCTTCTTTCCTTAAACCCCATGAACCAACCTCTGTTAACTTCAAACCTTTCTTCAGCAGCTTCCTCACCTCTCTCAACCTTCATAAAGCTGAAGAGAGCCTTGCTCTGGATTAGGCTTAGGCTAAGGGAATGTTGTAGGTGGTTTGATCTTCTAACCAGACCATTAAAACTTTCTCCATATCAGCAATAGGGCTGTTTTGCTTTCTTATCATTTGTGTATTCACTGGAGTGGCACTTTTAATTTCCTTCAAGAACTTTTCCTTTGCTTTCACAACTTGGCTAACGGGCACAAGAGGCCTAGTTTTCAGCTTAGATTGGCTTTCAGTATGCTTTCTTCACTAAAGGTAGTGGCTTCTGCCTTTTGATTGAAAGAGTTGTGCAACTCTTCCTTTCACTTGAATATTTACAAGCCACTGCAAAGTTATTAATTAGCCTAATTTCAATACCGTTCTGTGTCAGGTAACAGAGAGGGGCCTGAGGAGAAGGAGTGAGTTGGGAATGGATGGTGGATGACACAGTCAGAACACACATAACTGGCCAGGCACGGTGGCTCACGCCTGTAATCCCAGCACTTTGGGAGGCCGAGGTGGGAGGATTACTTGAGTCCCCAGGCGTTTGAGACTAGCTTAGCCAATATAGTGAGACCTCGTCTATACAAACAATTTTAAGATATCCGAGTACAGTGGTGTGCACCTGTAGTCCCATCTACTCAGGAGGCTGAGGTAGAAGGATGGCTTGAGCCCACAGGGTGGAGGCTGCAGTGGGCTGAGATCATGCCACTGCACTCCAGCCTGGGGGCAACTAAGAAAGACCCTGTCTCAAAACAAAACAAAAAAAACCCCACACATACACAACATTTATTAAGTTCACCCTCTTCTATCAGTGAGGTTGTAAGCAATTACAAGAGTAACATCAAAGATCACTGATCGCTATGACAGATATGATAATAATGAAAACATCTAAAATACTGTCACCAAAATGTAACACAGAGACACAAAGTGAGCATATGCTGTTAGAAAAACGGCACCGCGAGACTTGCTCGACACAGAGTTGCCACCAACCTTCAGTTTGTAAAAAATAGTATCTGCAAAGTGCAATAAAGCAAAACAAAATTTGGTAGGCCCATACATGAGATTTCTTTGTATTATTATTATTATTTTTCTTTGTACAGATGGGGTCTCACTGTTACCCAGGCTGGAGTGCCGTGGCACCATCACAGCTCACTACATCTTTGAACTCTGGGCTTCAAGCAATCCTCCTGCCTCAGCCTCCCAAGTAACTGGAATCACAGGCATAAGCCACCACACCCAGCCTCTCTGTATTATTTCTTAAAACTGCATGCAAATCTATAATTAACTCAAAACAAAAAGTTAAACATTTATAAAGTGACCAATGTACCAAACGACAATAACAAAAACCCAATTCCAATTTAGATTGGCTACAAAGCTACATACCTTAAGTGGTATACAACTGTGAAGCAGCATTTAAAAAAACAGATAATCAGTCTGTGGAAATACACTTCTAACTAAATAAACTCAATGTATCAGCCTAGAAAGAAATATAAAATTACAAAGCCAAGAACTTCACACAAATTGTCAGAAAGCCAGCCAGGTACACTTTTTATCATTTTCACTATCTGCTTTCTATAATTCTCTTGTATCTGTTCTCAACCATAGAGGTCAGAACTAAACTAACTAATAAACTAGCCTAACTACTACACTTTAGTTGGAAAATAAACTCATTATAATTTGTATTCAATGTTCCTGAGGAACTGGAGTTGAAATGGACACTAAGGAACAACTTTCTCTGTCATTACATACAAAGAAATTCTTTGAAGTTGTTTGTGGCACACAAATAGAATCCTTGTTCTATGTAATGAGACCCAATTTTAGTACTCATTACGTAATGAGTACATACGTCTCAGGTATACTTTCCGAAAATGACATTTTGACCAATGTAAATCACATTTTACATGTAATGAAACCATTTTCTATTTACATGAATCAAATAAAGTCTCATAAAGCAAACACTTACGCCCCCACTTATTTCCCACTTTTTGCACAAAATTGGATTTTCATAGAATAGGTTTTCGTAAAAGGATAAATGGTCACTGAAATTGGTCATTTTATATATTTGAGATTGACAACTATCCTCAAATTACAGTAATTTTATAGCAATACTGGAACGACAAGTCAAAGGAAAGAGTGTTTGCTGGATTCACTTGAAAATGAAACCAACTGGCCAGGTGCAGTGGCTCACATCTGTAATTCCAGCACTTTGGGAGGTTGAGGCAGGTGGATCACCTGAGGTCAGGAGTTCGAGACCAGCCTGGCCAACACAGCGAAACCTCGTCCCTACTAAAAATACAAAAATTAGATGGGCGTGGTGGCGGGCGCCTGTAATCCCAGCTACTCAGGAGGCCGAGGCAGGAGAATTCCTTGAACCCGGGAGGGGGAAGTTGCAGTGAGCCGAGATCGTGCCTTTGCGCTCCAGCCTGGGCGACAGAGCACGACCCCGACTCAAAAAAAAAAAAAAAGTTAAATGAAACCAACCTAAAGAAAACAAAAATTATAATCCCAAATATGCTACCCTACAGAAGAAGGGGTTTTTCTTCCCTTTAAGTCCCCTTACACATCAGTCATCTTTCTTTTATTACGTCCTAAAATATCCTGTAAAGCATATTTCAAAATATACATGAGTACGCAGCAGTCCTGCTCACAGACGGGATCTTTAAATTACAGGAAGACGATGCTGACACTAGCTTAACCACGCATTTAGCACACCACGGTTACAGTGAATCACACAGGAATTCCACACACATTCCCTACCCACTGTCATCCTTAGCTTATATGGTGGCATCAACAGAGAAAAGCCAGTGATTCCTAAATGTCTTCTCAAATTGCCCAGTCTCCAGGTCTTTACTCATTTGGCTAAGACCAAATAAAGTAAACAAACACCATTCATTAAACATATCCTGGACGTGTGGACAAGACAACAGAGTGACTCCATGCAGATGGCATCATCTGGTTAAAATTAAATTTAAACTTATTTTCCTTTGGGATATAAAATATATAACTCAAGTGTAATTATCCTTCTTAAACAAGTACTTGATAATAGCCCAGAGATGTTCTATAAAGTCTTCTAGAGCCTGTAATTAAGAAACAAATTTCCATTTGTCTCAAGACCAATTTAAACTAGCTGAAAACAATAAGCTACATTTCATCACCAGTTATCGTGCTGAGGAATCACTGAAGCCATATTTAAATAATTCTCTTTTTAAAAAATAACTTATTTCCCCCAATACACACACTACAAAGGCACACATTTCAAGAGCAAACATGTGATTTCAAGCATGTATCTTAAAGCAATATAAACCAACAAAATGTAAGAACTTGGCAAAATCACTTAGTATCATCTTCCTCTTTTAAAATGGTAGGAAAGTAATAAGCAAATAAATAAGTAAGCAACTAAATGAGAAAGCAAATAAGCAAGTACATACTAAATAATAAATAATAAATAAAACTCAATCCCTTTGCATGCTGCAATAATTGATGAGGTTGTCACTAACCAATCAGACCATTTACATCAAGCATTGTGGCGAGATAGTCTTTCACTTACAGTTAACCAGAGAGATCCTTAAGATCTATGTCTTACTTATTTCTACATTTCTTATTTAACCTCTTCAATTATGTTAACTGAATACAATTAAGCTGCAGTAGAATGCATATATACTGTTTCAGTGCTAAGAGCTTTTTATTTTACAGAGAACATTTGGAAAATAGAGGAAAACAAAGATGAAAGTGGAAACCAACTGTAACCTCTCTTCCGTTAACACTGATATGGTGGCATAATTCCTGTCAGTCTGGGTAGATGAAGGAATATCTTTATTTGCTTTGTTCATGGGTTGTTTAGCACAAACATTTTCATAATCACAGCAAGTTACCGGGAGACAGAAAGTGAAGCACCTGACAGATTTCTGCTCAGTTCAAGGAGAAAATAAAAAAATAAAAGCTGAGTCATTAGCAGTGAGATCCTAGAAAATCACTTTTTCCTTTTTAAAAAATGAATAGAATTATTGCTAGAACAATTTTAGACATATAGAAATATTCAGTAGAAAGTACACACTATATACCCGTTCTCCTCCACCTGTGATTACCTCTTGCCTTAGTGTGGCACATGTGTTACAACTGATCACCCAGTACTGATACATTACTAACTAAACACCATGCTTTAGAGTTGACTCTTTGCATTGCACGGTGGTAGGAGTTTTGTCATGGATCCATCCTTGCAGTATCATACAGAAGAGTTTTACTGCCCTAAGTATCCTGTGCTTCACCTATTCATTTTTCCTCCATTTCCCATCCTCAACCCCTGAGAATTGCTGATCTTTTTACTGTCTCTATAGTTTTGCTTTGTCCAAAATGTCATATAGTTAAAATTACACAGTATGTAGCCTTCACAGACTGGCTGCTTTTATGCATTTAAAGTTCCCCCATGTCTTTTCCAGGCTTAAAGGCCTTATTTCTTTGTATGACGGAATAATATTCCATTGCATGGATGTACCACCATTTGTTTATCCATTCACTTATTTAAGGACATCTTGACTGCTTCCAACTTTTGGCAATTATGAACAAAGCTGCTGTAAAACATTCATGCACAGGTTTTTGTGTAAATGTAAGTTTTCAACTCATTTAGGTAAATTACTAGGAGCATGACTGCTAGAATGTATGGTAAGATCATATTTAGCTTTTTAAGAAAATTGCCAGGCTCGGCATGGTAGCTCATGCCTGTAATCCCAGAACTTTGGGAGGCCGAGGTGGGTGGATCACCAGGTCAGGAGTTCAAGACCAGCCTGGCCAAGATGGTGAAACCCCGTCTCCACTAAAAATACAAAAATTAGCCGGGTGTGGTGGCATGCACCTATAATCCCAGCTACTTAGGAGGCTGAGGCAGAAAACTGCTTAAACCCAGGAGGCAGAGGATGCAGTGAGCCGAGATCGCGCCACTGCATTCCAGCCTGGGCGATACAGTGAGACTCCGTCTCGAAAAAAAAAAAGAAAAAGAAAAAGAAAACAAAACTGCGTGTCTTCCAATGTCGCTGTACCATTTTGCATTCACACCAGCAATCCAGCAATGAGTGAGAGTTCCTGTTACTCCACTTCCTTCAGTGTTCCTTCTAATGTTGTCAGTGTTTTGGATTTTAGCCATTCTAACAGTTGTGCAGTGGTATCTTACTGTTGTTTTACTTTGCAGTACCCTAATGATACTTAATTACATTAAGTATCTTTTCATATGCTTAATTTATTGTCTGTATATCTTCCTTGGTTAAGATGGCTGTTCAGATCTTTTTTCTACTTTAAAACTGTTGAATTTTAAGAGTTCTTTGTATATTTTCATATAAGACCTTGTTCCTGGATTGGAAGATTTACAGTTGTTAAGATGGCAATTCTCTCCAAATGGATCTCTAGATTCAATATAATCTTATTTGAAATTTCAGCAGGCTTTTAAACAATCTGATATTAAAATTTATATGGAAGTGCAAAGGACCCAGAGGAATCAAAATAACTTTGAAGATACATAATAAAGTTAGGAGACTTACACACTACCTCATTTCAAAACTTATTATAAAGCTACAGTAACCAGAGTACAACTAGCCTAAGGATGGATCTGTAGGTCAATGGAACAGAACAAAGTTCAGAAATAAACTAGCAACTGTCCAATTAATTCTCTAGAAAGATGTCAACATCTTTGAAAAGATTAAACAGAGGAAAAGAGAGTCTTTTCAACAAATGGTACTGAAACAATGGAATATACATGTGTTTAAAAAAAAATGAATCCTCACCCTTAACTTACACCACACACAAAAGTGAAGCCAAAGTGGATTATAAACCTAATGTTAAAGCTAAAACTGTATGATGCTGGCTGCAGGTTTAAAAACAAACAAACAAAAAAGCTAAAACTAAAACTCCTGAAAGAAAACAAAAGAAAAAAATTTGTAACCTTAGGACAGCCAAGATTTCTTAAATAGGCCCAAAATACATGAATCAGAAAGGAAAAATTGATCAACCAGATTTCATCAAAATTAAAAACCTCGGCTCTTTTGAAAGTCACCAGATGAAAAGAAAAGGAAGTCACAGGCTCAGAGAAAATACTTGCAAAACCTTTATCTGACAAAGGACTTACGTCCAGAGTACACAAAGAACCCTTATAACACAATAGAAAAAGGCCCACAACAAAAGGCAAAAAGACTTGAACAGACCTCCTTACTAAAGAAGATATACAAATGTCACAATAACCTGTGAGTTGTGAATAATAGAAAAGAAGATACGTGAATGGTTAATAAGCACTTGAAGGAAGGCTTAACATCACCAGTCCTTAGAGAAATACAAATCAAAACCACAATAAAAACCATTACACTTCTACGAAAATGGCTACAATAGAAAGGCGTGTTGGCAATTTGAACTCTCACACACGACTGACAGGAATGCAAAAATGGTATAACCGCTTTGGAAAAGTTTGACACTTTCTTATAAATTGGAACATATCCTTACCATACAACTCAACAATCCAACTCCTAGTATTTACTCAACAGGAATGAGAACGGCCGGGCACAGTGGCTCACGCCTGTAATCCCAGCACTTTGGGAGGCCAAGGCGGGCGGATCACGAGGTCAGGAGATGAAGACCATCCCGGCTAACACGGTGAAACCGCATCTCTATTAAAAATACAAAAAATTAGCGGGGCGTGGTGGCACGCGCCTGTAGTCCCAGCTACTTGGGAGGCTGAGGCAGGAGAATGTCGTGAACCCAGGAGGTGGAGGTTGCAGTGAGCCAAGATTGCGCCACTGCACTCCAGCCTGGGCAACAGAATGAGACTCCGTCTCAAAAAAAAAAAAAAAAAAAAAAAGAGGAATGAGAACATGTGACCACACAAAGTTTTGTTTATGAATGTTCATAATAATTTTGTTTGTAATAGCCAAAAACTGAAAATAACCCAACTGTGCAACAATGGTTGAATGGATAAAGAAATCGTGGTATATCATACAATGGAAGTTATTCCGCTATTGAAAGAAATCAATTACTGACATTTAAGAAAAAGAATAAGTCTTAGAAACACTATGCTAGGTGAAATAAGTGCAGACTGTATGAATTCATTTGTATAAAATTCTGGAAAAGGTAAAACTAATCTATAGTGATAGAAAGCCAGTAAGCAGCTGCCCGGGACTGAGGGACGGGGACTGACTCCAAAGGGGCATAAGGAACTTTTTTGGGGTGATAGAAATGTTCTCTGTCTTGACTGTGGTGGCGGTTAAAAGAGTCTATATATTTGTTAAAACGTACCAAACTGTAAACTTAAAATGGATACATTTTTACTGTAAGTAAATTCTACCTCAGTAAATCTGATTTATGAGGAAAAAGAATGGCAGCCTCGACTGACCCCGGTGACCCTCAGAGCCCCCCCACTGCTCACTTTCTTTTGCCCAGTGTGTCCTCTTCAGGTGCAAGAATGAGGCCTATAACCTGGGAGAGGGTTTGGACTGTGAGTAAATGCATGATGTTTCAAAATAGATCCATTTAATAATGTATGAGGAATGATACGGATTTAAGAAGAGAAGACACAAAGGCATGGTCATGAGGTCTGAGTTTCAACTTTTCAATCTCTTTCTATCTCTACTTGGAGAACACCTACTCATTCCTCAAGAACCAAATCAAATGTTTGACTTCTCTAAAGCCCTTTCAGAAGCTTCAGGAGAGTTAATGACTCCCTTTCATGTGCTCCTCTAGGGTACGCACAAACCTTTGCATATCATAATAAAGCACTTATTACTTTGCACTGGAACTACCGATTCACATTTCTTTTCTGCTCCTCACCCCACCTGGCTGAGCTCACTGAGGACAGGGATGATGCCACTATGCTTTACTCAACTTCTCTATCTCCAGCACCCAGCACAATACTTTCCACATCATAGATGCTCAACAAATGCTTGTTAAAACAACCAAAACTGGTACCAAGAAATTACATGTGCATCCGGATATGCACATGAAGAAACAGGTGGAATGCAACTGAAATTTTATTATCTCCATCTAAAAGAAAAAAGGATTTGAATAAATAAAATGTTCATTATACTGACATATAATAAGACTAATGACTAATAAGAGTAATTTAAAAATAAATTGATTTTTTTTTTTTTTTTTTGGAGACGGAGTATTGCTCTGTCACCCATGCTGGCATGGAGTAACGCGATCTCAGCTCACTGCAACTTCTGCCTCCCAGGTTCAAACAATTCTCCTGCCTCAGCCTCCTGTGTAGCTGGGATTATAGGTGCCGGCCACCACACCTGGCTTATTTTTGTATTTTTGGTAGAGATGGGATTTCACCATGTTGGCCAGGTGGTCTTGAACTCCTGACTTCAAGTGATCCGCCTGCCTCGGCCTCCTAAAGTGCGGGAATTAGAGGCGTGAGCCACTGCATCTGGCCATACATTGAGTTTTAATAGACAATCAGGGTCAGGTGACATTCATCTATCCAGTCCTACATGCCATTCTGGCATTGACGGGTTCCACAGGGCTGGAATCACTTAGCTCTAGGTGCACAATTCTAATGTATGAGTATACTTTTCTATTCTAACACCACTATAGGCAAAATGGCTCAATGTAATTTTAGAATTCGTCTACTACATATCAAGCACTGTAATAGGTAAACATTTTACATACAAAGATGAGATCCTCTCTCATCTTTGCAACATTCCATTAAGTAAGGGTTATTTTACCCATTTAAAAGACACTGGAAAGTCAGAGAATTTAAAGGTCCTTACCCCGAAAAGATAGAGTCCACACCAGGATTTGAACCCAGGTCTCTCTGGTTTCAAAACCCTGCCCTAATCATTTCACTATACTACCAATCCAAGGAATAAAGAAACTTAAGGTAGCTTAGTCAGATAAAAGTGGTAAATTAATGAGAGAAAGATGAAAAAAAATTAACCCTAGAAACCAAGAAATATACTTAGTATTTTTATTATTATTATTATTTCAGAGACAGAGTCTTGCTATGTTGCCCAGGCCAATCTCAAAGTCTTGGCCTCAAGCAATCCTCCCAACTCAGCCTCCTGAGTAGCGGAGATTACAGGCATTACCGGCATGAGCCAATGCCCCAAGCAAGAAGTCTGTATGTTCTTATCATACATGTGATTAAATGAAATTATACTCTAGGAAACCAACAAATTAGGATAATATTTTAAATATCATGACTACTCTAAAACTCTGCCAAAGGTATTTTTAAAATGTCAAGGATTTTTAAGCTGATGTGTTTAATGTGCACAATCTGCAATTCTAGTTGTAATCAATGACATGCCCATAAATCAGATGAAAACAGTCACAGCCCTTAAGTATGGATAAAACTCCTCAGCTTTACCTTTTAGATGGTTCTATACAATTTCAGAATTCATGCCTCTTTCTTCAACTCTCTAATCTTATTATCCTTGGCAGTAAAATAATTTTACCAATTGCTTTCCCTATGACATTGTGAATGAAATTCCCATTTCTCTTTGCTAGGTATTGTTAGCTGCCATCTCTGGGAAGGAGAAAGTGTTTTTATAGACAAGCATGTCAAGGACAAATAATGGAGCTGAAATGCAAGGGTGGATGGCAAATAAATTGCATCTTGTGAACTAACTCCAACTAATTTCTGCTTGGAGCACTGTGTTTAATAGGATTCCTAGGCCACATCTGGAGGGACTCAGGAAAAAAACAAAAGAGAAGTAAGAAAGGTAAGTGGAGAACCAGTAAAGTGTAGTGCCACAGTAGCCTAGGGTTTCAAGGAAAGGAGATTATAATATCAAGTCAGGCAGAGCAGCAGCCAAACAACATGAAGAAAAATGTCCATGAGACTTGGCATGCAGGAGATCACTGATGTGCCTATTGACAGCAAGTTCAATAGTGTTGTGAGGGAAGAAGTCAATGGGCTAAAGCGGAAATGAGTGCTGACACAGAGACAGCAGGTGTAAACCAGTGACAGACAGTGTACCGGATGGCTGAAGAGTCAAATACTTACATAGCAAATGGGGATAGAGACAAGTGTCCAATGCACGTATTGGCCTTCTCAGGACAAATATTCCATCCCCTAACAACTATAGGAAAGGGGTAAAGAGGGATACTCCTATAGGTCAATTTATAGAAAAGATCAAAACCTTAAAAATCTCAATGAAGTGGAAGCTAAGAACCTCTGTATCAGGTGAAGAGACAGGAAGGTCAAGAGGAGGAAGGAGAAGATTTGGTAAAGTTCTTGAAAAGAATGAGAACTAAACAGGGCTAGGCAAGCAAAAGGCATCAGGCAAGGCAGAGTACTCAGATGAGGTTGAAAATACGTAATAGTTACTTTAAAACAGAGTTAATCTGTATGACTAGTTGCTTTTTCTTTAGCCCTCTCATACAGAAGTAGAACAATAGACTGTGGATTGGGCTGGCATTTTGCCAGGATACAGCAGGAAGACAGGGGCACAGGAAAGGCCCAATGTTGGGAGTATTTCAGTTAATCTCCTGTGAGATCCAGCCTGGCTAAGGTAGCAAGGTAGGTTATGAGAAGAAAAATACAGACAAACTCATGAGACTGCAGAGGCTTGGAAGGAGAAAATGTGTTGGCTGACAGTGAGATGCAGAAGATTGCTAAGGTGATACACCTGTAGATGAGAAGGTGGCGGTCCCAGCCTGGGTAAAGGGTGACTGATCTACACCTGGTGATGACCACTGGCATTAAAGGAATCCAGAAGAGATGAGGCTTTTTCTGCTTGTGTAAGTTATCTCCTTATTCAAGTTTGTCTTCACCACTAAAAACCTCTGAAAGTTGTCAACTTCATTAAAGTAAATACAGAAGACATATTTTATTCAAAATGACAAAATGCTTCTAGAGAAAAAGCACCATATGCCTGGTCAAGTAATGAATGTATGATTCTGGATAAATCATGGCATTTCAATGATTGAGGTAATATAGTCTGTCTGTCTGTCTCTACTCCTTAATTCTCCATCTATAAAGACAGCAACAATGTAATCAGCCATATGTCTTTTTTTTTTTTTTTTGAGCCGGAGTCTCGCTCTGTCATACAGGCTGGAGTGCAGTAGCACAATCTTGGCTCGCTGCAACCTCCGCCTCCCAGGTTCAAGCAATTCTCCTGCCTCAGCCTCCCAAGTAGCTGGGATTACAGGTGCCCACCACCATACCCGGCTAATTTTTGTATTTTTAGTAGAGACGGGTTTTCACCATGTTGGCCAGAAACAGCCATATATCTTGCATAAAATAAATACAGAGAGAAACAATGGGTGACAGAGTGAGACCCTCAAGTCAAAAAAAAAAAAAAAAAAAAAAGGCTGGGCACA
The DNA here is from genome assembly GCF_028885655.2 of Pongo abelii. Lineage (NCBI taxonomy): Eukaryota > Metazoa > Chordata > Mammalia > Primates > Hominidae > Pongo > Pongo abelii. Next base: position 44,598,473 of record NC_072004.2, on the reverse strand, counting down.
TTGCCTCACGCCTGTAATCCCAACACTTTCAGAGGCTGAGGTGGGTGGATCTCTTGAAGTCAGGAGTTCAAGACCAGCCTGGCCAACATAGTGAAACCCCATCTCTACCGAAAATACAAAAGTTAGCAGGGTGTAGTGGCAGATGCCTGTAGTCCCAGCCACCTAGGAGGCTGAGGCAGGAGAACCGCTGGAACCCAGGAGGCAGAGGGCGCAGTGAGCTGAGATCACACCACGACACTCCAGCCTGGGCAACAGAGTGAGACTCTGTCTTAAAGGAAAAAGAAAGAAAAGATTATAAAGGCAGAAATTCTTGGGGTGGGGAGAAGAACTATACAAAATTAACTAGATACTTTTTCAAGAAGAAAAATATCAGGGAGTACTGAAAAAGAACAATTATATAAAGAAAGAGAAATTAATCTAAATAGCAACTAAAAACCCTATGAGAATGTATCAACAGTCCAGCAAAAAACAAGTAGCTACAAGCTTGACACTAATTCAAAGTCAGTATTTTCTTCGACTGACAGACTCAGGGAAAGACAAGCCAAAAACGAAAGTTACTTTATCCACCATATAGCAAAAGAAATTTGTCATCCATAACATAAATTGCTAAAACCTAAGAGCATTTATTTTTAGACAAAAAGAGTATTAAAGAGAGCTGGTAAAAACAATTCATTACAAAGTTGTGTGTGGTTGTGTGTGTGTGTGTGTGTGTGTGTGTGTTTAAGTCTGGCATTCATTTACAAAAACTGATTTACTCTTTTTCCAGGCAAAAATATGTACTTTTGGAGCAAGTAAAAAATTACATTAACATTAAAAAACAATATTTATAAAGAAGCAAAAGCTTAAACATAGTTCTAGCCATAAAAAGTCTGACCCTACTGCAAAACATCAAACTTGGAAATTTGCCAATATTATAGAAAAACTTTGCAAATGAGTGTGTTCTTTAATCCTGCAATTCTGATTTAGGAATTTAGAATGAGGAAATCATGATGGATATACGCAAAGGCTTTACTATGTATAATAGTAAAAACAGAACATAATCCAAAAGGCCAACATTAGGGAAATGGTTACATAATTTATGGTTTATCTTTATTATGGAATATATGTACCCTTTATTTTAAAAAATCAAACAAAAAATCAAATTACATGGGAAAAAGCTTGCAATCTACTGAAGAGTAAAAAATGTTACAGAATTTGTAGTAATGTGTCATTTCAATTTTCTTTTTGTGTTGTTGAACTATCCATACTTTCTAAAATGAGCACTATGAAAGGCATTTATAGCTTTTGTTATTTAAAGTTATTTCAAAAAAATCTTGCCACTTCTTCAAAGCACTTGGCAAATGAAACACAAAAACACTGAAAAACTAAAATTTTTCACATTATTTTGTAAACATATTTTACTAATAATTTTAATATTATTTTATTACCTAGCAAGTATTTGTAATCACAAAAAAAAATTGATTTAAGAAAAGTATTTAGAAGCTCGTGTTATCATATTGAGGGCAATGACTAAGCCCATCTTTTCAGTCTCTACGACTCATCTAATCATCAGGAGCTCTTATTCCATTCAGTTTCATCCTGTCTCAGTCTCTCTCTGTAGAGAATTAGCACATAAACTGGCCGGGTGCGGTGGTGGCTCACGCCTGTAATCCCAGCAATTTGGGAGGCCAAGGTGGGCGGTTCATGAGGTCAGGAGATGGAGACCATCCTGGCTACATGGTGAAACCCCATCTCTACTAAAAATACAAAAAAATTAGCCGGGCATGGTGGCACACGCCTGTAGTCCCAGCTACCTGGGAGGCTGAGGCAGGAGAATCGCTTGAACCCGGGAGGCAGCGGCTGCAGTGAGCCGAGATTGAGTCACTGCACTCCAGCCTGGGTGACAGAGCGAGACTCCATCTCAAAAAAAAAAAAAAAAACCATATTAAGGTAATAATTAAGTGATGTGAAATATTCAACAGCACAGGATCTTTCCTAATTATGGTTGGAACAGTTGCAATTCCTTTTCTATTGAAAAGAGTCATTAGGAGAATAAAATGAATTAGCATGGACAAGGCACTCAGTATAATAAACATCATAAAATGTTGGTTATATAAGTAAATGAATTAATAAACATGGAAAACCACATAATGCACATACATTCAATACCTACTTTCGAAGGTGGTCATGTTCTTTCAAAAATAGCTCAGTTCTTCTGTTGTTTACTCCAGACCCACTTTTATATGACCTGGGACAAAAGAGAAAATTTAAAAACATTTTTGGCAGAGAATACAAAATCAGATTAAGTGACTGACCCTAGTGATCTTGAAAGTAGAAAAATTGAGCCTCTCCAGAGTTTTGAATGAACAATGAAAGTACATAATCCTTTGCATTTCCCTCTGAAAAATGTTATCTATTATAAGCAGATAAATATTAATGCCTCTGCCTCTCTAATTTAGGCCTAACAGTTTACTGTTTTTCACCAAAATAACTCAACATTCTGAAACAAACAATCAAAAAAATCTTGCTTTTCCTTTACCTCCTATCTCTGATTATCTTCATTTTTCTCCAAGTGGAAGTAAAACTTAGGACTGATTTAGCACATAGCACACAGGGTGGGAAAGCTGTTGAAATGAAAATGTTTTCTTTCACAATAATATATGCGGTCCACCAACTGAAGCCTAAGGAACACTGAAATCAAGCTAAAGATTTGCTCATTTTGGCACACTTAAGGATAACCATTTTGGTCTCCAGTGTATTGAAGTTGACAAAAAAATTACTCTTATTACTACTATCAAAAATTTAATTTTTCTGTTTTCCACTAATAATAAAGTATCAGGAACAATTTTTTTTTTTTTTTTTTTTTTGGAGACAGAGTCTTACTTTGTTACCCAGACTGGAGTGCAGTGGCACAATGTTGGCTCACTGCAGCCTCTTCAACCTTCCAGGTTCCAGTGATCCTCCTGCCTCAGCCCCACAAGTAGCTGGGACTACAAGAGCACATCACCATGCCTGGCTAATTTTTGCTTTTTTTTTTTTGAGATGAATTCTCACTCTGTCACCCAGGCTAGAGTGCAATAGTGCCACCTCGGCTGACTGCAACCTCTGCCTCTCAGGTCCAAGCAATTTTTGTGCCTCAGCCTCCTAAGTAGCTGGGATTACAAGTGCCCGCCACCATGCCCAGCTAATTTTTATATTTTTAGTAGAGATGGGGTTTCGCCATGTTGGCCAAGCTGGCCTTGAACTCCTGAACTCAAGTGATCCACCTGTCTCGGCCTCCCAAAGTACTAGGATTTCACAAGCATGGGCCACCATGCCCAGCCCAAAATTTTTAAAATTCAAGTTAAGTGTACAAATACTACAGTAAGACAAAAGAGGGTCATGCTGTTAAAACTGAAATACTGGCTGAAAGGCAGTGCTACAGGAGAAAACACCACCGAGGAAAGCAGAATAATATAACCAAGAACACATTGGACTCAGGAGACTGATGACTTGGATTTAAATCTATACTGAATCATTTCACAGCCACTTCACCTCAGACAAGTGTCTCAATACCTAGTTTTGTAAAATGAGACTGATAATTTCTATCTTAACCAAAAGATTGCTATGAGGCCAAAAAATATAATACATTAAAAAATACTGTGTAAACTACTACATATACATTCCTCTAGCACCTAGATTCTAAACTCCTACAGGGCCACATTGGTCTTTTCATTTCTTTTTTTTTTTTAGACAGAGTCTTGCTCTGTCACCCAGGCTAGAGTGCAGTGGCACGATCACAGCTCACTGCAACCTCCACATCCCAGGTTAAACCAATTCTCCTGCCTCAGCCTCCCGAGTGGCTGGGATTACAGGTGCCTACAACTACGCCCAGCTAATTTTTATATTTTTAGTAGAGACGGGGTTTCACCATGTTGGCCAGGCTGGTCTTGAACTCCTGGCCCCAAGTGATCCGCCTGCCTCAGCCTCCCAAAGTGCTGGGATTACAGGTGTGAGCCACCACGCCTGGCTGGTCTTTTCATTTCTACCTTCTGCTGTGACTAACTCAGAGTTGATACTCAGGAGACAGTTTAATGAATAGATGAACATATCTTTTATGGCCATTTTTCAAAAAGCAAGTTATTACAATGGGTTGCATTCTAGTGATTCCCACAAATTATTGGGGGGCTCAATGTCTATACATTAAAGACCATCCTCTATATGGGTTCCCAATGCATTCCTCAAAATGTATATATAAATGGACTATATGGAAATTAAACAAAAGACTTAAATGTCCTGAAGGACTAAAAATATTACAACAGTCTTACTGTTGAAACTGTTACTGTTACAATAAAATAAAGGATCTCTAGGAAAGTGTTTTCGAGAGTACACATAATATATAGTTTACCATAAATGTGTATCATAGTTTATAAAACGTATCACATAATTTATCACATTTATCACAAATAAGACGATGACAGGTATCATTAGATGGCTCCAAATTGGAACGTCTTCGTCTTCAGCTTCAATGAGACGCCCATGGGACTTAACTTTGTCAGTAGTGTTCAGTTGCAAAAAAATTTCCAAAAATGCATATGAAATGTTAGAATAGATCATTAAAGGTGAGGTGAAGGGACAGAAGAAAAAAACAAATATTTAAAATTATAGATTGAGATCAGTATGAGAATGTTGGGAGTCTTTAAATAATTTAACATAAGGCTATGAGTTTGTACATATTACTATTTGTAATATGTAACTGTTGGGACAAGGGAGAGGGCCAGGGGATAGGTGATAATCAGGAAGAGAAACATGGAGAGCTTCAGTTACTGATAATGTTACAATTAAAGTATTTTTTTTTCTTTGACACATATGCAGAGGATCATAAAAGTAACGTTATAATTCTTTGGGTGGGAGGTAAGAGATCAGAGAACCATGAAGAACCATCTAAGCTGGACTTTGAATTAAGACAGGAAAGTCAAGGTTGGCAGGAGCCAATGACAAAGTAAGAGGAAGTACGAGATAAAAATGGAAAAGTAGATTAGGATGACATTGTAGCAGCAATGTTAAAAAGACAGTGAAATGGGAATTGGAAACCCTGAAATCTCAACCATGGTTCTGCCACTCAATTTGCAATTAACCGTGAACATATCCTAAAGCCAAATCTGAATAAATATTCTACAAAATAATATAAAAGGTAACTTACTCAATATCTTTTCGTACTGATCCCATGAGATTCTCCCTTTCCCGTATTGACATAAAGTTTGCTTTGGTTTTATGGAATTCATGTGTATAATCCTGTAATAAATCAACATCCAGTCTCAACAGAAGCTAATTATGGATTTTCATCTCACTGAACCAGTTACGTATCATCATCACACTGTAAATTTGTCAAGAAAACCGCTATTTAAGAAATCAAATTAACCAAAGGTAAAAATAACTTTAAAATTACTTTCCTGAAAAGTGACCAACTTCTTTCAAGTGAAAATAACTCAGTGCTAGGGAAACAGTGCCATTAAATCACTATCCTTTGTGCCTCCTAGTACTTTGTCTTACGAGGCAGCATTAAGAAGAAAAAAATTCTGAAATAAAATAACTTCAAATAGTCTAGAAGAAAACTTGAGAGGCTCTTTTTACTTAGTAGTATACTTAATAGAGCTTATTTTCAAATTTCATCATTTTGGAGCTCTCACAAACAATTTAATTCCTAAACAAAAAAGAACAGAATCAAGAGAATTATAAGGAACAAAATAATCTTTAAACATTTTCTACTATTTTCGTACCACTGTTAAAAGTATTTCATTACTTTTCATAAATTCAGAGATGTAGATAAAGAAGAAAATCAAAATCTTGTCTCCCACAGAGTCCCTGTTGACCTTTTAAAAATCAAAAGTAACACATAAACATGGAGGAGAATATTAAAAGAGCACCAAAAGAAATAAAGGTGAAACAAAGGAAAACAAAACATTCTGCTCCATACCTCATAACTGTTACCATCATTTTGTATTTTCTTCCAGGAAATTATTATTTTCTTTTTTTTTTTGGAGACAAGAGTCTTGCTCTGTTGCTCAGGCTGGAGTATAGTGGTGCCATCTCAGCTCACTGCAAACTCCACTTCCCGGGTTCAAGCGATTCTAGTGCCTCGGCCTCCCTAGTACTGGGACTACAGGAGCGTGCCACTACATCCAGCTAATTTTTGTATTTTTAGTAGAGATGGAGTTTCACCATGTTGGCCAGGCTGGTCTTGAACTCCTGACCTCAAGAGTTCCACCCACATTGGCCTCCCAAAATGCTGGGATTACAGGCGTGAGCCACTGCACCTGGCCAGGAAATACGTTTTTACATATACAAGCTTATCTATTATTTCTTTCACTTTGCCAAGTAAGTCATAACATACATTCTGATGTACACCTTGCTTTTTGTACTTCATAAAGTATCAAGCAATCTTTCCGTATTAGGAAAAAGAAATCTGCATCATTCTTTTTAATAGCTGCATAGAATATTATCTTATGACTATCACAATTTAATAAATTCCCTACTGATAAACATATATTAGTTGTTTTCATTTTGTTTGCTATTAAAAATACTGCAAGACCAGGCAAGGTGGCTCATGCCTGTAATCCCAGCACTTTGGGAGGCTGAGGTGGGCGGATCACTAGAGGTCAGGAGTTCGAGACCAGCCTGGCCAATATGGCGAAACCCTGTCTCTACTAAAAACACAAAACTTAGCCAGCGTGGTGGCACACACCTGTAGTCCCAGCTACTTTGCTCGGGAGGCTGAGGCAGGAGAATCGCTTGAACTTGGGAGGCAGAGGTTACAGTGAGTTGAGATCATACCACAGCACTCCAGCCTAGGCAACAGAGCGAGACTCTGTTTCAAAAAAAAAAAAAAAAAAATGCTGCCAATAAACATTCTTACATATATTTTTTTAACTGAACTCTTTTATTTTAAAAAAGCTATATTTAGGCTGGGCGCGGTGGCTCACGCCTGTAATCCCAACACTTTAGGAGGCCGAGGCGGGCGGATCATGAGGTCAGGAGATCGAGACCATCCTGGCTAACATGGTGAAACCCCGTCTCTACTAAAAATACAAAAAATTAGCTGGGCATGGTGGCGGGCGCCTGTAGTCCCAGCTACTTGGGAGGCTGAGGCAGGAGAATGGTGTGAACCCGGGAGGCGGAGGTTGCAGTGAGCCAAGACCGCGCCACTGCACTCCAGCCTGGGTGACAGAGTGAGACTCCGTCTCAAAAAAAAAAAAAAGTATATTTAAAGAGTAAATGTTTATTAAGTTCAACAGAGCTTAAAAAAAAAAAAGGGTAAATGCCTAGCAATAGAATAATTGGACCAGGGCTGGGCACGGTGGCTCATGCCTGTAATCCCAGCACTTTGGGAGGCCGAGGTGGGTGGATCATGACATCAGGAGCTCGAGACCAGCTTGATCAATATGATGAAACCCCATCTCTACTAAAAATACAAAAATTAGCTGGGCGTGATGGCGCATGTCTGTAGTTCCTGCTACTCAGGAGGCCGAGGCAGAAGAATAGCTTGAACCCAGAAGGTGGAGGCTGCAGTGAGCCAAGATCGCACCACTGCACTCCAATACTCTAGCCTGGACAACAGAGCAAGACTCTGTCTCAAAAAAAAAAAAAAAAAGAACAACTGGATCAAAGAATCTTACATTCATTTAAATTCTGGTAGTGCTAAACTGCCTTCTATAAACATTACATCAATTTATGTTCCCACCAGCAATATATGAGTGCCCTTTTTTTATTTTTACTCTTGCCAATAATGGGTTATAAATGTTTCAACATTTGCTAATCTGACAATGTGAAAAATCACCTCTTTTAGATTTCTGTATTTTTATTTGGAAATACTGCTGAAAATGTTTTTGTAGTTTTGGCCACTCATTTTTTTGTAAGCAATTTTATATCCTTTGTCCATTTTCCTACTGTCATTTTCTTATTTCTATTATTTCTCTGTGTAGTAAGCAAATTAGCCATTCGTTATGGTTTCCAATATCAAGTCTTATTTAGAAAGTCCTTTCTGCTCAAAAGTTTATAAATTTCACCTCTGCTTTATGGTTTCTTTTTCTATACTTCTTGGATTCATTTGGAATTTGTTCTGGATGTGAGGATTGAGATAGAATTGTTTTTTTTAAATCTCTGAATAATTAGGCAATGGTTATAGTTCCATTTATTTTATAATTTCTCTTTGCCCCACTGATTTTAAACAACATCTTTATTAGAAACTAAAAATTTCCAAACATAATTGGGTCTACATATAAACTCTACTCTGTTTAATTGTTTTTATTTATTTATTTTTTTTCTCTAGTATCAAACTGTCTTAACTATTCCAGCTTTTTAACAGGTTTTAAGATCTGGTAGAACTAGGAACCCTCTACCACTTATCTTCATTTTCAGGTTGTTTTTCTTGGTTGTTCTTGTATGTCTATGATTCCAAATGAACTTTGGTGTCATTATGTCATTTGTTTTTAATTAAACAAACAACGATACAACCCTGCTGTTTCCACTGGGATGTCACGCAATTTAGACGAAAGTCTTCCTATCCAAAAACAGAATGATTCTTTCCTTTACTTAAATCTTGTTCTACGTCCCTCAGTAGAATTCTGCACATACAACTCCTACACATTTCTTATTTAGTTCATACATAAATGCTTTATAGTTTCTTCCATTATATTTTCTAACAGGTTATCATTTATTTCCTATCATAGCAGGAAAACTATTTGCTTTTATGTATTCATTTTGTGATCTACCATCTTACTGAATTTAATTGTTTCTAACTTTTTATCAGGTAATTTTCTTGCGTGTACTAGACATATAATTTTATCCTGCTACCTCACAGAAATTTTGCCTCTTCCTTTCCAATATTTACATCTTTTTTTTTTTTTTTTTTGAGACAGTCACTCTGTTGCCCAGGCTGGAGTGCAGTGGCACAATCTTGGCTCACTGCAACCTCCACCTCCCAGGTTCAACGGTTCAAGCTATTCTCCTGCCTCAGCCTCCTGGGATAACAGGCACCCACCACCACGCCCCGCTAATTTTTGTATTTTTAGTGGAGAAGGGGTTTCACCCTGCTGGCCAGGCTGGTCTCCAACTCCTGACATCAAATGATCCGCCCACCTCAGACCTTCAGAGTGCCTGGATAAGAGGTGCGAGCCACCATGCCCAGCATACAGCTTGGATAAGAGGCATGAGCCACCATGCCCAGCATACATTTCATTTCTTTTTACTGTCTAATTGCACCATCAAGAACTTAAAAAACAACGTTATACATCTGTAGCGATCATGGGTATCCTTGTCTTGTTTCATACAATGGGAATGTTTTTATTGCTTTCACTTTAAACACAATGCTAGCTTTTAACCCAATAATACATTTTTGTATTAAAGTATCTTTCTATTCCTTTTTTTTTTTTTAAGATGGAGTCTCACTCTTGTAGCCCAGGCTGGAATGCAGTGGTGTAATCTCAGCTCACTGCAACCTCCGCCTCCTGGGTTGAAGCTTCTCCTGCCTCAGCCTCACAAGTAGCTGGGACTACAGGCGCCCACCACTATGCCCACCTTAATTTTGTACTTTTAGTAGAGACAGGGTTTCGCCATGTTGGCCAGGCTGGTCTCCAACTCCTGACCTCAGGTGATCCACCTGCCTCGGCCTCCCAAAGTGCTGGGATTACAGGCACGAGCCACTGTGCCCGGCCATCTATTCCTACTTTTAAAAACAGTTTTTAAAATTAGAAATAGTTGCTGACTTTTCTCAACATTAAAAATATCTGTGGCTGGGTACAGCGGCTCATGCCTATAATTCTAGCACTTTGGAAGGCCAAATGGGTGGATTGCCCATACACAGGAGTTAAGAGAACAGCCTGGACAACATAGCAAAAACCTGTGAACACAGGAGTTAGAGACCAGCCTGGGCAATATAGCAAAACCTCGTGAACACAGGAGTTAGAGACCAGCCTGGGCAACATGGCAAGGACCTGTCTCTGCAAAAGCTTTTAAAAAATTAGCCAGGCGTGGTGGCATGTGCTTGTGGTCCCAGATGCTCAGGACGCTGAGGCAGGAGGATTGTTTGAGCTTGGGAGGTTGAGGCTGCAGTGAGCCGTGATTGTACTACTGCACTCCAGCCTGAGTGACAGAGAAACCCTATCTCAAAAAAAAAAAAAAAAAAAAAAATTGCCTTTCTATTTGTACTACTATATTCTTAACATATCCTCCATTTAAATCTTTAAAAGTTTATTTAGTTTTATTGGTGCATACACATTTACTGTTTTCTCAAACAATATACCAAGTATAGCAAATCATTCCCCCTCCATATTATCTTCAAAGCCAGATGAAAGTACACTCTTACCCACCATGTTATTGTCTATACATGACCATTGGCTATTTCACTGTTACAGCTAGCTAGCTAGGTCTCCCACAGTGGAAGTATATGTACCCAGTGATGAATATTACTCAACTTCGCCAGGAAATAGCAAGAGCTATTAGATATTTTCAGAATTTTATAATGGTGACCAAAAAAAAAAAGTAAAACAAGTCCCTATAGCATGGCACTTATTTTCTCAGATTTTTCTCTTTGTCCTTTTAAATATATGTGCAGATATCCAATGCTGGGATTAAAAAAAAAAAAAAAACCCAAACTCCTGTGATAATGAAAACGTCTCGAGCCCAATATATTACCTGCAATATGTCTCTATGCCGCTGTAATGTATGCATCAGGGCTGCATTCAAGGAGGGGACACCTGCACTGTTGGTATATTCTGCCATTTTATCATTTACCCCTGTAAGCTAGAAATAAAGAAAAAAAAACAATCAAAATATTTTACTAAGCACTATAAACAGCTAAAAGCAAATTATTTGCCTACATGCCCTTTTGGTTGACAGCAAAACAAAACAAAACAAAAAACAAACAAGAGAGCAAGTAAGAATTCAGCATTCCCCCACATAATCCATAAAGACCAAAATAACATCATATCACCTGAGAATGGCTGTCATCAAAATTCAAGTGGTGTGGGGAGGTACACATCTTGAATGGAATGGATAATTTCAATAAACATGTCTGTCTCAATATAATCCAGGATCTTATCTAACAAGTATACAGTTATTTGCAAAATAGCCATTTAACAGAAAGCACTCACCCTTGCCAAAAGTTGTTCAATCTCAATCGCCATTGTCTCAAACATTCTGTCTTGGCTTGATCCATTTAAAAGGGGTGTTGTATCAGAACTAAAAAGAAGTTCAGTTAAAGAGGATCCATTACTCAAATGCAGTCTTTTAAAACATACTTAAAATAATAAGGTAATTAATAGGAGCCATAAAATGAATTATGGATTATGTTATATAGGGTCTGTGAGAAACAATCTTTTACATTTTTACCCCAAAGGAATTATGGTTCCTTCAACCTCAACATTAAGTTCTCTCTTCTTTCCTTGACTCTTACCAAGAGGAAATAAGATTGAGGTTTAAATGATCCACAGATTGGATAACTAGCTAACGAATACTCAGGAACTGGCTTTAAATCCAATATATACAGCCATGTCCTGCATGCTTTGGTACTAATCTTCTCCATTTTCACTTACAGTATGCAATCATCCTTTTGTTTCGTAGAACTGTGTTAAATTGCCTTTTCAAATCTGAATAGTAAAAAATCTATCTTTTTACAAGTGAAACTTACGTTTGACAGATTCAAATTCTAAACCCAACTGTCCTCATTGTTTCTTTTGCCTTTTCCAAAACACCACTAACCTTCATCAGGTTAGGTATGTACTAGCATCTGATGAGCAGCTCAATACAGATCAGAGTTATACTGGACACAGATAAATGCCCAGGCAATGACTATGCTCTCCAATCTTACTGAAGACTTTGTCCTACCCTGTGACAGTGCCTGGGTGTGGCAAATGAAAAAGATTAAATAAATGCTCTGTAGACTACTAATATAAATCCTCCTCTACCTGATATATGAAAAAGAACAACATGCCAATAGAATTAAAGCTTCATGAAGGGAGGAAAAAACTGCTCTGTCTTATTCATAGATATATGCCTAGCACCTAGTATACAGCCTGGCACATAGTAGATGCTCATTAAATATCTGTTGAATAAATGAATGAACGCGAGAGCAATCTCTACTACTGGTTATTCTATACTCATTATATTCATATATTCATCAGGACAGTGTAAGAGTAAAGGGAAATGGCCAAAAACTAATTCTTCATAATACTAGGATTCAGTTAAATTTAATTCATCGTATAGGTGGGTAATGATTCATAGACCTTGAAGTTCTCAAAATACAGAAAGTTAAAAAAAAAAAAAAGAAAGCAAGATTCCTGGAATAAATAATATTCTAGTTATTGCTTAGTTGACTCCTAGTGACATGCTTCCAACCTGGGCATCAAACAAGACACTTTAGAATACACATCAAATCCTGATCCTCATGGCCTTAGGTTTTTATTTAGAAGGGGAGTTAGGCTGAAGTAATTCTACAAAGCCAGTTTCAGTTTGTGGTAGAATTTCTTAGGAAATGTTTTTAAGATAGTTTTTCCTTTAGAGGAATAACAAAAGTATTAGTTCATGAAGCACACAGAACGTAGAAAATGCATAGAAAGAACATTCTTCATTCTCTTTACTTGCTAAATAAAGCCAAGCCCAAAGCAATGCAATCTATTTGATGTGGTAGTAATTTATTTTTAGATCCTAGAGTCAATGTTGGCCTTGCCACCTCTACAACCAAGGAGTCCTTATGAAAAAGAAATAGTACTTTGGCTATAGTGTTGAAATTAGCTTTTTATTCGAATGTACACACTATAGTAGGGTTTAGAGTGTGGGCTCTGGAGATAGACCTAGATTCAAATCCAAGCTCAGATTTTATTGTTTTTATTAGCTGACAAATATCCTACTCACTTCTAATCTTTGAAAAAGTATGTAAAATAAGTGTGGATTAACAACAACTCTGCTACCAGCAATTTCACCGCTAGGTATATAGAAACATTCTGCGTAAAAATGTTCCCAGCAGCATTTATAGAAAGCTCTTACCTAACATATGATGAACACTCTATGTGAGCTATCAAAATTATTATTAATTAGCAAAAATTAGAAACAATGGCCATCATCAAATGGTTAAACTGTGATACAGTCATAAAATACTACATATGAATTACAAATGAACATACCAGAGTTAAATGAATCCATAGCTGAATCTCAAAAATGTTACAGAAAAAAAAGCTGTAGAATAACTATATTATGTATATACTATATAACACAATAGAATACTATGAATTGCTCAGGAATACAAACATGCAGTAAGAATATGTGTCGATTATCGGGTAGGAGAAAGTGGGGTGCCATAAGGGGCTTCAGTGGAATGAGTAATTATCATTTTTTTAAAATGGGAGATAGGGTCATGGGGGTTCATGATATTATTCTTTGTAACTGTCTTAAATATTGCCTAATTAAAAATTTTTTTTTTATTTCTATTTTTTTTAGAGACAGAGTTTCACAATGTTGCCCAGGCTAGTCTTGAATTCCTGGGCTCAAGTGATCCATCCGCCTCAGCCTCCTAAAGTCCTGGGATTACACGCATGATCCACTGTGCCTGGCTACTCCCAATATTTTCTTGAAACAAGTGGATGACTTATACAGAGCATAAGCTTCAAAGATAAGAATATATTTTCCATACATTTAATATGGTAATATACTAGTTTCTCAAAAAAGTACCAAAATTAAAGATAGCTTTGATAATTAATAACAAGTATACAGAGTGCATTAAATACCCTCTAATACAATAAACACCAGAAAAGCAGTATGTATACCTGGCACCTGGGTAGATCCGCAGGTCCATTTAGCAATTGAAAAACACAAGAAATACATACCACACGGGCAAATCAGCCACCTTTTCCCTACACTGGCTGAATTAGACACTTATATTTTTGATACAAACTTATTCTGAAGTTCCAGCAGGTTTCTTTTGACACTGTAACAATCTTTGTCTAAGGATTCCAAATAAATGCTAGTCTCGAGAATTCAGAAGAATTTTAATAAGTCACTAAAAAATAAAACAATGAATGGCAAAACAAAACACCAAAAATTCACCAATAGACCAACTTACAGAAGTTATATATTTTAGTTTATTTTTTAATCCTTTAAAAACACAGTTAAGGCATAAGAGACAGAATCTGGTAGTACCTATACCTGTCGCGTCTTCCATCTCGGGTACTGCTATGACTGTAACTTGTACATAGTTTGCTGAAGGAAACTAGTTTCAGGTCAAGTTCATTTTCCAGCTGTCGAGCCTGTTTCCTGAGATCTTTAACAAAATTATAACAACAAATAATTAGACATAAAAAGTAGACACAAAAATCACAGGACCATTCTAAAGAAAACAAACTATGAAAATGATCATATACTGATCTTGTTACCCCCATAAAGAAAAGTGTTGGCTGGGCACGGTGGTACACGCCTGTAATCCCAGCACTTTGGGAGGCCAAGGCGGGCGGATCACCTGAGGTTGGGAGTTTGAGACCAGCCTGTTCAACATGGAGAAACCCTATCTCTACTAAAAATAGAAAATTAGCCAGGTGTGGTGGGGCATGCCTGTAATCCCAGCTACTCGGAAGGCTGAGGCAGGAGAATCGCTTGAACGCAGGAGGCAGAGGTTGCGGTGAGCTAAGATTGCGCCATTGCACTCCAGCCTGGGTAACAAGAACAAAACTATGTCTCAAAAAACAAAAAAAAAAGTCTTAAAAGAAGGAAACCAAGGACTTGCCCAGCAAAGCAGATCAGTCACTTAATAAACTTCAGAGGGGGCAAGAAGGGAAATAGTAATGGCAGATGCAACTTTGCAGCTTTACTCCAAAGATGGCTAGAAAACAAATGTTCTACCCTTCCTGAAACTATTTGTATAGCAATAACTAAAATTCTGCAATTCAGAGAAAGCCAAGAATACAAATCACAAAGGAACTAAAAATATGGTTTATGACCAGCATTATCAACTTACTAGTTACTGTTATAAGAAAGAAACCATTATTCTTTTGAAAGGGATTTTGCTTTTTATGTTCCAAAGCTTTATTAGGCTTACAAACTTCTTTTCATAATAGCAAAATAACTTTTTTTTTTTTCCGAGATGGAGTCTCGTTCTGTCACCCAGGCTGGAGTGCAGTGGCATGACCTTGGCTCACTGCAGACTCCACCTCCTGGGTTCAAGCAACTCTCATGCCTCAACTACCTCCCAAGTAGCTGGGACTACAGGCACACACCACCACGCCTGGCTAATTTTTGTATTTTTAGTAAAGACGGGGTTTCACTATGTTGGCCAGGGTGGTCTTTAACTCCTGACCTCAAGTGATCCACCCACCTTGGCCTCCCAAAGTGCTAGGATTACAGGTGTGAGCCACCATGCCCAGACCAAAATGACTTCTCAATTGAACATAAAGAAAAAAAGTTACCACAAAAATTGCCTTTTTCTTTTTTTCTTTTTTGTTTTTAGAGATGAGGTCTCACAATGTTGCCCAGGCTGCTCTCGAACTCCTAAGCTCCAGTGACCCTCCCGCCTAGGCCTCCCAAAGTGCTAGAATTACAGGCATGAGACATCGCACCTGGCCAAAAACCACCTTTAAAAAACTTACTGAGGCCAGGCGCAGTGGCTCACGCCTGTAATCCCAGCACTTTGGGAGGCCGAGGCAGGCGGATCATGAGGTCAGGAGATCAAGACCATCCTAGCTAACACAGTGAAACCCTGTCTCTAACTAAAAATACAAAAAATTAGCCAGGTGTGGTGGTGGGCGCCTGTAGTCCCAGCTACTCAGGAGGCTGAGGCAGGAGAATGGCGTGAACCTGGAAGGCACTGGAAGGCAGAGCTTGCAGTGAGTGGAGATTGAGCCACTGCACTCCAGCCTGGGCGCCAGTGCGAGACTCCATCTAAAAAAAAAAAAAAAAAAACTTACTGAAAGTAATTTGGAGGGCTAAAACTAACAATAAACAATGTGCTACTAACAAAGTCGAATATAAGTATGATAGAAATAAGTACATAAGTTTTAATAGCAGAAGCAAACAGGCAAGTAGAGAAATTGGTTTAGCAGTCTGGCATCTAAGGATTGCGTGACAGAAGCCACAGTCTGGACACCCACACACAGATACGAGTATTCTCATTCATGTTGAAGTGAAGGTTAAAATAAAAGGGCAGAAGTACCAGAGGTAATTGTATAAGAATCTCTCTTTCAAAAAGAATACAAAACATTATTTCAATATGCTTTTCAACCAGAAATAGAAAGCATAGTTAACACAGTGGAGCATATTTGCCCAGAGACTAAATGCCAGTTCGAATCTCGGCACAGCCACTTACTGACTCTATGATTTATCGACAATCTACTTAACCTATGAACTTCAGCTTCTTGTTTCTTAAACCCCTACCTTCAGGGTTTGCTTATGTATTGGTAATCATATGCTTAAAGCAGCTGGCACAGAGTAGGTTGTCAGTAATGAGCCGCTGTAATATTATAGCATGCTGCTTCAAAAAACCACAGCCTAATGACTAGTAATAAAGATATGAGTAGCCTCTTCTACATAATTTTAAAATGTTTTCTAGCAGCCGGGCGCGGTGGGTCGCACCTGTAATCCCAGCACTTTGGGAAGCAGAGGCGGGCGGATCACGAGGTCAGATCAAGAACATCCTAGCCAACATGGTGAAACCCCGTCTCTACTAAAAATACAAAAATTAGCCAGGCGTGGTGGCATGCACTTGTAGTCCCAGCTACTCAGGAGGCTGAGACAGGAGAATCTCTTGAACGCAGCAGGTGGAGGCTGCAGTGAGCCGAGATCGATAGCGCCACTGCACTCCAGCTTGGGCGACAGAGCGAGTCTCCAAAAAAAAAAAAAAAAAGTTTTCTAGCTAGTACACATATTTCAAATGGGCATTGTAATACATGTTTTAAACTATAAGCATGCTTTTCTGTGATTGGAATAATTGTCTTCTCTAGCAGGAAACACAAGTAAAAGCATTTTGAAAGTATGATAGGCAAATCTGGATAAATTTAGAATTAAGTTTCTTAGACCAAGGGGCTGATAGTGACAATATTGTGGTTTCTAGATGCTTCAGTGGATAGCAATAGAAACAGGTCAAAAGAATTTGGAAAGTAGTTTCTATGCGGCGGTAAAGCAAAGAGACAGTTGGGAGAAAAAGGTGAGCTTTCTCTGCTCTTGTTGATCATCATGGTCCAGGAATGAGTTTTATGTAAGCTCACTTTATCCGACTATATTTTCAGCAATTAAATAAATGCATTTGTCAAATCACAAGAAGGTTTTTGTGGTGGGAGAAGTATAGCAAATGTAACTGCAATTCACACAGGTTCTCTCAACTTTTTCAATAAAACCGATTCTAGACTCCAGAGCAGAAGGGTAAGTTATTTTCTCCTCCTTCAAACACCCAGTCCTGGAAGTCCCCAACCTGTAGTTGTCATGGGGACCCAATAAGAGACATTCTGTCTCCTATTCTCTTCATACTTCCTCCGACGGACCAGAATGCAAGTTCCTCCTTCTCTTTTCCCACTCAGTTTTCCAATAGTGACCTCAACTCCAATGCGCTGACTCCTCCAGTCTCCGGGGCTCTGGATCTTCTTCCTCAACATTCGTTTCCTCTCAGAGTTCGTACCCCAAGCCCCTTCGTCCAAGTTCCATTACTCCCTCAACACAATTCCACCCAGGCGATTCAGATCCCTCTTCCTCTACATCCCCGCTCTGTCCACTCTGCCCAACCCCTGCCCCACGTCCCGCTCACACGCCCCGAGCAGGCCAGACCCCTGCCCCAGACCGTTCGGTATCCCCAAGGCCCCGGGCCTCCCACTTAGGCAAGCCCCGCTGCTCAGCTCGGCCGCTCCGGGGGTCTGGTTCTTTCCTCTGCTGCTTCTCCCAAGATCTGTCCTCACTCAGCCCCTCTCACCCTCGTGGGACGCACCCGGAGGCCTTCTCGCCCTCACCTTCCCAGTAATTGCTGGTCCCCGCCGCCATCTTTGTTGTCCAACGTCAGCCGGGATAGGAGAGCAGAGGCGATGCAGGCCGGAAAGTCACCATGGCGCCTGTTTCCGCCCTGAGCGCCAGGGCCGACGGGATGCGAGCCTCCGCGGACACTGCCACCTGCTGATCAATTCGTTATCTTACAGCTTTTAAGTAGCCAGAGGAAAAACTTCGGCTTTAGCCTCCTGACACTCCCTGAGTGTCTTTCATTCCCGCTTTCTGCGCCCCAAACCATCATCATCTCCCTCATCTCGGCTTATCCTTTCTCTCAGCAGGTGCCTACTTGACTGGGAGGAGAATCATCCTCAGGCAACTCCCTCAATTTCCCTCACCTTGTCTCTAATGTGTATCTTCAGCCAATTTCTTCCTTTCTCAGACACAGAGACCCTTTCTTCCCAGAGCCATTTCCTTCATCCTACCTCCCCGCCTGTGCTCCATCATCCACGTTCTTTGGCGTATGCGCTCTTCTCCACTGGCTGCTTTCCTTGTCTACAGCAGTTCTAGTCCCAGCCCTCTTTGTCCTTGTCAGCCGCCGCATCTAGAAAGAGTGAGCTAACTGCTTCTACGTGCTCTCGGCCTGAGCCCTCAACCTGCTAAAATCTGCTGTCCAAACCCACACTTTATAGATACATAAATTATCACAGTCTACTGGTGCTGACTTAATTCTAGTAAAGTGTAGAAACCTTGATTCCTGTAAAGTTCTTTCACCCACTCATTTATAATATAGTTGTTTTTAAGTATTTCCTCTGCATTCATTGAGAGAACCACATCAATGTTACAATATTTGCTTCAAGTGTCAGGCGTAAGTTAGAGAATTCAAGAGAAGAGGAAAGCTTACTTGATTTATGCATATTTTACTCTTCTTCGTTCCTAGTGTCCCAAGATTCCTTTTTTTAATCGTTTCCCTTCTGTTTCAAGAATTTCCCTCAGCCATTTTTTTTTTAAAGAGTAGGTCACTGGTGACAAATTCTATTAGTTTTTCTTCATCTGAGAATGTCTTGATTTCCCTTCATTCTTAGGGGATCGGATATTGTTGCCAGATATACAATCTGAAGTTGACAATTTCTTTTTTCAGCACTTGAAAAACGTGTCAATTCCTTCTGGCCTCCACAGTTTCAGATAAGAAATTGACTATAATTGGAATTGTTTTTCCACTGTAGCTAAAATACATTTTCTCTCTCACTGCTTTCAAGAACTGTTCTTTAGTTTTCAGAAGTTATGATGTGCCTTGGTGTAGATTTCTTTGGATTTATCCTGTTTGGGTATCCTCAGCTTCTTGATTCTGACATTTATGTCTTCTGCCAAATTTGGGGGATTCTCAGCCCTTGTTTCTTCCAATACTTTTTCTGTCTCATACTGTTTCTCTTCTTTTTCTGGGAGTCTGATGACGTGAATGCTAGATCTTGTGTTAATGTCCCACATAGCTCTGAAGTTATGCTAATTTTTTTTCAGTCTATTTTCCATCATTCGGATTTGGTACTATCTACTATTCTGTCTTCAGATTTGCTGACAGAAAGTATGTCTTTCCTCTGTTCCCTCCATTCTGCTGTTGAGCCTATTCATTGAGTTCATGTCAATTATTGCATTTTTCATATCTAAAACTTTTGTTCAGTTCCTCATTATATCTTGTTTCTTTGCTGAGACTCGTTTTATCATTTGTTCTAAGTTTGTTTGTAATTGCTCTCTAAAGTATTTTTATTAGAGCTGCTTTAAAGTCCTCATCAGATAATTCCAACATCTGTGTCATCTTGATGTTGGGGTCTGTTGTCTTTTTTTCACTCAAGTCGAAATTCTCTGGGCTATTGGAATGACAATTTTTATAAATTGTATCCTGATGTTTCAGGTATTTGTTATGAGATTCTGATCTTATTTAAGTCTTCTATTTAAGCAGACTTGCTCTGACACTATGCTGCTGGGGGACATAGGGAATTGCTTGCTACTTCCAGGTGGCAGTGGAAGTTCAGGCTCTCCCTTGGCCTTCATTGATTCCCCAGGGAGGGGGTGCTTTGTTACTGCTCCCCATGTGGTCCCCACTGCCACCATGGCAGGGAGCCTCATTACTGCTGTGCAATGGACGAGAAGTCCAAGGGGGGGGTGGGGGGGGTGCTTCATTAGAGCCAGGTGAGTGTGGAAGCCTAGCCTCCTCACTCAGCCTTTGATGGCAAGGAGTGAAGATGGGCCTCAGTTTTTTTCTGTGGCATTTGTCCAGAGTGGTGAAATTATTGTCCAAAAGTATTCTGTCTTGTTAGGATACCTGTTTCCTGGTCCCTTGTCTGGAGAGAGAAGCCTTTCCGTTTTCCTTTGGACTTTTCTTGTCTGCACCCTTTGGCATTTCTAGGTTGCCAGCTTTTCCAGCACCCAGTATAGGACATAGGAAACAAAAAGGAAACCCAGGGAACTCACCTTCATGTTCTTTACATCCTGAGGTCCCTAGCTGGTCTGCCTTCTTCTTTCCACCTTTTTGAGTCTTTTTAAAAATATATATATGATTTTTTTTTTTTTGCTGTGCTTAGTGGGAGGAATAGAAAGAAATACAGCTAATCCATCTTGTCCAGAAGTGAAATTGTTGATTTAATTTTTAAATGTTTTAATTATCGGGCTGGATGTAGTGGTTCATGCCTGTAATCCCAGCACTTTGGGAGGCTGAGGTGGTAGGATTGCTTGAGTCCAGGAGTTTGAGGCCAGCCTGGGCAACATAGTAGGACCTCATCTCTACAAAAAATTAAAACATTAGCCAGGCGTGGTGATGGGCCCTATAGTCCCAGCTACTCAGGAGGCTGATGTGGGAGGATGGCTTGAGCCCTGGAGGTCAAGGCTGCAGCGAGCCATCGCCACACCACTGCACTCCAGCCTGGGTGACAGAGTAAGACCCTGTCTTAAAAAAAAACCTGCTAAAATTCTTCATCTTGTCTTCTACTTTCTTGAATTCATTCATCATCATTCTTTTTTTTTTTTTTTTTTTTTGAGACAGAGTCTCGCTGTGTCGCCCAGGCTAGAGTGCAGTGGCACGATCTCGGCTCACTGCAACCTCCACCTCCCTAGTTCAAGGATTCTCCTGCCTCAGCCTCCCAAGTAGCTGGGACTACAGGTGCCTGCCACCACACTGGCTAATTTTTGTATTTTTAGTAGAGATGGGCTTTCACCATTTTAGCCGGGCTGGTCTCGAACTCCTGACCTTGTGATCCACCCGCCTCGGCCTCCCAAAAGTGCTGGGATTACAGATGTGAGACACTGCACCTGGCTTTTTTTTTTTTTTTTTTGAGACGGAGTTTCGCTCTTGTCACCTAGGCTGGAGTGCAATGGCGCGATCTCGGCTCACTGCAACCTCCGCCTCCTGAGTTCAAGTGATTCTCCTGCCTCAGCCTCCCGAGTAGCTGGGATTACAGGCATGCACCACCACGCCCGGCCAATTTTGTATTTTTATTAGAGATGGGGTTTCTCCATGTTGGCCAGACTGGTCTCAAACTCCCAACCTCAGATGATCCGCCCACCTCGGCCTCCGAAAGTGCTGGGATTACAGGCGTGAGCCACTGCACCCGGCCCATCATCATTCTTTAAAAATTTCTGATAACTGAGAAATCTGTATTTCCCATAGGATTGTTTCTATTTTTCTTGATCATTCACAATTTAATCTTGTCTTTTGATAATAAGAACTTTTGATTGGATGCTATATATTATAGATAAAACTTTGTATTAATCATTTGAGGATCTAGATGATGTTGTCTTTCTCCAGAAAGAATTTACTGCCTCTTCTTCCAGGCAGTTCAGGTAGGGGCAGATCAGCTTAATCCAGTATGGGGTGCAGCTAATACCAAGAGGGATTCTGTGTTTGTTAAAATTGGTCTATTTTTGGTTAGCCCTTAATTCTAATGTGTAGCCATTCAGGTTTCCTAACTGGAAGACTGTTTACCAGTGCCACTTCCTCGACAGGTGCTAACCTCATATTTTCCCCTACCCAGTGATACTGCCTAAAACTTCTGTTTGAGTTCTGTGTCTCTTGCCTGGCCTCTCTTCTGTCACCTATGAATTGAAACATGCCTGGAGGTGAAAGTTTTACCATCATGCTCACCTCTCAGCTCTTTTTGTTCCAGGATCTTGATACCGTAAGTCCTTCTTACATTAGTAGTTCTCCAATCCTTCAAACAGTTTTTTTTTTTTAAATTAAATTTAGCTTTTCTAATTGCTCTTGATGAGAAGTCTTTCCATTTCGAGCCAATCCACTCATAGCTAGAAGTGGAACTAAATTTTATTATTTCTAATTTATCTGTAGATTATTTTGTATTTTCCACATATATAATCATATCATCTGCTAATAATGACAAATTCATTTATCAATATTCATTCATATATGCTATTTATATTTTCATGTTTCATGGCTGAGATCTGTTCTGATAACAGAGCAAAGCTAAGGTATTAAATACTTTAGTAGGTATTTTTGTTGGCATGTTCGAGGAGGAGTTGTAAGTGCTCTGATTTTGCAGTTCTCATTTGACTAGCAGGACTCGAATTTCCTCCTTTTCTTCTTTTCTTTTCATCACCTAATTGTCTTTTGCTTCTTTTCATCACCTAATTGTCAAAGGTGCTTCCCCTTTTTTCATTTTTCCCTGCACTAGAAGCTCTTTTTTTCTTTTCTTTTGAAGCTGTGTGTTTCAAAGACTGCCTCATTAAGTCACACCTGCCCCCTTTAAATTGTGCTCACTCTGAAATCCCTTGCCTCTGGTTTCTGCCTGGATCTGCTTGGACATGTTTTTTAGATTGAGAGTTAGGTGGACCAGTAGTTTTAGGCCAAGATTAGAACATTACTTTCTTTTTCTGGCGTCCCTGTCCTGACTTCCCTGCAGTTTATCTCCATCTGCCTTTGCTCCACAGAGCCTGTGGGATGCTGCTGGGGTGGGCCTGTGAGAATCCATGTTGCGATCTGCTGATTTTCCTCATCTTACTCAGTTTGAAGTTTCAAAATTCTCTGACTTCAAATTATGCCGAGAGTGTGATTTCTGTATACTTTTTCCTTCGTGTGCTTGCATTATTTTGCAATGAAATATCAGGAGACAGGTAGCTAGGCTGCCACTAATGTTTTCAGCGACCTGGAAGTTCACTTTCATTCTTGAAAGGTATGTTCAATACAGAATTCTATGTTGGAAGTTATTTAATGTTTTCCCCAGCATTTTAAAAATATAATTTCAATGTACTTTGGTTTCTATTGTTGAGAGTGTCTAATTGCTAATCTCTTTTGTCTTTGTCTTTGTTGATCTGCAATTTTACTGATCTAAGTGTGGATGTTACTTTTTCTTGCTTGGATTGAGTTTCTTTAATCTATGGGTTGCTATCTTTATCAATTTGGGGAAAATTCTCAGTCATTGTCTCTTAGTTTCCTATGCTCTTTCTTTCCTCTAAAACTGTGGTTATCAAACATGTGGTATTAGTTGTATGCCAAATCCACATTTTAACCCTCTTCTTTGTATTTTCTGCCTTTTTATCTCCATGCTACTCTACGTAAGAATTTCTACAGATCTGTCTTCTAGTTAATTACTTCTCTGTGCCCAATCTGCCACTCCAACTATCCATTTTAGTTTCTATACTTTCATTTCCAGAAGTTCTGCTATTATTTTATAGATCTTTGTGATAGTCTCAGGTTTATCTTTTATTTGAAAACAATAATGATATTTTAGTGTTCAATAATATAAACGTCTGAAACCCGTATAAAAGTTTTTCTGCTCTTCTTTTACTTGTGAAAAATTGTGAGGTCTGCTCCAACTCTAGGAGGGACACACCTTCCACTAGAGATTTCAATTGAACTTGGTCACCTAGAAGCAGAGCCACATGGCTTGACACCTGGAGTACCCAAGCTGTGCATTGCTGCCTAGATTCTAGACATCCTATTTCCTATGCCCAGGCCCTCTTTCCAATGTGTTCCATTCACGTTCTGCTAAATAGAAAACCGTGTATAATCCTTCCTCTTTTGTCCTCCCAACACTCACATCTTCCAAATCAAAACCCAGGAGTCAACTCTGTATGATCTCTGCAACTTTTCTATAAATCTAAAATTATTATTTTTTTAAATATAGCAGTCCTGCAATTCAGTCATTACTGTAACTTGCCCAGTCCCTTTCTGTTCCATTCCCTCTCAACAGGATCAATGCTTTTGACTCTAGATCAAAAGCCTGTTTAGTCTTGAAAAACTCTGCTAGGAACCATATGTACATAAATAAATAATAAATAACAATCATAAATACTGGAATAACCTCAAATATTTGAAATTAGCAATCTAGACTTTCCCCATTACTCCTTCACTTTGGCTCAACCTCAATGGCAATCACAGAATATAATCCATGTTATCATAGCAATTTCTATTTAATCTGGACTCTATTTCCTCCGTGTTCCGTCTTAAGTTTCTCCACTTGCTGATTTTCCACCTACAGTTTTGACTTGATCTCTGCCTCTTCATATTGCTGAATTTGAAATATCCATCTCAGTGTACTCCCACTTCCAATTATCATATCTTCAGTCTTATCAAGTAATTCTCACCCTTTTCTCCTCAGTCTTCCAGGCTGGCCTCTAAACTTCAACACCTTACTACTCCATATAGGCCATCCTGTCTCATTCTTACCTTGTCTACATTTGTTTACACAGTAATTAAGGAAGAGGATTATTTGACCTCAACTAAAATGCCAAAGAAATAGCATGTTTGCTTTTAATATTCTACTAATGTAGGTGAAAATTGTGATATTAAAGTTAAAATTGGGGCCGGGCACAGTGGCTCACGCCTGTAATCCCAGCACTTTGGGAGGCCAAGATGGGAGGATCACTTGAGGTCAGAAGTTCCAGACCAGCCTGGCCAACATGGCGAAACCCTGTCTCTACTAAAAATACAAAAATTAGCTGGGCGTGATGGCGCATGCCTGTAATCCCAGCTACTTGGGAGGCTGAGGCAAGAGAATCGCTTGAACCCAGGAGCCAGAGGTTGCAGTGAGCTGAGATCGTGCCACTGTACTCCAGCCTGGGAGACAGAGTGAGACTCTGTCTCAAAAATAAAATAAAATAAAATAAAAAAAGTATATATACATACATACATATATATATATAGAGAGAGAGAGAGAGAGAGGTAAAATTGGGCTTTATCTACTGATTTTATTGCTTTTGTGTGTAATAATTAATGGTGTATTTATCTGAGGTTTGCAATAAATAGCATAGAATCAGTTGGTATTCTAACTATAAGTGAGACTAAGACATGAAGACCCACACAATGGCACTTATTCATAATTGAGTAGTATTAGCGTTGACCATCATGTTGACTTTGCTGAGAACAATCAGCTATTACAAATCTGAAAAGCTGAACATAATAACTAGATTACTGTTTATGAAACAAACCAAAAGGGTTCTTGATTCAGGTATGAGAAAACTAAGAAAATTCAGGAAAATATTTCAAACATTGAGAGAAAAAGAACTGTTATCACTATTCACACTTCCTGTAGCAGTTAAGTAAGGCTGTTTTCACTAAAGAAGCATAAATACAACTTAATTTCATTTAAAAACAAATATGAAGCATTTTGGCGTAATTAAAACTTTACTGCCATGCTTTAGACAATCTATTGAACCACATAATAAAAAATTTCTTTTTTTTTTTTAGTATTTGTGTCTCAGAATTTCTTCTAAATTAAAAAGATCACCTATAAACAGATCTTTGTTTATACATTTGTTATACATTTGTTTATACATTTGTTTATACTTTCTTTCAAAGGCATAAGAAGACATCACATGAAGGAAAATGATGCTGGTTACCATGGGCATTCAATTCCGAGTCAAATATTATGTTGGGACCTTTGCTAACATTATTTCATTTAATTTTCCACTGCAATCCTATCAAGGATTATTCTTTAACCAGTAGAGAAACTGAGGCTCAGAGAATGTCAAGAAGCTTGTACAAGGTCACATTGGAAGCAAGTAGCAGAACCAAGAATCAATCACAGATTGGTCCAACTCCAAAGTCCATGCTCAAACCTCTATGCTTTATTTCCTTTACAGCAGAGACTTTTAGATGAACCAATCACTATTGAAATATAACTTATTTCCATTTCTATTTCTCTGGTCTGGACTATGAGTACTTTATCAGCAGAGTCTGTTTCTCATATAACTTTGCTTTCCCAATTCCTATTAGGGTAGAAGTAACACATTGTTGCTAAGTGAAAACGGGATATTGAATTCATCCTTGCTGTGCCTAAAAGTGCCGGGACACATTATTCTAACTGGGCCTCACCTGGAAAAAGGACCAAATTTTTAACGAACAAGTTTAAAATGGGTACATAAAAACCTTTCAATGACCAGTTTTGTGTTGTTATTGTGAAATGATTGAACATATATAACAATCTAGCTGAGCTACAAACAGAAAACTGTGGCTACTATATAATGTGATTTCAGAAACAAAGCTTTCTTTTGAGTCAATTCATAAATACAGAAACATCCCATAGGTGATACCCTGTATTCTGATCCTGGTACTATTTTTCCACTAGCACAAGCAGAAAAACTAAATAATTTTCAAACTGGACCTATAACTTCTTCTGGCATATTGCATCTGAAAAAAGATTATGAGACAAAACACAAAGAAAGACAAACATCGTAAAATAACTTTTATACAGGATTAGTAGATCTGTTTACATATAAAAAACAGAAAGGACCTCATTACAGTTAGATTTCACATAAATTACACATTGACTTTTAAAAACTACTATTCAACTTCATTTAAAGTCCTTTTAAAAATTTCATTTTGAAGGCACAGTGCATGAAATAAACCAAAGACTGAAGCACTTGAGATGAATGGGTGTTGGGCACCTCATATAAACAGCTGTAGATTGCTCTAGAACTGGGAGTATCACTTGGAAAAACTGGAGAGGTGAAAAGCTGATTTTTAATCTGAGCATACAAAAATACTATTATGTCATACCTCCAGAAAATCTGTAGCATGGCCAGCATAGAAGGTAGTTAGTACACTCATGTTATGCCATTTATAAAAATAATAATCATACATATTTACATAATTTATATCCAACTGCCTGAAAATGGTAACCTACTTGCAAATTTCATAATGTACTCTGTCAAATCAAAATCAACCAGGACAATATTCTGAAAATCAAGTGGCATCATTAACAAATTATTGCTAAAAATAGGATAATGGGTATTGAGAGAGATTTCTTCATGAACTAGAAATCCAAGTTCAGTTGACATTAATCAAAGACCCAAATCATCCCCCCAAAATTTTAGCTAAAACAAATCAGAAACCCAAAGAGTTACCAAAAAAGTTGCTACAGAAAATCACTGAACATCAATCATAGTGGAATTTTTGGTAATAACAATAAAGCAAAAATATATTGGAAATGCTGAGTTGTCACTGTTAAAACAATTCCACCAGAAAACCATAATGTAGGGCACTATTACAGAATTCATTGCCAAGAAGCTTTTCATACAGCAGGGACAATACCTGGCACAAGTGCATTTCTGGCAACAACAAGATAAAACTATTTAATGTTGAGAATAAATGGAAATGAAGGAGCAGGTCATGGTTACTGAGTAACCTGGTGTTAGCTCAAACACAATAAGCTCAGACATAAACACTACCTTTTATTTATTTGTCAACTCATAATTAGTTTTAAATTCAATAGTCATTAATTCAGCAAATCCCATTCAAGTAAAAGTTACCAAAGATTAAGCAATCAATCACACTGGGCCAAATATACAATATGTTTCCTTTCTGGAAGATGACAAAGTCCCAAAGCAAATCCCTTCAATGAGCATTGCAAGCATTCCTCAACTGGATAGGATCCCACTCACTACCCAAGTGTTCAGCAAAATGCATCAAAACCAAAGGGTCTTTCTTTCTGAAATGACTTGGGCACATCTTACTGAACTACATAAGCAATACAAGTACATGTACACAGGCAGACACTTTGAACATTACCTACTCAATCACTTTGCTTTTATTAAGGAGCTGGGAAGGAAGAAGGCTTACAAACTGATCACCAGGACAAAGCCCATGCCTTGTGAGTAAAGAAAGGCACAACTCAAATTTAGGCAAATTTCTTAATACTATGATACTTACTTGCCTCCGTAACTCCAAGGAAACGGAAAGTCTCTCGGAGAAACACTGAAGAAATGCATTCCCCATCCCATATGGCTTCAATGCCTTAAGCGGTTAATATGTTCTAATATTAGATTAGATCCGCAAATAAAAGACAGGGCAGGGCTGAGAATATAGTCTTAGTAGTCAGGTATCCTGTACATTCACACTTCTAGGTAACACAAGCTGGGAAAGTCTTGTTTTCCAGCTAAATGCGTTATTTAAAAGTTCATTGAAGATCAAGATTTATAGCAGAATTTGGTTTTTCTTTCAGGAAATATTACTAAAATAACTATGTATATGTTCGTTTCTTTAAAAATTTTACACATGCTTAAAAGGCATGGCATCCAGCCACTGAGATGTACAGTTAAAGACATATTTGATCCAAGAGAGAAGTAAATGTAAAAGGTATCCTCTAGTGAAGACCAATGATAACAAAGCAAAGCCTGTCACATTAACTTTGTTTCATTTGCTGTAATGTCCCAAGCAGGGGCAGCCACTCTTAGGCCCCTTGTTGGTTTCCTGACTGTACTCTTAAAAATAAAGCTGAAAAAGAGCAATACACCACCATCCTTATAGAAAACATAAAGATTATTAGAAGAAATTAAATCATATATACTTCACTAACTATTAGCATCCCACAAGCTCTGTTCCATGTATGAGGTGGCAGAATTTACAGTTGCTAATACCAGAATACCAGAATGGCTTAACCTTGAACCACGGATTTATCACAGATACTTATTAACAAATGACATGACCTCATTATTCTCGCTAAACAAAATCTTCTTTTATAAAGCCACTTTGAATGCATTCCTCACAAAACCTGGTTGAACGACCTAGGTAGGTGGTAAACCACTCCACCTGAAGGCTTTGGGATAACTGATACATTAATGGATATAGAATACAATTTGAGAAGATGAGAGCAAGTTTTTTGATCCCCTGATTTAGTATAAGTTCAGCAGCAACTTGGTCATTAAAACATTCAAAGGTATTAAACCGTTAGATCATTGGTAAGATGCATACTTATAAAAAGCATCATTTCCATTGCATGATAAGACAGACACAATAAAATGCAAATCTTTCAGGTCTTTGCCTGATTGGCAGTGAAGATGACACTTTCACACCACAGTGTTTTATCACTCAGCAGTCATAGTTTACATTTTTTTTCAAGGGAGGAAGATACTTAAAAGCTTTCGACTGAACTTTTAGCAAAATTGGTTGATCAAAAAGAGACTGTCAAATGAAACATTAGGACAAAGAACCAAATCACTCCCAGAGCCCTATGTGAACAAGACTGGCCAACTGATTTCAATAATAGTATGCTATTACAGGGTATAGGCTTGGGCTAGAGCATAAATATATATATTTTGTGTTCAAATACAGGTTAAGAATGTGCAAGTAGGTCTCTTCCACATTTCTAGATATTTTCAGTAGAATTCAGATCTTGTAGATGGCTGGGTCATCTGAAAACCATGTGTGCAACATAGAAAAAGGTTTCAATTTAGGCAATATTAAAGAATCAGGCATTCCTAGAATAAGCTAGTGATTCACAGATATAAGCAGCAGCACCTGTGGGTTTTTACCAAGTTCAAAGATAGGCAACATGAGTTTTAGCTTTTGCTAGATCTCTCTCTCAGCTTCATTCAAGTGGGCATTTAGACCTTTCACAACAAAGTTAGTAAGTTCTCCCTTAAAATGGGCTATTTAGAAGTTTGCTAAACCTTAACAGAGGTAGTGAAATCCTGCTTACAGCGTAGTCTACCAGTTCCGATCTAGCCTTGGAACAGGTAGAAAGCCAAATGCAGAAGCCCATTTATTCATTTCCTACTGTTATATGTGTTTAAAAATCAGTTCAACCTCCATTAAACCTGAATAAGAGAAACTCCAGCTATTTAACAACTAGAGAAAAGTACTCCTCAGTAGGTTGAAAAAACCTTGAGTTTTTAAAGCTTTATGTCGATTCTGACTGCTGTCCCTGCCTTAATGTTTCTGGATTCTTTTGGCCATTTAAAACAAAGAAAAATACTAAAGCCACTAGTAAACACCTGATGTGCAAAATACAACATCCTCTAGTTGGCTTTATGCCATTATTACATAAACTCCAAATAGCTCATCTTAAATTAAAAAGAAAAAGTGGCTGTCCCATCTCTGCTGCATAAATAGAAATCAGATTTTTTTTTTAAAGGTTAAGAGTACTTTAAGGAAGGGAAGTTCAAAACTGCCAGTGAAATTCACAGAGAACACAAATTTAGCAATTTAACTTCCCAAAGCTCTTTGAAGAAGCAAGAGAGTCTCTCTTCTTAATGCAGTGTTCTCCCAAGAGGAACTGTAATTTTGCTTGGTACTTATGCTGGGAGATATGCAAAATGTGTTTTTCAATGTTTGCTAGAATATAATGTTTCCTCTTCAGTGTCTGTTTCATCCTGGAACTCATGGCTTAGGAGGGACTTCTTGGAGCCGGTAGACATCATGCGAATTTCATCTTCATACTCATCATGATGCTGCCTGAGCCGATGAAAGCCATCCTTGTGTCTATTAGACTTGATTGAGCAGATGCACCAAATAATGCAAGCTGTTAGGATCAATGCCGACATAGTAGCACCTGACAAACAAAAACCATCACGTGAGTGATATTATACTTTAAGGATATTAATAAGTAGCCGCTTACAATGGAACTTTTAATAATATATCCCTCATTTATTTTATTTCTATTTCATGCACTTAAGAACAACCTTTTATTATAATAGAAGCAGTATATGTACAATATACAAAGTTTAAAAATACAGATAAGCAAACTAACAAAAGCCAAAACCGAAAAACCTCCTATATTTACATTTCCATTGCCCAGAGATCATTTTTAATTATAAGATCTTTTGTGTGTGTGTGTAATCCTCCCACTTCAGCCTCCCGAGTAGTACCACAGGTGCACGCCACCACACCTGGCTAATTTTTTTAAATTTTTGCTAGAGATGGGGTTTTGCCATGTTTACCAGGCTAGTCTAGAACTCCTGACCTCAAGTGATCCACCTGCCTCGGCCTCCCAAAGTGCTAGGATTACAGGCGTGAGCCACCATGCCTGGCTTCAGATCTTTCTTTATGCATATGCATGTACATGTATTTTTTTCTTTTACTATAATGAAATTATACTGTGCCTACTGTTCTGCAACCTGCTTTTTATGACTTCTATTACACTTTTCCAGTAAACTTCATTTCATCCAAATCTTGTTTATTTTAAATTTGTACATGAGGTTATCAAAATAAAAGTGTTAGAAACTAAAAATAATGAAAACTAAGTTCACAATAGCTAATGGGTGACAGAGCCAGATTTAAACCATGGCTGAATTCTACCTCCTGTGTTTTTAACCACTAAGTTATTTATACTTTATCTGAGACAAGCTAAGAACTCTTTGAACACACCACACAGGATCTACGATTGGGCCATGTTTCCAATATACTACTTTCTCTCAACTAAGGGTCTCTCCCACAGGAACCCTGTGATAAAACTTGGTTATTCTGCCTCATCCACGTTGCACTTAGAAATAAACTAAGGCTGTTTGTATCAAATAGATACAGGATAACAGAGTATTCATTTTACCACATTTTTTTTCTTCCTAACCTTTCAGTAATCCAAGCAATGACGTGAATTAGTTCCAGCATAAACAAACATTTCCTCTTTCCTGGATCTTGAAAAAGCAGAACTAATATAAGTCAAAGTCCTAGGAACTTATGACTTTAATATAAAGCAAATCATTCATTCATTCAACAACTCTTCATTAAGACCCACTGCGTGCTAACCATTGTTCTAGGCTCGGAGGATGCAGGTAGATTCCTCGCTCTCTCAGAACTTATGTTTTAGTGGGAGAGATTGAATATAGACAAATAAATGAACAAATATATAATATAATATTAGTGACAAGTGCTATAACGAAAAAAAGCAGGATAGAGATAGTGACAGGGGTAGCTAGGGTGATCAGGGAAAGCCTCTCCGTGGAGGTGACGTTTGAGTATAGACCTGAAGAAAGAGAAGTGTTGGGAACAGGCCCCCCAAAATCTGGCCATAAACTGGCCCCAAAACTGGCCATAAACAAAATCTCTGCAGCACTGTGACATGTTCATGACGGCCATGACGTCCACACTAGAAGGTTGTGGGTTTACCGGAATGAGGGCAAGGAACACCTGGCCCGCCCAGGGTGGAAAACTGCTTAAAGGTGTTCTTAAACCACAAACAATAGCATGAGCGATCTGTGCCTTAAGGACATGCTCCTGCTGTAGATAACTAGCCCAACCCATCCCTTTATTTCGGCCCATCCCTTCATTTCCCATAAGGGATACTTTTAGCTAATCTAATATCTATAGAAACAATGCTAATGACTGGCTTGCTGTTAATAAACACCTGGGTAAATCTCTGTTGGAGGCTCTCAGCTCTGAAGGCTATGAGACCCCTGATTTCCCACTTCACACCTCTATATTTCTGTGTGTGTCTTTACTTCCTCTAGCACCGCTGGGTTAGGGTCTCCTTGATGGAGCTGGTCTTGGCAGAGAAAGGCAAGCCAGGAGAACATATGTGAGAACAGAGGTCCAGGAAAATCACATTTAGATAAGGAGACATTAGAAGACAAGTGATTAGTTTCAGGATTATGGAGGTGATCCACTCTCATATTGAAATGTCAAGATTGTTTTTAACTTTTACTACTAAAAATCAAAATGTCTTTACCTGATACAGTTACCACAAGCTCCCTTGGCAAACCAAATATCCGGTTATCTGTGTCAAAGACTATCACCACAGAACTAGCTGCATCATGATGCACAAAGACCTAGAAGGAGAAAGTGTAAGAATCATGACAAATTCTGCTTAAGGTGTACTGTATCCCTGCTATATTATTAGGGCCCATATAGCAAACTAAGGAGATGATGCATTGCCATCTAAAGTATACAAAATGCTAGAAAATTTTCCCTTTTGTTGGCAAGGGGTACAAGGATAACAAGATATCATAATCAAGAGGCAGTCACACTTTTAATTTCTTTATTCCCTTCAAGATTTCTAACTAGAGTTTCAAAATAAAACAGAAGTATTATTAAGAATAAAAATTTACATGATGCTACTTAATTTGAGTTTCTTACCTGTGAATGTTGTTGCTGGTACCCATCAGCGATGGCATTGATGTTATGGACACCTGGTGCTAAGAGTACATGGAAATAACCTCCCTCTTTTGGGTGTACCTTTATTCCTTCATTAAGTACAATGACTGCTTTAGAGATTGGCTTTCCAGTCTTATCTTTAACAAATCCATGAACTCCCTTGTGAACCTGAAAAAATGTTTAAAATATAAATTTATGTTGTCATAATGCCAGACATTGTAGAGGCACTAGCTTGAGGCATGACCAAAACCAACCAAACAAACAAAACAAAAACCACACACAAACAAGTATCAAACTCTGTATGGCCTGCTTCTCTTTCCTCCCTACTGACTCTGACCTTGTTTGCTATTCATTCAATGTTCAGAGTCACAGAGCTGGACATAAAAGAGAACTCTGATATTGTCATAGCCTAAAGCATTAGAACCCAATCTTCTAATGCCTTGAGTGATTTCCTTCCCACCATGGTATACTGACTCCAGTAACTGTGATATTCAAATTAAAGAACTTGCAGCATCTTGCAAGGTCAAATTACCTAAATTATAGCAGATTCCAGAGATGTGAATAAATGGCATCTATTTAGGAAACATAAAATGACCAAAACTCTTCTTTCTATATAAATTTAAAATAAATAATATACATTTTTGGTAAAAGACAATGTTTTGATAAAGTTTTTCACTGAACATATTCCTGGGAGTTTGCCTCTAGTTAAAAGGAAAAGACTCACCTCCACTAACATACTAAGAAGAGATCTCTTATTGTCTGCCCACAAGGAAGGGAGTTGTGCAGCACTAGGAAAGTAACAGCAGCTTGTGTATACTGTGATTTCCGGACAATGGCCATAGGTGACACTATAATCCTAGAATATAAAGTTCAAAATCAAATGTGGGAAAATTAATAAGTAAAAGAAAGAATGAGGCTTTGTAATACAACAAATGGAGTAAATGAAAAGAAAACGTAGCTGATGTAAACAAAGAAGATGTAAAGCATTTTATGACAAATATAAATAAACTTCTCTGTATTATAATCAATCACAAACTCTATGAGAGCCCTTGAGGACAGGGGCTATGTCGAATTCACTTTCCTATCTTCAGTGCTTCCCACAGTGCCTGGTAGTGCCAGGTAGATGGGGTTTATTTGGGTTTGCTGAAGAAATGAATGAATGAGTACATGCAGAAGAAGGTCAGCTTCCCTCAAAACCCAGAAACGTCACAGTTGTTCTTGAAGCTATGGAGATAATGATCATTAGCCCTCTCATACCCTCAACCTGGATCCCTGCTGGTGACAATATCCACTCCCTGCAATACGGCATTGATATTATCAAGGTATAGGAACTGCCTGTGCAGACAGGTTCAAAAACCCAACTTACCACCTTTTCCCAAAATCTCTTCTTTTTCCTAACTCAGTTAATGGTATTAACTCATTTTCTCACATAGCAATGAAACCTCTTGTATTTGACTTCTCTATCTCACTATCATCCATAATTTGCTGAATCTTGTCAATTCTACCTCTATAGAATCTCTAAAATGTCATCCTTTGACTCTACTCTCGTTGCCACTAGCATAACCTAGGCCCTCATTACTTTTTATCTAGACAATTCCAAACCAGTCTCCCTGTACCAGTCTCTCCTTCCTCCAAACTATCTTAACTGATTATTTAGAGATTAGTTTTCCCATAGCATAGCTCAGATCATGTCAATATTGTTACCCCTGCTCAAAACCTCATAGTTTCCCATTCTTATTTTAAAAAAGCATTCAAAGCAACAAGCACTCTTTCCATTCTTAGACTTCTGTGGCTCTACATTACACCCCATATTCTAACTAAATTAGACTTCTGCTATGTACTGCTTCCTCTTTCTGGAATGTTCTGCTTCACCATCTCTGCAGCCCAAATGCCATCTCCTCTACAGAGAAAAGGCTGTATCTCTGACTAGATATAATTTTTTGTGTCTTTAATTTCTCACGGCCTGTTGAGAGTTGCTCTCTTCTAGATCAAATCAATTAATTATGTAACACAGTTAATTCATACAATAGGCCAGGCAATATATTTTATTTATCACTAATATAGCAAAGTGCCTCCCAGTAGTAAGTTCTTAGTAAATAAAGGAGGGAAGACAGGCAGAAATGGGAATGAAGTCAATTTTCTGGTTGCACATGTGAATAAAATGATCAGCCAACTACCCATCTGCTAACAACTCCTGCCTAATTTGAAGTGGATGGACAATGAATTAAAATGCTGTCAGAAATTAAAGAAGACCTAAATAATGGATAGGAGGACAATATTGTAGAGATGTCAATACTACACAAAGTGATATACGGTTTTAACACAAACTCTAACAAAATTCCAACACCCTTTTTCTCAGAAAAAGAAAAGCCAAAGCTCAAATTCAAATGGAATGACAAGGGGCCCTGAATAGCCAAAACAATCTTTAAGAACAATAAAGTTGAAAGACTCACACGTTCCAATTTCACAATTTACTACAACAAACCTACATTAATCAAAACAGTGATACTGATGAAGCTGGAAACCATCATTCTGAGCAAACTATCGCAAGGACAAAAAACCAAACACTGCATGTTCTCACTCATAGGTGGGAATTGAACAATGAGAACACATGGACACAGGAAAGGAAACATCACACACCAGGTCCTGTTGTGGTGTGGGGGTAGCGGGGAGGGATAGCATTGGGAGATATACCTAATGTTAAATGACGAGTTGATGGGTGCAGCACACCAACATGGCACATGTATACATATGTAACAAACCTGCACATTGTGCACATGTACCCTAGAACTTAAAGTATAATAAAAAAATAAAAAATAAAAAATAAATAAATAAAAATAAATAATAAATAAATAAATAAAGGAAAACAACAACCAAAAAAAAAAAAAAAAAAAAAAAACAGTGATACTGGCATAAAGGCAAACATACAGACCAATGGAATAGAATTGAGAGTCCAGAAATAAATCCACACATCTATGGTAAACTCATTTTTGGGAAGGATACCAAAACCATTCCGTGAGGAAAGAATAGTCTTTCAACAAACAGTGCTGACACAACTGAATTTCTACATACAAACAAACGAAGTTGAACTCCTACTTCATACCATAAAAAATAAACTGCATCAATGACTGAAGTATGACAGCTTGATCCATAAAATTCTTTTTTTGAGACAGGGTCTTACTCTGTCGCCCAGACTCGAGTGCAGTGGCGAGATCTTGGCTCTTTGCAATCTCCCCAACCCAGGCTCAAGCAATTCTCCTGCCACAGCCTCCCGAGCAGCTGGGATTACAGGCGTGCAGCACTACAGCATGGCTAATGTTTGTATTTTTAGTATATGGGGTTTCAACATGTTAGCCAGGCTGGTCTTGAACTCCTGACATCAAATGATCCACCCACCTTGGCCTCCCAAAGTGCTCAGATTACAGGCCTGAGCCACCGTGCCCAGCCCATAAAACTCTTCAAAGAAAACACAAGCATAGGCCGCAGGGAGCAGGGAGGTGGGGAAGGGGTGGGGCCATGTACCCCACCCCATGTACCCCACCCCTCCCACTTATCCCACATCTGCTCTCCAAAAAAAAAAAAGAAAAGGAAAGAAAACATGGGGTGGGGTGGGGTGGGGTGGGGAGGGGCGGGGCAGGGCGGGGCATCTTCATGACCTTGGATTTAGCAACAGATCCTTAGCTAGGATAACAACTGCAAAAGCAGCAACAACAAAAACAGGTACATTGGATTTCATTACAATTAAAAACTCGTGTATCAAAGGACATAATCAAGAAATTTAAAAGGTAACCTAAAGAATAGGAGAAAATACTTGCAAATCATGTATCTGATAAGAATTTCCCATCTAGAATACACAGCATCCAGAATGGTTTTTGTTTGTTTGTTTATTTGTTTTTTTGAGACAGAGTTTTGTGTTTGTTGCCCAGCTGGAGTGCAACGGTGTAATCTCGGCTCACTGAAACCTCCGCCTCCCCAGTTTAAGCGATTCTCCTGCCTCAGCCTCGCAAGTAGCTGGGATTACAGGCGCCTGCCACCATGCCCAGCTAATTTTTTTTGTATTTTTAGTAGAGACAGGTTTCACCATGTTGGCCAGGCTGGTCTCAAACTCCTGACCTTAGGTGATCCTCCCGCCTCAGCCTCCCAAAGTGCTGGGATTATAGGCATGAGCCACCACCACGCTCAGCCTTTTATATTAACATATAAAGAATTCCAGCCTAGGCAACAAAGGGAATTCTGTCTCTACAAAGAATTAAAAATAATTGGTCCAGCATGGTGGTGCATGCGGGTGGTCTTGGCTACTCAGGAGGCTGAGGTGGGGGGATCACTTGGGCCTGGGAGGTTCAGGCTGCAATAAGCTGCGAAGGAGCCATAGCCACAGCACTCCAGCCTGAGCAACAAAGTGAGACTCTGTTTAAAAAAAAAAAACAAACGGAAAATAAGTGTTGGTGAGGAGAGGATATGGGAAAATTGGAAACCTCAAACATTGCTGGTAAGGAATGTAAAATGGTGCAGCTGCTGTGGAAAACAGTTTGGTGGTTCCTCAAAAGGTTAAACATAGAATTACAATATAACCAGGCAATTCCACTCCTAGGTATCTACCCCAAAGAAGTGACAGATACTTGTAATACCAATGTTCATGGCAGCATGGGGTTCAAACAGATACCTGCAATACCAATGTTCATGGCAACATCATTTGGAATAGCCAAAAAGTAGAAATCCAAGTGCCCATCAACACATGAATTAACAAACAAAATGTGGTATAAACATAAATAGAACATTATTCAGCCATAAAAATGAATGAAGTAATGATACATGCTCTAAAATGGATGAATCCTAAAACCATTTTGCCAAGTGAAAGGGTAAATATCGTATGATTCTACTTACATGAAATACCTAGAACAGGCAAATTCATAGAGACAGAAAGTAGACAGGGGCTCCAGGAGCCATGGGAGAGGGCAACAGGGAGTTATTGCTTAGTGGGTACAGAGTTTCTGTCTGGGGCAAATGAAGTTTTGGAAATAGATATGGTTTTTGGGGCACAATATTTAATTAATGTCACTAAACTGTACAATTAAAAATGGTTAAAATGGCCAAAAAAGTATTGTCAGGTTAATTTAAGGGCTAAACATATCAAGAAAGCCATGAGGCAGATGCCATTCACTTTACAATACCAGAAAAGTCACCTATTCTTGCACTCGATGGCTGATATTCATAAACTCCATTCTTTTTTTTCTTTTTTGATGGAATCTTGCTCTGTTGCCCAGGCTGGAGTGCAGTAGTGTGATCTCGGCTCGACTCACTGCAACCTCCGCCTCCCAGGTTCAAGCGATTCTCCTGACTCAAGCCTCCCAAGTAGCTGGGATTACAGGCGTCTGCCACCACACCCAGCTAATTTTTATATTTTTAGTAGAAATGGGGTTTCACCATGTTGGCCAGGCTGGTCTTGAACTCCCAAACTCAGATAATCCACCTGCCTTGGCCTCCCAAAGCACTGGGTTTACATGTACGGCATCGTGCCTGGCCATAATTCCATTCTAACCATGTTCTAGAAAGCATACCTTCATGCTGCCC
This sequence comes from Pongo abelii, assembly GCF_028885655.2. NCBI lineage: Eukaryota > Metazoa > Chordata > Mammalia > Primates > Hominidae > Pongo > Pongo abelii. The sequence continues at coordinate 44,559,685 of NC_072004.2, read as the reverse complement.
AGGTGACTATGCCATTCTGCTCCACGCATTACTCCTCCTGGAATATTCTCATCTATAAAAGCATTAAGAGATGTGGAATCAAGAAGACCTTAAGGTGAAACTCCTTTCCCCACAAAAGCAACAATAACAACAGCAATAACAAAAGGTATGGAAAACACCTACCTGATTTATTTGGGCAACTGGGCTGACCCATGTGCATGGATGGATGATTATTTGCATAAAGAGATGCCAAATGCTTCAGAGTCTCTTTATTTTCCACTATAGAAAGAAAAATTTAGAAGTCAGTGGAGAAATCCAAATGATTTTTTTCCCCCAAGTTAACCTTCATGGATACAAGTCATCTTTTTCTCCTAATAAATTTTGCACTCCACTTAAGTATACTGTTACTATAATTAACCCTAAAAGGTTTTATTTAGCCCAAGATAATCACACGAAAAAGACAAACATCCTCCTTACATGAAAAGGTTCTAATGGTGAGTTTTCACAACAGACTGTCACACTAAAATACAAACTTGTTTTGGTATGTCTTACTGCATTTTGGGACAACTGTAGCCTAATAACAATATTCTTTGTAAGATGCACTGAAAACCACCCAAACTATCTCCATATAGTGCGACCCCACAGAGATTAAACTACCAACTATTTAACTCACCATAAGGTGCAATCACTTAGTCAAAGTTTAAAACAGGGGAGGACAAATCTGTACAGTTAGTATTTGGTTACATAGGAGTTTCATGAGGCAGAAACCGTGTCATACTCACTTTTATATTCTCAATATTTACAGACATAATAATTGCTCAGTAAATGCTTGTGGACAAAATGGAACAGATGGAACAAGATAGCTAGACTCAATAAAGCTGGGCTACCACTAGATCTGAGCTCTCCAAGTAACTGAACTGCTGATGTATGTACAATCTTCTTTGGTTGGTAATTTGCTCACAGTGTGCTCAAATGCTCACTATTTATAAAAATGTGGAAGGGACATTACTTAATTGGGATTTGCTACCTAAGCTTAAATAGTATATATATGAAATGACATTCTACATACCTGTCTGTACTGGCTTGTCATAAGGATATGTGACCAGCACGGAACCACCATCTAAGGCAACAGAAAGACTAAAGTCCTGTTTTTGAATCAAATTTTCAATGATGGCTTTAGTCTCAGGTTGGGAGGCATTATCTAAAAAAGAGAAAAGTCAAATATAAAATATCAAATTTTAAATCTTAGTATGAGTATCTAAGCAAATATTCTCTACTTGAATACAATCAAAATGCTAACTTAAAAATTTGTAGATAAATATTTTATTTCTCCATAAGCCACTATCTCAAGCAAGAAAGATACATTACAGAAGGTAGGTTAGTCTGAGTTTTATTATGTACTTCAGGATGTGTATATACTAATGACTCTAAGCAAGTTAAAGAAAAATCGTATTGAAAAAAACAAAAAGAATAAGCATATCCTGCTTTACAAAATAATTTAGGGAATATATAAATAACCTATCTGATATGGTTTGGCTGTATCCCCACCCAAATCTCAACTTGAATTGTATCTCCCAGAATTCCCACGTGTTGTGGGAGGTACCCAGTGGGAGGTGACTGAATCATGGGATGGGTCTTTCCCATGCTATTCTTGTGATAGTGAATAAGTCTCACAAGATCTGATGGGTTTACCAGGGGATTCCACTTTCACTTCTTTCTCATTCTCTCTTGCCACTGCCATGTAAGAAGTGCCTTTCATCCTCCGCTATGATTGTGAAACCTCCCTAGCCATGTGGGACTGTAAGTCCAATTAAATCTCCTTTTCTTCCCTGTCTCGAGTATGTCTTTATTAGCAGTGTGAAAACAGACTAATATAGTAAATTGGTACCAATAGAGTCGGGTGTTGCTGAAAAGATATCCAAAAATGTGGAAGCAACTTTGGAGCTGGGTAACAGGCAGAGGCTGGAACAGTTCGTAGGGCTCAGAAGAAGACAGAAAAATGTGGGAAAGTGTAGAACTTCCTAGAGACTTGTTGAATGGCTTTGACAAAAATGCTGATAGTGATATGACCAATAAGGTCCAGGCTGAGGTGGTCTCAGATGGAGATAATGAACTTGTTGGGAACTGGAGCAAAGATGATTCTTGTTATGTTTTAGCAAAGAGACTGGCAGCATTTTGCCCCTGGCCTAGAGATTTTTGGAACTTTGAATCTGAGAGAGATGATTTAGGGTATCTGGCAGAAGAAATTTCTAAGCAGCAAAGCATTCAAGAGGTGACATGGGTGCCGTTAAAGGCGTTCAGTTTTATAAGGGAAGCAAAGCATAAAAGTTTGGAAAATTTGCAGCCTGACTATGCGATAGAAAAGAAAAACCCATTTTCTGGGAAGAAATTCAACCCAGCTGCAGAAATTTGCGTAAGTAGCCTGGAGCCTAATGTTAATCCCCAAGACCATGGGGAAAATGTCTCCAGGCCATGTCAGAGACCTTCTTGGCAGCTCCTCCCATCAAAGGCCTGGAGGCCCAGGAGGAAAAACTGGTTTTGTGGGCTGGGCCCAGGGTCCCCGTGCTGGGGGCAGTCTAGGGACTTGGTGCCCTGCATCCCAGCTGCGCCAGCTGTGACTAAAAGGGGCCAAGGTACAGCTCGGGCTGTTGCTTCAGTGGGTGGAAGCCCCAAGACCTGGCAGCTTCCATGTGGCATTGAGCATGCGGGTGCAAAAAAGTCAAGAATTGATGTTTGGGAACCTCCACCTAGATTTCAGAAGATATATGGAAAAGCTTGGATGTCCAGGCAAAAGTTTGCTGCAGGGGCAGGCCCCTCATGGAGAACCTCTGCTAGGGCAGTGCGGAAGGGAAATGTGGGATCAGAGCCCCCACACAGAGTCCCTACTGAGGTACCGCCTAGTGGAGCTGTGAGAAGAGGGCCACCATCCTCCAGACCCCAGAATGGTAGGTCCACCGACAGCTTGCACCGTGCCCCTGGAAAAGCTGCCGACACTCAATGCCAGCTGGTGAAAGCAGCTGGGAGAGAGCCTGTACCCTTTAAAGCCACAGGGGTGGAGCTGCCCAAGACCATGGGAACCCACTTCTTGCATCAGCATGACCTAGATGCAAGACATGGAGTCAAAGGAGAAAATTTTTGAACTTTTAAGATTTGACTGCCCTGCTGGATTTTGAACTCGCATGGGGCCTGTAGCCCCTCCATTTTGGCCAATTTCTCCCATTTGGAATGGCTGTATTTACCCAATGCCTGTACCCCTATTTTATCTAGGAAGTAACTAACTTGCTTTTGATTTTACAGCCTCAGAGGCAGAAGGGACCTGTCTTAGATGAGATGTTGGACTGTGGACTTTTGAGTTAATGCTGAAATAAGACTTTGGGGGACTGTTGGGAAGGCATGATTGGTTTTGAAATGTGAGGACATGAGATTTGGGAGGGGCCAGTGGCAGAATGATATGGTTTGGCTGTGTCCCCACTCAAATCTCAACTTGAATTTTATCTCCCAGAATTCCCACTTGTTGTGGGAGGGACCCGGTGGGAGGTAACTGAATCACGGGGGTGGGTCTTTCCCGTATTATTCTTGTGATAGTGAATACGTCTTACGAGATCTGATGGGTTTATCAGATCTGCTTTTGCTTCCTTCTCACACTCTCTTGCTGCCACCATGTAAGAAGTGGCTTTCATCCTGCACCATGATTGTGAAACCTCCCCAGCCATGTAGAGCTATAAGTCAAATTAAAACTCCTTTTCTTCCCAGTCTTGGGTATGCCTTTATCAGCAGTGTGAAAATGGACAAATATGTTATCTTTGGAAGAAAATTAGAGCTTCAGAAAGCTGGGTGTTCTCTGCAGCACTGTTTAAAGAATGTTAGAGATCTATAAGTACTGAAATTGAAAGATGTCAGTGATACATATTCAATGAAAAAGGTTATAGAATAATGCATACAGTTGGTGATCCCATTTAAGTAAATAAGAAACAGGGCTCTCCAAATCAATATACATACGTGTGTGTCGTGTGTGTATACACATACATATGAGGGGAGAGAGAATACACATCTCTACACAACTAGTGAAGAAACATCCCAATATAATGGATTGAATTTCTATGAAAAACTTTAATTATTTTTGCAAATAATAATGGAGAAAAATTCAAAAACTTTTCCGGATGTCTGAATTCATTCATACCTCACATTCATAACCCAGACAAGAAAGTACTCCATTATTCATTGACAAAACAGGATCAACCAATCTTCTAGCAGGAAGAAAATTATCTCCTAAGTACTTTAATAGCCTAAACATTAGTCTTACTTGTGAAGTCTGTATCCAAATCTTTGCCAAGAGCATTTGTTTGTCCTATTTTTGAAGTACAGTCTTTCTCTTGAGCTCTCTCTCGCCCATCTGGATTTAGAGAAGGGACAATCACAATCCTAGTCCTGTCAACCAACTGAAGCAGAAACAGAAATTAACGAGTTACTAGCTGCATGTAGAATCAATGGGTACCCTCTCATGCCTCAAATGGAAAGTCTGTTTATTCTACACACAGTTAATTTAAAAGGCAGAATTAAAATGAATGAAAAAATAAAAAATAAAATTTCCTTTTGCTTCAAATATATTAAAAATAAACAAAAAACTACTGTACAGCTAATGTTCCCAGAGACCTTCCAGTGACTTAGAACAGGGGTGAGAAACCACTAACTGCAGGCCAAATCCAGTTGGTGTCTGCTATTGTATATAAAGTTTTACTGACACATAACCATGACTATTCATTTACATATGACTGCTTTTGTGCTCTAATGGCAGAGTTGAGTAAGTTCGCAACACAGAGCACCTGTCCCACAAAGGAAGATAACATAATTTTTGGTCAGTCTGATTTAAGTTCATGTCACCTCATTACACAGGTCCCTTCTGATCCTAATCATGACATCAATTATTTCCCAATTTGTTTTGGGGAGGCAGAACTGCACTGGGCTTCAAAGTAGACATACTTGGGTTTAAATTCTAGTTTTACCAGTTTCTAGCTGTGGGACTGCCTCAGTTTCTACATTTATAAAATGGAGATATTCATTATCACAGGGTTGAGGATATAATGATGTATATAAAATACCTGGTATATTACACGGCGCATAATGCGTATTCAATAAATATCAGTTCTTTTTCCCTTTCCTAAGTCCACTATGGACAGTGCCAATTAGTGAGTGTTTTAGAAGGATGCACTCTTTCCTTCCCTTCTCTGAGGCAACGTACAACTAGGATGCTTAATCATACATGCCCAAGCCGCTGGGTCAAAGTTTGATTTTGTTTTGTTTTGTTTGTTTTTGAGATTCCAGCCTGTTACCCAGGCTGGAATGCAGTGGTGCAACCACAGCTCACTGCAGTCTTGACCTACTAGGCTCAAGTGATCCTCCTACTTTAGCCTCCCAAGTAGCTAGGATTACAGGTGTGCACCACAATGCCCAGCTAATTTTTTAAATTTTTGTAGAGACAAGGTATCACTCTGTTGCTCAGGCTGGTTTCAAATGCCTGGCCTCAAGTGGTCCTCTCTCTTCAGCGCCCTGAAGTGTTGTGATTACAGGCACGAGCCATCACACCCCAAAGTTCTTTTCTGTAGTCACAGATGGCTAAAGTAGATAACACCATATTGCTTTTTCTAAAATCTCTTAGCAGCCAAGATGTCCAATAATTTTTTATGTATTACATGAAAAAGAAAACTATACTGAAAAACTAGGCTTTCACTAGATTTTTCAATATAGTGTCCTAGTTATAAGTAATTCAGAATGGAAGTCCCTCAAATCAGAATGTAAAAAACTGGCCAGGCGCCATGGCTCACACCTGTAATCACAGCACTTTGGGAGGCCAAGGCAGGTGGATTACCTGAGGTCAGGAGTTCGAGACCAGCGTGGCCAACATGGCAAAATCCCGTCTCTACCAAAAACACTAAAAAATTAGCCGGGCGTGGTGGTGGGCATCTGTAGTCCCAGCTACTCAGGAAGCTGAGGCGGGATAATTGCTTGAACCCAAGAGGTGGAGGTTGCAGTGAGCCGAGATCGTGCCATTGCACTCAAGCCTGGGTGATAGAGCAGGACTGTCTCAAAAAAAAAAAAAAAAAAAAGAATAAAGACTGGAAGGGTAGTGTGGCTATTAAATGACAGAGTAGGAAACTGAATGTAAATTTTTAGTATTCTTTCCTGCATGCCTCTTAAGACATACAAGGAAATATAATAGAAAGACACTATTAACAAAGGGTATATACTACAAAGACGGTTCATTTTTAAAGAGTAAAGTTCATAATGTACTACAAGTGACTCTGTAAAATCTAGCAAGAAATTAAAAATTATAAAAATGGTGCCCTGATTAATATTGAGCTTTTTCCTTTTAAAGCATGTCAACCTCCGCTATTCTCTTACTTGGGTAACAGCTGGGTTCTTTTTGTAGTTCAGGCAGAGAAATTCTGCCAGAGCCAAAAGCAGTTCAGTTCCAACTGGCGCATTTCCATGGATACCAGCAACAAAACGAATCTTTGGTTCTTCAGGCTCAGATACATTGGGCTTATTGGAGATTTCAAGGGACCAAATGTGACGATATTCAGTGCTCTGTCCCAAACTTTCAAAAACCAGAAACAAAAAAATCAGCAAGTAATCAAGCACTATGTTAATGTTGACTTATGGATTTTAAAAATAGAAATGAAAATAAAACACAAAAAGTTTTAAAAAGTCTTTAAAGAGTGAATCACTGTATCACAAAACCTTAAGAAAATTAGTTTTCCTTGACCAAAGAACATTTATCAAATAGATGATATTATCAGATTTAGGAAAGATTATGATTTAGTTTACCATCCTTCCAAATTCAGTCATTCTCATACAATCATCACAATATTTGCCCTATCTTCTTTAATCTACACTACTATTTAGTTAATATATATCTTTTGTACTAACTCACAAATTAAATTTTTATTACAGAAATATTTAAGTATGTATGCACGTAGATAACCTCCCTTATTTATTTATTTATATTATTATCATTATATTTTTAAGAGACAGGGTCTCACTATGTCACCCAAGCTGGAATGCAATGGCTTGATCATAGCTCACTGCAGCCTCAAATTCCAGGGCTCAAGTGATCCTCTGGCCTCAGTCTCCTAAGGGAGTAGTACTACAGGTTTGCACCACCATGCCTAGCTAATTTTTTTAAAAAAATTTTGTAGAGACAGGATCTTGCTATATTGCTGAGGCTGGTTTCAAGCGCTTCTGGCCTCAAGCAATCCTCCCACCTCAGCCTCCCAAAGTGCTGGGATTACAGCATGAGCCACCACCCTGGCCCTCCCTTTTTAAATCTAAATTAATATTTGTAAATAAGTCACATTATATTTTACTACAAATGCAACACCAGTTTCACAGTAAAAATAATTTGTGAGTGGGGAAAAAAATAATAATTCAATGAAAATTAAACAATGGTCAAATACTCTGCTTGCCCAAGAGCTTTGAGCTTAAGGTCTGCTTTCTTTAGCATAAAGGGAGACTTACAAGAATTGGACAGAAAAAATATAATCATATTAAATTGAGAAAAATTAACAGAAACCTTATTGCTTTCTCATGATGCTATTCAATGGTACTTAGTGCCTCTTGGTGTACCACCTAAAACTCTCTTGTGCCCCACCACTGGCATGTGTGGCATATTTTGAGAAAATATTTAACTAAAAAGTGTGTCTTGAATTAGGAGGTTAAAAAAATTAAATCAACTAAGTAAACAGACAGCAAAATAATGCCCAATTTTTGTTTGTTTTAGAGACAGGATCTTACTGTCACCTAGGCTGGAGTACAGTGGTGTGATCATAGTTCAACGTAAACTGGAGCTCCTGGCCTCAAGCGATCCTCCCACCTGGGCCTCCCAAAGTGCTGGGATTACAGGTGTGAGCCACTGTGCCCAGCCTGGTTTTATTTTAAAATAAAAAAGTATATGAATTCTATGGCACTAAGATTGTATGATATTAAAACCTGAAATAGCCAGAAATATTCAAGAATCAGTTAAGGAAGAAAAGTAATTGGTATTGCCAAAGAAAGTAAGTATCACTCTGCATCTATGAATATTATAAATCAGAATTTGAGGAACTAAGTTTTCTGATGAAATTAAAAGGACAGTGAGGAAAGACAAAGTAAAAAGGTAAAAGGCTAAATAATGTTCATGAGGTTTGCAGCAGAGAACTATATGCTCAAGGCAAAATGTAAAGACCTTACCTACAACAGGCAAACCATAGGAATCAACAAATCATAGAAATAATTTTGGAGTAACTGTAATAAAATCTAAAATGGAGCAGTCAGTGCAAGTGAGGCAGAGCAACCACCAGAAAGTGAAGGTAAAGGCTATCTCAGCTATCAGTTTTACATAAGCCAAGACTGTATATTTTCCCTGGGACCCACGATCACACATGTCCCTAAAGCTTCAAGTAAGAGACTGTGAATAGAGACTAGAATTAGGACAGCAATTAGGCTTCATTTTCTAATTAAAAAAAAAAAGTTACACATAATCCCTAACAGGTGAGCTTACAGTTCTAAATTCCTCCCTTGCCCCAAGCAAAATAAAACAAACTAAACAATATTTAGTCAGAACATATTAATAGATCTGTAGCTGAGTGATGGAAAGGGTTTTACAATCAGTCAAAATAATTATCAGGAAGAGCAATTTTACATTTCCTGGAAGCATAGGCTATCTACTTCTAATCTAACAAGTAATTCTCCTTAAAGTTCCCAAGATACACTATTAAAAAGATCTCCAAGCACCCCTTCCTTACACCTTATACAAAAATTAATTCAAGATGGATTAAAGACTTACATGTTAGACCTAAAACCATAAAAACCCTAGAAGAAAACCTAGGCGATAACCATTCAGGACATAGGCATGGGCAAGAACTTTATGTCTAAAACACCAAAAGCAATGGCAACAAAAGCCAAAATTGACAAATGGGATCTAATTAAACTAAAGAGCTTCCACACAGCAAAAGAAACTACTATCAGAGTGAACAGGCAACCTACAGAATGGAAGAAAATTTTTGCAATCTACTCATCTGACAAAGGGCTAATATCCAGAATCTACAAAGAACTTAAACAAATTTACAAGAAAAAAACAAACAACCCCATCAAAAAGTGGGCGAAGGATATGAACAGACACTTCTCAAAAGAAGATATTTATGCAGCCAAAAGACACACAAAAAAATGCTCATCATCACTGGCCATCAGAGAAATGCAAATCAAAACCACAGTGAGATACCATCTCACACCAGTTAGAATGGCAATCATTAAAAAGTCAGGAAACAACAGGTGCTGGAGAGGATGTGGAGAATTAGGAACACTTTTACACTGTTGGTGGGACTGTAAACTAGTTCAACCATTGTGGAAGTCAGTGTGGCGATTCCCCAGGGATCTAGAACTGGAAATACCATTTGATCCAGCCATCCTATTACTGGGTATATACCCAAAGGATTATAAATCATGCTACTATAAAGACACATGCACATGTATGTTTATTGCGGCACTATTCACAATAGCAAAGACTTGGAACCAACCCAAATGTCCATCAATGATAGACTGGATTAAGAAAATGTGGCACATATACACCATGGAATACTATGCAGCCATAAAAAATGATGAGTTCATGTCCTTTGTAGGGACATGGATGAAGCTGGAAACCATCATTCTCAGCAAACTATTGCAAGGACAAAAAACCAAACACTGCATGTTCTCACTCATAGGTGGGAATTGAACAATGAGAACACTTGGACACAGGAAGGGGAACATCACACCCTGGGGCCTGTTGTGGGGTGGGGGGAGGGGAGAGGGATAGCATTAGGAGATATACCTAATGAAAATGATGAGTTAATGGATGCAGCACACCAACATGGCACATGTATACATATGTAACAAACCTGCACGTTGTGCACATGTACCCTAAAACTTAAAGTATAATTTAAAAAAAAAATCTCCAAGCAAATACATGTTGCAAAATAAGTAAACTCCAACTCTCTGTACATTCTGTTCCCAGATATTTCTATATAAATTACAACAACTATTCAACACAGCTAATGCTGATTTTACTCTCTTGAAAAAAAAAAAAAGACAGTAGAAAGTGACACTTACTTGGTAAGATTTGTAATATGTGGATAGTTCATTACAAGTCCTCTCAGAAACTCTGATAAGTCTTTGTAGGAATGGTATCGATAAAGAGCCAGAGCCAGATTTGAGGAGGAGCGTAACACGAGGCTTTCCAAACCATTCTCTGCTGAAAGGTCTTTAATTAAAGTTTCAAACTCTTTAGTAGTTGGATCACTGGCATCACTGGTGCTGGTGCTAGCCCCTTTTCCTTTCTTTGATTCATTGTTTGAATCTGTTGAGGATCGAACAAGTGTGAAGTTGACCTGAATAGCGCCTTCACTCTTGACAGTCACATTCTTGGTAACTGGATTATACCTATGATAAAGGAGACAGATCAGAACCACACTCCTGCAGCTGGAGTACCCAAACCCTGGGAAGGCAGGTGTGCAGAGAACGTGAGAATCCTTGGGATAAATGTAGTGCAGCTTCCTAAAGAGACAAAATTTTAACATTGAGTAATTTATTATTTTTAATACATTAATAAAGAATAGACATGGGTATACTACAAAATATGAATGAATTTTTTTCATAATTTTTTTAAGATGAAGTCTTGCTCTGTCACCCAGGCTGGAGTGCAGTGGCACCATCTCAGTTCACTGCAACCTCCGCCTCCTGGGTTCAAGTGATTCTCCTGCCTCAGCCTCCTGAGTAGCTGGGATTACAGGTGCCCACCACCATGCCTGGATAATTTTTGTATTTTTAGTAGAGAGAGGATTTCACCACATTGGCCAGGCTGGTCTCAAACTTCTGACCTCAAGTGATCCACCTGCCTCTGCCTCCCAAAGTGCTGGGATTACAGACCTGAGCCACCGCACCTGGCCTAGGTTTTTAAGATTAAATATATGGTTTCAAAAGAAATTTAGTGCTTGTAGTGGATACTCCCATGTCTCTTGGAACTTAAATTCACTTGTCTTCTATCAGGGTATATGGGTGGAAAAGTTGGAGAGGTGCTAAGTTATGACATTCTCCGCCAAATACATCCTTCTCACCCCGTTTCTCGGATCCCCTGCTGCTTTAGTTAACACTCTGCCAAAAATGGAAGAATCACAGAGAAGACCTCATTACTCATTAGTGTGAGGTTCTAACCCATTCATTTATGGACCACTAGATATCTGAAAACCATCAAAAAACAAAGGCAACGACTAAAATGTTTTCATATTTTACCCTTACTTCAATGAGTATTCAAACTAACTCTTCAGAAATAAGTTAGCTAGCAGGAGGAAGGGAAAATATCCTGTGGTAACATCTATACTTATCAAAAGATAAAAAAGAAAACTACAAGAGAAACCCTGTCTCTACTAAAAATACAAAAATTAGTCGGGTGTGGTGGCACACACCAGTAATATCAACTACTTGGGAGGCTGAGGCACAAGCATCCCTTGAACCCAGGAGGCAGAAGTTGCAGGCAGCTGAGATAGTACCATGCACTCCAGCCTGGGCGATAGAGAGAAGCTCTGTCTCAAAAAAAAAAAAAAAAAAAGTTACTAGCATGTTAAATAGACTGCATTGCTTTGGGCTTGCCTGTATTTAGCAAATAAAGAGAATGAGAAATGTTCTTTCTATGCATTTTCTATGTTCTTTGTGCTTCATCAACTAACACTTTGGTTACTCCTTTAAAGGAAAAACTATCTTGAACACATTTCCAATAAATTCTACTACAAATTGGAACTGACTTTGTAGAATTACTTCAGCCTAACTCTCCTTTTAAATAAAAAACCTAAGGCCATGAGGATCAGGATTTGATGTGTATTCTAAAGTGTCTTGTTTAATGTCCAGGTTGGAAGCATGTCACAATGAGTCAACTAAGCAATAACTAGAATATTTATCCCAGGAATCTTTCCTTTTTTTATTTTCATGTACTCTATCTGCCACTAAAGGAGAGTCAAAGGTATAACCAGCCCTAAACTTCCCAGCAATCTATTCAAAGTTGCTTAAAAGGCTCTCTAGAACGTTCTAGTAATAATCCTCCAGGATGGAGCCATGTTTGTCCTCCAAGCACTCTATTTCAAAGCATTCAGTCACTCACCCTCGAGCAGATGCTGTGATTTTATAACTTCCTGGAACCAACAGACGCCAGTAATCTCCAGTTTTGTAAGTAGTCACTGGGTGATTAATCTCAGCAACACTAATGGTGGCATTTAATATACCCCTGCCATCTGTGGCATCTAGAACAAATCCTTTGACGCCCTGATGAACCTGGATTAAGTACAAGGACACCAGATTTCAATAATAAACATCATCATCTAATTATCTTGGGAGGTCATATTCAAAATAACAGATTGTTAACACAAATAAATGGAACAAACAGGAATTTAGGAGTTCAGAGTAAAGTTCAATGTAAATGTTCATTAAAATATTTCTGAAGGCTAATTTTTCATAGGCTTTATTTCTCTTCGTCATGAAGAATATAAATAACACTGTTTAAACTTTAGCACATTCTGATGATTTCAGAATATATGACATTCTACAAGAAAACAGACCTGGCCTTTTCAAAAGGAAATGGCATTTTTTAAAAACAGAAGGACTCTTCTAGCTCAAAGAATAGTAAAGAGATATAATAATCCAATGCAATGCATGAAACTTGACTAGATCCTGGTCATAAAATACAGCTGTAAAATTACATTTTGGGGACAAATATGGACATTTAAATATAAACTAAGTATTAGGTAATATTAAGGAATTACTGTTAATTTTCTTGGGTAGGATAGTAGCACTTAGAGATAATATGTAGTAGCTCCTTATTTTTAGGAGATAGATGCTGAAATATTTAGGGGTAAAATACCATACCTGCAATTTATATTAAAATAGTTCAGTCAAAAATATGTATGTGTATGTGAGTGTGTAAATAAAATTTACATTAAAATAAAGCAAATATAACAAAATGTTAAAAATGTTAAATCTAGGTATAGGAATAATTATTGGCTAGTCATAACTTTTCTGTATATTTAAATTTTTTCAGAATAAAATGTCTTTAAATATAGTAAAAAAAAACTCACAGACTTTATGTCACACCACTCAGGAAAAAGAAAAATGCAGAAATGTACTGGCACAAAGTATTAGTCTGATTATTGTAATTAACATTAGCGTATTTCTTATAATCTTTACCTATTGGCCACCACGCATATCCAAACAAAAGGAAATTAATCATTTCACAGTAAATCACTGGCAATAAGAAAAAGAATAAAAACATTTACTCCACAGCCCATCTTTTTATCACTTGGCCAATGATTAGGTGTGTATCCAATTTATGCTGGTCTTTTTTAAACACGGGTAAAAAGTGACCACCAACCCTTAAGAGCAAAATATTACTACCTTGTTCAATCATTTTCTTCAACTTTTCCTCACATATACAAATAAACTCATTTCCATCCATGAATTTTCTAGATAAATATATTAAACACCTTGGAATATACAAATTGGTTAAATAAACTAAAACAAATTGAAATTTTAAAGAGTGTATGCCAAAATCACTGCACAAAAACCACGTGTACGCACAAAAATCTTTTCACCCTTGGGAGAAATTTCACACTTCACTCCTGAATAGTCACCTGTTTCATAAACTGGATTAGTGATCTTCGATTCTGTTCCCAAAAGTTTGGCAGCTCTTTCTCAAATGGATATTTCACACAACCTAGTTCAATAGTCACTTCAAAGCAATTTGTTTGTAAATAGTTCCAGTCCTGCATTCCTCCTAAAAGATAAAAATTAAAATTAGTCACTCTGAAGAAGTTCTAAACAGCTCAGATCCCAACTGGTAAGCAATATTCCTAGTAAAAAGCCAAATTTATCTCTTATCAGCATTGATAAGATAATGTGTTCATGTGAGGGCACTTTGACGCTTGCGATACAAGCAAAACACCTATGCCTTCACGTTTAAGAATTCATATAGAGCTTACACTCTTCTATTAGCACAGGTAAGATTCTTTGTAATAGCCAGAAGTAAAATGTAACCCTTTAATCGTTTTAGTGCATTATTCTTACTCAACCCTCAATGTACATCAAACATAAAAGCAGTTGAAAAGATTATTTAAATATTTTTAACTATTTAAACTATGTTTTAAAAATAATGATTATTCCTCAAAATTAAAAGATAATAACAGGTAGCACCATCTGGGAAAGCAGAAAGGCCATCAAGTTGTAAGGCCTTGATATAAAAGAATCTTTACCTGGCACATTATACCAACTAGCTCCATTCGTTATTCCATGAGGAAAATATTCATTAGGATACATATTCTTGCAAGGTCTACCTTGAAACATCTGGGAATTTTCCTGGAAAAACAAAAAGAATCTTTACTTGTATTTGTTTGTATCTCCATCAAAAAAAAATACTGGAAAGATACAGGAAAATAATAAAAGTGGCTTCCAACAGGGTGTGTGAGGGGTGGAGGTAGGAGTTGGGTGGGGCTATGAGCAGTGAGACTTTTCAGTGTATAGCTTTTTATGCCATTTTGATTTTTCACTATCTGAACTTATCTATTTTTAAAAATCAAAATTCAATGTGCTCTGTAAGAAAATACTGACTTCATTTATTACTCACAATTACAAGTAATATAAAACCTAGCTGAACCCCTTTCTAAAAAAAATTTCTGCTCATACTTATACTTTCGTTTCATGCTTTCAAGGAGCTTGAAGTCCAAAAAAGATAATACACACACAATAAAAGCAAGCAGCTTTCCCTGACTGCTAGCAGGAATAAGATGGCCCCTCTGTGCTCTGACTGCCCTCTGTACAATTACCTTACCCTATTACAACTAGTTGCACCTTTCTCTTCCCTAAAGATAATACACTATTCCTTGAAACAGTTTGTGTCTCTGTGTCCTCAGCATCTAGTATACAGTAGGTGCCCAACTGATAACTCAATGAAGGGTAAGAAAAACTGCCATGGAGACACAAATGCATGCCATTGAAAGCAAGAAGAGAGAAAGATTATATCTGATGAGAGTGGCAGGGGGAGTTTCCTAGAAGAAATTGAGCTTTGAAAGATGGTCAAAACTTCATTTATCTCTTTTTGAAACAGAAAAAAAGTACTGAAAGTGTGAAGAGAAAAAGAATAATTTCCCATTTAACTTTAAAATATACAAACAGGGACAGGTAAGATCACACCTGTAATCCCAACACTTTGGGAGGCCAAGGTTGGAGAACTGCTTGAGCTCAGAAGTTCAAGACCAGCCTGGGCAATACAGTGAGACCTCGTCTCTACAAAAAAAAAAAAAAAAAAAAAAAAAAGCCACGCATGGTGCTATATGCCTGTAGAACCAGCTCGTTGGGAGGCTGAGACGGGAAAATAGCCTGACCCCAGGAGGTTGAGGCTGCAGTAAGCCATGATTGCACCACTGCAATACAGCCTGAGTGACAAAGCAAGACTCTGTCCTAACAAAAACAAAATAAAATAAACGATCCCCATCTAGAAATTTAATATGCCAATTATAGGCTTATCATCCCATCACTCTCTTATCAAATAAAAACCATAATTTTAGATTACTGTAATAATTATATCCATGCGCTTTTGCTTTGGTTTTGTTTTGGTTTTGAAACTGGGTCTTGTTTGTCACCCAGCTCAGAGTGCAGTAGTGGAAACACAGCTCACTGTAGCCTCAATCTCCCCACGCTCAGGTGATCCTTCCATCTCACCCTCCTGAGGAGCTGGGACTATTGGCATGCACCCACACACCCAGCTAATTTTTGTATTTTTTGTAGAGATGGGGTTTGACCATGTTGCCCAGGCTGGTCTCGAACTCCTGGGCTCAACAAATCTGCCCACCTCAGCCTCCCAAAGTGTTGAGATTACAGGTGTGAGCCATCACACCAGGCTTGGTATATAACTTTTAGACCTCATTTTTTTAACTTATATACGAATATAGAATGGATCCTCCACGCCTCAGTCTTCTTTAGGTTTTCAAAATCCACTTTATTGAGATATAATTCACATTCCACACAATTGACTCCATTTAAAGTGTACAATTCAATGGTTTTTAGTATTCATAGAGTTGTATAACCACCCACCATAATAAATTTTAGGACATTTTCATCACCCCAAAGAGAAACTCTATACCTATTAGCATTCTCCATTTTTCCCCAACCCCTACTCCCCACCCCTACTCCAAACCCTAGGCAACCACCAATCTACTTTCTGTCTCTATGGGTTTGCCTAGTCTGAACATTACATATAAACTGAACCATACAATATGTAGTCTCTTGTGACTTCTTTCACTTAGCAGGTTTTTAAGGTTCATTCAAGTTGTACCGTGTATCATTACTTCATTACTTTTTATGGCTGAATAATATTCCACTGTATGATTTTGTACGTCTACTTATCAGTTTGTTAACCCATTCATCAGTTGATAGACATTTTGGTTGTTTCCATTTGGGGCTATTATGAATAATGCTGCTACAAATATTCATGTACAAGTTTTTGTGTGAATACATGTTTCCATTTCTCTTGGGTATATACCTAGCAGTGGAATGCTGGGTCATATTACAATTCTATATTTAATGTTTTAAAGCACTGCCAGAGTGTTTTTCAAAGCAGTTATACCATTTTACACCCCACCAGCAATGTACGTATAAAGGTTTCAATTTTTCCACATCTTTGCCTATGCATATTTTCCATTTTTTAAATTACAGCCATTCTAGTGGGTAAGAAGAGGTATCTCATTGTGGTATTGACTTGCATTTCTCTAACGGCTAATAATATTGAGCATCTTTTCATGTGCTTATTGGCCATTTCCTCTTCTTTAGAGAAATGTTCATTCAGATCCTTTGCCTATTTTTCACTTGGATGATTTGTCTTTTTATTATTTAGCCATAAGAGTTCTTTATATATTTTAGATATATCTAAATTTGATAAATTTAGATATTTATCAAATATATGATTTGCAAAAATTTTCTCTTATTCTGTGGGTCATCTTTCTATTTATTTATTTTTTGGGGGCTGGGGTCTCCTTCTGTCACCCAAGCTGGAGTGCAGTGGCATGATCATAGCTCACGATAGCCTCTACTTCTTGGGCTCAAGCAATCCTTCGGCCTCAGCCTCCCAAGTAGTTGGGACTACAGGCATGTGCCACCACGCCCAACTTCTGTGGGTTGTCTTTTTACTTCCTGGATGTTATATGTTATGGATTGAGTTGTGTCCTCCAAAAATATATTGAAGTCCTAACCCTCAGTACCTCAAAATGTGATTTTATTTGGAAATAAGTTCCTTACAGAGGTAATCAAGTTAAAATAAGGTGATTAGCATGGGCCCTAATCCAATATGATGGTGTCCTTGTACAAAGGGGAAACTGGGATACAAAGACAGAGGGAGAATGCCATGTGACAATGAAGGGTTGGAGTGATGCACCTAGAAGTGAAGGAATGCCAATGGTTGCCAGCAAAGCACCAGAAACTAGGGAGAAACAAGGAAGGATTCTTCCACAGTTTCAGAAGGAGAATGGCCCTGGCAACACTGTGATTTTGGACTTCTGGCCTCCAAAACTGTGAGACAATAAATTCCTGTTGTCTTAGACCATCCAGTTTGTGGAATTTTGTTACAGCAGAACTAGAAAACAAATACAGTTTTCCTTGCAGTAAAGAAGTTTTTAATCTGGATTATGTCTAATTTATCAACCTTTTTTTGTCACTTGTGTTTTTGATGTCATATCTAGAGGAGGACCAAATCACAAAAAGGTATTCCTATTTTTTCTTAGTTTTATAGTTTTAGTTCCTATATTTAGGTTTATGACCTATTTTAAGCTAATTTTGGGGTGTGGTGTGAGGAAGGTATCTAGTTTATTCTTTTGCATATAAATATCCAATTGTCCCAGCACCATTTATTTAAAAAATCTATTCTTTGCCTATTGAATTGTCTTGGCATCCTTTTCTAAAAAAAAAATCAACTGACCATCAACATAAGAATTTATTCCTGGGTTCTCAGTTCTATTTCATTGATCTATATGTCTGTCTTTATGCCAGTACCACACTGTCTTAATTACTGTAGCTTTGTAGTAAGTTTGAAATTGGATGTATGAGTTCCCTAACTTTTGTCATTTATTCTTCATTTCAGAGATAATTTTGTCTTTTTCTTCCATTTTTTTCCTGAGTCCTATAAACTTTATTTTATTTATCCCTGTTTTTTTGTTTCCTGGCCTCTGTTTTTATTTTTTGACTATCTGAATTGAGGTAGTTTCTCATATTCTCAACGTATATTTGGGTATACTTAATCTGTTTAGAATGCCAACTGAACAGTTTTCTTCTGCTTCTTGATTATTTTTTGCTAATGGTAGGGTCTCATTAGTGTCTATATATGAAGTTTCATTTCCTAATTTTCTGCAATCATTTTCCATGGACTTTCATTTTCCTCTTTATTTTTATGATATTGGGCATTTAATATTATTCCTAGCTTAATGATACACTTTTCTGTCAGTCTAGCAAAATCCAGGTATCTCAGTGTGGTTATTTATTTGTCTTGGTGGTAAGGGTGGAGCTGAGAATCTTCTGATTTTAAAGTTCTTTTCTGTCTTGTAAAACCTTACATTTCTCTCCACTTTTTCCTTTTCCCATTCACCATCTAATTGCCAAGGAGCACTTCTTCATTTCTATCTTTGCCTCTTTTTTTCCTTCTACAAAAGCTATGAGTTTGGAAGATCTCCCTGTAACCATCCTCTCCTTTTAAATTGTACTTATCCCGTTAAATCACACAAGATCCCTTAAGTTGTGTGCATTTTGAAATCTCTTCTCTGTATTTCAGAGCTCTCATCTGCCCAGTTACTCTTTTAGTATTTTTGGATTTAGTGCATATGTGATGTATGGTGGTCATTCCAAATTACCGTCACAGCTGCCCTTCACTGGCACCCACTTCTGTCTTCTCCATAAGTTTTCTTGGTCTGCTTTACCTCACCACAAAGCCTTGCGGTGGGGTGAAGGTGGTGTAGGTACATGATAGATCATGCTGAGATTTCTTGATTTTTAAAAAATTTACAGTTATTTTGCAGTTTCACGATCTTTTGTGATGCCAACAGTGTGGTTTTATGTAAAATTTGGTAGTTTTTAAGTCGTTTTATATTGTTTAAAGACAAACCCTGGGAGATAGGTTATCACATAGCCATCATGGTCTTTGGCTGCTCAGATGTCTCCCAAGACTATTTACTTTTGAGAAGTTTTGAAGAGTAAAAATAAAGAAACTTGGAATGGTAGCTTCATGGGGGCTTACTAAGGTTAGCAGAAGACAATATTTTTAGAGGAGCTGCTTATTGAGCAAGAGAAAAAAGGCTGTGAGTGAAGACTGGGGAGTTTAATTATCACCTTCCCCATTTATAAAATAAGATATGAAGACACAAGATTCCAGGAGGCAGAATGCAGTGGGATAAAGAAATGGAGAAGAATATTGTTAAGACACACATGAGTAACAATTGAGAAGACAGAATCTTAGTGAACTCATATCAGATTACTCAAAGTTCTACTTTAGTTCAATGCAAAGTGATCTACTACGAATAAGAGGGATAGAGCTGGAACAGGAGGCTCAGATAGAGGATAAAGACTGTGAATCACCATAGTGGGAACTGAGCCAGGGAGTCAAGTAGCTAAACAGGAAATGTTGCCATGTAGGACTGAGGGTTCAGCTGAAGTTGGAGAGCACACATATGGACTGTAGCAAATTGCCGTGACTGTGTGACCACTCTAGGCTGTACTTGTAATATTGGTATGGAGAAAAGAGATAATGGTAATTACCGAGGACTGGAGGGCAAAGCAGTTATGTCAAAGGGGTGTACAAGGCTCTTAGGAGAATCATTGAAAAGGTATGTCCATGGGTCTATGCTACAGAGAAAGGTAAATCAAATCAAAAGGGTTAATGGTCTAAGAAAACAAAGAGAAGATAAGGAACTGGAAGCCAAAAGGAAGGCGAAAAGCAGAAATCATGAGAATGAGCATAGAATGTGATGAGAAAATATGCAAAATCTGACCATTTTTATTTTGATGGTTGGGACACTATCTATTCTCTTATTACTCCACATATGTACTTCAAAAAAACATATATGTCCAAACAGAAAGCAATAATTCTCTAAGGTGAAATGAACAGCTGTACTCCTCTAGTAGAAACTCTGAACAATCTCACAAGATTCATTTGCAGAGGATGAGGGAATGGGAAAAGTGGAAGGATGGAGGGCTGTGACTGGAGAGTACAGAGTTATAGTAATAATATTCATTACCTATAACCAATAATAGTGCCAATATAACCAATAACAATACTAAGTCAGTAGTAACACCAAACATTGAAACTAACAAGCCTAGTTTACAAGCCTCAACTTTTAACATGTTTTCTAAGACAGTTTTTATTTTTTTGAGACAGGGTCTCAGCTTTGTCACCCAGGCTAGAGTATAGTATTGTGATCAAGCTCACTTCAACCTCAATCTCCTGGGATAGAGCAATCCTGCCACCTCAGCCTCCTAAGTAGCTGGGACAGCAAATGCGTGACACCACAACCGGCTAATTTTTTTTATTTTTATTTTTAGTAGAGGCAAGCTCTTGCTATGTTGCCCAGTCCGGTCTCAAACTCCTGAGAGCTCAAGCAATTCTCCTGCCTTGCCCTACCAAAGTGCTAGGATTTCAGGCATGAGCCACCAGGCCTGGTCCTAAGAACAATTTTTAAATTAAATGTTCACACACACACATTTTAACATTCCTGATTGTAAGAGTAATCCATGTTTATCATAGGAAGTTTGGAAAATACAGAAATTTCTGCCTGCTTTTCCTTGCTATATGTAACTACAGGATCTTAAATACCTTAGACTAAAGTTTGGCAATTTTTTCCTGTAAAAAACCAGACAGCAAATATTTCAGACTTTTTAGATGCAAAAGTCTTTGTTGAAACTACTCAACTTTGCCCTTTGATCACTGGATTTTCCTTCTTTAGTTTGTTAATATAGTAAATTATACTGACTTACTCTGAAATGTTGAAGGAGAAAGGAGCCACACACAATATATAAAAATATAGCTGTGGCTGTGTGTCAATACAATTTTAGTTACAAAAACAGGTGGTGGGCAAGATTTGGCTCCAGAGCTATAATTCATTAAGCCCTTATCTTGGCCTACTTTACTGGGCTTATAACTTATTTGTCAAATGAAATAAATTGACATATATATGTTCCAGGTACTGTGCTAAAACCATAGATAAAAGGCCAATGGAGAAAGACATGTAGTGTATTCAAAAGTGAGGTGGGAAACAGGAGAAAAAGTTGTTTTCCGGAAACAGCTGAAAAAGTCATGCTTTATTAACTATGGAAGCACTTGACCTGAGTCTTGCAGGACTTTAAAGCATATTTTTAAATAAAAGAATTAATCTTATAACATTTTATATTCAAAGACAAGCCTACCTTGGAATAAGAAAGTGCTATTTGTTGAAACACAGCATCATCTGGTGATTTACTATATGTGGCAAGTCCTTGTTCATCATCATCAAAAGGGTAGTTAACCACCAAAGAACCTATAAGGGAAAAGAGGAAAATGTATCATGTTGTCTGTTTCAAGATGGATTATTAACATAAAGCTTTTCAGAATACTGCCAGAGAAGAGAAAACAATAAAATTTGCCAAGCAGAATTTCCTCAACAGAAATGAAAATTACACTAATTTCTTCAATAGAAAATCAAAGTGAATAAGTGAGAAAATATCTTTCAAATGGCTAATTTTCTAAAGCCACAAAAAAAGATTTATAGTACTTCTACCAAACAGTCTACCTCAAAAAAATAAGCATCAACACAGAAAGGACTAGCAACAAAAGAAAAAAACAGATATATGGGATTCCATCAAAATCAAAAACTTTTATGCATCAAGGACATAAGAAAGAGAAAAGACAGCCTATAGAATGGGGGAAAATATTTTGCAAGCCTGAAAATATTTTGCAAGTCCAGTATTTAAAAACTCTTACAACTTAACAACAAAGACAAAAACTCAATTAAAAATTGGGCAAAGGACTTGAACAGATATTTCTCCAAAGAAGATAGATAAATGGCCAACAAGCTCATGAAAAGATCCTCGGCATCATTAGTTATTGGGGAAATGCACACCAAAACCAAAATGAGGTCCTACTTTTACCCACTAAGACAGCTATAATAATAAAAATAGAAAATAAGTGGTGGTGAGGATATGAAGAAACTGGAACCTCATACATTGCTGGTGGGAATGTAAAATAGTCCAGCCTCTGTGGAAAACAGTTTGACAATTCCTCAAAAAGCTTAACATGGAATTATCATATGACAATTTCACTCCTAGGTGTACACCCAAAAGAACTGAATACAGGGGCTGCATACAGTAGTTCATGCCTATAATCTCAGCACTTTGGGAGGCCAAGGCAGGTGGATTGCTTGAGCCCAAGAGTTCAAGATCAGCCTGGGCAACACTGGGAGACCCTGTCTCTACAAAAAATTTAAAATAAGCCAGGGGTGGTGGTGCATGCCTGCAGTTCCAGCTACTTGGGAGGCTGAGGTGGGAGGATTGCCTGAGTTCAGGAGTTTGAGGCTGCAGTGAGCCATGATCACACCACTTACACTCCAGCCTGGGTATCAGAGTGAGACTCTGTTTCAAAACAAGTGGGGCACGGGGAAAAGAAAACAGGAACTCAAATAGATATTTGAATGCCAATGGGCATAGAAGCATTTTTCACTGTAGTCAAAGTCAAAACAACCCAAATGTCCATCAGTAAGTAAATGGATAAAGCAAATGTGATATTGATATATACATATGTATATACAATGTACTATTATTCAACCATAGAAAGGAATGAAGTACTGATATATGCTACAACATGAGTGAACCTTGAAAACACTATGCTAAATGAAAGAAGCCAGACACGAAAGGTCACATGTTATAGGATTCCATTTCTATGAAATATCCAGAATAGGTAAATCCCTAGAGACAGAACAAAGATTGGTGGTTACCAGAGGTTAAGGGGAGAAGGGAAAGGGGAGTCACTGTTAAACGGCTGTGGGGTATCCTTTTGTGGAGATAAAAATGTTTTGGAACAAGATAGAGGGGGCAGTTGCAAAACACTATGAATGCACTAAATGCCACTAGAATTATGTAAACTTGACCTCAATAAAAAAATTAGTATCAAAATTTTTGAAATTTTATGAAAAAGAATATAGCTTTCCCCTATATTCTTTCAAGATCCTTCTAAATTATAAAGATGGCAGTGAAAGGAATCAGAACATTCTGCCCCAGAATATGACTCTTTAGCATATTAATTATTTAGAGCTGAAGGCAACTGAGAAACAGCAGATGCAGGAAAGGCTATCTACCCTCCCTCTTTCTGCCTAAAATTAGGGCATAAATTTCCCGTGAGAAAGGCACCTTCCTGGTACCATCAGAGATGGGATAGTCAACACCAAGATGAGCTGACACAAACAAACCTTAGTAAAATAACCCTCATCTTTCATTAGTTTCCCCCGCGTATTTCCTAGTCACTTTCCCACAATTTATTACCCCTAGAAGTCTAAACCCCTTCCTTTGTGTAGTCACTTTTCCACAAGGTATTACCCTTTGTTATAAGAGCACTAAGTCCTTAACACTAACTGCTTTTTTGAGGGTTTCACGTCTTTCCTACGAACTCCCCCACTGGCTGTTGCCTGTGCCACGTACAAACATCAAATAAAATTTGTATGCTTTTTTCTTTTAATCTGTCTTTTGTCAGCTTAATTCACAAGCTCCAGCTGCAGAATCTATGAGGATTTTTTACTCCTGTACAGCAACAAAGAAATTCTC
Organism: Pongo abelii; assembly: GCF_028885655.2. NCBI lineage: Eukaryota > Metazoa > Chordata > Mammalia > Primates > Hominidae > Pongo > Pongo abelii. The sequence continues at coordinate 44,535,835 of NC_072004.2, read as the reverse complement.
CTTCAAACTGCTTTGCCAAGATTTCAAACTCCATTTAAATAAGGATTTTAAGATGAGAAAACAAAGTATGTCATGGAAAGAAAGATGTCTGCATGACTGAAGACTCCTACCTCTCACCATGCCAAGGTCTGGATACCACATCTGTAAATCTGTGACTTATTCTCACTGGAATGTAACTATTATTAACTTTCTAGATTTAGCCAACATGATGTGTGATTTATTATGAGAATATTTTTAAAGCTCTAAATAAAAAGTGAATTCTATCAAACATAGCGTTAAACACATAAAATACAATAAAAGAAAACAAAAAACTTATTTTGCCAAGCAGGGTATAACTTCATAGTTCTTATTTGACTCTTTGAGAACAATATATGATTACCAACTGTAGAAGTACTTTTTTCTACTATTGGCAATCTTTCAAAGCAATTTTTGGAGAATCTCAACCTCCTAAATCTAAATATCCATCAGTACGTACTGTCATTCTAAAATGGCAGGCCACTCTATATGACATGAAGTCTCCACTATGATACTTCTGGATATTCCAATAAATGTTGAAACTAAATTTCTTCCCCATCGCCCCTGGTGCTAATACTTGTCACTTTTTTTTTTTTTTTAGCAGTTTTACTGATGTAATTCAAATACCATGCAATTCACCCATTTAAAGTTGTTTATATTCACAGGGTTGTACAACCACTACCACTACCCAGTTATAGGACATTTTCATAACTCCAAAAAGAAACCCCAAAATCCATTAGCAGTCACTCCCCTATCACCTCCTACCACTATTCACTCCAGCCCAATGTAATCTTTAATCTACTTTCTGTCTCCATGGATATGCCTATTCTAAAAATTTCATAAAAATATAATCATTAACTTGATAAAGAAAAAAATAATAATCCTGCACTATGTGGTCTCTTATGACTGGCTTTTGTCACTTAGCGTAAGGTTTCAAGGATCTATGTTGTAGCATGTATCAGCACTTGATTCCTTTTCGAGCCAAATAATATTCATTGTAAGGACAGACCACATTTTCTTTACCTATTTATCAGATGATGGTTGTTTGGGTTGTTTCTACTTTTTTGTTATTGTGAATAATCCTGAATGAACGTTCATGTACATTGAACATTCATATACATGAGCACTGTACATTAAATGAGTGAACATTTTGTTCAAGTGAGTTTATGTGTGGACACATTTTGGTTCTCTTGGGTACTGATATCTTCACTCTTATTCGCAATCTTAGTTGGACATTGTGGCGATTTTTAATCTTGACACTCATCCTGTTCAACCGATCCGTCCCTGCTAAATTATATGGAGGTATATGAGCTCAGGTACTACATGAGAATGTGGTCATTCTGCTGCAGTTAAGGATATACCAAGTACAAAAGAGAATATCAAAATCTAAATTTACATAAAAGAGTTTATTAAACTTCAGGGAGAAAACAGAACTAAACATTTGGATCAATTTTTATGAGTGACAAAGAATATGTTACCAAGTTCCCAGGTGAGAGATAAATACAAAATACCTGAAGAACCATGAGAGGAAGAGGAGAGGAGGAGGAAGAGCAGAGTAGGGGGACAGGCAGGGGAGAAGGAGAGGAGAGGAGAAAAAAGACAAGACAGAGAAGAAAGGAGAGAGGAGGTAAGAGAAGGGAGAGAGTAGTAGGTGAGAAAAGAGAGAAGAAAGGGGTGGAGAGAAGAGATGGGGGTAGAAGGAGAAGAGAAGAGGAGGAAAAAAAAAGAGAGAAAGAAGGAGGAAAGAAACAGCCAGGACATTGGCTGAAAAAGTAATGAGAAAAGACCTTTACTGTTGTCTGCCATAAAAGCAGTAACAGGATACTCGTTTTAAGAAAGCATAACACTACAAACAGATAAAATTCCACCAGGATTTCCAAATGCTCTCAACAAGAACTAATTAGTAGAATATAAAGTTGCCATACCTCCATGCAGGTTTGCTGAAAGTACAAATGGATAGGACTTCATCCAGCTCATTACAGCAATAGTTTCTGGTTGCGTAGGATCTGTGATCTGAACAAACTGGTCTGGGAAATTTCGGTTCAGGTCAAAGTTGTTGCTGTTGTTTCTGCCAATTACACTTATTGAATCTCCTGTATGATATGATAAAGGATTTGAATATAAGCTATGTTCACTTATATTTTATTCCAACACATACTACTTCAGATACCTTAACTCAAGGCAAATGTGAACACATCAGGCTTCGCTATTATCAATCACCTATGATTATGAAACTGTCTTTGCAAAATTATAACAGTAAGAGAAATCTGACATGGTTGACTCTACCTTTTTTTTTTTTTTGAGATGGAGTCTCAGTCACCCTGGCTGGAGTGCAGTGGCGCAATCTCTGCTCACTGCAACCACCATCTCCCGGGTTCAAGCGATTCTCCCGTCTCAGCCTCCCAAGTAGCTGGGATTACAGGCACCTGCCAGCATGCCCAGCTAATTTTTGTATTTATTAGTAGAGATGGGGTTTCACCATGTTGGCCAGGCTGGTCTTGAACTCCTGACATCAGGTGACCCGCCCCCCTCAGCCTCCCAAAGTGCTAGGATTACAGGAGTGAGCCACCACGCCCGGCCAGACTCCACCTTACTTCTAACCTCCAAGCTGTCCTTGGTCATTCCTGGGCATCGGCCAAGCTAACTTTGGGAGAAATTTAGCTTAGGGTTTAATCTTAAAGCAAGGATGATAACAACCTTTCCCAAAACTAAACCACCTTTGTAAAACTAATGAAAGGTCACAAGGTTGGGATTATAAGAGGGGCCTGAATTTGGCTAACATGTATGTGTAATTAAAGGATAACCAGTCATCGTTTTGGAAGTTGTAAGATTTGTAACTTCCCCAACTACTCCTGTAGATAACATCACTACTGTAGAACCTAAGATTGGCCTTCTGAGATACTTTTCCGACTTTTGCATTTCTGACAACCAGCTGACGTCACCTGGACCAGTGACTTGTAACTCAGCTGGTCCTGTGGTTCCCAACTAGAAGCTGACTCAGCACATGAGGACTGTTTTCCACATCCCTATGATTTCATCCCCAACCAATCAACCCATTCTCTAGTCCCTTGTCCATCAAACTATCTTTGAAAAACCCTAACCTCTGAGCCTTCGGGGAGACTGATTTGAGTGATAACTCCAATTCTCCTGCGTGGCTGGCCTTGCATTAATTAAACTCTTTACTGCGATACCATGGTCTCAATGAACTGTTTTGCCTTTGCAGCAGGCAGGAAGAACCTGTCAGGCATTACTTTTTTTTTTTTTTTTTCTTTTTTTTTGAGATGGAGTCTCGCCTTGTCGTGCAGGCTGGAGTGCAATGGCGCAATCTCGGCTTACTGCAACCTCTGCCTCCTGGGTTCACGCCATTCTCCTGCCTCAGCCTCCCGAGTAGCTGAGATTACAGGTGTGCGCCACCACGCCCAGCTAATTTTTTGTATCTTTAGTAGAGATGAGGTTTCACCATGTTGGCCAGGCTGGTCTCGAATTCCTGACCTCGTGATCCACCCACCTTGGCCTCCCAAAGTGCTGGGATTACAGGTGTGAGCCACAGCGCCTGGCCAGGCATTACAGTTAAAACACATCTTTTTCACATTGTGTGTTTAAAAACTGTATCTCTTCCAGATATTTTGAACAGAGAGGTAAAACCATTATCTTTTCATTTTTGCCCTCTGCTTATAATCTGGAAGGAAAAATATTCCAATTAGACAAATTATATTAAAGCACTGTTTAAGTGTCAATAATCCACATATAATGACATGATCACAATGTTGAGTGGAAATTACTGATCAGAGGGGAACTCTATTTTTTTTTTTGAGACAGAGTCTCACTCTGTGGCCTAGACTGTAGTGCAGTGGCGCCATCTCGGCTCACTGCTACCTCCACCTCCCGGGTTCAAGCAATTCTTGTGCCTCAGTCTCCCGAGTAGCTGGAATTACAGGTGTGTGCCACCACGTCCAGCTAATTTTTTGTATTTTTAGTAGAAACAGGGTTTCACCATGTTGGCCAGGCTGCTCTTGAACTCCTGGCCTCAAATGATCCACCCACCTCGACCTCCCAAAGTGCTGGGATTATAAGCGTGAGCCACCGCGCCTGGCTGGGAACGCTATACTCCTCTCTGTACTTGTATAAAGCTCACTAAGACATTGTAAGAAATAGAGCAAATGAAAAGAAAATTGTGATATGCTCACATTAAAGTGATCACAAAAAGGTAAAGTTAGCCAAGAGCACAGCTGGAAGTTTAACCTGATGGAGGAGAAAGTTCAATTTAAGCTTAACTGTGCATATTCCATTTTAATAGGGAGTGGGAGCCTTACTATTGTCATTATAATGAGAAAAATTGCAAGAGACTGAAGAAAACTGGAGGGCTCACTAGTGTAATCAGTTCCACCTTTCAGAAAGGTCTGGGGAGTATGTAGGAGGGATTTGTGGCACTGACAAAGAATGAGAACCTTAGGGGAAAAAATCTGAAATATATACATATATAAGTAAGATCTTGTGCCTATTTGTTCAAGTGAGCTTCTGGGGTACTAATGACCAACTTCTGGGTACTAATGACCAACTAATGACCAACTGATCTTCCCAGTGGTCAGGTCAGTGCTAGTAATAAGTCATCAGGCTCCATATTATACTATGGTGCCTGATAGATATCATTGCCTGGAAGAAATCATGGGCTGGGAAAAGATGAATTCTTACTCTCCCAGTGTTGTGCGTAAGGGTCTGCTGTCCCATCCCACACTATAACGCCCGAGGAGAGATGGGTTTGCCCAGGGAAGGCAAAGAAATGGGAAGTCAATAAATTAGCAAGTCTGGAATATGCACAGAGAGTAGAACTGAGAGTCAAAACAGAGTCACTGACTCAGAGAGATATCTGGTTTGGTTTTTCACTTATGAAATAAGGTTCCCAAAATAATGATTTAATAAGAACTGTAAACCCAAAATAAAATTCTAAGGCCCCACTCAATAGGCAGGGCCTATCTGAACAGATTCCCTCCTCTTGACCAGGGCACTCCAAAGTTAACCTGAAAGACTGGTTCAGGCCATGATGGGAAATGGGGGTCGGACATGCCTCATTATGCCTCCTCTCTTTTGGAAATCAGGAAAAGTCAATCAGCATTAATACCAACACAGACCTTAAGTCTGATAAGAAATATTTACAATCTATTCTCTGTGAAGCCTGCTACCTGGAGGCTTCATCTGCATGATCAAACTTTGGTAACTACAACCTCTTATCCTAACTCAGACATTCCTTTCGATTGATAATAAATCTTTCAACCCTCGCTCCCTTTCTGGACCAAGCCAATGTATATCTTAAATGTATCTGACTGATGTCTCATGTCTTCTTAAAACGTTTAAAACCAAGCTGCACCCTTACTACCCTGAACACATGTTCTCAGGGTCTGAGGGCTGTGTCATGGGCCATGGTCACTCATATTTGGCTCAGAATAAATCTCTTCAAATATTTTACAGAGTTTGACTCTTTGTCAACAGAACTATTGCTAAAATAAAACAATCTGTAAAAGTCTTATACTCTATTTCTTGTAAATAAGAACCATTACCAAGTGGAAAACACCACTAAATATATAAATTTGATCACATAATTGTTGAACAGACCAGATCATCATATAAGAATACAAGAGCTAAAATCGATCATAAATTAAAAGGAAAAAAAATTGGAAGAAATTCCAAAAGAATCAGTTCAAATTCTCTTCTCCATCAAAATAATCATTCCATATGATGATCAAATGATTAACAATTAATAGCTATTCTTTACCTTCCTGGGACTTTTCATACCCATCAGGATTCATGGATGGCATAAGGTGAATTCTAGTGCTATGAACCAAATCTGTGACTTCAGGGTCTGTTCCAAAGTTCTTACAAAGGTATTCGATGAGGTTCAACAGCAGTTCTCTTCCAACCACTTCATTTCCATGCATATTTCCAATGTACTTAAATTCTGGTTCACCTGAAAACAAAATAATTACATGGAAGGCTTTTTTTCCTTCTTAATCATCATGGACTCTGTTTTTTTCCCCAACATATATAAATCCTGTACTAAAAAATTTTTTAAACATGTATTTTGGCAAAGGAGGCAGAAAAAACCTTCAGAAACATCTTATAAAGCAACTTCCTTACTAATACATATGTCTGAGCAGGCTCAAAGCATATATATGCCATATAACATAAATAAATAAAACACTATTAGCAGAATAAATATAATCTATGCACATATTAAATACCATGCCTAATATGGGTTAGCAAAAGGATTTCCTTCTTTTCTGGGAAAAGATTGGTTATATTTTCTTTTTTGCTTTCTTTTAATTTTAGTTAGGTTTTCTTAGTGTCAGTTATACGAACTGTAGGCAACCTTTCTGAATGAAACATAGCAATATTGAACATGGCTTTTAGGGGCACTACTGAAATTATGTGTAAGACCATACCAATTACCTGGTTCATGGACACCTGGATTATCAGATATCTCCATCACATAAAGTTCTCTTGACTCTACTGATTTTCCCAATGAATAAAGCCGGGTAATGTTAGGATATTCATTGGCAAACCTTCTCAAGAAGATTTCCATATCAGGGAAATGGTGGTGGTGAAAGTCCTTTGGCTGCATTGGCTGGTAGGAGGATGATGTTCCAGAAAGAATATTAGGTATAGCAACTGTGCTAGCAGTTGCTACAGCCTCTGTCGTGTCAGGGATTACTGAAGTTACAGTTGGCCTAAGAGAAAAATCCACCTCTGTAGCTGGTCCTTCTTTCACCACTACATTAGTAACAGCCAATGGCAGATACCTGAAAAAAAAGTTTGAAAAAGTAAATGGTTTATAGTTAAGACATACAATGCTTTAATATTATAAAAGCACAGTAGCCTTTTCATCCTCTTACACTTAGCGATCTATCAAAACTCAAACTAAATAAAGAGAGATGTGTAAATTTAAGAGTTTTAGGACATTATCTCACAAAGAACTCCAGATTGAACAACTATTTCTCTCACCAAATCTTCTCAAGTACCACACACTAGAATGTATACCAAAAAAATTACCCTCAAAGGAAAGAACATGTTGAAAGATGTGGTTGTTACTCCATTGTAACCACTGCTACAGTACTCGAGGGATAAATTATACAATTCTTTGCAATGTCTTATCAAACTGACATTCCAACTTCTTTTTCAAGTAGGAAAGCTCAAGATTAAAGGTTATCAATTAAATCCTTATCAAAGTGAGCTTCCAGAAAGCTTTCCAGGGGAGGTGGGAAACCACTCATTTAATATATTAGAAAGCTGATAAGACAGTTCTTCAAAATGTCATTTACAGAGCAATGGGTTTTTTCTACTCTGGTATACAGTTAGCTTTAAGGCAATGCTTTACACAGCTGAATATCTTTTCAAGTTTTAAAAATTGTCCTTCCTCTAATGCTACAACTATGCTTCACATCCCATTGTACTATTAGACTATGTGACAAAAAACTCCACAATAGTATTTTCTTATTATAAAAGGAGAAAAATCAGAAAATAAGGAAAAAATAAAAGCCACAAAAAATAAACAACATGTACTAGACTATATTTCTGTCTTAGACATAAAACAGAGACTTGACATTTTAACTAAGAGTCTACATAGTTTAAATTCTTACCCAGTTAAAACTACTGTAAGGTTATAAGTTCCAGGAACAAGTAATCGGTAGAAATCACCAAATCTGCCTGTTGTGATATTATGATTAATACCAGCCACTGAGATGGTTGCATTCTCTAAACCAGATCCTGTTATGGAATCTTTAACAAATCCTTTCACTCCAATGTGAACCTAAGAAGACAAGAATCCAAGATCAGAGATGGTGAATTTGGAAGGCAAGAGGGCATAATTTCTCTCTGCACTGATACTAGAATTTCTAAAAAATAAAGTGACTCTTCCCTCTCCCCCAAAACATTTTCAATCCCTTGAAGTTTAAATAAAATACAGACAGAAGTATTAAATCCTTAAACTTAAGTCATGTGTCTGAACACGACACTAGTAGGGTGCTTTTAAAATTCCCTCTCCTCAAAGCCAGATTTCTAATTTTCTCAACAAGGTGAAATTGCTGGTGTATTCAACTGCTGTATTAGTCTGGGTGATGTTGAAATTAAACTGATGTCCATGGTTCATATAGTGGTAAAGGCTCACTAGCAAATATGATCACATGACATTGTAAGAACCTGAAGTACAAATTTGGCTAATTATTTCAGTTTGTATAAGTAAGTGTTCCAAGATAGGAAAAGGAAGCCCTATGGAGCAGAGAGCTGGGGGTAAGGGGCAGGGGAAGCAGAGCTAGAATATGTTTTAATAGATTATAATCTAATAATCTTTAAAGATAATTTATAATCTTAAGTAATAAAAACAGATAAAGGACATCTAATACTGTATAGATTATCATTCACATGCATCCAAATTTCTCCCTTATTTAATGCTGTTTCTATACCCCAACCTTCCAGTCATCTACTTTTACCTTTTCAATCAATGTGATCAAAGACTCACGATTGTTTTCCCATTCCTGTCGAAGCTGTGAAGCAGGTGGGTACTTGCAACAAGACAGTTCTAATGTGATCTCAAAACAGTTGGCCCACACGTAATTGTAATCTTGCATACCACCTATAGCATGGAAAAAATAAGTTTACTCTCAGAAGGAAAATAATTCTACCCTCCAAAAGACTGAAGAAATTAAATCAGCCATCTCTGCATGTATAAATTTTCTTTTCATTAAATTGTTTGAAATTGGAGAAGGCATCTGAACTATAGTGGAGGCTAAGAAGGAAGATTAAAAGGAATATACATTGAAAAAGAATATATAGTGAAAAAATACATTTAATTAATAGGATGAGCAGTTATAAAAAGTATGAATATATCAGTTAATACCAGTAACAATAATAACAGCAGCTTTGTGTGTTTACTATACACCAGACCTGTTCCAAGAGCTTTATGTGTATTAGCATTTAATCTTTACAGCAATTATATGAGGCAGATACTACTATTTCATCCATTTTACAGATATGAAAAGTAGGGCACAAAGAAGTTAAGATTTATAACAGAATGATAATAAAGGGTACACATCTCAAAGTTGTGAAGGATATTCATGCTGAAACATTATTAAGTACCTATGATTCTAACTGTACTTCCCTTTATCAAGAAGGTGGCAAGAGAAAAAAGAAAGACTGTTATCTAGGGTGGCACAGCTACACAAATCAGCGGAAAATAAGACACAATAAATTCTTTCGAAATGTGTTAAATGGAAGATGGAACTTAAAAGGGAATAAGCATCCATGGTCTATCACCTTCACCACGTTTGTACCTATATAAGCCCACACGCTCATTTTGTTGACAGCCTGTTACCCTATCATTCTTGTCACTTGATTTTCTCACATCTTGTTTTTAGTGGATAAAGACTAAAAAGTGGAGAAAGGAGTGGGTGTAACTTCTCTATGATCTCACCTTGCTCCTGCAAAGTACAAATGTGGATTTTAAGGGTCATCTTTCCTCAACCCCAGTGCATCTCAGATGATGTCACACAGGATCCTTCAGATCAGGAGGGAGAATAACTGATGATCTGATTATATTCATGTTTATCCATGTTAATTCAGCACTTACAAATAATGCCAAGCATTTGTTTCCCTTTCATTGACAGCACCAAAAGATATGCTTCCATCATAGGTTCTTCTGCCACTTACTCCCCTTGGCATTAACATGGGTCTTTATTTATTTATTTATATGCAAAGTGAATGTTAGATGATCACAAAAGACACTTCAAACCCTCGCATTCTATGATGTTTAAAAATACATGCTGATTTAGGCTGGGTGCAATGGCCCATGCCTGTAATCCTAGCACTTTGTGAGGTGGAGGCAGGCAGATTGCCTGAGCTCAGGAGTTCGAGACTAGCCTGGGCAACATGGTGAAACTCTGTCTCTACTAAAAATACAAAAAATTAGCTGGGTATGGTGGCACATGCCTGTAGTCCCAGCTACTCGGGAGGCTGAGGCAGAAGAATCGCTTGAACCCAGGAGGCAGAGGTTGCAGTTAGCAGAGATAGTGCCACTGCACTCCAGCCTGGGCAACAGAGTGAGTCTCCATCTCCAAAACAAAAACAAAAACATGCTGATTTGATTATAAGAGAAAAGGCAGGGAGAGAACATGAAAAACAGACAATTCTGAAACCTGTTTCTGGAGAAAGGCCAATGTCATAGTTTTAAGCACAGCTTATTAGGAGTTCATCAAAGAACCGGGGCTTATAAAACATTGAAGAAAAGCAAACAATACAGCAAAAATAACAAAACTTTGACAGAAATAAAATCGCAGCAATATTATTGGAGCCTAAACTCTTAACCTCATTTTTGCTGAAGTTGTATTACGGTGCTTTGAAACACATCTAGTTCTTGAAATATGCACACCTTACCTAATGCAATGTGCTCCATTGCACTGGCATGTTTATAGGATAGATATTGGTAAGACAAAAAAGTTAGGTTAAGTGTACGCACCAAAAACTTGTAAAGAAGAAATTGGGCAAAGAACCTTTAAAAATCCAGGACTCCGTGAACTCTAACCAATGCCATTTTGAATAAGTACAAGGAAGAAAACTGAACACAATCCTAAAGTTACCCAAGCAGGATCACAAGGATGCTGGTGACGTGACATCTCATCTCAGGAGATGATCTGATTATATTCATGTTCATCCATGTTAATTCAGCACTTACAAATAACGCCAAGCGTTTGTTTCCAATCAGAAGAGGGGACAACTACATCCATAAATAATTAAATATGATAGCACAGGACAGTGGTGAATGTTGTACAGCAATGTAAATGTACTTAATGCGAGGGAATTGTACCCTCAAAAACAGTTACAGTGGTAAATTTTATATTATGTATACTTTACCACAATTTAAAAAATGAAACAGGCTGGGAGAGGTGACTCAGGTCTGTAATCCTAACACTTTGGGAGGCTGAGGGCAGTACCTAGAATAGTGCCTGGCATATAGTAGGTGCTCAATAAATATTTTGGAAGGCTGGGCAGACTGCTTGAGCTCAGGAGTTTGAGACCAGCCTAGGCAACATAGCAAAACCCCATCTCTACAAAAAATACAAAAAAATTAGCTGGGCATGCTGGCACATGCCTGTCATCATAGCTACTCAGGAGGTTGAGATGGGAGGACTGCTTAAGCTCAGGAGTTCAAGGCTGCAGTGAGCCAAGATTGCGCCACTGCACTCCAGTCTGGGTAACAAAGTAAGACCTATCTTGAAAAAAAAGAAAAAAATGATATTAATAATAGAGATAATACGGGTCTATGCCACTAATTTCAATTTTGGAGTTGAGGGAAGATCTATAAAGGCTTCTTGGGGAGGCAGTTTTTTAGTTATATGTTAAAGATAAAACTATGAGTCAGCCAAAAGGATGTGGGGGTTCAGGAGCACTGCAGTCAGGGGAAATGGCTTTGTAAAGGTGGAGGCTGCTGGTGTATGCTGACCACCAGCTATGAGGCTGATCAGGCCACAGAATGAGGGCAGCAGCACAGAGCTGCAGGGATGTCATGAATGGTGAGGCTGGAAAGGTAAGTGGGGTCTAAAGGAGGCTGAGGATAAAGTTTTCTGTGGCTTTTTCCAAAGCATAAAAAAAAAAAATGGCATTTCATTTGTTAGCTTTGAACAGAAAAGTAGTATGATGAATAGAAGACAGTACGGTCTGGAAAGGCATGGGGGATTGGAAGCAAAAAGCCCAGTTAGGCAGTTTCTTACAATGATACAAGTAAAAAGTAATTAGGCCTAAAATGATGTGGTGGCAACTCTGTGGAAGAGAAGGGAAAGATGTGAGATAAGATACTGACAGGATCTGATAGATAGTGGGAGTTGAGAGAAAGAAAGGAATCAAAGAGGACCTCTAGCCTGATCAATTGGGCTAATGATGATGCCATTAACAGAGAAAAAATAAGGTCTGTAAGAGTAACTGAGCAGAAAGGGGCATGTTGAATTTGAGGTATTTGTAGAATATTTAGACAGAAATACCCAAGAAGGAATTCAAAAAGACAGGTCTGGAGCTTGGGGAGAAGAGTTGTCCTTTTCCAGAAATGATCATTTAAGACTAGGAAGTTCAGTTTTCATTCAGCAAATATTTATTGAGCACCTACTATATGCCAGGCACTATTCTAGGCGCTTGGGGATACGGTGATGAACAAAACAGACAAGGTCCCCGCTTTCTCATAACATTCTTTTAAAATTTAAAAACTTTAAATTCTAAAATATAAAAAACTTATAAAATTCTTACATAGGGGAAGCAGACAGTAAACAAATATAAATAAGAAAAATATCAGATAGTGAGAAGTGCTATGCAGAATTTTTTTTTTTTTTTTTTTGGAGACTGAGTCTCACTCTGTCGCCAGGCTGGAGTGCAGTGGTGCGATCTTGGCTCACTGCAACCTCCACCTCCCAGGTTCAAGTAATTCTCCTGCCTCAACCTCCCGAGTAGCTAGGACTACAGGCTCATGCCACCACACCCAGTTAATTTTTTGTATTTTTAGTAGAGATGGGGTTTCACCATGTTGGCCAGGCCGGTCTCTATCTCTTGACCTCGTGATCCACCCGCCTCAGCCTCCCAAAGTGCTGGGATTACAGGTGTGAGCCACCGCGCCCAGCCTAGAAAATTTAAGTAGAGTGATGTGATACAGCTAGCAATTGGTGGCAACTAGAGACTAGGTAGTCATAAAAAGCTTCATGACGAGGTAATATTAAGTCAAGATCTGAAAAACAAGATGCAGCCAGCCTAGTAAAAGTCAGCGGGAAGAACATTTCAAAGGCAGGGGGAAAAGTTTGGTAAGTGTAAGGAACAGAAAGAAAGCTAATGTGGCTGGACAATAACAGACAAGGGAAGAATGGCACAAGATGAGGTTGAGGGATTCTGGCAAAACAACATCATAAACAGCTTTGGCAGCTAGGGTAAGAAGTTGGGGATTTTATTCTAAGTGCAGTAGGAACCACAGGAGGGATTTGGTTTTTGTTTTATTGCGCTAAAGAACACATAATACAAAATTCACCATATTAACCATTTTTACATGTACAGTACAATAGTGTTAACTATATTCACATTGTTGTGCAATAGAGCTCTAGAACATTTTCTTTTTTTTTTTTGAGACGGAGTTTCGCTCTTGTTGCCCAGGCTGGAGTGCAATGGCTCGATCTCGGCTCACTGCAACCTCCGCCTCCCAGGTTCAAGCAATTCTCCTGCCTCAGCCTCCCAAGTAGCTGAGATTACAGGCAGGCACCACTACGCCCGGCTAATTTTGTATTTTTTTTAGTACAGACAGGGTTTCCCCATGTTGAGGCTGGTCTTGAACTCCTGACCTCAGGTGATCCGCCCGCCTCGGCCTCACAAAGTGCTGGGATTACAGGCGTGAGCCACTGCGCCCAGCCCTAGAATATTTTCATCTCGAAAAAAATGAAGCTCTATATCCATTATAAACAACTCCCCTTTTGCCACTCTCCCCAGCTCCTGGCAACCACCCTTCTACTTTCTGTTTCTAAGAGTTTGACTACTTTAGATACTTCATATAAGTGAAATCATGCAGTATTTTGTCTTTTTGGCTTATTTCACTTAGCGTAATATCCCTAAGGTTCAGCCATGTTATAGCATATGATAGGATTTCCTCCTTTTTTAAGGCTGAATAAGATTCCATTTTTTGTATATACAAACTCTTCTTTATCCACTCATCTGTCAATTGACATTTGGTTGCTTCCACCTCTTGGTAATTGTGAATAATGCTGCAATGAACATGGGTATGTGATGATTCATGATGTAGAGCATCTTTTCAATGTTTGTTGGCCATGTGTATATCTTCTTTAGAGAAATATCCATTTAAGTCCTCCGCCCATTTTTAAATTAGATTATTTGTTTTTTATTGTTATGTTGTAGGAGTTCTTCGTATATTCTGGATATTAACCCCTTTTTAGGGGGTTAATATTTTATTAGGATATTTTATTCTAAGGAAAAAAAGATATTTTTTTCCTTTCTGTAGGCTGCCTTTTCACTCTGTTGTTTCACGTTTGACAATATTTCACAGTGATTTGTGAGTCAGAACATTCATTCACAATGTTTGCTGTGCAGAACACTGGCAGGCTTTGCACAGAGGTGTGATACAATTAGAATTACCTCATTCTGTCAAGATCATTCTGACTGCTGGATGGAAAATGACTGTAGGGGGGCAAATGGGGAAGCATGGAGATGAATTAGAAGATAATGGTGACTTGGACTAGGTTGGTGGTAGTGGAGACAAAGAGGACAGGTCTGGATGTAGAAGGAAGAAATCAAGGACGACTTCTAGATTTTAGGCTTGAGAAATCAGGGAGATAGTAGTGCCATTTACTGAAAAGATGAAAGAGAACAAAGGCAACAGAGGTGGCATCCCTAAGGTTATGCCTTTGGTCTTCTTCTTTTACTACTTATTTCCTTGGTATAATGAAACTCATATAGTCCCGCGGTTTTAAACATGATCTACAGGGTGACAACTCTCAAATTTCTGTCCTCAGCCTGGATTTCTTTCCAGACTCCAGACTTGTACATCCAACTGCCTATTCAAAATCTTTACTTGGATATCACAAACTTAACATATCCAAAACTGAACTACTTATCTTCTCCAAACCTGCTCCACCCACAGTCTTTCCCACTGCAGTTAATGGCACTTTCATTCTTCTATTAAATAGTTGCTTAGGCGAAAAGCCTTGGATTCACATTTTATATCCAAAGTGTCAGAAAACCATGCCGACTCTAACTTCAAAATGTATTCAGAATCCAAAAATTTATCCTCATCTCCATTGCTGTGGCCCTGTACAAGCCACTGCCATTTCTCTGCATGTATTTCTGCAATCACTTTTTTTTTTTTTTTTTTTTCGAGACAGAGTCTCGCTCTGTCACCCAGGCTGGAGTGCAGTGGTGTGATCTCGGCTCACTGCAATCTCTGCCTCCCGGATTCATGCCATTCTCCTGCCTCAGCTTCCCGAGTAGCTGGGACTACAGGCGCCCGCCACCATGCCCAGCTAATTTTTTGTATTTTTGTATTTTTGTATTTTTAGTAGAGACGGGGTTTCACCATGTTGACCAGGATGGTCTCGATCTCCTGACCCCGTGATCCACCCGCCTCGGCCTCCCAAAGTGCTGGGATTACAGGCGTGAGCCACTGCGCCCAGCCTCTGCAATCGCTCTTAACAGGTTCCCCTGTTCCTGCCCTTGCTGTTTGATATTCTTTGCTCAACAGAGATGCCAGAGTAATTCTGTTAAAATGCAAGTCAGATGTTATTTCTCTGTTCAAAACAGTTCAGAGACTCCCTGTATTTCACTCAGACTAAAAGCCAAAGTCTTTTCAGTGGCCTAAGGCCCTGTATGATTTGATCCCCATCACCCAGCTTTTCTTCCTAAACCTCCTTTTATACTCTCCCCATCACTGGCTCTGCACCAGACACATGGCCTCCTTGCTGTTCACGGGATACTCTAAGTACCTCCTGACTTTGCTGTACTTGTTCCCTTTGCTGGAATGCTCTTCCCCCGGATATCCTTACTACTTGACTAACTCCCTCAACTCCAGCTCTCTGCTCCAATTTCAACCTGACAATGGAGTCAGATCATCCTGACCTCCCTATTTGAAGTTGCTACTTACATCTCTCCATCACCATCCCCAAGCCCATCCCACCAGCACTCCCAGTTCCTCTTACCCTTTTTCTACCTTGTTGCTTTTTCTACAACACTTGACAATTCACCTACTATGTTTATTATCTACTGCCTGTTTCTCCCTGCCAGATTATAAACAACACAAGGGCAGAGATCTTTGTTATGCCCATTGATGGACATTCCAAGGCTAAAACAGTACCTGCCACATAGTAGCCCTTCAATAAATATATGTTAAATGAATAAAAGGAGGTTGGAGCAATGGGAAATTAAGATGTTTGTTTTTAATGCATTAAGTTTGAAATGCCCATTGAATATCCATATGGGGATGTCAAACAGACTTTGTCTTCTCAGAATATTTGCAGGTTTATGACCACCATAAGCCTAGTAACTTGGTCTTAACCTTGTCACCTAGGGCAAGGCAATCTTTTAGCTTTCTCTTATTCACCTTGAGTCTGGCAGGAAATGGGTAAGATGCTGATTTTCCTATCCCTACCAAGCCATATTTAGTCATTACGATATTAGTCACCTTTAGTCATTGTTGACCTATAATCATCTTTGGTAACTTTAACTTGTACATATACACGTAAACACACGTGCATTCATTGTCATAATATTTATTGAAAATCTTTTCCAATTTTTACTACTACATTGGTCACAATACAATGGTCGTTGTGTGTAAGGGATTATACTAAGATTATTGGGAATTATAAACAAGAGATATACTTCCATCCAGAGTTTTAGAGTCTTGGTGAGGAAGCAAAACAGAGAACACATAAAAATCACAATTTCAGTTGCTTCCAAGATGGCCGAATAGGAACAGCTCTGGTCTGCAGCTCCCAGCAAGATCGACAAGATTGACACAGAAGAGGGGTAGATTTCTGCATTTCCAACTGAGGTACCTGGTTCATCTCATTGGGACTGGTTGGACAGTGGGTACAGCCCACGGAGGGAAAGTCGAAGCAGGGCAGGGCGTCGCCTCAACTGGGAAGTGCAAGGGGTCGAGAGATTTCCCTTTCCTAGCCAAGGGAAGCCGTGAGAGACCGTACCTGGAAAAACAGTACTCTTTCGCCCAAATACTGTGCTTTTCCCATGGTCTTAGCAACCAGCAGACCAGGAGATTCCCTCCTGTGCCTGGCTTGGTGGGTCCCACACCCACGAAGCCTTACTCACTGCTACTGCAGCAGTCTGAGATCAACCTGCGAGGCTGCAGCCTCATGGGGGGAGGGGCGTCTGCCATTGCTGAGGCTTGAGTAGGTAAACAAAGCAGCCGGGAAGCTCGAACTGGGCAGAGCCCACCGTAGCTCAGCAAGGCCTACTGCCTCTATAGATTCCACCTCTGTGGGCAGGGCATAGCTGAAAAAAAGGCAGCATACGACTTCTGCAAACTTAAACGTCCCTGACTGACAGCTCTGAAGAGAGCAGTGGTTCTCCCAGCATGGCATTCAAGCTCTGAGAATGAACAGACTGCCTCTTCAAGTGGGTCCCTGATCCCCATGTAGACTGACTGGGAGACACCTCCCAGTAGAGGCTGACAGACACCTCATACAGGCAGGTGCCCCTCTGGGATGATGCTTCCAGAGGAAGGATCAGGCAGCAATATTTGCTGTTCTGCAATATTTACTGTTCTGCAGCCTCCACTGGTGAGACCTAGGCAAACAGCGTCCGGAGTGGACCTCCAGCAAACTCCAACAGACCTGCAGCTGAGGGGCCTGTTAGAAGGAAAACTAACTAACAGGAAGGAATAGCATCAACATCAGCAAAAAGGACATCCACACCAAAACCCCATCTGTAGATCACCAACATCAAAGACCAAAGGTAGATAAAACCACAAACATAGGGAGAAACCAGGGCTGAAAAGCTGAAAATTCCAAAAACCAGAGTGCCTCTTCTCCTGAAAAGGATCGCAGCTCCTTGCCAGCAATGGAACAAAACTGGATGGAGAATGACTTTCACAAGCTGACAGAAGTAGGCTTCCGAAGGTCGGTAATAACAAACTTCTCCGAGCTAAAGAAACATGTTCTAACCCATCGCAAGGAAGCTAAAAACCTTGAAAAAAGGTTAGACGAATGGCTAACTAGAATAAACAGTGTAGAGAAGACCTTAAATGACCTGATGGAGCTGAAAACCACAGTATGAGAACTTCACGACGCATGCACAAGCTTCAATAGCCAATTCGATCGAGTGGAAGATCCGTGGTTGAAGATCAAATTAATGAAATAAAACAAGAAGACAAGATTAGAGAAAAAAGAGTAAAAAGAAACAAAAAAAGCCTCCAAGAAATATGGGACTATGTAAAAAGACCAAATCTATGTTTGATTGTTGTACCTGAAAGTGACGGGGAGAATGGAACCAAGTCAGAAAACACTCTTCAGGATATTATCCAGGAGAACTTCTCCAACCTAGCAAGGCAGGCCAATATTCAAATTCAGGAAATACAGAGACCACCACAAAGATACTCTTCAAGAAGAGCAACTCCAAGACACATAATTGTCAGATTCACCAAGGTTGAAATGAAGGAAAAAATGTTAACGGCAGCCAGAGAGAAAGGTCAGGTTACCCACAAACGGAAGCCCATTGGACTAACAGCGGATCTCTTGTCAGAAACCCTACAAGCCAGAAGAGAGTGGGGGCCAATATTCAACATTCTTAAAAGGAAGAATTTTCAATCCAGAATTTCATATCCAGCCAAACTAAGCTTCATAAGTGAAGGAGAAATAAAATCCTTTACAGACAAGCAAATGCTGAGAGATTTTGTCACCACCAGGCCTGCCTTACAAGAGCTCCTAAAGGAAGCACTAAACATGGAAAAGAACAACCGGTACCAGCCACTGCAAAAACATGCCAAATTGCAAAGACCATTCATGCTATGAAGAAACTACATCAATTAACGGGCAAAATAACCAGCTAACATCATAATAACTGGATCAAATGCACACATAACAATATTAACCTTAAATATAAATTGGCTAAATGCTCCAATTAAAAGACACAGACTGACAAATTGGATAGAGTCAAGACCCATCAGTGTGCTGTATTCAGGAAACCGATCTCACGTGCAGAGACACACATAGGCTCAAAATAAAGGGATGGAGGAAGATCTACCAAGCAAACGGGAAGCAAAAAAATGCATGGGTTGCAATCCTAGTCTCTGATAAAACAGACTTTAAACCAACAAAGATCAAAAGAGACAAAGAAGGCCATTACATAATGGTAAAGGGATCAATTCAACAAGAAGAGCTAACTATCCTAAATATATATGCATGCAATACAGGAGCACCTAGATTCATAAAGCAAGTCCTTAGAGACCTATAAAGAGACTTAGACTCCCACACAATGATAATGGGAGACTTAAACACCCCACTGTCAACATTAGACAGATCAATGAGACAGAAGGTTAACAAGGATATGCAGGACTTGAACTCAGCTCTGCACCAAGTGGACTTAATAGACATCTACAGAACTCTCCACCCCAAATCAACAGAATATACATTCTTCTCAGCATCATATCGCACTTATGCGAAAATTGACCTCACAATTGGAAGTAAAACACTCCTCAACAAATGTAATAGAACAGAAATCACAACAAACTGTCTCTCAGGCCACAGTACAATCAAATTAGAACTCAGGATTAAGAAACTCACTCAAAACTACACAACTACATGGAAACTGAACAACCTGCTCCTGAATGACTACTGGGTAAATAACGAAATGAAGGCAGAAATAAAGATGTTCTTTGAAACCAATGAGAACACAGACACAACATACCAGAATCTCTGGGACACATTTAAAGCAGGGTGTAGAGGGAAATTTATAGCACTAAATGCCCACAAGAGAAAGCAGGAAAGAGCTAAAATTGACACCCTAACATCACAATTAAAAGAACTAGAGAAGCAAGAGCAAACACATTCAAAAGCTAGCAGAAGGCAAGAAATAACTAAAATCAGAGCAGAACTGAAGGAGATAGAGACACAAAAAACCCTTCAAAAAATCAATGAATCCAGGAGCTGGTGTTTTGAAAAGATAAACAGAACTGATAGACCGCTAGCAAGACTAATAAAGAAGAAAAGAGAGAAGAATCAAATAGATGCAATAAAAAATGATAAAGGGGATATCACCACCGACCCCACAGAAATACAAACTACCATCAGAGAATACTATAAACCCCTCTACACAAATAAACTATAAAATCTAGAAGAAATGGATAAATTTCTGGACACATACACCCTCCCAAGACTAAACTAGGAGGAAGTTGAATCTCTTAATAGACCAATAACAGGTTTTGAAATTGAGGCAATAATAGCCTACCAACCAAATAAAGTCCAGGACCAGAGGGATTCACAGCTGAATTCTACCAGAGGTACAAAAAGGAGCTGGACCATTCCTTCTGAAACTATTCCAATCAATAGAAGAAGAGGGAATCCTCCCTAACTCATTTTATGAGACCAGCATCATCCTGATAACCAAACCCTGGCAGAGACACAACAAAAAAAGATAACTTTAGACAAATATCCCTGATGAATGTTGATGCAAAAATCCTTAATAAAATAATGGAAAACTGAATCCAGCAGCACATCAAAAAGCTTATCCACCACGATCAAGTCAGCTTCATCCCTGGGATGCAAGGCTGGTTCAACATACACAAATCAATAAACGTAATCCATCACATAAACACAACCAATGACAAAAACCGCATGATTATCTCAATAGATACTGAAAAGGCCTTCGACAAAATTCAACAGCCCTTCATGCTAAAAACTCTCAATAAACTAGGTATTGATGGAATGTATCTCAAAATAATAAGAACTATTTATGACAAACCCACAGTCAATATCATACTGAATGGGCAAGCATTCCCTTTGAAAACTGGCACAAGAATACTGTGACAGTTTTTTTGAATACTGCAAGCATTCCCTTTGAAAACTGGCACAAGACAAGGATGCCCTCTCTCACCACTCCTATTCAACATAGTGTTGGAAGTTCTGGCCAGGGCAATCAGGCAAGAGAAAGAAATAAAGGGTATTCAACTAGGAAAAGAGGAACTCAAATTGTCCCTGTTTGCAGATGGCATGACTGTATATCTAGAAAACCCCATCGTCTCAGCCCCAAACCTCCTTAAGCTGATAAGCAACTTCAGCAAAGTCTCAGGATACAAAATCAATGTGCAAAAATCACAAGCATTCCTATACACCAATAACAGACATACAGAGAGCCAAATCATGAGTGAATTCCCATTCACAATTGCTACAAAGAGAATAAAATACCTAGGAATACAACTTACAAGGGATGTGAAAGACCTTTTCAAGGAGAACTACAAACCACTGCTCACTGAAATAAAAGAGGACACAAACAAACGGAAGAACATTCCATGCTCATGGATAGGAAGAATCAATATCGTGAAAATGGCCATACTGCCCAAGGTCATTTATAGATTCAATGCCATCCCCATCAAGCTACCAATTACTTTCTTCACAGAATTGGAAAAAACTACTTTAAACTTCATATGGAACCAAAAAAGAGCCCGCATAGCCAAGACAATCAAAAGCAAAAAGAACAAAGCTGGAGGCATCACGCTACCTGACTTCAAACTATACTACAAGGCTACAGTCGCCAAAACAGCATAGTACTGGTACCAAAACAGATACAGAACAGAACAGAGGCCTTAGAAATAACACCACACATCTACAACCATCTGATCTTTGACAAACCTGACAAAAACAAGAAATGGGGAAAGGATTCCCTATTCAATAAATGGTGCTGGGAAAACTGGGTAGCCATATGTAGAAAGCTGAAACTGGATCCCTTCCTTACACCTTATACAAAAATTAACTCAAGATGTTTTAAAGACTTAAACATAAGACCTAAAACCATAAAAACCCTAGAAGAAAATCTAGGCAATACCATTGAGGACAGAGGCATGGACAAAGACTTCATGACTAAAACACCAAAAGCAATGGCAACAAAAGCCAA
Organism: Pongo abelii; assembly: GCF_028885655.2. NCBI lineage: Eukaryota > Metazoa > Chordata > Mammalia > Primates > Hominidae > Pongo > Pongo abelii. Next base: position 44,514,184 of record NC_072004.2, on the reverse strand, counting down.
AATAGACAAATGGGATCTAATTAAACTAAAGAGCTTCTGCACAGCAAAAGAAACTACCATCAGAGTGAACAGGCAACCTAGAGAATGAGAGAAAATTTTTGCAATCTACCCATCTGACAAAGGGCTAATATCCAGAATCTATAAAGAACTTAAACAAATTTACAAGAAAAAAATAAACAACCCCATCAAAAAGTGGGCAAAGGAAAGGAACAGACAACTTCTCAAAAGAAGACATTTATGCAGCCAACAGACACAGGAAAAAATGCTCATCATCACTGGTCATCAGAGAAACGCAAATCAAAACCACAATGAGATACCATCTCACGCCAGTTAGAATGGCGATCATTAAAAAGTCAGGAAACAATAGATACTGGACATGATGTAGAGAAACTGGAACGCTTTTACACTGTTGGTGGGAGTGTAAATTAGTTCAACCATTGTGGAAGACAGTGTGGCGATTCCTCAAGGATCTGGAACTAGAAATAACATTTGACCTAGCAATCCTATTACTGGGTATATACCCAAAGGATTATAAATCATGCTACTATAAAGACACATGCACATGTATGTTTATTGCAGCACTATTCACAATAGCAAAGACTTGGAACCAACCCAAGTGTCCATCAATGATAGACTGGGTTAAGAAAATGTGGCACATACACACCATGGAATACAATGCAGCCATAAAAAAGGATGAGTTCATGTCCTTTGCAGGGACATAGATGAAGCTGGAAACTATCACATTCTCAGCAAACTATCACAAGGACAGAAAACCAAACACCGTATGTTCTCACTCATAGGTGGGAATTGAACAATGAGAACACATGGACACAGGGCAGGGAACATCATACACCAGGGCCTGTAGGTGGGTGGGGTACTGGGGGAGGGATAGCATTAGGAGAAATACCTAATGTAAATGACAAGCTGATGATGCAGCAAACCAACATGACACATGTATACCTATGTAACAAATCTGCACATTGTGCACATGTACCCTAGAACTTAAAGTATAATAAAAAATAATAATAACAATTTCAGGGCCATATAAATGTAAACTAATCTAAGGGTTTTTTTGCATATGCAAAATTTAACAGCTGTGTTAATTTGCAAACATGGCCAACTCACACTTTCATTATGCCAGAAGGCAATGACGTAGAGTAACACTATAATCCCCAGGCTTGAGTCCTAGCATTCTTTTGTCTATCCCTTAATTGTCCTATTTTAGTAGCAATTTAAGAAATACTAGCTAAGACCCAGCAAGAAGATCAAGTTTACAGTAACATTTTAGAGTGTTACCTAATCAGGTTTTTAAAGGTAACTTTAATTGGACCATAACTTGTGAATTCCATCTAATGACACATACAAATATATCCCCCAGGCAGCAAGCAGGGAGGAAGGACAGAAATCATTTTAAAATAAGACTTAATTCCAAGAGAAGAAAATACATTTAGCATCCTTAATCTGACAGAGCATATAATATAAATATTGACTTTTTAATATATATCTCTATAAATTACTAAAAGTCAGATTCATGGAGACAAGCCTCTTATAGACTTGATTTCACAGTGTAAAATCTAATGGAAATAGAAAATATTAGCTAAATCCTGACATACAGTCCCCAAATTTTTCTTTGATAAGACCATATTTAAGTTAAATAAAAAGTCATGTAAAATGATACTGGAAATAAAAAGATGACTACTTAAAAACAATATAAAAATCAGTATTTTTTACTGTATTTCAGCAATAATCAGCAAATATAATTTTTAAAAAGTTTCCAGCAACAAAATCACAAAATGTATAGGATGAAGTATAATAAAATGCATAATATAAATCAATATTATAAAATGTTACTGAGGGATGTAGGAGATTTTAGTAAAGCGTTATCATGCCTCTAGATAAGAGACTTATAAAAATATCAAATTCCCCCAAATTAATTTATAAATATTATGAAAACATAGTTTTTTTGTTGCAACTAGACATAATGATTTAGAAGTTAAACTGTACCAGTAACTTTGTGAGAATTTCTGAGAAATGGCTCAGAATATCCCCCAAAAAATTAAAAAATAAGAGTGGTTTAAGAGGGGACCTGCATTGCCATATTACTAAAGTACATATAATAAAACTATACTTACTAAAGCGGTTCATTTCAGGTATAAAAATAAAGAGACCAACGGAACAACATAGAAATCACAGTAACTGAAACAAAAGCATTTGGAGTATGATCAAGATATTTAAAACCAATGGGGGAAAAAATTAGTAACTCTTACATGGATAAAACTAGTTGACTAGGTTAACTAGGTAGCAAAAAATACTGGTGGAGTACATCATATTGTGAAAGGTATGCCAAATTCACTCAATTCACTATGCCAAAAGAAAAAAATTAAGCTGAAAGCTGAGTCATGCAAGAAGCTGCCTTTCCTTTTGTTCCTAAGCAGATAGCTACAGATAAATGGGTAAATATCTCCACAGGTAGCTCTTTCATGTTCACATTATCTTATGAAAAGTGCCCATTTACTGAGCATGAGATAAATACATAATCGACCATTCCCCCAACTGCTCCTTTTCTCTTGCACTATGTGGATGACCTTTACTCTTTCCCCTCCAGCTCACTTTTCCCCTTTAAATACTGAAGCCCTCAAAAGTCATCTTTGGAGAAAGGCAAAGACCACAGACTGTTTCTGTGACTGTATTTATGTCTTCCAGGCATGTCCTTAACCTTGGCAAAATAAACTTCTAAATTGATTGAGACCCATCTTAGAGATAGATACTTTTTGGTTTACAGTATCATACCAAGTAAACTCTTTAATCCATATGGAATTTAACATAAAAATGAAGCCATTAACGAAACCAGAAGCCAACATAAATGTTTTTACTCTCTCAGAATGAGGAAAGCCCTTCTAAGTATGACAACAAAGTTGTATAAAACCATGAGAGGAATAATAGATGAATTAGATGAATAGATTTAACTACCTAAAAGATTTAACTACCTAACAGATTCAACTACCGAAAAGCTAGTAAAATATCTGTTGGCCAAAAAGCTGTCATAAGAAATTTTAAAGAAAATGAAAGATGAAGTGTCTTTCATTAAAAAGAAAGAAAGAAAAAAGATGACAAAGGATTATAGAACATTTCTGGGTGAAAATTTAGTAATATGAATATAAAATCTTTAAAATAGGTATGACCTCAACCAGAAATTCCTTTTCTAGAAATTTATTCCAAGATAATAGCTATAAGGATGAGGACTATAGTATTCAAATTGAAAGAGCATAAAACTGGAAGCAATCTAAATGTTCAAAAATGAAAGACCAGTTTAGTAAATTATGATATAAAATGGGTTATTATGCAGCCATTTAAATTACTGCAGACATACATTTATTGTCACAATATTTACCACGCATCAAAAAAGGTTATAAAACGGCATATACAAGGCAAATATTTTTGCATGATACTTTGAATTTTATTCTTCTTTGAAGCATACAGAGCTTCTTAAATAATTTCTTTTCACTTAAGTATTAAGTAAATGATTCAAAACAATTTTGAGAATCTTTCTAGTTAACACGGTGCTTTAAAGCTTTTTTAAAAGTCAAGTTTATGGAGGTATAATAATTTATATGCTACAAAATTCATCCCATTTACATGTACAGTGCAATGTATACAGTCACATAACTACCACCACAATAAAAATACAGAACATTTCTATATCCCAGAAAGTTCCCAGACCCTGGGTTACCATTAATCTAATTTCTTTCCCTATATTTCTGCCTTCTCTAGAATGTCATATAAATAAAATCATATAGTATATAGCCTTTTGTATTAGGCTTCTTTCACTTAGCATAATGCTTTTGAGACTCATCTATATTCTTCATATATAAATGGTCCATTATATTAGTAAGTATTCTATTGAATAAAAGTAGTTCAATTTGCTTATCTGTTCACGATGTGATGGTTATTTCAGTTGTTTCTTGTTTTTTGGTGATTAAAGCTGTGCATAGATCTTAATGTGGGCATATGTTTTCCTATCTTTTGGGTAAATATCTAGAGGTGGCATGGATGGATCTTATAGTAAGTTTAACTTTGTAAGAAATTGTTTTCTAAAGTGGTTGTACCATATTCATATTACCACCAGCAATGTATCCATGTTTTTAGTTATTCTGCATCATCACCTAACAAGTTGCTCATGCAACTGGAAAGTCTCTTAAATTTTAAGCATTCTAGTGGAAATGGAGTGGTATCTAATTGTGGTTTTAATTTGTATTTCACTGATAACAAATGATATTGCACATCCTTTCTTTCCCATGAAAGGAGATCTTTCAAGTCTTTATTTATCTTCTATACTGGGAGACCCTGGAAGACAGAGACTTTAGTGAGATGGCAGATATGAGGGAATGTGAGAAAGGGATCCCATAAAATTGCCTATGACCACCTGGGATCATCTCTAAACTGCGCATGTACAGGTCTGACCTTAAACAGCACACCAAAAGCACTGAGAACTGAACTACAAAACAGGTTACTGCCCAGCACCCAGACTGGCCCCTGAGTGGTGCACATACAGTACAGATCCGAACAGCACTATAAAGGCTTTGAAAACTGAACTGACATTGGAATTACAGCTTACATAAGGTGAGTCAAAACTTGCAGCTGAACCTAACTGGGTCAGCACAGACAAGTATTATTATTTTTATTTTATTTTATTTTTTTGAGATGGAGTTTCACTCTTGTTGCCCAGGCTGGAGTGCAATGGCACTGTCTCTGCTCACCGCAACCTCCGCCTCCCAGGTTCAAGCGATTCTCCTGCCTCAGCCTCCTGAGTAGCTGCGATTACAGGCATGTGCCACCATGGCCAGCTAATCTGGTATTTTTAGTAGAGACAGGGTTTCTCCATGTTGGTTAGGCTGGTCTTGAATTCTTAACCTCAGGTGATTTGCCTGCCTTGGCCTCCCAAAGTGCTGGGATTACAGGTGTGAGCCACCACACCCAGCCAACAAGTATTATGTTTTAATAGGATTTAAACAAGACCCAGATCTCATAGCATAAGATTCAAAATGTCCAGGATATAATCCAAAATTACTTGACATTCAAAGAACCAGTAAAAGCTCAATAAATTATAAAGAAAAAAGTCAACAGACACCAACTCCAAGATGACACAGATGCTGGAATTACCAGAATAACCTTAAAGCAGTTATTATATCCATGTTCCAAGGAAGTAAGGTTTTCGTTTTGTTTTAGTTTGGTTTTTTTGAGACAACACAGTTTTTTTGAGACAACACAGTCTCGCTGTGTCACCCATGCTTGAGTGCAGTGGCACGATCTCAGTTCACTGCAACCTCTGCCTCTCAGGTTCAAGTAATTCTCGTCCCTCAGCCTTCTGAGTAGCTGGGATTACAGGCATGTGCCACAATGTCCAGCTAATTTTTGTATTTTTAGTAGACACAGGGTTTCACCATGTTGGCCAGGCTGGTCTCAAACTCCGGACCTCAAATAATCCATCCACCTTCGCCTCCCGAATTGCTGGGATTACAGGTGTGAACCACCACACCCAGCCTTCCAAGGAAGTAAGATTAAACAGTCTTAAAGTAAAAGAAAGATACCAAACACACAAAATAGAAAAAAGTAGAAATTTCAGAATTTCAGAAAAATACAGTAACTAAATTAAAAAAATAAACTGAATGGGTTTAACGGAAGAATGGAAATGATAGGAAAAAATGAGTTATCTTGAAGATGGGTAAGTAGAAATTGCCTTATGAATAACAGAGAAAGAAGAAAAAAAGATCTGAAAAAAAAAGAAGAAAAAATTTTAAGAACAATACCAAAAGGCCTACCATTGTTATCACTGGAGTCTCAGGAGAGAAAAAACATGGCACCATGCTATTAAAAAAAAAAAAAAAAGTGAAATAATGGCTAGAAACACCATAAATTTGGCAAAAGACAAAAACTTACATTTCAAGAAGCTCAGCAAATCTCAAACATGATAAGTGCAAAAAAATCCATGCATGGGTATTTTATAATCAAACTGCTGAAAACCAAAGACAGAAAAAAGTCAGCTGGGCACAATGGCTCATGCCCGTAATCTCAACACTTTGGGAGACCGAGGCAGGCGGATCACTTCAGCCCAGGAGTTTGAGACCAGCTGGGGCAACATGTTGAAAACCTGTCTCTACAAAAAATACAAAAAAATAAGCCAGGTGTGGTGACACGTGCCTGTAGTCCCAGCTGCTTAGGAGGCTGAGGCAAGAAAATAGCTTGAGCCTGGGAGGCAGAGGTTGCAGTGAGCCACGACCGCACCACTGCACTCCAGCCTGGGAAACACAGCCAAACTCTGTCTCACAATAATAATAACAGGAAGAGGAAGAGGAAGAGGAAGAAGAAGAGGAAGACGAAGAAGAGGAGGAGGAAGAAGAAGAGGAAGAAAAAGAGGAGGAAGAAGAGGAAGAAAAAGAGGAGGAAGAAGAGGAAGAGGAGGAAGAAGAGGAAGAGGAAGAAGAGGAGGAAGAGGAAGAGGAGTAAGAAGAGAAAGAGGAGGAGGAGGAAGAAGAAGGAGGAGAAGGAGAAGCAGCAGCAGCATAAGCAGCAGAAGCAGAAGCAGAAGAAGCAGAAGCAGAAGAAGCAGAAGCAGCAGCAGCAGCAGCAGCAATAAAATAGTCTTGAAAGTGGCCATAGAAAAATGATGTGCGTATAAAGGGGAAGAAAAATTCAAATGACTGAATTTCTCAGCAGAAGCCATGGAGGCCAGAAGGCAATGGCACAAAATTATTAAAGCACTCTAAAAAACAAACAGCAAAAACAACAAACTACAATTCACAACCCCGAGTTTTATATCCAATAAAAATGTCCTTCAAGAATGATGGCAAGGCTGGGCGCAGTGGCTCACGCCTGTAATCCCAGCACTTTGGGAGGCCGAGATGGGCGGATCACGAGGTCAGGAGACGGAGACTATCCTGGCTAACATGGTGAAACCCCGTCTCCACTAAAAATACAAAAAAAAAAAAAAAAAAAAAATTAGCCAGGTGTGGTGGCGGGCGCCTGTAGTCCCAGCTACTCGGGAGGCTGAGGCAGGAGAATGGAGTGAACCCAGGAGGCGAAGCTTGCGGTAAGCCGAGATCACGCCATGCACTCCAGACAGAGTGAGACTCCATCTCAAAAAAAAAAAAAAGAATGATGGTAAAATACACATTCTCAGAGATGGAAAACTAAGATAATCCATTATAAGCATACTTGCTTTAAAGGAAACGCTAAAGAAGGCTCTTCAGGCAGAAGAGAAATTATACCACAGAGAAACTTGGAACTTCAGGAATGAATGAAAAGCAACAGAAATGGTAAATATAATCAGCTATTTTTCTCCCCTTAAGTCCCTTAGACTGCGTATGACAGTTGAAAGTAAAAATTATAACATCGTCTAGTAGGGTTTTCAGTGCAGCATATATATATATAAGTTAAGTACAACATAAAAGGGGAGGATAAAGGGTATGGTGGGTAGGTTTGTACATTCCTCTTGAAGTAAAATATTAATTTTAAGTAGAACTGTGCAAAGTTAAGTAGTAAATTGTATTTACTAGAGCAACTAAACAGATATAGTTAAAAACACAATCCAATAGAAGGCAGGAAAAGGGAAGCAGTGGGATTAAAATGAGAGAGGCAAACTGAAAAATAATTAGAAAGTAGACCTAAATCCAAACATAACAATAATTATATTCAGTGTAAATGGTGCAAACACACCAACTAAAAGACAGGAATTGTAAAACTCATTAAAAAGCAAGACCCAACTCTATGCAACTACAAGAAACACATTTACTTATTTTTTATTTATTTATTTTTTGAGACAGAGTCTCGCTCTATTACCCAGGTTGGAGTGTAGTGGTACAATCTCGGCTCACTGTAACCTCTGCCTCCTGGGTTCCTAAGCATTCTCTTGCCTCAGCCTCTCGAGTAGCTGGGATTACAGGTGCCTGCCACCACGCCCAGCTAATTTTTGTATTTTTATTAGAGATGGGGTTTCACCATTTTGGCCAGGCTGGTCTCGAACTCCTGACCTCAAGTGATCCACCTGCCTCAGCCTCCAAAAGTGCTGGGATTACAGGCATGAGCCACCGCATCAGGTCAGAAACTCACTTTAAATATAATGGTATAGGTAAGTTAAAAGAATGGGAAAAAATACACCATACACACACAAATCAAAAGAAAGAGTAGCTATATGACTATCAGGTAAAACAGACTTCAGAGCAAGGAAAAATGCCAGAGATAAAGAGGGACATTACACAATAATAAAAGGGTAGATTCACCAGAACGACATAATTCTAGATGTGCATGCAACAATCAGAATTTTGAAATATATAAAACAAAAATTTATAGAACTAAAAGGAAAAACGGGTAAATCCACAATTTTGGTTGCACATTTCAACATTCTTCTCTCAGTAATCAGCAGAAAAGACAATCAGCAAAGGATAGAGAAAAATGTAATAATACTATCAACTAACTAGATCTATAAATGATATTTATACTATACCCCACCCAACAATGGCAGAATACACATGCTTTTCAAGTACACATGGAACATGCACCAAGTCTGACCATATCCTAGGTCAAACTTAACACATTTAAAAGAACTTAAATCATACAAAGGGTGTTCTCTGACCACAATGGAATTATATTGAAATCAATAACATAAATATATTATAAAATATTTATCTCTGTCTTGATACAATCTCATAAAAATAAAGCACGTTTCCTCTGAGTCTATAATAATGAGCTGTTTTCAGAAGGCAATTAATGAGTTGTGATGTCTACCTTTATCTTCTTTAAACTCATAAATGTCAGAAGAGCAGCAAACTAATTTTTATTTCATAAGACAAAAAAGATAAACTATCCTAGCATTAGAATATCAAAATGTCTTTATTCATCAACTTCAAGTTTTGATTTAGGAATCTTTTTTTAATTATTTAAAAAAAATTTTTTTATTTTTAAAATTATTTTTAAATTTATTTTTTTAATTATTTTAAAACATGGAACCAAATGGGGACATTAAGTTATGAATAATTCAAGAATTTTTTGTGAGATGTCACAGATAGGCATTATTTGCCATCTATGTTAAACTTAACATTTATTTTTCTGAAACCAAATGTCAAAGACTGTATAATAAGTAATCCTAACTAAGTAGCTGGTTCAGGTTTGTTGTCTTAATTCTTTTTTTCTCAACACAAAACCTACTTACCCAAAGCTAGAGTTCACCCAAACAGGGAGCAGCCACTGATCTGTAGATAGGCCTGACATTAATAACAGCTGCAGCTATGGCCAGATTCAGTTAATATATTTGCTTATCTTTTTAAGTTGATATGTCATTTGGCTCAACAAAGATTAAAGGAGAAATGTCAGGTTTCAGAATAACTTTATTCAGCCAAAGAAAATTTTAATTTTGGAAGTAAAACATTCAGTTACAGGCACACCTCAAAGCAATAAAGCACTTTAATAGTATAAATGATCTGCAATTTACCCTACTTATTAACAATCATAAATAAGCAAGTTTCTATTATTCTATTATTATTCTATTCTATTCTATTCTATTCTATTCTATTCTATTCTATTCTATTCTATTCTATTATTCTATTCTATTCTATTCTACTATTCTATTAGTCTCTCAGGGGGTTATATAAACCAATGATCTTCAATTTGTTTGTTAATACTAAAATAACTGAAAAAATACGCAACGCTTCACAAATTTTTAAGTTGGTATTCACAAGTTTTCATCTTAAGTTTAAATAGTTGTAAACAAAGGAATATCTTGCATAATGTAAATTTTTCTCTTTTTTTTTTTTTTTGTAGAGACAGTGTCTCACTATTTTGCCCAGGCTGGTCTTGAACTCCTGGGCACAAGCAATCTTCCCACCTTGGACTCTTAAAGTGCTAGAATTATACCGTGTGAACCACTGCACCATGCCCAGTTTTTTTAAACAAAACTTTTATATTATTATTTTAAATATATCCAAATAAAAATGCCAGAGATTTGATTTCTAGAAATATCTATTTAAAAGCTGCCTGAACATGCCTCTCTAAGGAATTTTATATCTTCTTTTTTTTTTTGAGACAGGAGTCTTGCTCTGTCACCCAGGCTGCAGTGCAGTGGCGCAGTCACAGCTCACTGCAGCCTTGCCCTCCAGGCTCAACTGATTCTCCCACCTCAGCCTCCTGAGTAGACTGGACTACAGATGTGCACCACCATGCCCGGCTAATTTTTTTATTTTTACTTTTTGTAGAGACATATCTCACTATGTTGCTCAGGCTGGTCTTGAAGTCCTCAGCTCAACTAATCCTTCCGCATCGGCCTCCCAAAGTGCCGGGATTACAGACCTGAGCCACCATACCCAGCCACATCTTCCCTTTTTCTCTTTGAACTTTTTTTCCATTCTACTTCCTCCACAGAATGCTATTTGAATGTGATATACCTGCATGCTTGAAAGTCTTTCACCATTCTATAATTCTTCAATCTATAGTATGTATGTGTATTTAAATTTTTCTTAATTTCCAATGACTGTAATGCTCTAAGTATTAATTGTGTCCTCTAAATTGAATTATTACAATAGTCACTAGCACATAATTTATCAAAAAGGCATAGTTTTTTTTACAAATTTTGGTAAATAATAAAATAGTAAATATAAGAAATAATTACTGAAAATATTATCTTTCAAAGAAAAATTGGGGGTGATGCTTTTATGGTACCGTTTAACCATTAAAGTAATCACCAAATTGTCCCTTTTGTTTTAGTGCCCTGGAAGTTTGTAAAACTCCAAGGCAATACACCATAATGGGATTTAGATAGGTAGAAAAGTATGCCTGTCTTCGGTCAATTGGGAGAAGAGAATATGAGATAGAACCTCCACAGAAAGTATCTTTGTCAGGCAGATTAATTTTGGGAAAGAATACGTATGAAAATTGAGATCTAAAAATTAAGAGAGAGAGAGAGAGAAAGGAGAGAGAGAGAGAAAGGAAGGAAAGAAGGAAAGAAAGGAAGAAAGGAAGAGGAAATGAAAGGAAAGGAAAGGAAAGAAAGAAACCTACCATTCATTTACCAGTATCAAAGAACAAGACTCAAAGTATAACCATTAGGAATCTGTCTAGTAATACTGCAAATTATGATCAATACCAATGCTTATTGTTATGGGTAGCTAAATCTTCTGATCAAGTGATCTACTCATATCCATTAAACTCTTTCAATCGATTTGTAGCACAACTAATCTTCATATGTTTTAAGATACTCAATCCATCTTGATTAGGAAACAAGTCTCTTATCACTCTTTTCACCACAGAAAGATCTAGCTTTTAAGGGGAGGGGAGATTAATAAATTCAATCCTTCATTCAAAGATACTAAAGATTCACTCTTCTGTCTCAAACAGAAAGCCAATAGAAAAAATATAGTCAATGCTTCGGTGTTAAGAAACACAGCAAGTTTTTTTATTTTGTTTTTTTACTTGCCTCTGCAGGCCAACTATAAAGTGTCAAACTGCATTACACAAGAACCCTATTAATCTTTTACAAGGAAACTACAATGTGTTTTTTTTAAATAGGAAAAGCATTTTAAAGTCTAGGAATATAGACAGACAATTTCTACCCTATATTTCAACTTGGAGCTTAATGATATTACTTTATTTAAACTACTTTGAAAGATAGCGAGAAATTCTCTCACGACTTTGAATTTCCTGAACAATTTTTTATAGGCAATAAGTGAGTTATTAAGTGATAATTTTGTACTTTCTGAGATATTTTTAAAAGCTAATGAGCATAATGTTGGTAAAAAATTTTAGGTAGAAAATCTGGGCCAAATGAATGGAAAAATCAGAGGTTGCTCTTAAAAAAATTCCCCAAATTCCTAATTTTTAAATTCAAGTTCACATCGATCAAATCTTAACTAACTGAACCTGGTCTTTGTATTCTGAGCAACCTATCTTGTGAAAATCTATTTCCTTCACCACTCCCACTGAATATATATTTGCTAATGATACGATTCTACAGAGTTAAACTAAATTACACAGTCCTGCATCTGTTTTCATTTTTGTCTAACTTGGTTAACACTGTCTCCCACATAGCTCTTTGAACTGTATTTTCCTTTTTTTTTTTTTTTTAATGTACTCTCCCATTCTCTCACCACCTGAGTTAAACAGGAAAAAAGGAAAAGAAAAAAGTACATCCAATTTATACAAATTAGATCTATGGGGGCCAAATCCTAAAGGAGTGTTAGGTTCTCTTCATTTAGGCCTATTATCACGTTACAAAGTACACAACTGCACTGCTCCCAAAGGTCAGTCTTTATACTAGGTTATGCTTCAATTTACTAAAGCCAACTCGTGACTCCAAGCAAATATTCTGTTTTGGAGTATTGTTTCACCTTTTTGCTTTCCTTTTAAATTAGGCAGCACTCAGATTTTAAAAGAGAAAATAAAGGGAAGAAAAAGCCTCAACCAGCTCTTTAATGTGCAAGATCAGGTAAGACCAAAAGTACTTTACTAATGCACATTTGATTATCAACTGTACCTTTAAAATATAATCAGGCTGAGAATTAATATCTGAATTGTTGGCATTCCTTAAGGAAAACATCCCAGTACAAAATTCATTCACTTTGGAGGTAAAAAAACAAAAAAGCACCCATCTGTTCATTTATATATATGTTCTGGTTGAACTTCTAGCTCCACGCAATTAAATTATGCCAGAAAACACTATTAATTCAATTTTCAAAATCATGCACACTGCCATATGCTTTCCAAATGTCTCAAAACTCCTAAATCTCTTTCTCATCTTGACCTCTCTCCCAAGCTCTAGAACCTATTTCCTAACTGCCCATTGCGTACTTGTGACTAGTACATCAAGTACTATTAATATTTCCAGTTTTCACTCCTCTTTCACCTGAACGAACACACACACATGCTCACTCGCTCGCTGTCTCCCAATCCCCACCATCCAATTAGTTTTTCCCACTCCCATTTTTTCTAATCCAAGCTCAAAATCCTCAAAGTCATATCTTTGACATCCTCTCTTTGACATTCTGTTCTGCCATTTAAACGATGGTCAATTCTGCAGTTCTTCTTGCATAATTTCTTATATATGTATCTTATAGTCCCTTTTCATTCCCCTACACGCCCTTATCTCCAAAGAGACCCATTCCAGATGACTGTAAACACCTCTCTAGTTTTCCCTCCTCTAGGACTCTTTCCTGCCAATACATTTTGCACAAAGATAACTCCAAAATGAATAGCACTACACTGTCCTTATTATCAAAGAATTCACACACTAACAGGAAACAAAAAAACTATTAACAACATAAGTGGATAAGTATTACACTGATGGTACTGTATAAACAAAAAGCTCTCGAAGGTAGGATAGTGACAGTTATTACAGGAGAGGTTTCAGTAGAGGTTACAGCTAAACTGGTGAAAAGCATTTCAGACAGAGAGTAGCCTAACATGTGAAGGTTCACATTTGGGAAGGACAAGTAGTCCGGTGGCAGAGGACAGGTAGGAGCTGAGGCTAAACTTATAGGCTTGAGTCAGACTGTGGGATCTTCGCTCCCATGCTAAGAAGTATTAGACTTGATCCTATGAACCCTGTATTATAAGCTTTTTTTTTTTTTTTTTGATACGGGTCTTGCCCTGTCAAAAAAAAAAAAAAAAAGGCTGGAGTGCAGTGGCGCAATCATAGCTCACTGCAGCCTCACATTTCTGAGCTCAAACTATCCTGCTGCCTCAGCCTCCCAAGTAGCTGGGACTACAGGGGTGCACCACCATGCCCCACTAATTGTTGTATTTTTTTAGAGATGAGGTCTCACCACGTTGCCCAGGCTGGTCTTAAACTCCTGGCCTCAAGCAATCCTCCTACTTCAGCCTCCCAAAGTGCTGGGATTACAAGTGTGCTCCACTGCTCTTGGGCCTATTTTAGCTGTGTATCTTTGTTGTTTAGTTTTTAATATATAATCTTAAAAACAAAGTAACACAAGTGCTAACAGAACCAGATGCATCTTCCCTAAGTGTGACAGCTGGTTTCTTAGTCATCCACACCTCAAATTAGTAAACACACTCTGCAGGAAAATTAGATATAACGACAGTATTCTGTACATGTTCATTAGGTCAAATTGGTTTATTTATGTTATTCAAATCCACTGTATCCTTACTCACATTTTTGTGATCTAACAGTTATGATCTCTATGACCTACCAGTTCTGAAAGAGGCCTATTTTAAACTTCCTAATATATTTATGGATTTGTCTGTTTCTTAATATCAGATATTGTATTTTTACAGTTATACACTGTTCATCTTATTCCTTTTTGTTTTAGATTACAATTTTCTGGTGTTATATGGGTTAATTCATAATATCCTATTTAATGACACAGAAAATACTCCTCAAAAATAAGTTTTCTGGTCCATTTCTGGACCAAATCTAAACTTTCAACAGCATTGCTGAAAACAGGTGGGTAATTATTTTCCCCATGCTCTTCTTTTTCCATCAACAATCTACTTCCAGCCAAACATACTCAATATTTAAAGCACACTGCTACTGCTCAATCTGACCTCCAGGTTTGGGGAAAGAATAGCTGTCTGCATGATAAAAGGAGTTGATATTCACACAAAAAACTGAATTGGTTACATTATATGCTTTCTCGCCACATTTCATTGTATAAAAGGAGAGGGAAGAAAGTTTGATAAATCCAAAGAACAGTTTATTCTTCTTCCAGAGGAGAAAACAATCATAATTACTAGTTTGAAAAGGCTCAGCCTCAAGTTTATAGTGGCTTAAGAAGACAAATATAAAGCTTTATGGCAGCTGTCCTAACTAATCATAGAATTCATAGACTCACATGAGCAATACATAGGCTTGACAACTATATTTCTGACCAATTTCCTAACTCAACACTCATTTGTATTTTAGGGAAGGCAATCTAAAAGTAGAACATCTGAGATAAATATCTGTGGCCCAGTCCTCACTGGAAATAACTGAAACATATAAACAAGTTGGGAGGAAAAACCCAAAATAATAAGTTATCACACACAACTTGTAAGGTGTGTTGTTCCTACTTAGAATTTGAAAATAAATGAATTCTACTTTAGGGTGATCAAGAACAGCGTTTTTTCAAACTGCAGGTCATCATCCATTAGTGGGTTGTGAGACATATTAGTGGGTTCAGACATATTTTTTAAAGAATGATATAGAACAAACTAAAAGAAATAATACCAGAATGTATAGTAAAAGTATTGTTCCATGAAATTTTTTAATGTACACACATATGTATGAAATGCACATACACAACTAAAAGGTATTTCATATTATAGGTTAAAAGTAAGAAAAAAAAGTTCAAATAATACTGATCTAGGATCTACCAGTAAGGCAAGCTTATTTACTCAGAGTAGGAGCAAAATTAGGAAGAATATTTTTATAAATTGTTATAAGATTAACTAAAGATCTAAGATTTTAGGCCGGGCACAGTGGCTCATGCCTGTAATCCTAGCACTCTGGGAGGCCGAGGCGAGCAGATCACCTGAGGTCAGGAGTTCGAGACCATCCTGGTCAACAAGGTGACACCCCGTCTCTACTAAAAATACAAAAACTAGCCAGGCGTAGTGGTGCATGCCTGTAATCCCAGCTAACTGGGAGGCTGAGGCAGGAGAATCGCTGGAACCTGGGAGGCAGAGGCTGCAGTGAGCCGAGATTGCGCCACTTCACTCCAGCCTGGGTGACAGAGTGAGACTTTGTCTCCAAAAAAAAAAAAGAAAAAAAAGATTATCCAAAGATCAAATAACTATGTATTTATGTTTCGGATGGCAAAAATTCATTTATTCCAAAAAGACTATTATTTACCTTATATATACCAGACATGGTTGTGTGTGCTATAAATAGAAAATGGAATAAAACAAAGTCCCTACCTTCAAGAGTAAGTTTAAACTCTAGTAGAGATAAGTAGCCATGGCACCAGATGCTAGGCTAAAGTGCTTTACACACATTCTCACTTGAGCCTCCTCATCTTGTGAGTAGATAGTATTTATCTTAATTTTATATAAGTGGGAATTGAGGCTTAGAGAAATTCATTAACTTGTCCAAGATTATTTCTGTCTCTCACCCATACCACCCACACACACACACACACACACACACACGCACACAGCTAGTCAAGGCAGAGTTGTGATTCCAACCTAAGGCAACGGGATTCCAAAGCTCTCTCTTTGCCACTACACTGCACTGCCTTCTACTGTTCTTCTATCTGCAAGAAAATAAAATATAACAATGTTCTGCCCAAGAAAACGTCTAAAAGTTACATAAAACTATGATCATTGATCAAATAATTTCAACTATAAGTTGCCTGCCCTTCCTTAAATTGTTTAATTTGAAAGAAGGCAATTCTTTTTTGTCTGTTTGTTTTCTTGGAGACAGGGTCTCATTATTTTGCCCAGGCTGGGCTTGAACTCAAGATCCTCCCGCCTTGGCCTCCCAAGTATCTGTGACTATAAGCACACACCATGGCTTAAAAGTTGACCTAAAACTACAGTTCAGTTTTTATTAAATCTGCTTTGGAATAAACATACTAAAACATCATATGATTTTTACAATGTCTTCAAAACCGTGAAGAAAGAACAGTAGGCAAATGACATACAAATCAGTGCCCTGTGATTAAAAAAAAAAAAAAAGGCGGCTGGGCACGGTAGCTTAGGCCTATAATCCCAGCACTTTGGGAAGGCGAGGCAGGTGGATCAGTTGAGGTCTGGAATTCAAGACCAGCTTGACCAACATGGTAAAACCCTGTTTCTACTAAAAATACAAAAATTAGCCGGGCGTGGTGGTACATGCCCATAACCTCAGCTACTCGGGAGGCTGAGGCACTAGAATCGCTTGAACCCAGGAGGCAGAGGTTGCAGTGAGCTGAGATTGTGCCATTGCACTCCACCCTGGGCAACAAGAGCGAAACTCCATCTCAAAAAAAAAAAAAAAGGCATCTTGCTCCATGAACAAGTCCAGAGTAGGTCTCACAATAACGAGGCTTTGGAAGGGGATGTGGCTATTCATCAGCCTTATTAGAATAGCCATTTCCTAAATGGATCCTGAGGAGGTTTGTGAGACATGTTGAGTGAGGCAAGGCTCACCCACATAGACAGCTAGATATGCTGGGCCAGCCCTGGCAATGAAGGCAAAGGCACTAGGGCCCAAATCACCCCAGATTCCACACTACTAATATCCTGTCTGATTCCTCAGAGCAGGAGTTGTTTCTGTTTTGCTCTCACTGTATACCGGTACATCACCTAATACAGTGTATGTGGCATGGCAGGAACTCAGTAAATATTTGCTATATGAATACATTATATTGCACAAGTTAGTTCCTCTCTCAGGCCTTGATTTTCTCTAAAACAAAAGGGTTGGACTAATCAATATATTCACTTTCAGCTCTAAAGGTCTATACTTCAAGCTAGAATTCCTAAATATATCACATAGAACATCAGTAAAATTACTCGGCTGAGCATGTGGCTCCCGTTTATAATCCCAGCACTTTGGGAAGCCAAGGCGGGCGGATCACTTGAGGCCAGGAATTCAAGACCAGCCTGGTCAACATGGTAAAACCCTGTCTCTATTTAAAATACAAAAAATTAGCCGGCATGGTGGCACACACCTGCAATCCCAGCTGCTCAAGAGGCTGAGGCACGAGAATCATTTGAACCCAGGAGGCAGAGGTTGCAGTGAGCTGAGATCACACCTGTACTCCAGCCTGGACAACAGAGCAAGACTCTGTCTCAAAAAAAAAAAAAAAAAAAAAATTACTCCAGGACATCCGGGTTTTTTGAATATATGCCTAGTCACAAAGTTTCACAACATCTTACTCACTAAACACAATGAATTCACCCTGTTGAAACTAAAACCATCACAGCCTCCTCTTCAAGGGGAAACTGCTCAATATTTGCTGAGGTACGAAGAGAAATAAGCCAGTTATTGTAGAAATAACATAGGACATATCTGACATTCAGCTGAAACAAGAGAAAAGTTGATGCTCATAAAAATAAAAATGATAGCAGCATAATGTAGCTTCTTCAGATGTTTGAATAATCAGAAAAATCTGATGATAACTAGCTTCACCAAATATCTCTGGCCTTAATACCAAAGTACACCTACGTTTTGTAGAGGCAGGACATTTATTTTTTAAGTAGTATGAGATACATTTACCTTACTCAATTAACTGTCAGTTAGAAACTACTTTCTAACCTTTTACAACTTTTTCCAAAAAGGCAAAGTTAAGTATTTACCCCATTATTTTAAGTAACATCATCTCAAATTAATGAAGCAACTTGACTAGATTACAAAACCACCAGTTCAAAGTTAGGTTTTATTAAATATATTTACTAAGGACTGAAATGTAAAAATCACACATTAAAGTAAGTCCATTATCTATAAAAAATTTTTTAATGATTTTCAAATCACTTCTAATTGTTATGGGGAGAAGGTTTGACTTCTAAATAGTATGTCAAACCTCTTTCTGAATGCTTCTGATATACAAGAAACACTGGTAGAAACTATATGAGGATCAGAAAATTCTAGAAAGTGATAGCAGCAGCAGGCCGGAGGGTGCAGGAAGGAGGCGGACAGCCACCCCTTCTGCAGCCACCCCCCACAGCCCGCTGCCACCCCCCACAGCCCGCTGCCCTGGGGGCTGCCGTAATGGGGTCAGGCCCAGAGCAGCACAGCGGGGGAGTAATGTAGTCAGGCAGAGAGGAACCCCTATGTGGAGCTGGGGCCGTGCTTTGGGGGCGGGGCGGAAGGTAGGAGTGGCTCCAGCTTTGGGAACCTGGCCAGAAGTGCAGCCACTGCGCCCACCCCACTGAGGGTTCCGGGTTCCTGGGCTCGGGAGGAGGCTCTGCGCGGGCCACTTGGGGCCAAGTCCCCGGTGTCCGCCCCACGTGGGATGACCTCCCAGCCTGACACTCCTGACAGTCAGGCCCCAGGCCCGCAACCAGCTCCGGGCCACTCCTTAGCCCCAGGGCAACAGGGAAGCTTGTGACAATGTCGCCCCTGGCCCAGACACTGGCTCAGGCCCAGCAAGGATTAGAAGCCACCCCCCCACAGGCTCCCAGGGGGCACGGCTGGGGCTGCATGCTCCACTGAGTCGGCGGGAGCTGGGAGCTGGCAGCAGCTGCGTCCCCCGACCTCCTAGGCCCCCCTTACCCTTGCAGGCTTGGAGATGCCTGATCCTGCTGCCTGGCCTCTCCCCATTCTTGCCTCCGCTCCTATCCGGGATTGGGGTTGGAGCTGAGGCGGCGCACTGTCACAGCCCGGAGGGGTATGCACATGCTTGGGCCCTGTTGCCTGGGCCCCCACCGGACTGGGCACTGACAAGCGTGGAAGAGGGAACCAAGGTTGGGGACTGAGGGCGACTCAGCACTGGCTTGCAGGTGCCCCTTAGCACGAGCAGCCGGGGTACCATGGAAAGCAGCAAGAGGCAGACTAGCTCCTGGGTATAAGGGAGGGGGTCCCTGGTGAGGGCCTGAAGGCTGGGGACCAGGCTGCCAGTCCCATAGACTGGAGTGGGGACTTGTGGTGCCTTTTCCAGGCTGCCCGTGGCGCCCATGAACCAATCGGCATACACTTCCTCCCCTCTTAGGTCCATAAAAGCCCTGGGCTCAGCCAGAGCAAGGCAGAGGATGGAGAGATGGGACAACCAGAGGGTAGCTCCTCTCTGCTGAAAGCTGAACACTCATCAGGATGACCTGCCTGTAGAGAGAAGCCACCCACTCCAGGGCCTCCTTTGTGCTGAGGGCTGAACACTTAACTGGGTGACCTGCCTACAGACAGGAGATGCCCACTGCCGGTCTCCTCTGAGCTCAATAAAGCTCCTCTTTGTCTTGCTCACCCTCCACTTGTCTGCATACCTCATTCTTCTTGGATGCAGGACAAGAACTTGGGCAAAGGCACCACCAGGCACAGAGGTTTCCAGCCAGAAAAGCAACACCCCAAAGATCCCATAACGAAAGTATTAAGTTCTCAAACTTATGACCCATTTTGGGTACATATGGCTTGATATAAAAAGTAAAAGAGTAATTCAAAGGTTTAAATACACATTAAGAGACATGTCATAAGACACTTTATAATGTGACTGCCAATAAAAAGGTAAGGAAGACCTAAGGCATTTCATCATGGGCAGACTCCCAGAAAAGAAAAAATTTACACTGATGACATTTCCATTGGTTGACTTATTCCTTCTAAGTTCCCTCTACATCTACATCTGTGCATAAAAACAACAACGTTATTATTCAAAGCATACCTAAAGTTTAAAAAGAGTAATAGCTGTTTTCATAGCATTTAAAGAGAAAAGGTAAACAGTTCAAGCTTGTATTAACAATTCTTGCCAGGCACGGTGGCTCATACATAATTCCAGCACTTTGGGAGGCTGAGGCGGGTAGATCACTCGAGGTCAGGAGTTCGAGACCAGCCTGGCCAACATGATGAAACCCTATCTCTACTAAAAATACAAAAAATTAGCTGGGCATGGTGGCAGGCACCTGTAATCCCAGCTACTTGGGAGGCTGAGGCTGGAGAATCACTTGAAGCCAGGAGGCGGAGGTTACAGTGAGCCAAGATCATGCCACTGTACTCCAGCCTGGGCAACAAGAGTGAAATTCCATCTGAAAAAAAAACAACAACAAACAATTCTTTAAAAAATAACATTTCATAAGAAATTGGAATCCTTATATATTGCTGGTGGGAATGTAAATGGTATATCTACTTTGGAAAATAGTCTGTCAAAGCTAAACACAGAATTACCATTTGACCCAGCAATTCTACTCCTGGGTATATATCCAGACGAATTGAAAATAAGGACTCATACAGATACCTGAACGCCAACGTTCATTACGCATTATTCCCAGTAGCCAAGGTGGAAACAACCCAGTGCTCATTAATAGATGGATAAACAAAATGTATTACTAACATAAACATTCAAGGAATATTATTCAGCCATAAAAACGAATAAAGTTCTGATACCTGCTACAAAATGGATCACCCTTAAGAATACTATGTTAAGAAAAATAAGCCAGATGCAAAAGGAAGAATATTGTATAACTCCAGTTATATAAAATATCTAAAATGGGCAAATTCACAGAGATAGAAAGTAGATTAGAGGTTACCAATGGCTGGGGGTAAGGGACAGAGATGGAAGTGGGAATTATTATTTAATGCGTACAGAGTTTCTGTTTGGGATGATGAACAAATTTTAGAAATAGTGGTGATGGTTGCACAACATTGTGAAAATTAGTACCACTGAGCTCTACACTTAAAAATGTTTAAACAGTTAAACTGTCAAATTTCATGTTATATATATATATATATGTTTTACCACAATAAAAATAAAAAAAACAGCATTCCATGATCACCTCACAGATTAAAATACAAAAGGAAAATGGGCCTTTATGTAAAATGGAGAGATCTGGGCTGGGTGAAGTGGCTCACATCTATAATCCCAGCACTTTGGGAGGTTGAGGTAGGAGGATCCCTTGAGGTCAGGAGTTTGAGATCAGCCTTGGCAGCACAGCGATACCCCATCTCTACAAAAAATTTAAAAAATAGCTAGCATAGTGGCACACATCTATAGTTCCAGCTACTCAGGAGATTGAGGCAGGAGAATTGCTTGAGCCCAGGAGCTTGTGATTACAGTGAGCTATGATTGTACTACTGCACTGCAGCCTGGGTAACAGAGTGAGACCCTGTCTCTTAAAAAATATATATATTTTAAGTTTAAATGGAGAGACCTGGTTGCTGGTGGTCATCATGTTAACCAAGCTGTCCAACTTGGCCACTTGCAGCTTGACGTTATGGGTCTCCTGATATGATGCGCAACATGATCTATATAATAGTCTTGCTGGGAAATCTGACCTAATCTTACAATGAAGAAAGTGACAATCTAGATTATGGAATTTTTCCATAGGACTATTAGCATGGTCTCTTTACAAAAGCCAAATGCAATGCTTGAACTTTGATTGGATCCTAGATCTGGAGAAAAAAGGGCTACCAAGGCTACTTTGGACATAATGGGGGAAATCTGAGTTATGGACGGCATGTGGTATGATAATATTAAATTATCATTGATTTCTCAGTTATGGTAATAGTATGTAGTTAAACAGGAAAATGTCCCTGTACTTGGGAAATACATGCTGAGGAAATTATAGGTAAAGTGTTGTGAAATCTGCAACCTACTTTTGGATGGTTTGGCAAAAGGTTGTGTGATTGTGTATGTGTGTGTGTGTGCATGCACATACACATGCATGTAGAGAGAGGACAGATAGGTCTTCATGTAGTCCTTCAATTTTGCTGTAGGTTTGAAATTTTCAAAATAGAAAGAAATATTATCTTTTAAAGTTAGATTTCTACAAAGTTTCTTCTTTTTTGCTCAGAATACACATAAGAAAATTCAACGAACAAGGGGGAAAATGTAGCAAACTCAATGCTTTGCATACCTTCCACATCATACCAATGTGCGCCGTTTGTGATTCCATCTTTGAAAGTCTCGTCTTCATCTCCTGGACAATGAGGCTCACCAGTTTTCATTATGGGGTGGTTTGAAGCATAAGCTTTTGCCAAGTATTTAAATACTTCATCATCTGAGGTTTTGCTATAGATTCCAGCGGCCTTATGTTCTGGAGAATCATCAAAAGGATAGCTTGCTACCACTGAGCCACCATGCAGATTTCCAGAAAGCACAAACCTTTGAAAATACAACCAAGTCACGTATCACTAAAAAAGGACACAAAACACCATGCATTAAAAAAATTCCACAAAATCTTTTAGAAATAAACTCCAATATCTCTCTTGGAGACCTAAAAAACAAAAACCTGATAGGAACTCTATCAGCTGTTATCTGTTATAAGGAGACTAACAACAACAAAAAAAGAAAATGGAAAGAAAGTATTATCAATTTAAAATTTCAAACAGCTTTAACAATTCAGGTTAACCTAAACTAACTTTAAAGAGTTTTCCTTCATTGAAAAAATAGCTGGATAACACAGTATACATTAATATTTCAGGAAATATCTTATTTAGGGAATTCCAAATTCATGTATTAGGTTGAACTATATGAGCTTTGAGCTTGCCAATATTCACCCTTTTCTTTTTGGTAGTGGTGGGGTCTCACCATGTTGCCAGGCCTCCCAAAATGCTGGGATTAGAGTCATGAGCCACTGTGCCTGGCCCTCACCCATTTTTTTGACCTAAAAAAAATGACAATTTCATATAGTTCAGCCTACGACTTGTATTTCATAATACGTAAATTCCACAGAAAACATGGCTGGTATATATAAATATTCATTGCATATATGTTAGGTTAATAACTTTTATGCTTTTTACATTTACCGTCCAAAGAGAATTTTTAAGATAGGAAATCTAATTTTTAAAAGGATATTTTGTGTTTCACTCCAGTTTCACAATATACTAAATTCACATTTTCAAGAGAGAAGCCATAGTTGAGAAGATTCAGGAAAAAACAAACAAACAAAGAAAACAACCTGATTCAGTGAGCTGCTTACAGAGAAAAACAATACACCATATCAAAGACTAGTCCTCCATGGCATCACTGTAGAAGCAGCTCTTTCAAGGCCCAATGTTTCTGATTGGGCCATTAAAAAAATAAACTGACATCGAGACAAGGCTGCTCCTGTAAAAGAAACATTTTTTTTAATGCTTCTACTTTTAAGTGAACCAATTTACAATTTGGTCAAACTTATCTATATAGAAATACTGAAGAATTCCTTTTATGGTAAAAGCTAAAACCTAAAGGCAAAAAAAAAAAAAAAATGCTAAAGTCCTATTTAAGCATCTTTCCCTTATATAACAGCTTAAACCATTACTATCAGTAGAGATTAAATACTTTTCTTTTTCCATTCTAAATTGGATTTTCTTGCTTCTGCCTTTCTGTTGTTGAAATTAACTGACCTACAGAAATTCTAAAGGGGGTTGATATATAACATTTTTCTATATGCTTGAAAAAAAAAGTAAACCTGTCATGTCTAATTTGAAAGACTATTTTAAGCATGATGAGTAGTATTATCCCAGAGAAGATCAAACAATGAAAATTACTTGTAACACAAAATCTGTTCATCAGAAGATAGATCTTTGCCAATAAGGACACTGATTAAACACTAGCATAGACTATGAAAAGAAACTAGCTAAAAACTAATATAATTATAATTAGCACCCTTCCAGACACCAGAGAAGAATGCCATTTGGTGTAGTGGCAATGGCACAGGCTTTGGAGACAGACAAATTTGGGTAAGAACATTCCGTCTCCCAGATCTGTTGCTCACCAGTAATATAACATAATCAGGAGAAGTTACTGCCTTTAAATTCACTGAACCTCAGTTTTCCTCTCATTTGTAAAATAGGGATTAATGCTACCTATTTCCCAGAGTTGTTATGAAAATTAAGATAACATACATCAAACATAATCTGGCATAAAGACTGCTTTATAGCCCCTGCTCAACAAATGTTCATTTCTTTGGAGATATCTAGCATCCTGTTTAAGGAAACACTGCCTTACAAACTATCATTTTACTCCCCACTTCCACTGCCAGTCCTTGGGTAATAGAATGATACAGAAACAAAAACTAAGTAAATATTCTAACTTTCTAACTCCACTCTAACCACCTCTCCCCTATAGCTAAGGTATTAACAATTTACTCTCTGGTTTGTAATTCTAAAACAATTTTTAAGTATTTTTCCCCCACTGACTCTGGGAAAGTTATAAGAAGGCAAGGGCAGGGTCAGGTAATCCATTCGGCAACAAACATTTCTTGAGTGTCAACTATTTGCCAAATGACATTCCAGGGAGAGATACATCCCAAACGACATTCTAGGGATAGATACATCTGTGAACGAAACAAACAAACAAATGCCCTCTGGGCATTCATATTCTAGTAAAATAAAATGGATAATTAAATATTCTAAATAAGTAAAGCATGCTACTTTAATTGCACATTTTAAGTAAAACTTTAAAATCTAAGATTCTCTACAAAATGCTGTTTTTCATTTTGTTCAACATTTCTTCCAACACTTCTCAGAAATATTGTCAAAATGGCTTAATCAAATACTTTTGAACAATGAAATATTTGCAATCTACTTGAGTAATAAAATTCACTTCGATTTTCCTTACTGTAATTACAGTTTTGAAAGTACCAATGTCACTCTCACAATGACGATTTCAAGAGAAAGTGACTACAATGGCTGTAAGATTATGCTTTGAGTTTTTGTCAAATCAACTTTGCAAATCAACTCCAATCTTATTTGAAAGGTACTTTATGGTTTCCATTCAAATCAATTCTCTCAAATGTTTCTCATACTTGACTTCAGTATCACATATCATTCCTTGCATAAGATTTAAAGTAGCTGGTAAATATATTATAGATATTACAAATGAATTTATAAATATTAAACAGCTAATCTCTAAATTAACTCTATTACGCTATCCAAGTAACCCTGCAGATAACTTGAAAAAAATTAAGATAACTTGATATCTGACAAACTACATTTCAAAGATTCAGACAGTCATAGATATGTATACATAAGCCCCCCAAAAAAATCATCTGCACCCACTCTCAACATTGTGATAACGCTTTTCACAAACACATCCAAATATCATTTATATGCTTATCTCCTATGAAAATGTAAGCAGGTATATTCACTTAAAGAAGTATAGAGGTCAACTATAAAAAAATAGGGGTAACTATAAAATCTTCATTTGAATGATAAAGTTAATTTTTTATATATTTTCTTAAAATATTTGTCTCAACATCCATTGGATGAAGTATAAAGTGGAACAAAGAAAATAAACTTCATTTTCCTAAGCTGGAGGAAATTAAGCCTTAAAATTTTACATATTCAAAATAACAACAAAATCTAATTCGAATATAGCTGGGTGAATAGAATATCAAGAAATTACTCAAATGGTTTACCTCACAAAATACACTGAAAAAGGTAGTTTTCCCATACAGACTAATGTTTGAGTTTTTAAAAACATCCTATCCATAAAGTTGACGCTATATTTAGGCATCAATATCAAATTGTGTGTGTGCTTGTGTTTTTAATTTTATTCACATATCAGTGTCCTTTGTTATTGGTTAATAGCACAGAGTATGCATTTTGAGTGAATTTTTGAAGACTTGAGTTAGGATGGATATACTCTTCACCATATATGATCACCTACTTTCCCTTTTGATTAATTAGAGTTACATATTTGAAGAACAGATATGATTAGGGTAGTCCACTGCCACAGACCAAAATGACTCTGTATAGCCTCAAGGCGACTTGCACCAAGAAAAAGCTTATTTTCATATTTGGTCACAGCACAACTAATACTGAAAAGAAAAATCCAGGCACAGAATTTACATCCCTGCAAGGATCACAGCATTTTAAAGGTGCAAGGACAGAGCATTTTAAACAATTAAGCAATGCAAACGGTGCATTTGATGTATCATCTCCAAAAAGCCCTGGCCATCACAGCTCTGTCAATAAGTGTATGTCAAAGTCATATTTCTTATGCAGATGTTCAGAGGTCATGACACGATAGTATTTAAAAGAAAAAAAAATCCTCCCAGAAAGTCTATGTGAAATTATATATCTACAAGAGAGCTTATCAAGAGGAGTAAAGTAAAAGATAGAAGATGAAAAGACTCAGGAACTCTCCTAACACCCAAGAATTTTCTAGATCTATATATGACTGAAATCTTGTAGAAGAAATGATTCCAAGTCCCGCAGAGAAACTTCTTTATCTTAGCAGTCCCTCAGAAATCTTCTTTTAATCCAGATGGAATGATCAGTTATTGCTTCAAAAGCCTTATGAAGATACAAAAATGGGGAAAAGCTGATGCTAGAAAAGGGGAAGAGATGCCTGCTCACTTCAGACACTATGCCATCTGGAGTGAGTTCCCTCCTATTTTATTCCTCTTCTTTTTGCGGAAAATCCTGCCCATCTCTGGAGATAGCTCAAGCTCTACCTCTTCCACAGAGATGGTCCGTGTTATTGCAGCCCACACACATCTTGCCAGTGGGAACAATTCCTGTAAAGTTTAACTGGGTACACCAACATACCTCATAAATATTTATAACATTCTCTTGTTTTTTACTAATTTATTGAGGTCCTCATTCTTCTACTTTGTAATTTTTTAAACCTCGCGCAATGCTTAATAACACTTAAAGTGTGTATTAAAAGTGTGACCATTAGCCATTCCGCCCAGGCTAATAAGGTGCACAAATGACATCGCAAACCCTTCAGAGTCTAAAATGAAGCGGCTCACAGATCAGTGCAAGTTCTCCAGCTAAGTCCATATCTTCTTAAGCTGAGTCAGAGGTAAAAATTGGAGAAAAACCAGCTTCTGTCAAATAGGCAAGGGGAAGATCCTGGGAATATCATCTGCCATTTTTGGGCTCCAGTCTCCCTCCGTGGCTAAGAGGACTATCAGGAATCAGATTGCCTAATTCTAAGTCCCAGCCACACTCCTATGTAAATCAGTTAACCAATCTGACCCTCAATTTCCCCGTATGCAAAACTCATGGTGTCTATGACATCAGGTTGTGGCCAAAATAAAGTGAGATACTGCAGTCACAGAAAAAATTAGCACAGCGCCTATACCATTAGGCACTTTTGATAGAAGATAACAACAATGACAGCTTATCTATAAAATGTGTGAGCTGACCTAGGTTACCCTTAAGATCTCTTCTCGCTCATATTCCATGCCCCTGTAAGAATAGGGACCAGAATGTCAGAAAGGAGTGTCCCCTCCAGCCATCCCTTGAACAAATGACAGCCTCTAGGAGGCAATTCTTTGATGATTAGCAGGACGGGAGGCTATGCGGCCTGGGCCCTGTCCCCGTTACAGGGTGTCTCCCTTCACCTTCACCACCGCCACCCCTTATGCCAGCATTGTCTGAGCGCCTACTGGGTGCCGGAACCAGCCTCGGCCCTTGGAGGCACACACGGACGGGGAGGGGGCAGGCAACACTCACTTGTTCCTGCGGATCCACTCGATGAGGGCGCGCACCTCGGGCACCTCGTCCAGGGCGGGGGGCTCGCCGGTGCTAAACTGGTCGGGAAAGCTGCGGTTGAGGTCGCGGCCGCGACTATTGTCGCGGCCGCTGGCCCCGGGCGGGCCGCCGTCGCCGAAGCCACAGTCGCCCTCGCGGGCGCGCTCGAAGCCATCGGGGTTGAGGCTGGGCAGCAGGTACACGTCGGTGGTGTTGAGCAGGCGGACCAGGCGCGGGTCCCCGCGGCGGTAGCCGGCCGCCAGCTCACGGGCCAAGTAGATCAACACCTGGCGCGACACGGTCTCGTCGCCGTGCATGTTGCCCACCAGCTTCACCTGGGGCCGGCCGGGCAGCAGCGGCCCCGCAGCGTCGGGCCCGGCAGCGTCGGGCCCCGCGTCGCCCTCAGGGATTAGCGACCCCAGGCCGGCCGTGAGGCGCAGCACCCACAGCGGCCGGCCCTCCACCGAGTGGCCAATGCTAAAGAGGCGGGCCAGGCCGGGGGGCCCCGCGGCCGCAGCCTCCCTCAGCGCCGAGCCCAACTCCTCTTCGTGGTAGTAGCGGTCGAACTGGCCCTCGGCCGCCTCGGCGCCCGCGCTCGTCGTTGTCGTAGTCGCCTCCGCCTTCTTGATGTGAGCCGCCTGGGCCGAGCTCCCCAGCAGCAGCAGGCACATGAGCAACGGGAGCCGCCCTAGCCGCCAGGGCGGCCGCTCTTCCCGGCCGCTCGCCATCTTCCAGCAGCGCGGCTAACCCCAGCTCCGCTCCCGCGGCTCAGCGCTGCGGGCGGCTGGGGCCCGCCGGATCCCCTCCTCGCCTAGCAACCCCATCCCGCCCTCTGGCCGCAGCCAATCGCGGACGGGCCTGATGGAGCGTCACCACCAGGGGGCGGGGCTTCCCTTAAAGCAGCCGATTCCCTCTGGGCGGGCCTGCCCTGCTCCCGTCTGGGACGAGTTTGGTCACCCTCTTCCTTCGCCAAGGTTCTTCTTCTCTTCTCCTCCTTGTTTCGTGTTCTGCGTGTGCTGCCCTTCTCGCTCAGTCTCTTCTTTATGGCTTCTCCCCTAAATTATCACCCATTTTTCTCTGAGAACTCCTGCTAGTTCCCTTCCCATCTTTGTTGCTGCCTTTCTCAGCTGCGCTTTAATGCTTAGAACCGAGAATGGAAAGAATCAAAAGGTTCGAAAGAATCATAAGACTAGAAAAAATCAATAGGTTCGAAAGAATCTTCGTTCGGACAGGCAAAGCCTTAGCCCAGTCTCCTAGGCGCCTTGTCTCCGCATCCGCCCCGCCTCCGCTGGAGCCCCGCTGTCTGCGTGCGGTTGCACGGGACGCCTCGTGGGGAGGAAGGCTCGCACCTCTCTAGGCGGTGCATTCATTTTTAGAGTTGCTGCCTGGAAAGGTGTCTCTTTTATGTCTAGCGGAAATGTGCTACGTAGTAGGTTCCCTTTGTGTTAATGTTGTCTATTTCTTAGGCGTCACCCCACGTTGTTTTACTGTAAATAGGTCCTTGTGTGTGCTGGCCTCGGCCCTCATTAGGCAGATTTCATTTCACAGCTCACCGGCCCACTTCTCACACCTCATCGGAGCAAGTTGTATATTTAACTGTGCCCTGGAATGACATATTTTAAAACAGCAGGTTTGACATTTCTGGAAACACTTGCTTGGCATTCCTGAACTCCTCAGTGTTAGCCAAAGATGGCAATTACAGCGTTTCATCAAGTCTAGAGAAGAGGTCTTTTAAATCAGCCTTTATAGGCTTTAGTTTCTTTAGCTTGAAGAAACACACAACTGTATCCCTTAATCGAATGCGAAATTCTACCCATCTAACAATATAATCGCAATAACTGGTATTTCCTTCTTTCAGAGCCAGCTATTTCAGGGCCCCTTCCCTGAACTATGACTGAACCCTACTTTAATAGAATTCATTCATTCGTCAAGTATTTATTGAGCAACTTTTATGTCAAAGCTAGATGCTGGGAAACAATTCATTCTTCTGCCCAGTCAAGAGATTCAGTGTAGTTTGTGATAAATGCTACAACAGAGGGGTACAGGTGAGGGAAATATCCGAACTTGAGGAGGAGGAAAGGAGGAGAGAAAGCATGGAGGATGGGAAGGATCCCAGGCAGGAGGAGAAGCAAGCAAAGAAAGCTGCAGGATTTGAGAACAAATGCCTTGTGTTCTAGGAATTGCATGCAGGGTCAGGATTACCGGTGTGAAGGGGCTCACAGGCCAGTCTTCAGGGAGCACATTTGATCTGGAAGGCCATGGAGAACCACGGACGTGTTTTAAGCTAGTTTAGAAAAATCCCTCTGACAGTAACACGGAAAATTGAATGGGAGGCCTAAGACTTGAGGCTGAGACCTGGAAAGAAGCTGCAATCCAGGAAGACATGATGAGACTCTGAATGAGGGCAGTGCCAGTGGAGGTGGAAAGAAGGAAATGGATCTGAAAGACCTTCGGAAAGGAAAGTGGACAGGATCTGGAGACAAAGAGGATTGTAGGCTGACTTCAGGTTACAGCCTAAGCAACTTGCAGGTATTCACCGAGGTACAGGCCAGGAGAAAGCACAGGTTTAGGTGAAGATGATTAATTTAGTATTCTGCCATGAGAGCAAGCACCGTCACTCCAGTCCTGTGAATGGCTCTTCTCCTCCATGCCCCATTTGATCTAGTCTACATTATGCACAGCAGCTGCAGCTCATCAGAAACAAAGCCACAACTCTGTACAGAGAGACCGCCCACCACCCCCGGGAGTGCTCAACTATTACACTATGCACTTTTACAGTAATCCAAGTCAAAGAAGCCCCAGAGGACATGTTAACTTCTAATCAAATATTTCCTTTTCTACCACGTTCACTCTCCTTTGAAACCTCTTCCAGCCCCTTCACTCCTGCAGCCTCGCCTAGTGAGGCAGCCTGAAATGTAAATAAACAAGCGTGAGGGTAGTGAAATAATATGGGAATGTAACTTGAGCTGGTAGCCTCTCAGAAATCCCCAGGCCTTCCGTGGTGCCTTCGAGGCCTCTTTCAGGTCTGCAGCCTTCTTCCTTAGCAGGTACACAGTTGCTTATGGTTAGAAGGGAAACCCAAAGCTCTGGACCTCAGTCACTTTTGTATTTACCTACAGCTTTGTGTTTACCTACAGCTGAATACCTCCAATTGTGTCTGAGAAGTCTTGAACCTTGTGACAGGCGTTTCTTTCCTCTTTCCCCCAAGGAAAAGGTGTGGCCTTACAAGTGGAAGGGACTTGGGAAAGGCTTGAAGGTAAAAAGGCTTCCTGTTCACAGAAGCAGAGTGGCAATGACTTGGTTTTTTTTTTTAATTTTTGTATTTGATACATGATAATTGTACACATTTATGGGATACATGTGATATTTTGATACATGCATACAATATATTATGATCAAACCAGGGCATTCCGGATAGCCATCACCTCAAACATTTAGCTAGAAGAGATTTGAAATGTTTCTAGCACCAAGAAATGACAGAGTTGACGTGGATTTTTTTAAAACAGGGCAAAAGCTTTTAGATGACCAGCCTGATTCAAGAACCATTTTCTTTACAAGATTCGTAGGTAATTAAAGCATAGCATAGACCAGGAACTTGTAAGTGTCTCATTGTCCAGCACAAACACCTGCAGATTTACAAATTCAATTTGACAAATGTTTGTGGAGCACCCAATCTGGCGAAAGGTCTGTTGTGCCAGGTACAGGAGGATTGGAAAAAGAATGAAGGGGATCTCTCCCCTCCCAGAGGACAGAATCTAGGAAGGGACACAGAACACAGACACAACACAGGACTGGATGTGTCTGCTGGACAAGAGTTACATAACAGGCACTGTGCAAAACCCTTTACATTGGTTGACTCATTTCATCTTCACAACAGTCCTATGAGGCTGGTGCTATTATCATTCCCATTTCAAAGATAAAGAGAGGAGACATGAGGTCACACAGCTGGCAAGCCACAGATCCAAGACTCAAACCTGCGGAGTGTGACTTCAGAGTCTGTGTGCTTAACTTCTGTAATAAAACTGTTTCTATATAGTAAGCTTAAAAAACAAAAAACAAAAACCTGTTTTTGGAACACACAAAAGCCATTATAATGAAGAGTCACCTCCCTCGGTGGCTCAAGCCTGTAATCCCAGCCCTTTGGGAGGCCAAGGCGGGCAGGTCACCTGAGGTCAGGAGTTCAAGACCAGCCCGGTCAACATGGTGAAACCCCGTCTCTACTAAAAATACAAAAATAAATAAATAAAAGAAATTAAAAATAAAAATAATGAAGAGTCAGAGAAAACTTCACCAATACTGCTTGATCATGCTCTTCAACATCAGAACCAAGTTCAAATCCTGGATCAGTCCTTTTTCAGCCATTTTAACCAGGGCAAGTTATTTCATTTCTCTGAAAATTAAAAGAGATAATACATACATAACATTTAATATAATATTTGGCATATAACAAGCGTTTGGAAATCACTGTTATTTCTATTGTTTTTAATAATAGAAATTCTCAAATGGTAAAAATGGAGAAAAGAGCACTCCAGGCAGAGAGACCAGCAAAGATAGATGCACAGAGAGGGATTTCGTGACTGGTGGCTGGAATACAAGATGTGTTAGGAGGAGCAGCAGAAGCCATGCCTGCAAAGACTAGAAGTAGATGAAGGCTTTGAATACCACACTAATGGGGTTTTGCTTTATTCCAAAGCAAATGGAAAACTTAAAGAGCTGTTTGTGAGGAGGAATGGTGTGGATCCCACCTGTGTTTTAGCAAGAAAATTCCAGAAACCATGTGGGCAAGCCTAAGGGATAGCTGCCATCCAGGCAAGAGCTAATTCTGGCAAGTTCAGTGAGGATAAAAAGAAGATAAATTAGAGATGTTTAGGTTGTTGGATTGACAAGATTTAGCAACTGCATGGGTAAAAGGGAAGAAAAAGTAAAAGATGACTTCATGAGCTAGTGAGGGTGACCAGGTAGGTGGCTTTGCCATTACCCAAGACAAAGAAGGCAGGAGAAAAGATGCCAAATGGAGGGGCTTGGAGTGTGTGGGAAAAGAGATGAGGTGTTGATTTTGGGAACTTTTAGGTTTGAGATGCCTGTATGAAATCCAGCGGCAGGTATGTCTAGGTAATGGGAACAGTTTTGTTGTTGTCATGTTTGTTGGTGTTTAAGACAAGGTCTCACTCTGTTGCCCAGGCTGGAGCGCAGTGGCACAATCACAGCTCACTGCAGCCTCGACCTCTCAGGCTCAAGTGATCCTCTTGCCTCAGCCTCCCAAGTAGTTGGGACTACAGGGACATGCTACCACACCTGGCTAATTTTTGTATTTTTTGTAGCGACATGTGTAAGGTACATGGATGTGCTTTGGTCAAGGAATAGGCCAAGGCGGATATCCAGGCCTGCATGACTTGGTGAGTTTGGCGTGCAAGGGCACCCCTCCACTTGCTATGTAACCTGTTTGTGTAAGTTCATACATGGCCCTGAGCCACTGTTGTCTGTAAAAGATATAACTGCCCTGTTGACACTGTGCATGACAGACATGGCTCTTGGGGCTCGGCTCAGCTCAACATGGCTTAACGTGGTGGGCACACTGGTGCCCAGAGAAAGAAAGAGAGAACCAGAGCTGTCCATCCTGCAGACAGACAGAGGGGAGCCACAGCATGGCTCGCGTCGGAGCCCAGAGAGAGAAAGAGTTAAGCTGCCGACCCTGAAGGCAAGGGAGAGCCAGCCATGCAACTGCATTGTGAGGGTGGCAGGAGCCGCAGAGCCAGAGCAGACAGCCGAGATAAAGGTGGACAGTATAAGAAAGCTGTTGATGAGAGCTGCTGCTGAATAAAATCATCTTTCACCTGCCTACAGCCCCCCAAGTGTTCTTTCTGCCCATCCACCCACTGCCCTTTGATTCCGCATAGGCTGGACCCAGACCCCAGGATCTGACAACAGGGTTTTGCTGTGTTGCCCAGGCTGGTCTCAAACTCCTGGGATCAAGCAATCTGCCTGCCTCAGCCTCCCAAAGTGCTGGGAATACAGGTGGAAGCCACCACTCCAGGTCTTTGTTTTTTAAACATGGGAGAAATTACAGGTTGTTTGTATACTCATAGGAATGGTCTAGTAAAGAGGGAAAATGTGGTGACCCATTAGAGAGAAGGGAGAATTGCTGGAGCCATGGCTTTGAGTATGAGTAATTGGGAAGGGATAGTATATCTAATATACCAGTGGAGGGATGGGTCTTAGGTAGAAATACAGACACTTCAGTAGTCACAAATGGGAAGGCAGAATATATGGGCATAGGTACAATTAAGTGGGTAGATGAGGTATTGGGAGAAGGTTCTCTGCTGATTGCTTTTATTTTCTTAATGAAATGGAAAGCAAGGCCACTAGCTGAGTGTAAGGATGTTGGAGTAGGTGTTGGAGGTTTGAGAAAAGAGAGGAAGGTGTGAAATAATCATCTCAAAGAGTGGGAGAGAGAAATGGAGGGTAAGAACAGTTTCCAGCCATTGACACTTAATAGAGCCCAGCAGTTTTCTAACATGTCATCTAGACCTGAAAGCTAATGGGACATAGAACAGAAGGTTTTTGGCTTTGTTTAGTTCATTTATTTGTTGAGGAGGCTGTCTGTCTGAGCTCACGGAAAATGTAGTTACAGCCCAGTGAATTGGGCTCTGAAAATCCAGCGGCCACCCTGAGGGCATGGGAGGCTCCTGAGAAGATGAACATAGAGAAGGAAGAAGAGAGATGGCATCACTGAAAAACTCCACTTCAATTTGCTCCATGCCTGGGTCCCCCTAGTGTTGACTCACCTTGACAAGTGACTAACTCACTCTGTGTCACCGCTGCAAGAGAAAGTCAAATCCTAGCAACTTACAGCCCAAGAAACATTGGTAAGAGATGAAGTCATCTCAGAACCCAAAAGGCAACCATCTGAAAGCAAATTTGGAATTTGAAATATAAATATCCTATCAATCACAGTGCGCATAATACTATCACCTTATATTTCTGTGTGCCTTCCAGTATGTTATCTCACACAATGCTCACAACTCTGAAGAATATCAGGACAGCCTAGAAAGATTCTAGTTTTAAGCTCCACCAGCTCAAGCAAGTCAAATAGCAGGACATGGAACAGCTGGGAACTTAAGCTGTGTGCAAAACCTGTCCAGAGTTCCTGCCATCACATGCTGGGGTTCAGTGCACTTAACTCACTCTAGGGTATATGTACATTGTGCGCCCATCTAACTAACAATGAGAAAAAGTGAGAGAATGAAAGTAACAACCAAACTTAAAACAGATGTAGGGACTGGCACAGTGGCTCACGCCTGTAATGCCAGCATTTTGTGAGGCCAAGGCAGGTGGATCATGTGAGGTCAGGTGTTCAAGACCAGCCTGGCCAACATGATGAAACCCTGTCTCTACTAAAAATACAAAAAAATTAGGCGGGCATGTTGGCTGGGGCTTGTAATCCCAGTTACTCAGGAGGCTGAGGCAGGAGAATCGCTTGAACCCAAGAGGCGGAGGTTGCAGTGAGCTGAGACCGCACCGTTGCACTCCAACCTGGGTGACGAGCAAAACTCTGTCTCAAAAACAAAAACAAAAAAACAAAACCAAAACCAGATGTACATGTTGGTTTAAAACTGCAGAAAGGATGTGCAGTTTTAAACCTTTAAAAAACTGTAACTTTAAAGGTTTACTGTAAAAAAAAGTAACTTTAAAGGTTTACTGACCATTAACAAAAATAAAATGCAATATGCAGGTGAATAGTAATGTGGTTAGTACCTGCGGAGGGAGAAATTGAAGAATTAACTGAGGGCCATAGAGACACATTAACTGGTTTTGTTTTTTTGTTTTGTTTTTTCTGAGATGGAGTTTTGCTGTGTCACCCAGGCTGGAGTGCAGTGGCGCGGTCTTGGCTTACTGCAACCTCCACCTCCTGGGTTCAAGCAATTTTCCCACCTCAGCCTCACAAGTAGCTGGGGCTACAGGCACATGCCAACACACCTGGCTACTTTTTTATTTTTTTGGTAGCGACGTGGTTTTGCCATGTTGGCCAGGCTGGTCTCGAGCTCCTGGCCTTGAGTGATCGCCTGCCTTGGCCTCCCAAAATGCTGGGATTACAGGTGTGAGCCACCACCCAGCCAGAGACACACAAACTTAAAGGAGAATTAGAGGAACTGACAGGAAGCTGTCCCTAGAAGACAAGGATGATGGAAACACGAAATGGCATCCAATTAGAATTTTCATAAATTTGCTAATGTGTTACAAGCAGCAAAATAATAATAATAATAATAATAAAAGAATGATTTTCTGAATTTTTTTAAAATAAAGTCTCAAAATGGGCAAATTAAGGGAATTTTCAAGAGAACCTTTGGCCATATCAGTTCTTACAAGTGCTGTTAGTTGTCTGCCAGGATTCTCTCTACCAGGCTCGTGCACCCATCTCCTAGCTGATGCTTACTTACATCTGCGTCTTCGTGGGAAGATTTCCCTTGGCTGACAGGAGCTACTTTGCCCAGAAATGCCTGAGAAATTACACACACTGCCTCCACCCCACCTCTTTCCAGGGTCCTCCTACTGGTATATAGGCCCCCTTGCCTCCGGATGAGACAAACTTTGGAGCAATTTATGCTCCAGACAGAGCTTTCTGCAGAATCAGGCTAAGGTAAGAGTTCTTTTTTTCATTCTTGCTTAGCATCTTCTGATCTGCTTCCCTTAATCCCTTTCAGGTTTCTCCCAAGGGCACTCTTCAATAAATCACTTACGTAAGCATCCCTGTCTCAGGCTATGCTCTTAGGAACCTGCCTTAGGACAGCCAGGTAGGATATCACTCCATAGTACTTCCCTCTATGGGATAGATAGAATACATTTTGCTTTCTTTGCATTATATTTTGTTGTTTGTTTTGGTTTAGGTGTTTAGGTGTGGGGAGGTGTTATTTAGGGTGGGGGGGGTGGACTTTTTTTTTTTTAATCAGACAGAGTCTCACTCTTATCACCCAGGCTGGCATGAACACGACTCACTGTAACTTCAACCTCCTGAGCTCAAGCAATCCTCCTGCCTCAGCCTCCCTTGTAGCTGGGACCACAGGCATGTGCCACCATGCCTGGCTAATTTTTTAAATTTTTTATGGAGACCGGGTCTCACTTTGTTGCCCCAACTGTTCTCAAACTCCTGGGCTCACACAGTCCTGTCTCTACCTCCCTAAGTGCTGGGATTACAGGCATGAGCCACTGTGCTTGGCCTGGTGTAGCGTTCTTGTTTTGTTTAACTTTGTTTGTTTAACAGAGTTTTCTCTTACTTCCTTGATGTTTTCATCTTTCTAGGCCAAAGAATAATAAAAGATTTTACTGAAATTTCTTTTAAAATTTGGCCGAGGTTAGGTAGGGCTATTCTATTTTAAATTTTAGTTAGTTCTGTTTCTAGGGCATAGATTATGCTGTTTCCCAATCGTGAGAGCATGATAGTAATTTTGATCTGTATTTCCAAAAGACTGTATTAGCCAGCACTGAATAAACAGTAATTCTATTATCGTGAGGCAGGGAAGGAGCAAAGCAGGTATCAGATACTTTCAGTTGTATGAATCAGAAAACCTGACTCATTCCAGCTTAAATAATAAATGGAATTTTTTGGCTCATATAACTGAGAAGTCCAAAGGAGAAGTCTGGATTTGGGCATAGCTTTATCCTGTGCCCATTTTGGCTAAATGGGCACAAAACACCTGGTTTCTTTTTGTCCTGTGGCCCTGCCTTCTACAATGTTCACTTCATTCTAAGTCTGACTCCCCTGGTGATTCCAAGAGAGCTGCCAGAAGCTCTCAATGCTACACGCATTCTCATTCATAGTTCAGCAAGAAAACAGAGGATGTTCTTGTCCTTGCAAAATTGCCAAGCGTAACTCAGATTGGAACCCTTAGGTCACGTGCCTGCTCCTGAACCGATTGCTATGGCGAGGGAGATGGAATATGCTGATCGACTTAGTTTAGGCCATGAACCCTATTGCTGGTGCAGGGAATGGAATCTCATTCCCATGAACTACACGGATCCCCAAATGAAAATCAGGGCCTTTGGCAAGGGGGACAAACCAATAAACACCAACCTGCTTCATCAAACAAGCAAAGGCAGCAGAATATTTTGTTCACTCAGCATTTATGAGCATGCTCTGTCCTGGGCTGGAGGGCACATAACTGCGTATGAGACAGAAAGAAGAAGAGAGGGAGGAAAAAGAGGAAATGCAGTGCAATACGTGACAGTGTGAACAAAGTGTTGCTAACCAATACCAACATGGCACTTCAGCGTTTATGCTTTTCATACACTTTGTCTCACTAACCCCCACAATTGGAAAAGGAACCTTTGTCTTTATTTTTGGATGTCCGGTGTCTGAACTCCCTCCCTTCATCCGGGGAACCCTCCCCACCTTAGGAGTCGTGGTGGAAGGCAGGGCCTTCTCCCACTCTGCAGGCTGAAAATGCCAGGTGCTTGCTCTCACAGGACATGAGACACATAGTCTAGCTTTAACCAAGCAAACAAACCTGTGACAGACTTTGAATTGGGAGCTAGTGACACAAAGAAGCAGAGGCTGTGGATAATTCTTTCTAGCTGTGGTGAGGGAAAAATGGCAGCAATGTATAGCTTCTGGGGCGACAGAGCAAACAGAACACCCAGCCCCCAGCGCCAGTGGTGCTGGCAGGGTGAGCTGCAGCAGCTGGTACTTGGTGACAGTACAGCAGTCTCCTAAGTTCTGCTGCTTGCTTTGTGGCATTCTTCCTTTCTGTTTATAACCCCTGATTTGCCAACTCTCCTAGCAATTCTGTGAACCAACCAATATCCTTTTAATAAATTCATTTTCAACCAGACTCAGTTCCTATGGCTGCAACTTATGGAAATATAACTCTTTTGGGTCAATATTATCATAATTTTACAGGTAAGGATACAGGCTCTGAGACATTAGGTTACATGGTGCCCAGGACCACGCTATCTTCCAACTGCAAACCCCATCCTTTGTTCAGTATATGTGTCATTCTTAGGTGAAGAGTAACTGGAAAAGTTTCCTTCATTCCTAAAACATTTCCTTCCACTCCCCATCTGTTTAGTGCCTAAAATGCACCATTAGAGAGGGGTTCTCTGAGTCTGAAAGGCTTTTCCGTCAGTTAAAAGGCAAACATCAAGGAATCTTGAGATCAGCTGACCCTTCAGGAATGGGGAGAAAGAGTGGGAATTCTTACCTTAGAGAGGATTTGTTTAACAGGCTTCTTGGAGAGCAAAGGCCAGTGAGAATGAAGTGCAGATGATGGAGAAAAATACGGAAAGAGGAGGAGTCGGGTTGCCAAAGCCAATGGTACCTGTGTGACTGGGGCAAAAAAACAGAACTTGCCCCCACATTTCTAAAGAGAATCTTTGATTTAGCTGCTTGGCCACCTGGATAAACAGTGGCGTTCTAAGTAGGGAGAGGCATAGGGGAAATGAGATTGCATGATGCTAATGGTTCTCAGCCCTGGCTGCCCTTTTGTTTTTCTTGTTTTGTTTTTTGTTTTGAGATGAAGTCTCGCTCCATCGTGCAGGCTGGAGTGCAGTGGCCTGATCTTGGCTCACTGCAACCTCCACCTCCCAGTTTCAAGTGATTCTCCTGCCTCAGCCTCCCGAGTAGCTGGGATTACAGAAGTGCACCCCCAGCTAATTTTTGTATTTTTAGTAGAAATGGGGTTTCACCATGTTGATCAGGCTGGTCTCGAACTCCTGACCTCAGGTGATCTGCCCGTCTTGGCCTCCCAAAGTACTGGGATTTTAGGCATGAGCCATCATGCCTGGCCCTGGCTACCCTTTTGAATAGCCCAGGGGACCTTTAAAATATACTGGAAGAGAGCCAGAAGAGGTGACTCATGCCTGTAATCCCAGCACCTTGGAAGGCTGAGGTGAAAGGATTGTTTGAGCTCAGGAGTTCAAGACCAGCCCGGGCAACATACTGAGACCCTGTCTCTGTTTTTTGTTGTTTTTTTTTTAAATATATTAAAAATAACAAAATATACTGGTGCAGGGGGGAATAGGAGAATGGCTGCTTAATGGGTACAAGGTTTCCTTTGGGTAATGACAATATTAGGGAACTAGATAGAACCAATAGTTGTACAACCTTGTGAATATACTAAATGCCACTGCATCCTC
Source organism: Pongo abelii (assembly GCF_028885655.2). Classification (NCBI taxonomy): domain Eukaryota; kingdom Metazoa; phylum Chordata; class Mammalia; order Primates; family Hominidae; genus Pongo; species Pongo abelii. The sequence continues at coordinate 44,474,046 of NC_072004.2, read as the reverse complement.
GACCTCCCCGGCTCAAGCAATCCTCCCACCTCAGCCTCCCAAGTAGCTGGGACTACAGGCACACACCATATGCCTGGCTAATTTTTGTATTTTTTGTGGAGATGGGTTTTCGCCATGTTGCCCGTGGCTGGTCTCAAACTCCTAGGCTCAAGAGATCGGCCCACCTCAGCCTCCCAAAGTGCGGGGATTAGAGGCATAAGCCACCATGCTCAACCAATTGTGCACTTTAAAATGATTAATTTTATGTTATGTGAATTTTGCCTCAAAAAAAAAAAAATTGGCATCCCCTGAGAGGGAAGAGGGTAATAATGGGCTTATATGAGGGTAGAAGCAGCTCTTGAGAAGTGTGTGACTTTAGTGGAGTGATGGTGTACTCTATAATGAGCTCAGCAACTTTCTCCTAGATGCCCTCAAGTTCACTTCAGGTGAATAATGAATGGTGAAGATTTACATACTTTACTTTTCAAGGCTTTTATAGGAGTTGGTCTTTGATTTATTTTGGATGTGAATCTGGGCTGAGACAGGGCAATATAGCTTAGTTTCACCAGGGTTCTACCTTATACCTATTTTACAGGTTAGACCAAGGCTGGCCCTAGATTCTAGCAACAAATTTGAATGGGACCAAATACTCTCTTGCTCAGATGTAGTATAGTGTGCCAGATCTGAAGACATCCTCCAGTAAAAACAGCAAGAAATTGGGATGGTGCACTCTTGCATAAAGGGCCTAGGGCATGACTCCCATCTCCAATCAGAAAAATGTTCAGTTACCAGGAATGCCCTGGCAGCCAGCAATTTCAGCCTCTAATTTTGATGAAAACACTTGCCGAGACTGAATTGGCACAAACGAAGCACATTTACACCCAGCCAGCTGGATTCCATCTTAAGAGTACAAGCTGAAGCTCCAGAAGGTGAAGAGATTGATGCTATTCATGGCAACAGTCTGCAGCCATCTCTCTGTTATAGGCCTGGGTGAAAAAAATGGTACGAGGGAAATTATAGTGCTGGAGAAAGCAGCTACCCAAAGACTGCAATCCCACATACGAACCAAAGGTCCCTGGGAAATCCTAAGTGGGAGGGACACAGAACAGGAGAGTGGGTCTGCAAAAGACCTTCATAAGAAAAAATTACTAACTCAAGGGAAACATTCAAGGAAAGGAAAGAACAATGAAGTCACATAAAAGAGGGTGAACTAATGTAACCAAAGATAAGACAAAACTGGTAGAAATTACAGTAAATCTGAAGCAGATGTTCCAGGCAAGTTCTTTAATGGTGCTTTCCAATGCCACCCTGCTCCCCATTCCCTATCTTTGTCCCTTTCCCAGCACTTGGTTCTGCTCTGCAAGGTCTTTCGTTCATTTATTAGTTAATTCAACAGACCTTGATTAAGCATGGTCTTTATGCCAGTACAAGGCTGCAGGCATACAGAAGTGAAGAAAACACAATTAAGGCCAGATAAAGAAGAGCCTTGCCGGGTGCAATGGCTCATGCCTGTAATCCCAGCAGTTTGGGAGGCTGAGGCGGGCAGATAACTTGAGGCCAGGAGTTCGAGACCAGCCTGGCCAACAGAGAGAAACCTTGTCTCTACTAAAAATACAAAAATTAGCCGGGCGTGGTGACACACGCCTGTAGTCCCAGCTACTCAGGTGGCTGAGGCAGGACAGTCACTTGAGCCCAGGAGGCAGAGGTTGCAGTGAACTGAGATCATGCCAGTGCACTCCAGCCTGGGCGACAGACCAAGACTGTGTCTCAATTTAAAAAAAAAAAAAAAAGAGGGAGAGAGACAGAGAGCCTTAGAGACCTTAAGCACTAAAAAGATGAGGGTCTCCCTGTCCCAAAAGAAAACTCAAAATTAAATTTGATTTTTCAAGATGACATAAACCTTGCATGTATGCTAACATTAAAATAGCTTCTTTCTAGATTTGGGGATTACAAAATTCAGATTTCATTAATTAAAGATGAGTGTTTCTCTCGCTGTCACTCTTATCCTGGTATTCCTGCTTTGCTAGTGCCTTCAGGGATGACCCAGCTATAACCATTCCTCTGCCTTTGAAGAGGCGAGGACTCAGGGGAAGACAATTCTTAACTTTCTGGCTACTGTGGCTGCTCTTCTCTTTCCCAATTTCTGGTAGCCAGTGTGGTTGTTAATGAATGGAAGGATGTTGGGTGGCAAAAGGGGGAGGAATTGATATTCTTGGAAAAGGATCGGCCTATTTGCTGACAAAATTGTTGGACTATTATGTCAGCTGTGGTAGCTGTGCTTCAAGATGTGAAGAATAGTCAGGCGCGGTGGCTCACGCCTGTAATCCTAGCACTTTGGGAGACTGAGATTGGTGGACAAAAGTTATCTGCCTGCCTCGGCCTCCTAAAGTGCTAGGATTAGAGGCATAATTACAGGATTACAGGTGTGAACCAGTGCACCTGGCCCCGAAAGGAGAGCTATTTTTGAAACTAAAAATATAAGGACATAGTCTCAGGATAAAGAATAGTTCTTGGGATGGTCACAGTGGCTCACACCTGTAATCCCAGCACTTTGGGAAGCTGAGGTGGGCGAATCACAAGGTCAGGAGTTCAAGACCGGCCTGACCAACATAGTGAAACCCCGTCTCTACTAAAAATACAAAAAATTAGCTGGGTGTGGTGGCAGGCACCTGTAATCTCAGCTACTTGGGAGGCTGAGATAGGAGAATCGCTTGAACCCGGGAGATGGAGGTTGCAGTGAGCTGAGATTGCACCACTGCACTCCAGCCTGGGCAACAGTGCAAGACTCCATCTCAAAAAAAAAAAAAAAAAAAAAAAAAAAGAAAAGAAACTCTTTGCAAGGCCAAGGGAAGTCGGCAGATTGCTTGAGCCCAGGAGCTTGAGACCAGCCTGGGCAACATGGTAAAACACCATCTCTACAAAAAAATACAAAAAAAATAAAATAAAATTAGCCAGGCGTGGTGTCCCATGCCTACAGTCCCAGCCACCTGGGAGGCTGGGGTGGGAGGATCACCTGAGCCCAGGAAGTTGAGGCTGCAGTGAGCCATGATTGTGTCACTGCACTCCAGTCTGGGCAACAGAGTGAGACCATGTCTCAAAAAAAAAAAAAAAAAAAAGAGTTCCTTTTTTACCAAATGAAATTTAGACCTGTTCTCCCACATTATTCTTATTTTTAAAATTTCATGACAGATTAATAATAATGAAAAAATTATTTCCATATCATCACCAGTTTGAAGACCAGAATTTGGAACCACTACCAGTAGACAGCACGAAATCAGTAGACAGGACAACTGGGGATAAAAACCCTGAGCCCATCGAAACATTATTCTGACCTATATGACATTTCTTCTGTCCTGAAAGCATGCTTGCATTCAGGTATAGATGAATAGCATGCAAAAATATTCTATAGACAGTTATTGGAAGACTGAAGACCAAAGAGGCCTCTCCACCAGAGGATGAGTGAGAGCTGAGGAAACATAATGTTCTCACCCTGACACATTCAGATAGTGCACTTGTGGCTCCCCTGCACCTATGTTCCTATTTGTGTGCCTTTAATGGGTCACCAGTTTTACCAGCAATAGCTCTTGCAATTGTGGCTTACCAGGAGCCAGGAAGTGAAGCAACCCAAGCGTGATGCATCCAGGAGGCTGAGTTTGTGTGGGTGGTGACAAGGTGAGAAGAAAATGTGACAAGTGTGAAACCACAAGGAAATTCAGAGTTGGTTCCAAGGCTTAACCTTTGCATGAAGTTCCAGAAAGTTTTGGGAGTCTGCACAGTGACTAAGCTTCATGTGCCTTCTTAGGCAGTGGTGAGGAAAGAGGTGAATGGTGTTGCAAACTGAGGTGATCTAGGAGTTCTCAGGGTTTACTTGCAATCTCCCTACTTTCTTTCTTTTTTTTTTTTTTTTCTAAATTAAGAGAAAGAGACAAGGTATTGCTCTGTCATCCAGGCTGGAGTGTAGCACTGTGATTATAGCTCACTGCAGCCTCAAACTCCTTGGCTCAAGTGATCCTCTTACCTTCACCTCTCAAAGTGCTGGGATTACAGGTGTGAACCACTGCACCCAGCGTCACACTTCATATTCTTTTTTTTTTTAGATGGAATCTCGCTCTGTCTCCAGGCTGGAGTGCAGTGGTGTGATCTCAGCTCACTGCAACCTCAACCTCCCGGGTTCAAGCGATTCTCCTGTCTCAGCCTCCCAAGTAGCTGGGCTACAGGCATGCACCACCACACCCAGCTAATTTTTGTATTTTTAGCATAGACGGGGTTTCACCATGTTGGTCAGGATGGACTTGATCTCTTGACCTTGTGATCCACCTGCCTTGGCCTGCCAAAGTGCTGGGATTACAGGCGTGAGCCACCACACCCGGCCACACTTCATATTCTTTAAGTAGCATTAAAATGCTTTAATAAATCAGCATGAGAAAGTTTCTTAATGACACATGCAAAATTATTTATGTATTAGAAAAGCAAGATAGTTGAAAGGAATCAGTGTCGTGTGATTAATGTGATACTCCTGGTATCTGTATACATATACATCAAATAATACTTTATATTTTCTATGTCATTTCCCCTCAGGTAATTATCTGTAATATCGGGGGAAATCTATGTTAGGGCACTTTTATTAAAAAATCACATACTTTCAGAAAAAAAGTGGCAAGTAAGTACGAAAAACCTTTTTACCCTGCATCGGTAGTCCCTCTACATGCTGCTCAAGGTTTTACCGTGTGCCAGCCTATGCTGCCATGTGGATGCCCCTCTTATCTTGCTTGAGCTCTGATAACATAAACAGGTCATCCTCATGCATGGATACCTTCCTCATTTGGCTCAGACTCTGACACTCTGCACTGAACCACCACTACTACCCTACATGGACACCTGTCTCACCCTGTGCAGGCACTCCTTGCACTCAAGCAGCCCTCCAACATAGGTACCCTGCTTGGATTCTGATACCCTATGCTGGGCTGCACCCCTGAGTGGATGATGCCTTCTTAGGCTCTGACACCCTGTACTGGGTTACACCACCACCCAGATGTCCACCTCACTTTGCTTTGCAGCTCTGCTTCCTTATTCACATATGTAGGTCCTATTTTGTAATATCTGTAGTTGTTTTACCTTATTTCTAGATTTATATAGATTCAGACTTCATGATTAGCCTTATTAAATAGTTCCCATTTTCTAGTTTTTCATTCGGAAATGTCTTTTTTTTTTTTTTTTTTTTTTGAGACAGAGTCTTGCTCTGTTACCCAGGCTGGAGTGCAGTGGTGCGATCTCAGCTCACTGCAACCTCCACCTCCTGGGCTCAAGCAAGTCTCCTGCCTCAACCTCCCGAGTAGTTGGGATTACAGGCACGTGCCACTGCACCTAGCTAATTTTTGTGTTTTAATAGAGACAGGGTTTCATCTATGTTGGCCAGGCTGGTCATGAACTCCTGGCCTCAGGTGATCTGTCCACCTCCGCCTCCCAAAGTGCTAGGATTACAGCCTTGAGCCACTGTGCCAAGCCTAGAAATGTCTTAATTGGCTAGACTTTATCATCAGGTAGCTTTTTCAACCAGTGTTTATATGTGTTTTACCTGAAGTAAGCCTTTGTCATTTGAGACTATTTTTTGATGGCCTTATACACAAGTGGAGATTTAGCTGGGTATAAAATTCTTGGGTCACACTCGTTTCTCCTTAGAACTCTGTAAACATTGTTCTATAATCTTTTGGCATGGACGATTATTGTGAATGAGTTTGAGCTCAGCTTTACATCTTCCTTCTACAAGTGGCTTGTGTTTTCTACCTAGATACCCATAAGATTATTCACTTAGTTCATGACGTTTAGTCACTTCATGTAGCTGTGTCACAGTTCTATTCCACTGTGCTAATTTTTTCTACAACACAGTGTATCATTTTTTTTTTTTTTTGAGATGGAGTCTCACTCTGTTGCCCAGGCTGGAGTGCAGTGGTGCGATCTTGGCTCACCGCAAGCTCTGCCTCCCAGGTTCATGCCATTCTCCTGCCTCAGCCTCCCGAGTAGCTAGGACTACAGGTGCCTGCCACCATGCCCAGCTAATTTTTTTTGTATATTTAGTAGAGACGGGGTTTCACTGTGTTAACCAGGATGGTCTCCATCTCCTGACCTCGTGATCTGCCCACCTTGGCCCTCCAAAGTGCTGGGATTACAGGCGTGAGCCGCCATGTCTGGCCTGTATCTTTTAAATTTGTAGCTTTTGTTCTTCATTTCAGGAAAGTATACTTTTTTTCTTTGGATATTTTTATTCTCCACTTTGCTCTGCTCTCTGCCTAAAGGACACCAAGTATAGATAGGGTGGATTTCTGTTGTGCTTTATGAATGTATATAATTTCTGTGACTGAAAAATTGTATGTAGGTGTAAGGATAACATTATTATAGGTTTGATCCAAATATGAGAATTTTAATATTCTTTCTCAGTCTAGGTCTCAAATACTAAAAACTTTGTGAATGATCTTTATTTTTTGGTGTATGTGTGCGCACACACGTGAATATGTAGAATATGATATAGTAGGCTAAGATCAGAGACAATATAGTAGTCAATTTATTTTCCAAGAGCTATAGTGAATAGATAATAATTAGAACTATTTTTTATTTAATGCTTAACTATACAAGGCAAGGACATAAGCACTTTGCATATATTTGCTAATTTAATTCTCACAATAAGTATATAAAATAAGTATTATTATGCCATCATTTAACAATAAGGGGACTAAACCTTAGAAGTGTTAAATAAATCTCCAGAGTTTCATTACTACAAAATGGTAGAGTGGGTTTGGAACCTGAGTTTCCCAAAGCAATGGCCACATATTAATCCACTGTATTCTCTCTTTTCTTTGTCTTCTGCTACAGTGGGAAGTCGTGAGGGGAAAAACAAGTTGTGGATGCCTCCAAAAGGTGTTCGTATTTTAAGAAGTCAAAGCTGTTGGTTTCCACGAAGGCATGTTATCTTTACAGTAATGTACGTCAGAAGGCTTCATGAATTTGCATGTCATCCTTGTACAGGGGCCATGATAATTTCTGCATCATTCCAATTTTAGTGTATGTGCTGCTAAAGCCAGCACCAGTTTCTTTTTTTCAACCGGTCCATAGATCCTTTCACTTAATGTTCCCTAAGGCACTAAAGTTCAACATATTTAAAACAAAATTCATTGTTTTATTCCTCAATAACTTTGTCTTTCTCTCAATTCAGTTACTGACACTTCCTTCTCTCCTGCTTTCTATGTGTCATTGGTTGTCAACATTTATTACTTCTGTCTTCTCATTATCTCATTCCATTGAGTCTGCTCCTTTCCATTCAAAATGTCAACACCTTAATTCAGCCTCTTATTAACACCAGCCTGGAATATTGTATTGCTGAGGTAACTGACTAGTCTTCTGTCCTCTCATCTTTTTGTCCTTTCTCTTCTTTTATGTCATACCTAGGCTCAGACCTGTCTTCCTATAGCAGTTGTCTCCAAACCCTTTTGAAAACACTTCGTATCAATACAAATGCTTGAGCATGAATCTCTAGTATATTCATTTTAATTTATTGTATTGTATTGTATTGTATTTTTGAGATCGCGTCTTACTCTGTCACCCAGGCTGGAGTGTAGAACCACGATCATGGCTCTCTGCAGCCTTGACCTCCCCAGGCTCAGGTGATCCTCTGGCCTTAGCCTCCTATGTAGCTGAGACTACAGGCATGTGCCACCACACTCAGCTAATTTTTGTATTTTTTTTTAGAGATGGGGTCTCGACATGTTTCCCAGGCTGGTTTCAAACTCTTAGGCTCAAGTGATCTGCCCACCTTGGCCTCCCAAAGTGCTGGGATCACAGGCATGAGCCACCGCACCCAGCCGAATTTATTTATTTCTAAAAGATGTCCGCCTATGACTATGTATATATTACATATATACATGAGTATTATATATTTATATATTGTATATATTAATATACATGTATATTATATATTATTTCTAAATGATGTCCACTTATAACATATATATATTATAAATGTACACAAGTACAGAAATTAAAAGGAGATAAAGAAGAAATGAGTATTTTTAATTTAAATTTTTATCTTATATATTTGAGGTACAAAAACATTTTTGTTCTCCCTATAATTGAGTAAATTCCACTGTTTTAAAAAAATTGGCTTAACAATTTGTGATGAAATGATACATAAGTGTGTTTCTAACTTTATTTTGAAAATATGTTTTAATTGCCATCATAGCTGAGAAATATAGTCTCAAATTTACACAATGCCAAATGCACCACAAACACATTGCTAAATCCTAATATTCATTTCTATCCAGCAACTATACAAAGTTTTATTGAAATTCAGCCAATAAATCTACTGATGTCCAAGAGTTATTTTTGCAAGCTATTGAAAAGTATTGTAAATCTATGTCTGGAATATTAATAGATTAAAAGACTATTTCCAAGTTTTTTGTAAAGCATGCAGGTATAAATGTTTCATAAGTAATGATAAAGTTATATCATTTTCAGGAATAAAAAAACAATGTTGCAATTGTGAATGGGAGCTCACTCATGATTTGGCTCCCTGTCTGTTATCGGTGTATAAGAATGCTTGTGATTTTTGCTGAAGTTGCTTATCAGCTTGAGATTTTGAGCTGAGACAACGGAGTTTTCTAAATATACAATCATGTCATCTGCAAACAGAAACAATTTGACTTCCAGACATCCATTTTCAAAATGCTTTCTTAATAAAAAAAGAGTTCCTTTGCAAGAGCAGTTATTTTTCTATTCTTTTTCTTTGCTTTTTGAGACAAACTCTCTCTGTCACCCAGGCTGGGGTGCAATAGCCCAATCATAGCTGGAGCTGTGTGTGATCATAGCTCGGCTGCTGCACTCAAACTGTAACCTCAAACTCCTAGGCTCAAGTGATCCTCCTGCCTCAGCTTCCTAAGTAGCTGGGACTACAGGCACATACCACCAGGCCCAGCTAATCTTTAATTTTTTTGTAGAGATGAGGTCTTACTATGTTGCCGGGGCTGGTCTCAAATTCCTGGACTCAAGCGATTCTCCTGCCTTGGCCCCCCAAAACAGCGACTTTTCATTCACTGTTAAACACCATTTTTTCCTTAAAGACACTAATTAAATGTGCTTATTATTTTAATTGTTTTATTATTAATTAGTTGATTGATTATTGTAATATCTCGTGGTAGCACAGTTTTTAAATTCATTTGTCATAACGGAAAAGGTCAGAAATTTTTGAACACTAGTCTTTTTGTAAGAGAAAAATTGTGCAGTTCACAGTTCATCTTTTTAAATGGACAATTCTTTTAAGTCCTTTACCCCTCAATGGCCCATAATCCTATTTGATACAATTGATTTTGATGGTCACTCTTCAACTCACTTTACAGTATTATAAGTACTCTGTGATTTATTAACACTGGGCTCTAACCAACTGAGATAACCTGCCACCCAAGGTTCTACTATCTAAAGTTTAAAGGTCTTGTGTTTTTTGTTTTTTGGTTTTTTTTTAATAAAAATAGCCTAATGACACCCTACAGCACACAAATTCCTCTTGGGAGATCTCTCTTACCATTTATGACACTTGACTCATGTTCAGACAAATGTGGCTTCCAGCATCAGTTGATATATTGGGTATCAGTAAAGTTTAATTCTTTTAAAGAAAAATAAATATAAATTCTAGTCTTTTTTCTGCAGCTCAGGGCAGCCAGCTCCTAATGAATTCCAGGAATTAGCACACACCCCACTTTGGAGACCACTGTTATAAAGCATTGCTCTGATCCTTTTACTCTTTTGCCAGCAAACTCTTGTTATCTATCCATTGGCCATTTATCCATTGATAAAGCCTATGCTCTCTTTTTCTCAATAACATGGTTGCCCCCATCCCCCTGCTGCCTTCTCACGGGCACAGGTGAGCCCTTTGTGACAGCCACACTTCAGGCTTGGAGACTGGCCCCACTTCTGAACTTTGAGGGACCAACATTGGCAGCTCACTGTTGAACCTGAGCCAGTCAATCTTTCTGCTATGTGCAGTTTGATCTTAGCATCTTAATTCCCAGTTACGGGTTTCCTGCCTTGTACCCTCATTCTCCAGTGCTTGGGTTTGAGTACCAGACTGAATAATGATAATAACAGCAAAGACTAGAGAGCTTACTTGCCTACCATTGTTCTGAATGCTTTACATATATCAATTTATTGAATCCTCATAACTCTACAAAATAATACTATTAATATCCCCATTTTACAGAAGATGAAACTGAGACACAGAGGTTATGTAACTTCACCAAAGTCACTAACAATAAGTGGCGGAGATAAGTAGGTTTGACTCTAGGCAGCCTAACTTTAGAGCCTGTAACACCTGGCTCTTCTGGCCTGCCTCATGTCAGCTTGCCACGGCTGATTATGGTAGGGCTGGAGAGGCATTTCTAAGCCTCTCAGCCAACAGCATTTCTAGCTTTTGGCCAAGAGCATGGCCAAGTTCAATATGATGCAGTGCTGTTTTGGGGTGGATCAGATACTCAAGGTAAAAAACACTGGCACTGGTTGGGAGCCGACATATGAAAGATGACTGGGAGCTGTAGGTGGTTCAAAAGTTAGAGTGAAAAAGAGAGACTGGGACTGATTCCAAGGAAAAGGACCTGGTAGCCAAGAAGTAGACTGACAGAGAATATGAACACTAGCCACTAATTATTAATGCTTATTATGTCCCAAACACTGTCCTATTTGCCTTATGTTCATTTTCCGTTTTACTCTCACAATGACCCTGTGAAAGTGTGTCACCATTTTCTAGACAAAGAAACTGAAGCCAGGCATGGGCTCATGCCTGTAATCCCGGCGCTTTGGGAGGCAAAGGCAGGTAGATCACTTGAGGTCAGGAGTGTGAGACCAGCCTGGCCAACATGGTGAAAACTTGTCTCTACTAAAAATACAAAAATTAGCTGGGCATGGTGGCAGGTGCCTGTAATCCCAGCTACTTGGGAGGCTGAGGCAGGAGAATCACTTGAGCCCGGGAGACGGAGGTTGCAGTGAGCCGAGATCACGCCACTGCACTCCAATCTGGGTGATACAGAAAGACTCTATCTAAAAAAAAAAAAAAAAAAAAAAGAAAAGAAAAAGAAAAAAAAAGAAAAGAAAAAGAAAAAAGAAAGAAAAAGAAAAAGAAACTGAAGCTCAGAAAATCTAAGTAATTTTCCTAAGTTCACATAATCAAATCAAGTGGTTCCGCTAGGATCTGAATTATATTTGGTGTGGAAAGGTGCTACAGTCATCAGCCTCTACAGGATTTCCATTAGTTTGTCCAAAGCCACTGATATGGTTTGGCTGTGCCCCTACCCAAATCTCAATTTGAATTGTATCTCCCAGAATTCTCATGTGTTGGGGGAGGGGCCCAGTGGGAGGTAATTGAATCATGGGGGCCAGTCTTTCCCATACTATTCTTGAAATAGTGAATAAGTCTCACAAGATCTGATGGGTTTATCAGGGGTTTCTGCTTTTGCTTCCTTCTCATTTTCTCTTGCCGCCACCATGTAAGAAGTGCCTTTTGCCTCCCATCATAATTCTGAGGCCTCCCCAGCTATGTGGAACTGTAAGTCCAATTAAACCTCTTTTTCTTCCCAGTATCGAGTATATCTTTATCAGCAGCATGAAAACATACTAATATAGCCACCCTAAATAAATATGCAATTTAAGGAAAAGCAGCGTGTTAACTCTTAAACACAACTTCAGCGCAAGACCTCCTTCCAACTACACTGCTGCATACTTGAACTGCCCTAGGCTTACTACAAAGGTGGGCTCTTAATGATGGATCTCTATACCTCCTCATCACTGAGAAGATCAAAGGGTAAGAAAGACAAGGGTGAAAATACATCTGCAGTCTTCTTCCTCCAACTCCAATTGAGAGCAAGAGACACAAAGAATCAGGAATTGGTTATGATGCCTAGTGGTGGCAGTGGTGGTAGAAACATCTGTTTCTAGGGGCAACTTGAGTTTCTGCAATGGGGCAGTATTCAGTGTTTTGGGGCCCCCATTCCAAGCTGTGGCATTTAGTGGTTCGTCAGTAATGGTCTTCCTGGATGGGTTTATGGCAATGTTTAGCCTGTGGTCTTGGTTGCTACTGGAACCTTCTTGTTCCAGTCCTTCACTGAACCTGTTTCTCTCTCCTCCTCCACAATATGTCATTAGTAAACTTCCTTCGTGCTTAAATAAGCTAGAGTTAGTTTCTGTTACTTCCAAGTAAAAACTCTGACTGGACAATGATTAAATTTTAATTTTCAATATTACTATCACAGTGCATCATATTTCCAATTTAAAAAAAATGGACTAGTAGCTCAAAAGTAGTTCATTAAAATATTCATATAACCCACAGTTAACATAACGCTTAATGTGAAAGATTGAAAGCTCCCTTAAAATCAGGAACAAACCAAGAATGTTCACTTTCTTTTTTTTTTTTTTTCCCTTGGTTTGTTTGTTTGTTTGAGACAGAGTCTTGCTCTGTCACCCAGGCTGGAGTGCAGTGGTGCAATCTCAGTTCACTGCAACCACCACCTCCCAGGTTCAAGCAATTCTCCTGCCTCAGCCTCCTGAGTAGCTGGGACTATAGGCGCACGCCACCACGCTCAGCTAATTTTTGTATTTTTAGTAGGGACAGGGTTTTACCACGTTGCCCAGGATGGTCTCAATCTCCTGACCTCATGATCCACCTGCCTTAGCCTCCCAAAGTGCTGGGATTACAGGTGTGAGCCACCGTGCCTGGCCAGAATGTTCACTTTCTATTAAACATTGTGCTGGATATTCCAGTCAGGTCAATTAGATAAGAAAAAAAGAAAGACATCCAGATAGGAAAGAGAGAAACAAGACTACCTCTATTTGTAGATGACATGATTTACTTTTAAGTATAGAAAACCTTAAGGAATCCATTATAAACCTATTAAAACTAATAAACAAGTTCAGTAAGGTTGCCAGATACAAAAGCAACATGCAAAAATTAATTTTATTTATATACACTAGCAAAGAACAATCCAAAAATGAAATTAAGAAAACAATTTCACTTATAATGGCATCAAAAAGAATAAATAAAATACTTAGGAATCAATTTAACTAAAGAAGTGCAAGACTTGTACACTGAAAACTACAAAACACTATTGAGAGAAATTAAAGAAAACCTAGACATCCCATGTTCATGGATCAGAAGACTTGATATTGTAAGATGCCAATACTTCAAATTGATCTATATATTTAATGCAATTCCTATCAAAATACCAGCATCTTTTCTTGCGAAAGTTGATATACTAATCCTAATATCCATATGGAAATACAAGAGACTCAGAAAAGCCAAAAACAACCTTGAAAAAGAACAAAGTTGAAGGATTCATGTTTCCTGATTTCAAAACCTAGTATAAAGTTACAGTAATCAAGAGTGTGCTAATAGCATAGGGATAGACATATAGATCAATGGAATGGAATTGAGCATTCAGAAATAAACCCTACTATTTTTGGTCAATTGATTTTCAGCAAGGGTGCCAAGACCATTCAATGGGGGAAAGAATAGCCTTTTTAACAAATGGTGCTGGGTCAACTGGATATCCACAAGCAAAAAGATGGATTTGGACTCCTATCTCACACCACAGGCAAAAATTAACTCAAAATAAATTCTGGGCCAAGCATGGTGGCTCACACCTGTAATCCCAGCACTTTAGTGGGCCCAGGCAGGTGGATCGCCTGAAGCCAGGAGTTCGCGACCAGCCTGGCCAACATGGTAAAACCCCGTCTCTACTAAAAATACAAAAATTAGCTGGGCATGATGGCAGGCGCCTGTAATCCCAGCTACTCAGGAGGATGAGGCAGGAGAATCACTTGAACCCAGGAGGCAGAGGTTGCAGTGAGCTGAGATCACACCATTGCACTCCAGCCTGGGCCACAAGAGTGAGACTTCGTCGCAAAAAATAAATAAATAAATAAAATAAAATAAAATAAAATAAAATAAAAAAATAAATCTGGTCCTAAATATAAGAGTTAAAACTATAAAATTCTTAGAAGAAAATGTAACCTTGGATGAGGCAATGGTATTTTAGATATGACACCAGAAGTACACATGACAAAAGGAAAAATAACTGTTAAGCTTTTTTACAATTAAAAATTGTACTACAGGCCAGGTGTGGTGGCTCACGCCTGTAATCCCAGCACTTTGGGAGGCTGAGGCAGGCAGATTGCCTAAGGTCAGGAGTTCAAGACCAGCCTGGCCAACATGGTGAAACTACATCTCTACTAAAAAAAAAAACACACACACACACAAATTAGCCGGGCATGGTGGCGGGCACCTGTAATCCTAGCTATTTGGGAGGCTGAGGCAGTAGAATGGCTTGAGCCCGGGAGGTGGAGGTTGCAGTGAGCCAAGATTGTGCCACTGCACTTCAGCCTGGGTGACTGAGCAGGACTCTGTCTCAAAAAAAAAAAAAAAAAAAAAAAAATTGTGCTACGAAGCCTCTATCAGGCTGGGCATGGTAGGTAGTTCATGCCTGTAATTCCAGCACTTTGGGAGGGCCAGGCTAGAGGATCCCTTGAGCCCAAGAGTTCCAGAACAGCCTGAGCAACATAGGGGGACCCCCATCTCAACCAAAACAAATTAAAAGTTAGCTGGGCATGGTGGTGCATGTCTGTGATCTCAGCTACTGGGGGTTGGGGGGTGGGTGGTGCTGTCTGAGGTGGGAGGGTCATTTGAACCCAGGAGGTCAAGGCTGCAGTGAGTCATAATCACGCCACTACACTCCAGCCTGGGTGACAGAGCATGACCTGTTTCAAAGGACACTATCAAGAAAGTGAAAAGAAAAGACAACCCACAAAATGAGAGAAAACATTTGCAAATCATATATCTAAGGGATTTGTATTTAAAATATATAAAGAGTCTTACAACTCAACAATTAAAACTAAAAATGGTCAAAAGATTTGAATGGACATTTTTCCAAAGAAGGTATACAAGTGGCCAAGCAGCACATGAAAAGATGTTCAATGTTATTACATATTATGGAAATGCAAATGAAAACCTCAACGAGATTGCTAAAGGGTGTGAGGTTTCTCTTGTGGATGATGAAAATGTTCTAAAATTGATTGCAATGATGTTGCACAACTGTGAATGTAGTAAAAACCATTTAATTGTATACTTTAAATGGGTAAATTATATCTCAATATGTAGGTAAATTATATCTCAATAAAGCTGTACCAAAAAAACGCCAAAAAAAAACCCTCACAGTGAGACAACACTTTATACTTACAAGGATGGCTAAAATAGAAAAGAGACAATAACAAGTGTTGATGAAAATGTGGACAAATTGTAACACTTGTACATTGCTGATGGAATTGTTAATGGTACAGTCACTATGGAGAACAAGTTAGGTGTTCTTCAAAATGTTAAACATAGAGTTACTATATGACCCAGCAATTGCACTCATAGATATATACCCAAGAGAAATGAAAACACATGTCCACAAAAAAACCTGTACCTGAATGTTCATAGTAACATTATTCAAAATAGCCAAAACTGGAAGCAATACAAACATCCAGGATGCACAAATTAACAAAAATGTGTCATATCCCTACACTGAACAATATTAGGCTGTAAAAAGGAAGGAAGTCACATACTGCAATATGGATGAATTTTGAAATCATCATGCTAACTTAAAAAGGTCAGATAGAGGCCAGGAGCGGTGGCTCTTGCCTGTAATCCCAGCACTTTCGGAGGCTGAGGTGGGCAGATCACAAGGTCAGGAGTTCAAGACCAGCCTGGCCAATATGGCGAAACCCCATCTCTACTAAAAATACAAAAATTAGCTAGGCATGGTGGCGCACACCTGTAGTCCCAGCTACACAGAAGGCTGAGGCAGGAGAATCGCTTGAACTCAGGAGGTGGAGGTTGCAGTGAGCCGAGATCACGCCACTACACTCAAGCCTGGGCGACAGAGCAAGACTCCGTCTCCAAAAAAAAACGGCCAGGCATGGTGGCTCATGCCTATAATCCCAGCACTTTGGGAGGCCGAGGAGTGTGGATCACGAGGTCAGGAGTTCAAGACCAGCCTGGCCAACATGGTGAAACCCTGTCTCTACTAAAAATAAAAAAAAAATTAGCTGGGCGTGGTGGCGGGCACCTATAGTCCCAGCTACTCGGGAGGCTGAGGCAGGAGAATAGTGTGAACCCGGGAGGCGGAGCTTACAGTGAGCCCAGATCGCGCCACTGCACTCCAGCCTGGGCGACAGAGTGAGACTCAGTCTCAAAAAAAAAAAAAAAAAAAACCAGAGGTCAGATAGAAAAGACCACATATTGTGTGACTACATTTAAATGAAATGTTCAAAATAAGCAACTCCATAGAAACAGAAAGTAGATTAGTAATTGCCAGGGACTGTAAGGCAGAGGGAGAAATAGGGAGTGAATGCTTAGGGATGCAGAGTTTCTTTCTGTTGGGATGAAAATGTTCTAACACTAGTCAGGATGCTTGCACAATTCTGTGAATATACTAGAAACCACAGAATTGTATTCTTTAGAAGGGTACATTTTATGTATCTTAAATCCGTTGAAGTTTTTTTTAAAAATCATGAACATAGGAATATAAATACTACAAATCATAACAGCATTATAAAGTTAAATAGTGACCAGATGCAGTGGCTAACACCTGTAATCCCAACAGTTTGGGAGGCCAAGGCAGGAGGATCACTTGAGGCCAGGAGTCTGAGACTGGCCTGGGAAACACAGCAAGGCTCCATCTCTTAAAAAAAAAAAAAGCTGGGCATGTGTTGCATGCCTGTTGTCCTACCTCCTCAGGAGGCTGAGGCAGGAGAATCCCTTGAGCCCAAGAGTTCCAGGCTGCACTGAGCTATGATCAAGCCACTGCACTGTAGCCTGGGCAATGGAGTGAGACCCTGTCTCAAAAAAACAAAAGTTGGTGGGGTGCAGTGGCTCATGCCTGTAATCCCAGCACTTTGGGAGGTGGAGGTGGGTGGACCACTTGAGGCCAGGAAGACCAGCCTGGCCAACACGGTGAAACCCCGCCTCTACTAAAAATACATAAATTAGCCGGGTTTGATGGCTCTGTAATCCCAGCTACTCAAGGGGCTGAGGCATGAGAATCGCCTGAACCTGGGAGGTGGAGGTTGCAGTGAGCTGAGATTACGCCGTTGCACTCCAGCCTGGGCTACAGAGTGAGACTCTGTCTCCAAAAAAAAAAAGGCAAATAGCGAACAAACAGGACTCTACTTAAACTGTAGTGTGACCCTGTATGTGATAGGATAAGCCTCTGAAAATATGATTATTTTACATAAATAGTTCAAAAATAACAGTATAGTAGTAAAAGAGCTGATGAGTGTCCAAAAATTGGATTTTACTGTGTGTGATGGCTAATTTTACATGTCAACTTGACTGGGCTAACAAATGCCCAGATAGCTGGTAAAACATGATTTCTGGGTGTGTCTGTTAGGTGTTTCTGGAAGAGATTAGTGTTTGAATCAGTAGACTGAGTAAAGATCTGTCCTCACTAATTCAATGGGTATCATCTAACCCATTGAGAGCTGGAATAGAACAAAAAGGTGGAGGGAGGACAAATTCTCTGTTTGAGCTGGGACGTACATCTCACCTCTCCGTGGATATCAGCACTCATGGTTCTCAGGTCTTTGGACTTGGACCAGGACTTTATACCATCAGCTCCCTGATTTTTAGGACTTTGGACTCAGGCTGAATTACACTACCAGCTTTCTTGGTTCTCCAACTTGGATCTCCAAATGACAGATCATGGGACTTTTTGGCCTCCATCATCACATGAGCCAATTCCCATAATAAGTCTCTTCATTCATAGATAGAGACAGAGACAGGGAGGGAGAGAGATCTTGTTGGTTCTGTTTCTCTGGAACCCTGACTGATACACTGGGCTAGCAATGTATTCATGTCTACTTCTCAGTGTATTGTTTGTTTGTTTGTTTGAGACGAAGTCTCATTCATTCTGTCACTTAGGCTGAAGAGCAGTGGCGTAATTTCAGCTCATTGCAACCTCCGCCTCCCGAGTGGAAAGGATTCTCCTGCCTCAGCCTCCTGAGTGGCTGGGATTACAGGTGTGTGCCACCACATGTGGCTAATTTTTTCATTTGTGGTACAGACAGGGTTTCACTCTGTTAGCCAGGCTGTTCTCGAACTCCTGGCCTCAAGTGATCTGCCTGCCTCGCCTCCAAAAGTGCTGGGATTACAGGTGTGAGCCACTGCACCCGGCTGCTCAGTGTATTGTTTATTATGAACGTGTTCATAAGCCACCCATCCCTTTATAGTGTCATTTTTTTTTTCTTTTCTTTTTTTTGAGATGGAGTCTCGGTCTGTTGCCCAGGCTGGAGTGCAATGGTGTGATCTGGGCTCATTGCAACCTCCGCCTCCCAGGTTCAAGCAATTCTCTGCCTCAGCCTCCAGAGTAGCTGGGATTACAGGCTCCCCACACCATGCCTGGCTATTTTTGTATTTTTAGTAGAGATGGGATTTCACCACGTTGGCCAGGCTGGTCTTGAACTCCTGACCTCGTGATCCACCCACTTTGGCCTCCCAAAGTGCTGGGATTACAGAGCCACCACGCCCGGCTGCTCAGTATATTATTTTTGTTTGTTTGTTTGTTTGTTTGTTTGAGATGGAGTCTCGCTCTGTCGCCTAGGCTGGAGTGCAGTGGGGCGATCTCGGCTCACTGCAAGCTCTGCCTCCTGGGTTCACGCCATTCTCCTGCCTCAGCCTCCTGAGTAGCTGGGACTACAGGCACCCGCCACCACACCCAGCTAATTTTTTTTTTTTTTTTTTTGTATTTTTAGTAGAGACGGGGTTTCACCTTGTTAGCCAGGATGGTCTTGATCTCCTGACCTCATGATCTGCCCACCTTGGCCTCCCAAAGTGCTGGGATTACAGGCGTGAGCCACCGGGCCCGGCCCAGTGTATTGTTTATAATGAACTTGTTCATAAGCCACCCATCCTTTTTTAGTGTCATTTTCAAACAAAATACGGGGACCTCTCTGAAAAGCAATGATACTTTTTTCCTAGAATAAGAACAAAATAATACTTTTCAAAGTGAAAATTTTATATCTAAAGGCAAAAATAAGACCAAAAGTATAGACACATCATTGATATCTACATTTCTTTAGCAAAACAAAGCTATAAATCACTCTAGTGCTAAAAAAGTATTAATCTATTTACAAAGCTAATGACACATTTTATGCTTGAAGAGAAAGCAAACAGAAGTCCTTTATCTGGTGACAGTCTAAGCTGTTGCAAAAATTCAACAACATACAACGTGAAAGAGTCTAAGAACATACAGGATAAAACCAAACTCCGTTTCGCCTGTACTCTCACTTAGTAGTCCACACAGAGGACGTCTCTGACCAAATGTGGGAAGGGCTTCCCCACTAATAAGCAGGCAATCAATTCTGCAGCAGACACCAGCTGGGTGTCCTCTAATTCAATTCAAACCTGGAGAGATAGCATCAGATCCCATAGATTGAGGGCTCAGTCCCTCAGCCAGCCCCCCATTTCAGATGCCAATTGCAAGCCCCACACTGTTTTATATGTGCTTCAGACAAACTGTCTATAAATTAGGATTTCCACCGTCGTCTCCTGGGGTTAGAATACTGTGTTAGAGTGGCTCACAGAACTCAGGGAAATATTTACGTTTACTGGTTGATATAAAGGATATTACCAAGGGTACTAATGAACACCAGATGAAGGGATGCATAGGGTAAGGTTTGGGGGGAGTGGGTACAGAGCTTCCATGCCCTCTCTGGGCACCATCTTCTAGGAAACTGCACGTGTTCGGCTATCCAGAAGGCCTCCAAACCCTGTCCTTTGGGTTTTTTATGGAAGCTTCATTAGGTAGGCATGATTGATGAGATCATTGGCCATTGGTAATCAACTTAACCTTCAACCCCGTCTCCTCCCTGCAGCTTGGGAGGTGGGACTGAAAAGTCCCAACCCTCTAATCCTGCCTTGGTCTTTCTGGTGATCAGCCCCCAACCTGAAGCTACCAAGGGGCTGCCAGCCACCAGTTATCTCATTAGCATACAAGAAGACACATCACTTTGGAGAGTCCAAGGATTGTAGGAAATGTATGCCAGGAAAGGGGATGACCATATATTTCATAATATCACAAGGAGCAATTACTATCGTGTGCACATCCTAGAAGATATTTCCCTTCACATAGGAAGGAAACAGCTGATATGCTGAGCATAAGTCAGCCTTTGGGATATGTGTCCCACATATATGAGAGAAAAGTATGCAATAATGCTTCACTCTATTTATCATTGCAGACTTATGCTATGGGAGAAGAGATTTTTCATCTATAACGATTAAAATGTATGTTGGAGTCAGTACTGATGGAACCCTGGCCATGTGTTTAGCAAAGAAGGGTGTTAGTAACCCTAACATTCCTAGTTAGGAATAAAACGTTGCGCCTGAATGCCAATCACACACTGCTTCATTCACAGAGAGCAAGCACCGTGACCTTGAACCAGGGTTGAAGTTTGCAAATATGTTCAGTACACAACCACTAAATGACTTTTCAGCATGTTGTGAGAGGAAACAGGCAGTGAGCACAAAATTTTGCTTTTCCCCTTGGAAGCATGTTACCAGGACACTCTCACAAATTTTTTCAATAAAGGAAGTGATTTATAGTATTTCTTTGTAGACACTCATGATGCTTGTAAACATGTTTCTCTACTTTCACGTGAGTTATCTCAGCTCTGTAGTCACATTCCTACATGACCTGAACCTATTACTTCAGGACTGATTGAGCAATGAATTTTAAAAGTCAAGAATGAGAATAAACTAGCAGAATTTTTTAAAGAAGATATAAACCTGTATTGGTTGTGTATTGCTGCATAACAGAGTATCCCAAAACTTAGCCGCTTAAAGCAAACATTTATCATCTTATGGTTTTTGTGGGTTTGGAATCTGGGTGCAGGTTATTAGTCGGGTGACTCTGGCTCAGGATTCCTCATGAGGTTGTGATCGAGCCATCAGCTGAGGCTGCATCATTTCAAGGCTTGACAGGAGGAGGATCCATTTCCCAGCTCACTCAGGTGGCCATCTGCTGTCTTTCCTCAATGTTGTCTGGAGAAGTCCGTTCCTTGCCAAGTGGGCCTCACAACATGGCAGCTGACTTCTCCCAGAGCAAGTGTGCCAGAGAGCAAGAGAAAACACAGTCTTGTAATCTCATATCAGAACTGATAGCCCATCACTTTTGCCCCATTCTATTTGTCACAAATGAGTCACTAGGTCCAGCCCGCACATAAGGGGAGGAGTTTATCTCTAGGGCATGAATATTAGGAAGCAAGGATCATTGGGGCTCTCTCAGAGTCTGTCTCACAGAGTATCCATATACTTCTGTGAACCAGGTGAACTAAGATACAACAGGTCTTAGTCAGTGAAGCTTTCAAAGGCCCCTCCATCCGGCATGGCCTGCATCCTCAGTGTTCTGTGATCCAGTAGGCAGAACTTGACCAGCCATGTTAGGTGTTAGGTAATAAGTGCAAGGGCTGGACTCCATGGCTCATGCCTGTAATCCCAGCAGTTTGGGAGGCTGAGGCAGGAGGATCACTTATACCTAGGAATTGAAGGCTGCAATTAGCTATGATCACACACTGTACTCCATCCTGGGTGACAGAGTGAGATCCTGTCTTTAAAAAATTAAAAATTAAAAAAAATATAATAAAAGAGATGGGTACAGGGCCTAAGTAAGCTGGATTGTGACTTAAAAGTCTGGTGTCCTCAGGTACACATCCACTACAGAGCTGGTGGGTTTCCCCCGGCCTTTTTCAGCTGGCATGCTTGTAAGCTTGTTCTTCCTTCCATGGTAGGGACAAATGTTGCCATACCGGTCCTGGGCTGACTATCTCTGGACTTCTTAAGTATAAGAGAGAAAATATATTCTCATTTTTGTTTAAGCTATTTCTACATTTTTCTACCATGCCTAACTGAATGTAATCCTACCTAATGATGTGGCTTTGTTCAAGTCCAAATCCTAAACTTATGCAACTCAAATCTAGTCTTGCTGTGTCCTGAGCTACCCTGCTACTTCCTCCTAGATGCTGCTTCTAGTGGAGGATGTATTGTCTCTAAGTGTAGGACAAAAGTTATGCAAACATTGCCAGGTTTCCACTGATAGTGGGTAAGGACCAGGATGTGTTGATGGACTGTGTCCAGAGTATGTTGCAATTTGCAGACAGCTGTATGCTCCCGCTGAACCACAGGGGTGGCCCTGGAGTGGGGCAGGGGCTAGTCCTCTGGTTCCTCTTCAGGTAACAGGATGAGCAAGAGGCTTTGGGGCCCTGATCTAAGTTCTCCTGCCATCTGCCCTGGGTGCTGCCTAAGTCCAAAGGCCTGGCAGTTACAAGACCTATACATCAAGTCCCTGTCTAACTGAGATCCACAGATCCAGCAGGTAGCTTTAAAAACAAGGAGTAGGAGTGGCCAGGGATGAGGAAGTGCAGATAAAAGACAAATGAGTTCTGAAAGTAGACAGAGAAAGGACACAAATAAAAAAATCTATATAGGCTGGTGCAAGTGCAGTGGTGTTTACAACGAATCGATCACTACCATTTACAAATTTCTTTGTTCCTTCCCTATTCCCATTGATTCACTTGACTGGCCTTAAAAAAAAATCTGTATAAAGCACCAATGTGGACAGTGTTTGCGTTGTGTGTGCAATGCCAGCCAGAGGCCCTGGGAAAACAAAGGCCATGACTGTTTTCTTTCACTGCCTCTGCTCCGTGGTGTCAGTGACTTTATCTAGTGAAACCCATACCCAGGCTTACACCAGGGCTGTGCTCAGCTCCCACTCTCCTTTTCATAGCATGCCAAGAAAATCACTTGCTTCAGGGCACCCATAGGGGCATTTCCAGGGTATTCTGAGCCAATTATAGCAGTGGAGAACCAAGGGTATCCACCAATTTCTTAGACCCAAGATATTCCTATTGTAAAATACATTCCCTGCCTTGTGGAAAGGGCAGGAATTCACCTTAGAGAACAAGAAATTGTCAGCAAAAAATCTGGACTGTGGACATTTTTTCAAATGCTTCTGAACTAACTTTAGCTTTAATTTGACACACTTGCTAGGACTCGCTTCATTAACTTCCGTCTAATTTCCTTTAGTAGATGCAGGCCCAAGAATGCTTCTAGTTCAAAGTCCGTATTTCCCAATATTAGGCAGAAGGGCACCCACTGGCCCAGAAATGGTCAGTGTGGGAGGATCAGTATGGAGTGGAAGGTCGTGGACCCTCAAGTTAGACATCCCTGTAATGAAGTCAAGACTTCCACACTGAAGTCCAAAGATATTATCTGTAGTTGTGGAACAGAAAACAAAGGTGTATGTGTGTTACTTATAGTTACAAAGGTGTAGCTGAGGAATTTAAAATACTGATAAAACCTTAATGGAAAGCAGTTGGGGAGGTAAAAGGAAAATGTTAGGGTACTAGATCCTCATCTTTCATAGCAGGAGGTCAATTAATAAATCAATAAGTGATGGTATACAGGCAGGGCATGGTGGCTCATGCCTGTAATCCCAGTACTTTGGGAGGCTGAGGTGGGCAGATCACTTGGAGCCAGGAGTTTGAGACCAGCCTGGCCAACATGGCAAAACCACATCTCTACTAAAAATACAAAAAAGTAGTTGGATGTGGTGGCATGCGCCTGTAATCCCAGGTACTTGGGAGGCTGAGGCGTGAGAAACGCTCAACCTGGAAGGCGGACGTTGCAGTGAGCCAAGATTGCGCCACTGTACTCCAGCCTCGGTGACAGAGCGAGACTCTGTCTCAAAAAAATAAAAAAAGAAATGACGAGTTTTCTTTAAAAACAAATATTTATGATGTGCCAAGCACTGTTCTAGACATTGAGGATGTAGCCATAAAATAAACAAAACAAAGTTGCTGCACTCCTTATTCTAGTAATAAGCTGATTGGTGAAATATAACACTATTAAGGTGACTAACAGCAGAACTAGTGAAAAGTCTTAAAATAATTGTCTTGGGGAGCAAAGTTAGGGGAAGGAAGAGGGAGAGAGAAACAGGGCAAAGGATTGTTTTTCCCAACAAGCCTTGCTATTCTATTTGATTTTTTTAATTTGATTTAAATTATTAACAAGATATTCTACTACCTACTAACTGTATATCCTTAAATAGATTATGGAAATTCCCTGGGCTTTAGTTCTTTCCCCTGGAAATTGGGGATAATAATGTCTCGCTCAAAGACTATTCATAGGCTGAGCACAGTGGCTCACACTTGTAATCCAGGCACTTTGGGAGGCCAAGGCAGGAGAATCGCTTGAGGTCAGGAGTTAGAGACCAGCCTGGCCAACATGGTGAAATTTCGTCTCTACCAAAAATACAAAAATTAGCAGGGCGTGGTGGTGTGCACCTGTAATCCCAGCTACTCGGGAGGCGGAGGTATCAGAATTGCTTGAACCTGGGAGGTGGAGGTTGCAGTGAGCTGAGATCGTGCCATTGCACTCCAGCCTAGGTGACAGAGTGAGACTCCATCTCAAAACAAAAAAGACTAAAGACTGAGGTAGACACACAAATGTCAGTCCCTCCCTGATGTTTCTCATTTCATATTTTGCAGCTCAAGGTTTTCAGGCTGAGAAGTGACATCCATTGTTGGGTCTGTCCTCAGCAAGTCACATGACTTTTTGGGACCTGTTTCTGTCCATCTGACACAAAGATGCTCATCTCAAGTTTCTCCATGTGCCAGAGGAACAGGTGTAGGTTGGTGAGAACTCAGGGAGGCCTTTGAACTTCTTGAGAGAACACTGGCCACATCTTAACATGGTTTCCATTTGGAGGAGACCATTCAATTGTTGTATGATTGTCTTTGCTGTTCACTTGGGGATATATAGGGTAATCTGCTGGCCTGACTCTATTATTGCCTCAGAAGGTT
The DNA here is from genome assembly GCF_028885655.2 of Pongo abelii. Taxonomy (NCBI): domain Eukaryota; kingdom Metazoa; phylum Chordata; class Mammalia; order Primates; family Hominidae; genus Pongo; species Pongo abelii. The sequence goes on along the minus strand of NC_072004.2, from coordinate 44,449,149 downwards.
TCACAATTAGGTACTTAATCCCTGAAACACTGAGGGTCTCATGATGTAAGGGAAAGAACAATTATGAATTCAAGAAAGAGAGAGATCACTGTCTGAGATCAGGATGTAAATAGTAGGAAAACACTAAAGCTGTTAGCATGACAGAGCAGGGAGATCCAAGCTGGCTGTAAAGGGAAAGTGTACATATGTGATTCTTTTTGTGTTTATGCATACACATAAATATGCAGGAGGAGTGCTTGCAGGTTCTGTGCTGTGTGTGTGTGCGTGTGTGCGTGTGTGTGTGCATGTGTATGTTAGCGGTGAGGTTCAGACAATGATGTGCTGGTAAAGGGTTAACAACCAGTAGTAGGGAGAGCCCTGATTTTTACCAATTGCCAATTTCAATGGTGTAAATACTCCCACTGTGTCTGATTTCAAGCTATCGAGTTGAAGTCACTGAGTGCAGAGCTGGGAAGAGACACAGAGTCAGCTCCCACCAGTCGATGCAAGCCAGTTCCAGAAGATTGCTGGTTGCAAGTTTCCAGCACTGCCCTCTTTCAGAAATGGAAAACCTCCCAGCTCCTTCCACGCAGCTGCTTCTAGGTGTGGATATTGCTTTTGCTTTTATTCCAGAATCCATTCATATCTCCCAAACAGAATTGTTATTTCCACCTTGGTTATTTACTCCTTTGTAAAGTTCGTAGCTCATCACAACTCACAGAAATTCTGGAACTAGGCCGGGTGTGGTGGCTCACACCTGTAACCCCAGAACTTTGAGAAGCCAAGGTGGGTGGATCACCTGAGGCCAGGAGTTCGAGAACAGCCTGGGCAATAAGGTGAAACCCCATATCTACCAAAAATACAAAAATTAGCAGGGCGTGGTGGTGTGCACCTGTAATCCCAGCTACTCGGGAGGCGGAGGTATCAGAATTGCTTGAACCTGGGAGGTGGAGGCTGCAGTGAGCCAAGATCACACCACTGCACTTCAGAGCAGACTCTGTCTCAAAAAAAAAAAAAAAAAAAAAAAAAAAAAAAAATTCTGGAACTATAGTGTGGTTTCCCCTCTCAAAATCTACACAATTGTTGGCAAGACCATTTGTTTATTCAGAAAGCAGTGAACAGGATGCTACAGAGCTGTCAGTGAACCACCCTGCTTCTAAAGATTTGGCAAACTCCTGCTGGCTCAGGAAAGCTCCCAGCAGGCAAGAAGAGGGGGCTCCTTCACTTCTGGTGCCCCCACAATTCCAGCTCTCTGGAGATCAAGTGACTACCTTGTTCTTTGGCCCATGTACAGAGCTTTTTCTCATCCCACAGGAAATCCTCTCTTATTAGTTTCGAGGGGGGCTTCCCTTTGAAACTCTCCCCATTCTCTTTTCTCTTCTCTGAAATCCTGTAACCTAGAGCCAGAGAGGACTAGATCCAAGCCCTATGCGGCCTGATGTTTTTACAGTTGATGGTGGTGGTGGTGGGGAATTCCTTTAAGGAAAAAAAAAATACAAAACTACAAATATAAAGTGACTAAGGTCAGGGCCTTTAGAACAGGCCTATGCAAATGAGGGTCCCTGAAGCCGAAGCTTCATTAGCTTCCAGTAAATATGCCCCTGGAGCCAGACTACACTCCAAAGGAAATTGGATGTTTGCCTGATGACGGTGGGTGGTGGAATGTCCTGTGTGTTTTTCCTTTTAGATGAGGAGGAAGCTTTAGAACGCTGCTGTGTTCCCACTTGAAAACCCTGTCTTCAAGACTGATCCTGGAGGACATCACCCGCCTTCTTCTGAGGGAGTCATTTTATTCTGTATTGCTCCTGCTGTGTCACTCGGCCACTCCCGGACTGCCTAGTATGAAACAGACCAGTTAAGTCTGTAACAGACAGAGACCTGCTCCAAGGAAATGTCTTGTCTAACCCCTAGCAGTCTAACTTCAAAATCACTATGTATGAAAAGGGACCTCTAGTGGTCAATTGCAAAGGTCACATCTCTGCTACCTTCTGCCTATTATCATACAGGGGTTTCCGCTGTCAACTCTGGGTCAGTCCCAATAGGTGGAGGAAGTGGAGGAATTAAACACCGACAGATAGCTTCCTGCTTGCTGTCAGTCTGGAGGCAGGAAGCTTTGGGGGAAAGGGCGTTGGTTTTGGGAGCATTCTCACTTGGGTTACTCTTTTATTCATTTTATCATCTTAACCCTGAGAGCTGGCTACACCTTAGTTTCCTCACCTGTAAAATGGGGATCATCATAGGCACTTTCTAGGTGGATGTGAGGGTTGAATGGTAGAACGTGTGTAAAGGGCTAAGCGTATAATAGGTATCTGTTTAAAGTTGGTTCTCCTGGCTAGGCGTGGTGACTCATGCCTGTAATCCCAGCACTTTGGGAGGCCGAGGTTGGCGGATCACCTGAAGTCAGGAGTTCGAGACCAGTCTGGCCAACATGGCAAAACCCCGTCTCTAGTAAAAATACAAAAATTAGCCAGGTGTGGTGGCATGCACCTGTAATCCCAGCTACTCGGGAGGCTGAGGCAGGAGAATCACTTGAACCTGGGAGGCAGAGGTTGCAGTGAGCCAAGATCGCACCACAATGCACTCCAGCCTGCATGACAGAGCAAGACTCCATCTCAAAAATAAATAAATAAATAAATAAATAAATAAATAAATAAATAAATAAAGGTAGTTCTCCGACTCCTCCCTTCAAATGAAAAATTCATGGAGGGCGAAGAAGGAAGGAGGATATCGGGTAGCTCAGAGGAGCTTTTGTTTTTGATATAGGTAGGTTGCAGAGCATAGGATGATGTCTTAGTCCACTCAGGCTAAGATGGGAGACCATCTCCCCAGAAAAATACACATATGCGCACGCACACACACACACACACACACAGTTTTGCCTACAATTTCAGTGGTTTCATTGACACTCTAAAGCTCATCCATAGTAGTTCAAGAAGCCAAATTTTAAAATTCTGAAGTTAGACACTTGGAAAAAGATGTCATGTGGCAGCCAAGCATCTTGAAAGAATTCCAATCCATGCTCTGCCACTAAATAGCTGTGTTACTTTGGACAAGTCCCTTTACTTCCCTGAACCTCATTTCTTCATGTACTAAAAAAGGGAGAAGACAGATGCAGAACTGCCAGATAAAAGACCGGATGCCTTGTTAAATTTGAATTCCAGAGAAAAAATGATGTTTTAACATATAAGTCTTTAAATATTTGCTTGTGATAAATTAGCACATAGTAGTTACCTAGGACATACTTACACTAAAAAGATATTTGTTAGTTATTTACTTGAAATTCAAATTCACCTGAGTGCCCTGTATTTTTATTTGCTAAATCTGGCAACCCTATTCAGATAGCCCTTCAGGTATTGCTTTAAGGTTTGAGATTTCTGGTGATGGAGGAATCCTAATAATGGGGAATGAGAGGTTGGAGAATCACTGATTGTCATTTAAGCTATGACCAGGCCAGGTGCGGTGGCTCACACTTGTGATCCTAGTAATTTGGGAGGCTGAGGAGGGAGGATCACTTGAGATCAGGAGTTCAAGACCAGTCTGGGCTGGAGAAACCGTCTCTACCAAAAATACAAAAATTAGCTGGGCATGGTGGTGCACACCTGTAATCCCAGTTACTCAGGAGACTGAGGAAGGAGAATCACTTGAACCCGGGAGGCGGAGGTTGCAGTGGGCTGAGATTGTACCATTGCACTCCAGCCTGGGTGATAGAGTAAGACTCTGTCTCAAAAAAAAAAAAAAAAAAAAAAAAGAAGAAGAAGAAGAAGAAGCTACACACTGGGACCCTGTGTTGCTAAAGAACCACTCTATTGGCCGGGCGCAGTGGCTCATGCCTGTAATCCCAGCACTTTGGGAGGCGGGTGGATCACGAGGTCAGGAGTTCAAGACCAGCCTGGCCAAGATGGTGAAACCCCATCTCTACTAAAAATACAAAAATTAGCCAGGTGTGGTGGTGGGCGTCTGTAATCCCAGCTACTTGGGAGGCTGAGGCAGAGAATGGTTTGAACCCAGGAGGCAGAGGTTGCAGTGAGCCGAGATCGCACCACTGCACTTCAGCCTGGGCAACAGAGCGAAACTCCATCTCAAAAAAAAAAAAAAGAGAAAAAGAACCACTCTATCATTGCTAGGCTATGCCTGCCAAATTTCTAGTTTTTCTATCACTTTAAAACTATCAGTGGCATTCCCAGTGACCTGGCCAGATGACCCTGCTGGCCCTGGAGCCCTCTAACCATTTCCTGAGTTGCTGTCTCTGTCATACCAAGTTTGGTCACAGCTCAAAGGCTGTGGGATGGCAGTGCTCAGTGATCACTGCCCTGCCCTGCAGGCCTTTCCCATATTCTGGTTGGTTGTTTCTCTCTCCTGTTCTTCATTCCCATACAAGAGAAAGTACTGTGAGGCCTGTGTACCCACCCAGCCAGCCTCCCATAAGGCAGCCCTGTGCACGCATCCCCTTCCAGGGCAGAGCACCCAATTTGCACCTTGAATTTGACTCCATGATTCTCAAAAGGAGATTCACAAACCACTATGTAGAGTCCCTTGGAAGGCTTGTTAAAGATGAAATTTCTAAGTCTTATCAGGACTGAGGAAGGAAAGGTACTGGAGCCTCCTCCAGGTGATTCTAATACTTGCCTTAATCAGAAAGTCATGGACTCCCTTGTCTGTTACCCTTCTAGAAGTACCTGGGGCTTAGGAATGGGAGGCAGATTGTCTTTTTCTTATTTTTTATTTTTTTGAGACAGGGTCTTGCTCTTTCACCCAGGCTGGAGTGCAGTGGTGTGATCACGCTCACTGCAGCCTTAACCTCCCGGGCTCAATCCATCTTCCCACCTCAGCCTCCCAAGTAGCTAGGACTACATGCCACTATGCCTGGCTAATTTTTGTAATTTTTTTTTTTTGTATTTTTTGTAGAGATGAAGTTTCGTCATGTTGCCCAGGCTGATCTCAAACTCCTGGGCTCAAGCAATCCACCCGCCTCAGCTTTCAAAGTGTTGAAATTAGAGGCGTGAGCCACCGCACCCTGCCAGATTGGTCTTTATTCCCGGGAATGTTCAGAATCGAGGCTGCTTTTCCTCTCTCCCTGTTGGTCTAAGCCACTGTGGAAGCTGTGGAGTACTGGACTCTGTAAATACTCCAAACAGCCAAACTACTTAGGCTTAATTGTTAACTACTGGGCTTAACTACCTTCAGAAAAATGATTTCTCCCCTCCGTCAGTTCTAGGAGAGAGGACTGTTCCAGGGATTTATATGACCTTGCACAAGTCATATGACTTCTTTGACTCTCCAGCGGGGGCGCCATTATACCATTTTTCTTATCTGAAATCCCTGCTCAGCACCTGAGGCCACTCTGCGTGGCTCCTGATCATCATTAACATTCTACTCTACAATGTAAGACCTTCAAAAGCCCAGAGCTTGTTTTATTCATCTATGTATCACCACTTAATGTTATGGAGAGCTGGAAGCACCATTCATCTTATGGACATCATAGCTTTGTAGAGTTATTATAACAATTTTCCACAGATGGCAGTAGAGTGACTAGAGAAGCCATCTTTTCCCTAATTAATGACAAAGCCACCATATTGGCTTGGCTGCAACTGGCATCCTCAATACTTAGAATACTTAGCACATGGTAGATACTCAATAAATATCTGCTGAATACATTTCCCCAACATTCTGGTGACAAAAATATCATACAGAAAAGTTGAAATAATAGTACAATGAAGATCTATAGACCCCTATTTAGATTGAATAAATGTTAACGTTTGCTATATTTGCTTTGTGTTTATGTGTTTACTTTTCTTGCTGAATCATTTGAAAGGTAGTTGCAATTATCATGACACTTGATCCATAAATATTTCAGCAGGCATCCCTTGAGAATTAGAACATTCTCTACATAACTGCAATACCATTGTCACAACTAATAATAATTAATCATTATTTCCTTATATCACCTAATATCCAATTGTAGAAGTTGTTGGCGGTGCTCTACTCACATCCCCTTGGCCTACCTAGAAGTTACCTGCAAAGAGTTCCCATGTAGCCAGTGACTTCCTGAACATCTTTTCCTGGACATCTTGGCCAGCTTGAGAGAGTACACTTTGCCCTCACAGGGCAGGCTGAAAGTGCCGGAGAGTCAACACCTTGAGAGTGCCCCTCAGCCGGAGATGGAGAGAAGTTGCTTCCTTCCCTATCAGTAGTTGATTCTGAGGTATGCTGCACAGAATACAATCTTGTCCAAGGCTCCAGGGGTACAGTTGCTCACAGTAGTAACCTTTAACACATTCTTTACTAGTTTCCTCCCTTCCCTATCTTACTTCCTTACTATGCTTCCTGAGATCACTTCTTTTTTTTTTTGAGAAAGGATCTCACTCTCTTGCCCAGATTGGAGTGCAGTGGTCCGATCTCGGCTCAACGCAACCTCCACCTCCCAGCCTCAAGGGATTCTTCCACCTCAGCCTCCCGAGTAGTTGGGATTACAGGCGCCCGCCACCATGCCTGGCTAATTTTTCTATTTTTAGTAGAGACGGGGTTTCATCACGTTGGCCAGGCTGGTCTCGAACTCCTGACCTCAAATGATCCACCCACCTAGGCCTCCCAAAGTGCTGGGATTAAGGGAGTGAGCCACTCACTGTGCCCAGCCAAGATCACCTTTAAATAAACTATTTGCACTCAAAGCTCTGTCTCATGGTCTGTTTTGGAGGCACCAAGAACCAAGACATCACTCCATTGCTAAATTCATTTTAAAATGACAATCTTGGATCCCTGGAGAGGCAAACTCAAAACGTGCTTGGGTGGTGCTTGCAACCCAGCCAACAGGAGCTGCTCTTAGCTCTGATTTTTGCTTGAACAATGCTATAGTGAGGTTGTGTTGATTTAGGATGCCCTGCTCAGCCTATATTAATAATAATAGTAATGAGAGCTACTGTTTACCAAGAGCTTACTGTGTGACAGCTTCACATGCTTCATTTCATTTAATCCTCACAGTGACTCCGTAGGGAGGGTACTATTACTATTTCCATTGTATTGATGAAGACCCTGAGGCTCATGGAGTTTAAATAACTTTTCAAAGTTACATAGCTAGTAAAAGGCAGATTGCTGGTGTGCTTCAGCAGTGTGTTAAAATGTGTGGATAACTATAAATATTTTTCTGTTATATTTTTCTGTAAATGGGAACAATAGTACTTGGCAGATAAAATTTGCATTGTTAACAATACCATAAACATAGTGTAACGCAAGGATCTCCCAATCAGGTGAGAGCCTCAAGAAGATAAAACTGTTCCCTAGGCCAAGGTGGGCAGATTGCTTAAGGCCGGGAGTTCGAGATAAGCCTAGGAAACATGGCGAAATTTTGTCTCTACCAAAAATATATATATTAACAAAGTTTAGCTGGGCATGGTGACTCACACCGGTAGTCCTAGCTCCTTAGGAGGCTGGGAAGCAGAGGTTCAGTCAGCCACAATCGTGCCATTGCATTCCAGCCTGGGTGACAGAGTGAAACCCTGCCTCAAAAAGCAAAACAAACAACAACAAAAAAAACAGCTCCCTGCCATGCCTGGCTTGGTACAGCTTATGCACTTGGCTTGAGTTACTAGTGGTAACTAAGACTTTTCCAGCATTATTTAAGTTGTGTAGAATCTTCCAATGTTTTGACCTCTGTGAAAGTCAAACTCCTCTTTGGACTTGTCCCTTCCCAATCCCCAGGCTAGATGATCAAAACGCAGCCAGCTTACTTAAATATGACAATATTCAGTGAGATGCGCTACAGATTTTTGCACAAGTTCAAGCTTTCTTGGAACAACACATCCCTGTTGGTAATATCCGGCCCCACCTAGTAACCTAGGTACACATAGAAACTTAGATCTTAAGAAGATGTCTTTCCCAATTATTATCTTCCCTAAGACTCCATAAAGAGAAACAGACTTTGAACCCAAGTTATCTTATTTATTTGACCCTGCTGTCATAAAGTGTTCAAAATCAAGTATTATAAAGGATTGTAACAGGGAAAGCATTTAGGGTTTTCAGGCAGAGGGACGGTTGGCCAAGGAAGTCAGCTTCTCAGAGCTCAAGAGGTAAGTGGTAAGACTGTCTTATATAGAAAGTAGACAGTCATACAGATTAAAAACAAGCCAAGTGAGGGGAATACATTTTGAAAAGTTGCTGTCTCGGTGGAGTGGAGGGAAAGAGAAGACAGATTCGCCCCCTTAGTAGGGTGGGGTGAGGTCTGGCAACAAGCCTGCACTCTTAGTTTTTATTGAGTACTTGTAGTGGAGAGTGCTTGAGAAAACTCTACTATTGACCACATTCTGCAATCATCACTGTTACAACACTGTGATAGAAATCTTTCTGGCAAATATTTAAAATTACAAAAGAATCAATATTAGTAGTAATTGCATCTTACGAAAAGATTGATGCAGGCTTGTCTGCCAGAAAGGGTGAGCCTGGCATGAATGAAACTTACTCCTGTGGGGACACGCCTGGGACAGGGGAGGAGTAGAGTAGGTATAGGTATATTTCAGCTCTTGTAAGTTAATATTGGTGTTAAGGGGAGAGAACTCCCAGTGGCCAGGGACTGGAAAAGATTAACAGCAAGTTCTTTTTATTTTTTTATTTTTTATTTTTATTTTTTGAGACCGAGTCTCACTCTGTCGCCCAGGCTGGAGTGCAGGCATAATCTTTATTTTTTGAGACAGAGTCTCACTCTGTCGCCCAGGCATAATCTTGGCTCACTGCAACCTCCACCTCCCAGGTTCAAGCAATTCTCCTGCCTCAGCCTCCTGAGTAGCTGGGATTACAGGTGCCTGCCACCATACCTGGTTAATTTTTTTTTTTTTTTTGTATTTTTAGTAGAGATGGGGTTTCACTATGTTGGTCAGGCTAGTCTCAAACTCCTGACCTCAGGTAATCCACCTTCCTCAGCTCCTAAAGTGCTGGGATTACAGGCATGAGCCACTGCACCCAGCCTAACAGCAGCTTCTTAAAGGAAAAGAATATTAATCTAGGCAGTAGATTGGGTAGTAGGGTGGTTAAGAGTAGGGTGGTAGTAGGGTGGTTAAGAGCATGGTCTTGGGAGTCCTGGGTTCAAATCCTAACCTTGACATTTGCTGTCTGTAGGATCTCAGGCAAATTACATAATCTCTTTAAATCTATAGAAATGACCTCAAGAGGGTTGTTAGGAG